>NC_133666.1:628465531-629101392 GCF_037893015.1 Macrotis lagotis | reverse complement strand
TTATCTGGTTAATCCTTTTGTTTGTCCATTGTTTGCTCGTGTCCATTATACTTCTAAAGTTTCTCACCTTCTAAAACCTTGCATGTCTCCTTAAAACTCTATTGGCCATGACCTCCTTTTCCCTTGGGTCTTACCAGGCAACCTAACCTCTTACTCACTGGGCAGCATGTGTCAACTCCCAGTTCCATCCTTTCCTCCTTTCCTCTGTTATGGGGAAAGAATTGGGTCTTTTCCTTGTCAAGACCAGATCCTTCATCATCTCTCCTTTTATCTCTGGAGAAAATGACCCTAGATACCATGATGTGACTCTCTCTGTTCCAAATCACCAGCCTCTCCTTAACCAGTGATTCCTCACACATTTCTCATCCTTAGAAATCCCTCTCTTGACTTCCTCAAGTTACCATCCTACATCTTTTATCCCCTTCGACTGACAGATTCTTTTTTTTGATCTTTTGCAGTTTTATTGATATGTTTTGTTTTTATATTACATACATTTAGAGATAACTCCTACTTGTTCAGAGATCTCTTGTAACAATACAAAACAGTTAAATAAACTCATAATTCAATGAGTAACCTCATCTGAAAGTGAGGGTAACATTTCACATTTGTAGCTATCTCATCTATTTTTATTAATTAAATTATGTATTTATCCTTATTTTTGTACAAATGATGTTTTTTTATACATTACTAAAATATTCTTAAGAGTAAACATAATACCCCCACCCCCACAAAAAATATAGACCCACATGAGCAATAAAGGAAAGAGAAAAAAATTAAAATTAAAAGTAATAACAATAATAATAGGTTCAGCCAGGTGGCACAGTGGACAGAGCACCAGCCCTGGAGCCAGGAGCACCTAGGTCCAAATCTGGCCTCAGATACCCAACCATCACCCAGCTGTGTGGCCCCAGGCAGGCCACCCAGCCCCATTTGCCCTGCAACTCCCCCAAAATAATGATAATGATAATGATACTACTACTACTACTAATAATAATAATAATAAATGTGCTTCAGTCTATGTTCCAACACCTCCAGCTCTGTTGCAGGTGGATCACATTCTTTATAAGTCCATCACAAAAGCTACTTCCATATGTTTCCACTGTTGCCA
The DNA here is from genome assembly GCF_037893015.1 of Macrotis lagotis. NCBI lineage: Eukaryota > Metazoa > Chordata > Mammalia > Peramelemorphia > Peramelidae > Macrotis > Macrotis lagotis. The sequence goes on along the minus strand of NC_133666.1, from coordinate 629,100,284 downwards.
TTGCCAACAGGCCCTGAGCCCCCATACCACCCCTTAGGCCCAGCATCCATTCAGCCCTATGGTCCCAGACAGGCCATCCAATCCCAGCTCTTTGCAAGAAGTAAAAAAGAAAATGTGTTATGTCTGACTACTCTCCCCCGCCATGGTTCACCCTCTCCTCCATCACTCACATCCCCTCCTTCCCCTGTCCCCTTTCTCTCCTTCTTACTCTAGATGTCTATACCCCACTGAGAATTTTTGCTGTTTCCTCTCCTAGCCACCTTTGATGAGAATAAAGGTTCCTTCATTCCCCTTGCCTCCCCCCTTCCATATCATTGCAATAGCTCATTGTAATAAAAAAAATCTTATTATATGAAATATATGGCCTATGCCACCTCTCCTTTTTCTTTATCACATTATTTTTCCCTTTTAGCCATTGACTCCATTTTTGCCCTATATTATATCTTCAAATTCAGCTCTTTCCTGTGCTTCATCTATAAAAGTTCCTTCTACCTGCTCTATTAAATGAGAAGGTTCATATGAGTATTACCATTTTTCTATGCAGGAATACATGTAGTTCATCATCATTAAATCCCTCATATTTTACCCTTCTCCTCCACTCACTATGCTTCACCTGAATCGTGTATTTGAAGATCAAACTTTCTGTTCAGTTCTGGCCATTTCAAAAGGAACATTTGAAATTCCCCTGGTTCATTGGAAGTCCATCTTTTTCCCTTGGAAGAGGATGCTCAGTTTTTCTGGGTAGTTGATTCGCAGTTGCATTCCAAGCTCTTTTGCCTTCTGGAATGTTATATTCCAAGCCCTACAAGCTTTTAATGTAGTTGCTGCTAAGTCCTGTGTGATCCTGACTGCAGTTCCACGATGTCTGAATCGTGTCCTTCTGCAATATTTAATTATAATATTTTCTCTTTGACTTGTTAGTTCTGGAACTTGGCTATAATGTTTGTTTTGGTTTTTTTTTTGGGGGGGGGGTCTCTTTCCAAGGGATATTGGTGGATTCTCTCAATTTCTATATTCCTCTCTACTTCTAGGATATCTGAGCAATTTTCCTGTAGTAATTCTTTGAAAATGATGTCAAGGCTCTTTTCCTGATCATGACTTTCAGATGTTCCAATAATTTTTAAATTATTTTTTCCTGAATCTGTTTTCCATATCACTTGTTTTTTCAATGAGATGTTTCACATTTTCTTCTAATTTTTCATTCTTTTGGTTTTGAGGTATTGTGCCTGGGGCCACACAGCTGGGTGATTGTTGGGTGTGAGGCCGGATTTGGACCTGGGTGATCCTGGCTCCAGGGCTGGTGCTCTGTCCACTATGCCATCTGGCTGCACTTATCATCATCATCATCATCATTATTATTATTATTATTATTATTATTATTATTATTATTATTATAAAATCAGCAGCTTCCCTCAGTTCCATTCTACATCTGAAGGATTTGTTTTCCTCAGAGATCCTTCTTATCTCTTTGTCCATCTGACCAATTCTGCTTTTTAAAGCATTCTTTTCCTCAATAACTTTTTAACTGTTTTATCCATTTGACCTCTGCTGGTTTTTAACATGTTATTTTCTTCAGCATTTTTTTGTATTTCCTTGACTAAGCTGTTATCTCTTTTTCATGTTTTTCCTGCATCTCTCTCATTTCTTTTCCCAATTTTTCTTCTATCTCCCTCACTTGATTTTCAAAATCTTTTTTGAGCTCTGTCATAGCCTGAGACCAATTTCTGTTTTTCTTGGAGTCTTTAGATGCAGGAGCTTGTACTTCCTCATCTTCAGATTGAGTATTTTGATCCTTACTGGGATCATAGACAACATATTTCTCAATGGTGTTCCTCTGCTTATTCATTTCTCCAGCCTGTGCCTGGTTTGGGGGTGTTTCCTGAGCTTTTGAGTATTATTGAGACACACATCCCCCCACAAGGATCTCAGTGTGTGAGGCTCTGTCTTCCCTCCTGGTCTGTGAATGACCACAAGGGCACCCCTCTGCCACAGGGCTGGGGCAGGGGGACCCTGCTGTGCTATGGGAGGGGCCTAGACTGTGATCAAAATCTGAATGTGGTCAGAGTCCCAGAGTCTTGTTCCAAGTACAGAGAACAGACCTCAGCAGTCTCTCTCCTCTCCCCTACCCAGGCTGAACACTCAAGTCTGGGGGCTACTGCTTACTGGCTCCACCTGGCTCCACCTGCTTTCAGTTCCTGGATCTGGGCTGCAGTGACCATGCTGTTCTCTGAGTGCCTAGAGGGCTAGGCTTCATGTGCTTGCTCTGGTAGAGGTCCCTCGCTGATTCCCGCAAGTTGTGCCTGGTGATCCCCAGGGTGTAAATCAGGAAACTGCCCTCGCTGTGAGCTACGGCTCCCAGCACCCTGGGGCTGCCTCCAGGAGGCTGAAGTTCCTTCACTCTGGCAGCCACCCCTCTAACCCCATGGAGCAGAGCCTTTCCGCTATTTTCCAGGTTACCCTGGGTTGGAGAACTGCCTCACTGGATCCCTCTTTGGGTTCTGTCTCTCAAAAATTTAGTTAGAGTTCTTATTTTATAAATTTGGAAATATCAGAGAGAGAGCACCTAAGAAAAGATCTTTTCCTGTCACCTTCTTGGCTCTGCCCCCTCCCCGACAGATTCTTAAAAAGATTTGTCTGTTCTTCTATATCAATAGGAATCTCCCAGATAGAATTCAGAGATATGCCTTGACACTGTCCTTGAACCAACCCTCTCCCATCTTTTCTTCCCCTTTTATTAAATTAACAAACATTTCTTTTCTTTTTCTTCCCACCTCCCTTCAAAAAGTAAAAGAAAAAGAAAGTCCCTGGAACAAATAGCATAGTGTAGTCAGGTGAAATAAAACCCCACATTAGCCATGAGCAAACAAGCATGTTAAATTTCTTTTATTTTTCTCTTCTTATGTTGCAGATATTAATGAAAATGCAGGGCCCAATGGTGTCTCTTGTGGCCTTGATGCAAAGAAATGATGTAGAGAATATAAATATAGCCTTAATGCTGTTTAAAACTTGTTGATTGTGGAGAGCTGTTGACTCCTGAGATGCAAACCGACCTTGATTGTTGCTTGTATCCTGTCTCCCTGGGATGCTAATATTTGTATCTTGTTCCCCATTTCCCCCTTCATTTTAACCTTGGTCTAGAGACTTGCATGACAGGAAATGGCTTGTTGAACTTGGGTGTTGAGCACCTTGGAACAGGAAGGACCAGTACATTACTTGCTATTGGAAGATACCTGACCCAAGGTGTAAGACCACTCTCCAAGTTCCACCATCTGTCCAATCTACCATAATAGGAAGCACTCCCCCTTTAAGATCTCTTGCTTCTTCTGGCTTCCCATACAGAAGGATGGGGCTTTCTCATGCTCTTATTAGTGCAGTAACTAACCTTGAGGCCATGTTCATCAACAGTGAGGGCATTTGATAACATGGTTAAAAACATACTTAAAAAGTATGAGAGAAAGGACTCATCCTTGTTTCATTCCATTGGTGACTGGGAAATCTCGAGAGTATTATTCACTAGCCAGAATCCAGGCATGCACTCCGTCATGAAATTGACTTACAATGCTGATAAACTTTTCCAGGCAACCAAATTTTGACATAATTTTCCATAAACCCTTATGACTGATGGTATCAAAGGTCTTGGTCAGATCTAAAAATGTGGAATACAGACATCTGTACTGTTCTGACTTTTTTCTGGAGTTGTTGAGCAGCAACAACATATCAACTGTTCCTCAACCCTTTTTGAAACCACACTGGCTCTGAGGAAGGTGACCATCTTTCAGGTGAAGGATTAGCCTATTGAGAAGGATTCTGGCAAGAATCTTACCAGCAATGACTGGTAATACCCCTGTGATTGTCATAGGACAATCCATTCCCTTTACCTTTATAGAGATGAATGATGAAGAAATCCTTGAATTCTTGGGGGTGGGATAACCTCTTCATGCCATATAACATGGAAAATTTCAGTCAGTTTTTGGCTGATTAATGGACCCCCAGCCTCTTAGATCTCACCTGGAATACAATCAGTACCAGGTGCTTTGCCACTTGAAAGGAACCTAATGGCATTCAAAAACCTCTTCTTCAGTTAGAACTTCAGCTAGGGACTGATTGACTTCAATTTGAGATAAATGGTCAATGGCTTCTGCATTGAATGATGAGAACAATGGTCTCTCTAGGATCCATCTCTCTGGGATCATTTCTCTATCATTGATCAATATGGATCCATCAGCACTGAGCAGTTGAGATGTATCATAGGTCTTTCATCCACAAATAGCCTTCAGGGCATCATAAAAGTACTTTGCTTTGTTACTATCTGTATAACTTAATTTCATCTGCCTTCTTACTGAACCAAGAGCCCTACATCTCTCTAAGCTTCACTTGCAATTTTCTTTTGACATTATAAAATTCTGCCTTCTTAGAAGGGAATGAACTACCTGCTGGTAAACCCTGTAGAGTTCTCATTTTTCATTTAGTCACTTGTTGGGTATGTTGTACCTGCTCAGATATGGGCAGGATTTCATGACTTGCAGGTTTGCAGAATCATTAGTTCAGTGTTAAAGAACTTATAAATCACATAATCCTACACTTTCATTTAGCAGGTAAGGAAAGTGAGTTTTTTCCTTCTCCCATTTGTGAATTCTTCCCAGAAACTCAATTTTGGGAAAGGAGCCCAGACCAACCATCCCTCATTCTCTGTACTCTGCCAGGATGCCCATTGCTGGGTGGCTCCTTTCTTGAATTCCTCTTTTCTTTATTGTCTTTCCTTCATTAGAGTATAAATTCCTTGAGGACAGGAACAGTCTTTCTTTTTTCTTAGTCTTGAATCTCCTACATTTAGCACAGAATCTGAAATTTAGAAAACTCTTTAATAAATGCTTATTGAATGATTAATTGTAAATTAATTCTGTTCTGAGGGTTGTAAGGATAAAAGAAATGCTCTAGTATAAAAGAAAGGCAGATGAAGAGGGAACTTCTTTCTCAAAATTAGGTTGTATGAGAAGAATACACAATATAGTAGGCCATTAATATTGTAGTGAAGTTTGAGGATCTTGGTGTTTAAGAGTATGATGAGGCCAATGAGAGAAACTGGAAGAGAAGTAAAATTTCTATGTCTCAACTGAACACCAGTACAGATTTATCCAAGGCAAAGGGGATGGACTCAGTCAATGGGGCAAAGGCCAGATACAAGATGGGCTCTCATTCATCTTCAGATGGATGAGCCTATCTAAAACCACAAAGAGCCAAACTTTACTACATCAAGAGTGCAGAATATCTGGGCCACTAAGGAGAAGGAATCCTGGAGTTCTCCCCAGTCAATTGACAGAAAGACATTTATGAAGCATTTATTGTGCTGCCAGCAATTCGCCAAATGTTGGCAATTCAAATACAAATATGTAAAATTAGAGATGGTCTCCTATCCTCAAAAACATTCTATTTTAAATATGATATACTCATTTCAATTTAATTCTCCCATAGATCAGACCTCCAGAGTTTAAGGGATACGTCAGCCTCTCTCTCTCGCAGGTGGCAAGGATTACAGGGCATCCTACCTAATCCTTTATTTTATTGGAAATGCTCTGAGTTTATTTCCATTAAATATTATATTTGTTGATGTTTATAGATAGATACCATTTATTATTTTAAGGAAAACTCCATTTATTCCTAAACCTTCTAGTGTTTTTAATAAGAATAGATGTATTTTATCAAAGGCTTTTTCAGTATCTATTGAGATAATTATGATTTCTGTTGGTTTTGCTATTGATATGTTTAATTATGTTAAGTGTTTTCCTAATGTTGAACCATCCCTGCCTGCCTGGTATAAATCCAACCTGATCCTAGTAATAACTTGCTGTAGTCTCATTGCTAGAATTTTATTTAAGATTTTTGCATCAAAATTCATTAGGGAGATTGGTCTATAATTTTCTTTGTTTTGGTTCTTCCTGGTTTAGATATCAGCACCATGTTGGTTTCATAAAAGGAGTTTGGCAGAATTCTTTCCCCTCCTATTTTTAAAAATAATTTATGTAGAATATGAATTAATTTTTTCCTTAAATTTGGTAGAATTCACTTGTAAACCTGGAGACTTTTTCTTAGGGAGCTTATTGATGGTTTCTTCAATTTCTTTGTCTGAAATGGGTTATTTAAGTAATTTCTTTCCTCTCCTGTTAATCTGGGCAATTTGTATTTTTGTAAATATTCATCCATTTCACTCAAGTTATCTAATTTATTGGTAACTTAGTTATCTTCTTTCTCTTTTTTTTTTTACTCAGATTAACCAGAAGTTTGTCTATTTTATTGGCTTTTTCATAAAACCAACTCTTAGTTTTATTTATGAGATGAATGGTTTGCTTGCTTTCCATTTCATTAATCTCTCCCTTAAGTCTCAGAATTTCTAATTTGGTATTTAATTGGGGATGTTTAATTAGTCCTTTTTCCTAGCTTTTTTAGTTGCATAGCCAATTTATTGATCTCCTCTTTCTCTATTTTACTCATATAGGCATTTTTTTTCATATAGGCATTTAGAGATATAAAGTTTCCCCTCAAAACAGCCTTGGTTGTATCTCATAAATTTTGATATGATGTCTCATTATTATAGTTTTCTTGGATATAATTATTGATTATTTCTATTATTTGCTATTTGATCCACCCATTAAGATAAAAAAAATTTAATTTCCAATTAGTTCTTGGTTTATTTTTCCCTGACACTTTATTACATATAATTTTTATTGCATCATGGTCTGAGAAGTGTGTATTTATTATTTCTGCCCTTTTGCATTTGATTTTAAGGTTTTTGTGCCCTAGTACATGGTCAATTTTGGTGAAAGTGCCATGTACTGCCAGAGAAAAGGTATATTCTTTTCTATCCCCAGTAGGTTTTTCTACAGAGGACTATCATATCTAAGTGTTCTAAGATTTCATTCACCTTCTTAACTTCCTTCTTGCTTATTTTGTTGTTAGATTCATCTAGTTCTGAGAGAGGCAGACTGAGGTCTTCCATTATTAAAGCTTTGTTATCCATTTCTCCTTGTAATTCACTCAGCTTTTCCACTAGGAATCTGGATGCTATACCACTAGGTGCATATATGTTTAGTAATGATAAAGCTTCATTATCAATGGTGCCTTTTAAGAAGATGTAATGTCCTTCCTTATCCATTTTAATGTGATTAATTTTGGCTTTCATTTTGCTTGAGATTAGGATCACTACCCTAGATCTTTTACTTCAGCTGAAGCATAATATATTTTGCTCCAACCTTTTACCTTTACTGTGTGTATCTCTCTGCTTCAAATGTGTTTCTTGTAAAAAACATATTGTAGGATTCTGGTTTTTAATCCATTCTGCTATCTGCTTCCATTTTATGGGACAATTCATCCCATTTACATTTAAAGCTAAGATTACTAATTCTGTATTTCCTTCCACACTATCTTTCTCCATTTATATTTATCTCTTTCCTTTTCTCTTATTCCTCCTCACCAAAATTTTATTACCTTTCTCCTTTGACTTTTCTTTTAAAAATTTAACTTTCAGGGGTGGCTAGGTGGCATAGTGGATAAAGTACTGGCCCTGGAGTCAGGAGTACCTGGGTTCAAATCCGGTCTCAGACATTTAATAATTACCTAGCTGTGTGGCCTTGGGCAAACCAGTTAACCCCGTTTGCCTTACAAAAACCTAAAAAAAAAAATTTAACTCTCAGTTTATTTTCCCTTATACCTTCCTTACTCTTTTATCAGTCCCTTCTTCCCTTGTCTTTCCCTTTCCCAGCACCCCACCTTCCCTGTAGATTAATTAGATTTTTAAACCCAAGTAGGAAGGTATCTTATTCCCTCATTGGGCTAAATCTATTGAATAGAATTTACTCAGCATTCACATTCTCCCTTCTTTTCCCCTAAAATTAAAAATCTTTGTGCCTCTTCCTTTGGTGTTATTTATCACTCTAATATTATTAATCAAGCATCATCAATCATAGCTTGATTATTTGATTGCTTGGTAAGCTCCTATTGTTATCAAGATATCAGCACAGATAGTTTACTTGATTTCTTGATAAGCAACATTGACTCAAATTGCATCAAATTATAATTATAATCATATTTTTACCTTACCCCCTTTTCAAGTATCTTTTTTTTTTAGGTTTTTGCAAGGCAAATGGGGTTAAGTGGCTTGCCCAAGGCCACACAGCTAGGTAATTATTAAGTGTCTGAGGTCAAATTTAAACTCAGGTACTCCTGACTCCAGGGCCGGTGCTCTATCCACTGCTCCACCTAGCTGCCCCTAAATATCTTTCAAGTACACACAATCCTCCTCACAAGTCAAAGTAATATCTAAAGCCATATCATCTCTTGAACTATTTGTGCCCCTCCCCCCAGGCTTATTTTCTTTCACACTTTAACTCTCCCCCTCCCTAAACAGGGTACTTAATACCTTCTAAAGTGAAGTAAGGACCATTGTCTCTCCCATTTTATCCCCCCTACTTCTCCTGTGAGTGATTTTTCACTTCTTTCTTCTTCAGATATGGAATTGCTGTTTTTGTCTGTAAAGCAGTTTTCTATAGTGAGTGCTATTTTAGCTTTTTTTCATTCATCTTTGTTTAGTTCTGCTGCTGGGGTATATGAAATATAGATCCAAGCTTTTATTTTGGTGGGGCTGGGATCTGATCCCTGGTTTGTTTTTGGCCAAGATGTTGCCTATACAGTCCAGACCTTGCCTTTGTAGTGGGTTTTTGTTTTCTCCTTTATGTCCAGGTTCTGACTTAACAGTGGATTATTCCTGACCCAGTCCTGTCTTTTACCCTGGTGTTTTCAGGGTTCAGACTTTGTTTGGGGTTGGGATCCTCCCTGCTGGCTTGCTATCTCCCTATTGGGACCTCTGTTATTATTGAGCTATTGGGCCCTGGATTGCACTGTGGCTAAAAGTCTCCTGCTGGCTTTTCTTGCTCTCCCACCTCCTGGACTTTACTTCCCCTTTCCCCCCTCCCAAGAGACAGACTTTTCCTGAAGATCCTTCATGATGTTGAAAACTTCTTTGAATATTCTCTTTTTCTTGATGGGATCTGTAGTGTGAATGTCAGAGTAGAGTCTTCATTTATCTTTTGTAGAGAAAAGTTCCAGGAGCATGTTTGCTTCATGTCACCATCTTGGCTCTGCCCTGGAAGTCCCCCAAATTTCATGCATTTCTGCACTAAACTATGTTTATTTGGTTCAGAAGAGTGAAGTTCACCTGCTGCCCACTTTCCTCAGCATTTCCTCCATCTTATATATTTTTCTCACAACCCAATTTTGAGAAACAACTAATTCCACCTCAATTTTTCCCTTTTCTATATTAATGTATTCCTTTTGTATTCCTTTTTCTTTCCCCCTTAAAGCCCTCATAATCAAATAAATTGCTAACTTTGGTAAGTAAGTTAATAAATATTTACAAAGAGCTAATTAACTACCAGATTCAGTGTTAATTGGTAGGGCAATTAAGTAGTACAATGGACACTGCACTGACTTAGGAGTTAGGAGGACAGGAGTTCAAATCCAGACTCAGACAATGAACACTAACTAGTTGTGTGACCCTGATTATCTCACATCCTGATTCATATCTGACCAATGAGGTTGATTACTTAGCTCAGTACCCCCTAACTCAAATCCAATTCATGTGCTTGTCATAGCATCACCTCCCTGGTGTCATGGTCCTCTTTGAGAATGAAGAACAGACATCATCAATAATTAAGCCTTGGGAATAAATATAAAAGCAAAAAATGACAGGCCCTCCCCTCAGGGAGTTTAGATTATTATGGGGTAGGGGAGGGAAGGGGAGACAACAAATGAAAGATGAGCTCAAAAGAGAGATAAGAGAAAAAGATGTACTTGAGTGGGGGTTTAGTGACTATCTTAGGAGAATAAGAGATGACTAGACTAAAGTCCTTCTTCAAAATGGAGAATAAAGGAAGAAATTATTAGTATGATAAGGAATCCACAGGAACAGAATCAGGAATAATTGTGGCTAAATCTAGATAGTGAAAGATTACTAGTCTTTCTCCTTCCCCCAAATGGAAGTATTGGAAAAAAACTTACCACTGTGAAAAACAGGAAACCAGGAGCCAATATAGAGGTAGTTGAGGGAAGGTGAAATAGTCCACAGACTGAAGAATGGTTGATCTGAAGACCTTCTCCTAAATGGAGACTCAGGGATTCATCATCACATCCTCTCTTTTTCTTATATAATTCCTCCAATATCCTTTAATACATTTAAATTCTGTAAGAACTTTTTTTCTACCTATTAGAATATTAGATTTTCATTTTTATATAGTACCTTCCAACAGCTCAAATTTTCCTTTCCAAGTTGTTCCTGAAACATATATTAGCATTTCCAGTTTTAATTTATTAGGGCAGTTTTCCCTGATAATATCCTAATGGTCCAGGTTCTTTTTCTGACTGAGACTTTCAGGTAGCCTAAACATTTGTAAATAATCTCTCTTGGATCTATTCTCAAGGTCAGTTATTTTTCCTAAGAGGTACTTTACATTTTCTTCTGTTTTTTCAGCTTTTTGGTGGTTGTTCAATGGAATCTTAGTGTCTCATAGAGTCACTGGTTTCCTTTTGCCCAGTTGAGGCTTTTAAGGTTTCATTTTCTTCAGTTAGTTTTTGTGTTTACTTTTCTAGTTATTAATTTCACTTTTAGATGGGTTGCTTTCCTGTCCAGTTGATCATTTTTACTTATAAAGGAGTTGATTTCTTTTTCTATTAGTCCAATTTTACTTTTAGAATTATTGTTTTATACAGTGAATTTTTCATAATTCTCTTGTATGACTCTCATTTATTTTCTCAATCTTTCATCTTCCTGTCTTCATTGGTTTTTAAAATCCTTTGCATTCACTTTCAAGAAGTCTCTTTGGATTTGAGACAAATTCACAAACTGCATTGAGGTTTCACATATAGGAATTTTGGCTCTGCTTTACTCTTCTAAGATGACATTTTTATCATCCCTATCAGAATAATAACTATCTATGGCTAGTGTTCTTTGTTTTATTGCTCATTTTGTTGGTTGATCTCTGCTCCTAGGGCAATGAGGTATAGTCCCAAATTTTTTTGTGATAGGAGGCAAGAATCTGGTTCCTTACTTTCAGCTCTGATATCTCATGGGTTCACAGTTTGTTCCTTGCATTAGAGTAGCTCAATATAATACTGCCTATTTTACCAGTTTTCCTAGGCTCAAACTGCCTTTTGAGCTGAGAATGGGAAACTCACTTCTGGTCTACTATACTGCTGTCTGCTAAACCAGGACCTCAACTGCACTGTAGGTAAGAACTTCCCTCTGTCTTCCCACCTCCACACTGGGCTAGACTCCCCTCTCACCCACATGAGACACATCTTTTATATCTTTTATATCAAGAAATCAAAGTATCTTGAAGTTGTTTCACTCTGGTTTTTTTGTGGATTCCGTCAATTTAGGATCTTTTTAGAGGCTTCATTTAAAGTTGTTTATAACAAAGTTCCAGGAGCTTCATATCTTCACATCACCATCTTGGCACCACTTATATTATGATTTCAAAGTTCCTAGTCTAATATTTTCATCAGAACTCCTGAGAGTCTTCTATTCCAAAAAAGAAAAACAAAGAATTATAGTGTTTTGAAGGATAAGTTATTCTTAAAGATTTTATTTATTTTGAGTTTTACAATTTTCCCCTAATCTTACTTCCCTCCCACCCCCCGCAGAAGGCAATTTGTCAGTCTTTACATTGTTTCCATTGTATGCAATAATCCAAATTGAACGTGATGAGAGAGAAATCATATCCTTAAGGAAAAAAACATAAAGTATAAGAGATAGCAAGATCAGACAATAAGATATCAGTTTTTCTTTCCTAAATTAAATGTAATAGTCCTTGGTCTTTCTTCAAACTCCACAGTTCTTTCTCTGGATACAGATGGTATTCTCCATTGCAAAGAGCCCCAAATTGTCCCTGATTATTGCACTGATGGAATGAGCGAGTCCATCAAGGTTGATCATTGCCCCCATGTTGCTCTTAGGGTGTACAGTGTTTTTCTGGTCCTGCTCATCCCACTCAGCATCAGTTCATGCAATTCCCTCCAGGCTTCTCTGAATTCCCATCCCTCCTGGTTTCTAATAGAACAATAATGTTCCATGAAATACATATACCACAGTTTGCTAAGCCATTCCCCAATTGAAGGACATTTACTTGATTTCCAATTCTTTACCACCACAAACAGGGCTGCTATGAATATTTTTGTACAAGTGATGCGTTTTACCTTTTTTTCATCATCTCTTCAGGATATAGACCCAGTAGTGGTATTGCTGGTCAAAGGGTATGCACATTTTTTTTTGCCTTTGGCCATAGTTCCAAATTTCTCTCCAGAAAGGTTGGATGAGTTCACAGCTCCACCAACAGTGTAATAGTGTCCCAGATTTCCCACAACCCTTCCAACAATAATCATTATCCTTTCTGATCATATTGGCTAGTCTGAGAGGTTTTGGGGGTACCTCAGAGAAGCTTTAATTTGCATTTCTCTAGTAAGTAATGATTTAGAGCAATATTTCATATGACTATGGATCATGTTGATCTCCTCACCTGTCAATTGCCTTTGCATATCCTTTGACCAATTGTCAATTGGGGAATGGCTTTTTTAAAAAATATAACTCAGTTCTCTGTATATTTTAGAAATGAGTCCTTTGTCAGAAACATTAGTTGTAAAGATTGTTTCCCAGTTTACTACATTTCTTTTGATCTTGGTTACAGTGGTTTTGTCTGTGCAAAAGCTTTTTAATTTAATGTAATCAAAATCATCTAGTTTGTTTTTAGTGATGTTGTCCATTTCTTCCTTAGTCATAAACTGCTTCTCTTTCCATAGATCTGACAGGTAAACTAGTCCTTGATCTTCTAATTTGTTTGTAGTATTGTTTTTTATGTCTAAATCTTGTATCCATTTGGATCTTATCTTGATAAAGGGCGTGAGGTGTTGGTCTAATCTAAGTTTCTTCATACCAACTTCCAATTTTCCCAGCAGTTTTTATGAAAGAGAGAGTTTTTATCCCAATAGCTATACTCTTTGGGTTTATCAAACAGCAGATTACTATAATCGTTGCCTGCTATTGCTGAAGGGTAAGTTATTCTTGAACAAAAACATATAACTTTTACCATTTAGAATACTTTACTCCCTAGACTTCTTGAATGTGGTAGAGACCATTATGTCTTGTGTGATTCCGACTGTACTTCCTTGGTACTTAAACTTTTTTTTCCTGACTGCTTGCAGAACTTTTACTTTGACATAGAAATTTTGGATTTTGACTACAAAATTTCTGGGATTTTTCCAGCAGAAATTTCTTTCAGGAGATCATTTGAGTTTTCTTTTATTTTCACTTTGCACTCTAATTCTAAAGAATCCAGTTTTATCATAATTTCTTGAATTATGGTGTCCAAGCTCTTTTTTAAATCTAATTTTGCCGGGATTCTGACAATTCTTGAATTATCACTCCTTGACTCTCAGGAAAATTTTTTCTGATAGAAGACCTTTCTCTTTTCTCCTATTTCTTTACTCTTTAAGTTTGCTCTAATATTTCTTGTTATCTCACAGAATTATTGATTTCTGCAGAGTCTATTCTAAAACTTGATTAAGCTGTGCCAGTTTTTGTCCTAAAGTTATTTGTCATTCCAATTCTTTTTCTAGAGATTTTATTTCATCATTTCAAGTCTTGTTCCATTTCTTCTAGGTATTCTTATGATTATAATAATAGAAAATCCATTTTTTCAGTCTCTATTTACACTTCTTTTTTTCTTTCTCTCTTTTTAAAAAATTTTATAAATATATTCAATGGTAGTTTGAACCATTTTTTTGCAAGATTTTGAGTTTTACAATTTTTCTCTCTCCCTCCCTTCCCTCCACCTCCCTCCAACAGAAGGCAATCTAATTTAGATTTTACATCCAAGATGAGCATAGATCAAAATTGAATTTATTATGAGAGAAGAATCAGATCAAAAGGGAAGAAAACATTAGAGCAAAATTGCATATTACATATTTAAACTCCATAGTTCCTTTTCTGGATACAGATGGTATTCTCCATCACAAATCCCCTGAAATTATCCCTGATCATTGCACTGATGGAATGAGCAAATCCATCATGGTTGATCATCACCCCATGCTGTTATTAGTGTGTTATTAGTCTTCTTGTTCTGCTCATGTCATTCAGGATCAATTCATGTTAGTCTTTCCAGGCTGTTTTGAAATCCCAGCCCTCATGATTTCTCATAGAACAATAGTGTTCCATTAATATACATGTTCCACAATTTTTTAGTCATTTCCCAATTGGTGAGCATCCCCTAAATTTCCAATTCTTTGACACTACAAAAACAGGCTGTTCTGAATATTTTTGTGGGATTTTTACCCTTTTCCATGATCCCTTCAGAATACAAACCCAGTACCTGGATCAAAGGGTATGCACATTTTTATTGCCCTTTGGGCATAATTTCAAATTGCTCTCCAGAAAGGTTGGATTAGTTCACAAGTCCACCAACAATGCATTAGCATCCCAGATTTCCCACATCTCCTTCCACATTATCCTTTTTGGCCATATTGACCAATATGAGAAGTATGAGGTGGTACCAAAGTGATGCTTTAATTTGCATTTATCTAATCAATAATATGACTATATGACTATAGATGGCTTTGATTTATTTATTCATGAACTGCTTTTCATATCCTTTGACAGTGTATTAATTGGGGCATGATTTGTTTTTTTACAAATTCAACTCAGTTCTCCATTTATTTTAGAAATGAGTCCTTTGTCAGAAACACTAGTGATAAAAATTGTTTCCCAATTTACTGCTTTTGATTCTGGGTTACAGTGGTTTTGTTTGTACAGAAACTTTTTAATTTAATGTCATCAAAATTATCCAGTTTATTTTTTAATGTTCTCTATCTCTTCTTTGGTCATAAACTGCTCCCCTTTCCAAAGATCTGACAGGTAAACTATTCCTTGTTCTCCTAATTTGCTTATAATATTGTCTTTTATGTCTATATCCTGCACCCATTTTGACCTTATCTTGGTATAAGGTGTGAGATGCTGGTCTCATGGTAGTGTCTGCCATACTATCTTACAATTTTCCTAGCAATTTTTGTTGAAGAGTGAGTTAACTCAGAAGCTGAACTCTAGTTTTATCAAATAGTAGATTACTATGGTCATTTCTTGCTGTCTTTTTTGTACCTAATTTATTCCAGCGATCCACTTCTCTATTTCTTAGCCAGTACCAGACAATTTTGATAACTGATGCTTTATAATATAATTTTAGATCTGATATGGCTAGGCTGCCTTTTATTTTTTTTTTATTATTTCCCCTTGATACCCTAACATTTTTGTTACTCCATATGAATTTAGTTACTATTTTTTCTAGTTCACCAAAGTAATATTTTGGAAGTTTCATGGGTAAACATTAATAATAAGTAGTGTAATTTAGGTAGAATTGTCATTTTTATTATATTACCTCAGCCTACCCATGAGCAATTGATATTTACCCAGTTATTTAGATCTGATTTCATTTGTGTGAAAAATGTTTTATAGTGGCTTTCATAAAGTTTCTGAGTCTGCCTTTGCAGGTAGACTCCCAATTATTTTATATTGTCTGAAGTTATTTTAAATGGGATTTTTTTCTTTCTATCTCTTGCTGCTGTTTCTTGTTAGCAATATATAGAAATGCTGAAGATTTATGTAGGTTTATTTTATAGCCTGTGAATTTGCTAAAGCTGATAATTGTTTCCAGTAGTTTTTAAGATTATTTTCTAAGGTTCTCTAGTTATATCATCATATCATCTACAAAGAATGAGAGTCCTGTTTCTTCATTATCAATTCTAATTCCTTTAATTTTTTTCTTCTATTATTGCAAAAGTTAAGATTTTTAATACAATATTGAATAATAGTGGTGATTTTGGGAACACAGGCTATTCTAATGGACCGCCACCTGGACAGTCTCAGGAGCTGGCAAGCCGCCCTGAGAGATAAGGTGCGCTGGAGTCCTTGGGAGCTGGACATTCCACCCCACAGCCCAAGGGCACAAGACACAGCTGTGTTTTACCACCTCCCCCCAACGCACCCCCTTTATCTGTAACGCAAGATGCTGCACATACACCCCACTTGTGCACCCCCCATTCCCTCAAAGCTAAGCAGTAATAAAATTGAGCTGGAGGCATAAGGCAGTGGTAGCTTGACTCCTTATTCTCAGCTCACCTCCCGGAAGGAGGTCGTCACTGTGGGCCCCAAGGTGAAGCAAGCTACAACAGGTGATAACAGGCATCCTTGTTTCACCCCTGATCTTACTAGGAATGCTTCTTGTTTATATCCACTGCATGGAATGCTTGTTTATAGTTTCAGATATATACTGCTTATCATTTTAAGGAGCAATCAATTTATTCCTATGACCTGTAGTGTTTTTAATAGGAAAGGGTGCTATATTTTGTCAAAAACTTTTTCAGCATCTATTGAGATAATGATATGATTTTTGTTCAGTTTATTATTGATATAGTCAATTAGGCTGACAGTTTTCCCAACATTGAACCAACTCTGCATACCTGGTATAAATCCTGTTTGGTTAAGGTGTATTATCCTAGTGATAACTTGTTGTAATCACTTTGCTAATGTTTTGTTTTAAATTGTTCCATCCATATTTATTAGGGCAATTAGTCTATAATTTTCTTTCTCTGTTTTAACTTTTCCTGGTTTAAGTATCAACGCCATATTGCTTTCAGAGGAGGAATTAGGCAGAGTTCCACCTTCACCTATTTTTTCAAATAGTTTATATAGAATTGGAACCAATTGCTCCTTGAACATTTGATAGAAGCCACTTGTGAATCCATCTGGTCCTGGAGATTTTTTGGGGGGGGATTTCATTGATGGCCTATTGAATTTCTCTTTCTGAGATAAGGGAAGTTTATATTTTTATAAATATTTATTTATTTCATTTCAATTATCAAATTTATTAGCATACAATTGGGCAAAATAATTCCAAATTATTACTTTAATTTCCTCCTCATTGGTGGTTAGGTCACCTTTTTTATTTTTGATACTAGTAATTTAGTTTTCTTTCTTTTTTAAATTAAATTAATCAAAAGTTTATTTCATTGGGGTTTTTTTTTCAGAAAATTAATTCTTGGCTTTATAAGTTTAATAGTTTTCTTGCTTTCAAATTTATTAATTTCACCTTTAAATTTCAGAATTTCTAATTTGGAAGTCAATTGAGGATTTATAATTTGTTCTTTAACTTTTTTAGTTGCATGCTCAGTTCGTTCATTTTCTCTTTCTCTATTTTATTCATGTAAGTTCTTAGAGATATAATATATCTCACAATAACTGCTTGAACTGCATCCCAAAAGTTTTGGTATGTTATCTTGTTATTGTCATTGCCTTGGATGAAATCATTAATTCTTTCTATGTTTTGTTGTTTGATTCACTCATTCTTAAAAATTAGGTTCTTTAGTTTTCAATTAGTTTTAGATCTAGTTCTCTATGGCTCTTTATTACATGTGATTTTTTGTATCATGATATGAAAAGTATGCATTCAATATTTCTGCCTTTCTGCATTTGATTGAGAGGTTTTTATACCTTGATATATGGTGAATTTTTGTGTAGGTGCCATATACTGCAGGGAAAAAAGTATATTCCTTTCTATCCCCATTCAATATTCTGCAGAATATCTAAGTTTTCTAACATTCTATTTGCCTCCTTAACTTCCTTCTGGTTTATTTAATGGTTAGATTTATCTAATTCTGAGAGAGGGAGGTTGAGGTCTCCCACCAGTAGAATTTTGCTGTCTGTCTTCTTGTACCTCATTCAGCTTCCTCTCTAAGAATGTGGATGCTATACTAGTTGGTGCATGCATATTTGTATTGAAACTACTTCATTGTCTATAGTACCTTTTAGGAGGATATAATTTCCTTCCTTATCTCTTTTAATGAGGTCCATTTTTGCTGGTGTTTTGACCAAGATAAGAATTACTACCCCTGATTTTTTCATTTCAGCTGAAGCATAATATATTCTGCTACACCCTTTTGCCTTTACTCTGTATATATCTCTCTGCTTCAAATGCATTTCTTGGAAACAGCATATTGTGGGATTTTGATTTTTTAATCCACTCTACTATTGACTTCCATTTTTTTGGGACAATTTACTCCATTCACATTCAAAGTTATGATTACTAATTCTTTATTGCCCTCCATGTTATCTCCCCTCTGTTTGTATTTTTACCCTTTTTGTAATCTTATCCCTACTCCCCATTATTTGACTTCTGAATATCACCTCTTTCAGTTTACCCCCTTCCATCCAACTGTTCCTTTTTCTTTCCCCTTTCCCTTTTCCCCCTCTTCCTTCCCTTCTTTCTATCAGCCCCTCCTTCCCTCCTCCTCTTTCCCCTCTTAACACTTGAAAGGTAAGAGAAGTTTCTAAACTCAAATGAGTGTGTGTATTAATCCCTGTTTGAGTCAAATATGATGAGAGTAAAATTCAGGCAGTTCTCACCTCCTTCCTCCTTTCCATCTATTGCAATAGGTCCTTTGTACCTCTTCATGTGATGTAATATACCCCATTCTATCTCCCCCTTTCTTCACTTTGGGTCCTTTCCCTAGAGTCTTGTGTTGGGGAAGGTGCTGGTCTTACAATTCCTAGAGGCCTTGATCACTGGGGTTAGAACTCCAGGGAGTTACTCAGTGAGTCCACCAGTAATGAATGCCAGAGTATTCTCTGGATTGTCTGTGTCGGAGGTGTCAATGTCCCACTCCCTAGGCCTGGGACAGAATCTGGGTTGTCCTTAGACAATCTGGACTGGGCCCTCAGGCTAGGAAATCCAGAGGCTCCCTCTTAGGGAACTGAGGCTTCAAAATACTTGGGGTTGTTTCTGTTTGCACTGGAGAAGGTCAGACCCTCCCATAGAAACAATGAGGGGCTCAGCTGGAAACCTGGGGACTCTTCCACTGAAAGCACTGGGATTCATGCCTCTAGTCTTCTAGACCAGTTGAGCTGGCTGGATAGATTATCTGAGTTGTTGTGCTGGAGCTCTCCCATCTGCCAACCACACACATATCAAATACTTCTGCCTCAGTTCTCAGGTTAGTCCCTAGCCTCAATCTCCCACCCCCACCCTGCACTGCATCTCTACTCTCTTCCCCATGCCAGATGTTGCTGGGAGATATTCCCCTCTGTTCTTCTATGGGTTCTGTGTATCCAAAATCTATTGAGACTTGATTTGTGTTAGGTCTTAGGGAAAGCCAGGAGAGCTTAAAACAGTGCCTGGCTTTTCTCACCATCTTGGCTGGAAGTCTCTGTTTGCACTTCTTACCCCATAACAATCCTCTCTTTCTAGTTTGCTGGCAGGGTTCCTCTATTTAGTAATCTGTCCAACCTGACCTCCACCTCCAACGGTTAACTTGCCCTTGGATTTTTGAAGTTCATAGTGCTTTTTGTTCAAAGAACTCTATGACATCTGAAGAAAGAATGCTAGGGGCCACAGAAATCCTAGGTTTCTGACTTGACTCCAAAAAATTAAAATATGAACTGTTGTAATTCAACAGAGGCCTAAAGGCCATACATACACACACACACACACACACACACACACACACACACACACACACACACACACACACACACACACAGTCAGAGAGATCATCATTCATCAGCAGAGCTTTTCCAAAGAATGAGCTTAGCAATTTGCATTTCTTCTTTTTTAATCAAATTAATCAATTGTTTACTTTTTATAAAACCAACTGTTTTATTTATTAGATCAATGACATTTTTACTTTCAGTCTTAGCAATCTCTCCTTTGATTTTCAGAATTCCTATTTCAGTATTTAATTAGGGATTTAAATTTATAGAGTTTTTAGTTACATTCTCAATTTATTGATCTGCTTTCTTTCCTTTAAAGATATAAATATTTAGAGATTAAAATATTTTCTAATTATTGCTTTGACTGTAGTCCACAAATTTGGATATGTTGGTTCAATGTTGTCATTATCTTTAATGAAATGATTATTTGTTTTATTTGTTCTTTGATTTACTCATTTTTTTATGATTAGATTACCTATGTTCCAATTAATTTTTAATTGGTGCTTCAGGGATGATATTTCAATAGATATTTTCAAGAAAGGAATAAGCAACCATTTGTCAGTGAAGAATTACTAATTCAAAAATGGACTCAGAGTAGATGTCTTCTGAGGTCTCTTAAAAATCTGATAATCTCTGTGAAATGAATGATAGACACTTTTTCTTTTCCTCAGTTTTCTCAACTATAAAAATGGGAGCTATAGTCTCTAAATCATCTGCCTCAAAAAATGGCTTGGAATTAATTGAGAGAAAGGATATAAAATGTATCCCATAGTATAAAATGTCAAACAGGATATAATTGATAATTATTGTTCGGAGACAAAGTCCAGGTCATTTTCTCAGACCACCCTTTGACCCAACAACCACATGGAAGTGAGAGGGAAAACATAGAGCATGAGCAAGGTTTTACTTCTAGGTCAAATATAAGTTAGAGGGCAAGGGCAGGTTTTCCAGGAAGGATCCAGTAGAGGAAAATTTGAAGCATATTTGGGAGACAAAAACATCATCTCATTTTCTAAATGGCCCTGATCTTTCTGATTTTGTGACCCCAGATGTGAATGCATACACTTCTGGGCTGCATACTAACATTCCCAGGATCTAGAAGTACCTTACAAATGAAGCAAAACAAACTAATCTTAAATCAACCTGAAATAATCTTTGGGAGATTAGCAGGTCTGCATTTAATCCATGTCTTCCTAATGATCCTATCTTACTCTTCTCTCTTGTACAGATCTCACAAATGATAAAGACTACAAGGTGAGTTGTGGCTAAATATGAGGAAAACGGAGTCAAGCAGAGGTGAGATAGGAATCAATGAAACTAGCTGAGGTCAGGGAGAGGAGAAAGAGAGGGTCAGATAAAGGACAGATAAGTGAAAGGTATAAAGATATAGAATTAAGCTAAAGATAAATTGAAGGATAGAGAAGATGGAATTCTAGAAAGATGAGATGGGCTCACAGAGAAAGTGGGAATCAGGCAAAGATGGCATGGGGTCAGAAAAAGGTGAATTGGGGGTCTCAAGGTGAAGGGCTCCATGAGAGTCAGGAAAAATGTCATAGACATCCACTTTTAATAATTGAAAATTTTACAGTATTTGAAGTTCCTAAATTCCCAATGCATTATCTCATTTCAACTATACAACAACACTGTAAGGCAAAAGATATTGTAACAATTTTACATATAAGGAAATAGCTCCAAAGATACTACTTGACATCCTCTAGTCACAAAGTCATTGAGCATCATATAATCTTTCTTATTTTCCCATTTAGCATCCTTTCTCTTAATATATAGTCCAGGTACCAGAGCTGCACCTTGGATAGATGCTCTAATCTTATGACATTGTCCATTTTTTTTCTCATCACTTGAAGAATATTGCTTCCCACTTTGAATCCTTTCTTAACACCCATAACAATCCCACTACTAAGAACAAGACAGAAATTGGGAATGAAGCGACAAAACTATTACAGGACCTAGAAGAGGCTATTCTCGAGTCTTCTGAGGAGATCCAGAAACTACAGAAAAAATCTTTTCTAGGTGAGTTCATATATCAGGATAAATGATTATAACAAAAGGTAGTTGTGACTTCAGGATCCCAAACAGCCACTAGATTCAATCAACTCAGTGAAACAGCAAACAATCCTATATAAAAATCAGTTAATGAGGCTACTATAATGAATGTATACTATTCAGTGACCCACATAGTCAGAATAGTGAGTCTTGGTGAATGACTGCCACATAGTAGTGTTGTAGATGGAATCTGGGGTAACCAGATAAGCATAGGAATTTGGGGACCACTGAAAAATGAAAGAATTTGAATTCTCAGGGAGAAAATCTGTACAGAAACTGCTCAGAATTTTACTATGAAATATAGTAAAGTATACTGGTTAAAACTTTTCCTCCCAAAGGGTTAACAAACACTTTATGACAGGGAGAATAACAAAAGACTAGGAATGGTTGCATGGTAGACAGAGGCTGAAACAAAGAGAGGGAGATAAGGAAAGACTGTCAGAGAGAGCTGGCTGGGTGTGTATGAGAGGGAGAAAGAGAGAGAGACAGAGAGGGAGGGAGAGAGAGAGAGAGAGAGAGAGAGAGAGAGAGAGAGAGAGAGAGAGAGAGAGAGAGAGCGCACTGGTCCAAGCGGAGGTCCAGCTCAGGTTTTATAGTTTTTTCCTTATCTGGGCACTGAGGACAAAAGGGAAAATTCCTCCTCCTTTACATGCCAAAATCAGGTGGAAATTTGAAGACTGGGGGGTTGGGAGTGAGAATACAAATTTTATATTAAACAATGAAACAATAAGATATTCAATTTACATCTCAAGAGCAAAGAACTTTCTACACCATTAACAAGATTCCCTGATTTTTAACAGCATTAAAAGATTACAGATTTGTTTCTGCTACATTCATAACTCTCTACTATCAGTAGGTATTTAATAAGTATTTGTTGGTTGATTGGTTAAACAGGCAAAAGCATGCATGAATGGGTTTAGAGCAAGGGTAGCTGACTTTCTGGCCTGTACTCCAGTGGCAGTTTTCTCCAACTCATACTATATAACAAAATCACCTTCACTCCATTATTGAACCCTTTCAATGATGAATGCCTTCCCTCATGGCAATACCTCTCCCTACTTGCCTCCTTTTCCTCTCAAACCTCACCCAGAACTAGATGTGGGTATCAGAAGTCAGAAAGCACTCATAACCAAACTGCAGGGGCTCAGACTGGGCTCTGAAGGTGAAGGGTGCCCCTTTTCTTGGGGGGAGGGTATAAACCCACCCCCAGGGTTAAAATTCCTACATACAGTTCTTCTGGGATCAGCCTAGCTGAATTTAGAAAAGTGGGGATAGACTTGTCTGACCAAGTGAAAAATATTTTGACCATCCAGCTTTTGAAAAAGATATCCCAATGATTGGGAATCCACTGCTTCCTGAGACATCCCACTTGCTTCTGCATAGCTCTTCTAGGAAGGTTTTCTTGATATCAAGCCATGCAAAATTTACATTCCCAAAAATTCCATTCATTACTTCTGCTTCCAAACAATATGAGTCTTCCTTCCTGAGAGCTTTGTCTGTGTCAAATCAAAGCAAGGAGCTTATTCTATTAAAATATGGGGAAATGGTAGGTGAACCTTGAGTTAAAAACTGACCTTTAATGGTGATTGTGCACCTACTGCGTCACTATCCAGAGCACCATGAAGATGTTTATCGGATTTAATTTACATTAAAATGATAAGGAAACTATGCCATTCAGACTTTCCCATCATTGCCCTAGATACCTGCTTCCTTCCTCTAAGTGCAGGTGTAGCAAAAGAAGACAAAATCAACTGTCATTTCAAACAGTGCCCTAGGGGGTCAGACATGGCTCATTCAAAGAAATGAGCTAGGATGATTCAAATGATGATAGCTTCTTAGCAGAAAAGGTATGTGGGCTCACTTTTTCCATTATTGTTCCCAGCTTTTGAAAGACAAGAAATCAACAACTGCTCCTTGGAAAATGTGGACACTACACTGGAAGCTCAGAATAACTCAGTGACAATTTGCTGCATGGATATTATCCAATCAAATACCCAAGGTACATTCATTTTATGGACACTGCACTCACTCAGAACAGACTGGAATGCCACATAATCCTTCTATGTCAGAGAATCCTCAAGTACCTGACATAGAAGGAACTATGAAGATGATCTCAATCAACCTGTATCTGTCTAAACAAAAATTCCATCTGTCATGGACCTTGATAAAAATAATCATCAGGTGTAGCTAAAAAAGCTACAATGACAGAAGCAACATCCCTGGCCACCCTTTACCACTTTAGGATAGTATTAATTGTGAGTGAGACTTTTCTTATTCAAAGACAAATTGTTCTCTGGGTAAATACCATTAAAAATAACTTCAAGCTAATTGGGTTTTTTAAAACATATTTACAAGATTACTATATGCAAATTGTTGTCCTGTTGTTGTTCTGATCTATAATTACATCAGTGTAGGAAACTCCCAATGTGTAGATTCCAGTCACCAGTGCAGATTGGTAACTCATCCAGAATTGGTATGCTGATAAAATGGCTCATTAGTCACTGAGGGAGCTTTAGTAACTGTTCATAATTGATAGGAAATTAGGAACTGTTAATTTGATATTTAGTCATTTTCTGCAGTCTGTAACTCCCTGTGATCTCTTTTGGAGTTTTCCTGAAAAGTTTGGAGAGGTTTGCTATTTCCTTCTCCAATTCATTTCATGGATGAGGAAGATGAAGCAAATAGGTGACAACCAGAGTCACCTAGATAGTAAATGTCTGAGGCAAGATTTGGAATCCTTTCTCCTGTGAGCATTTTCACTGGTTGTCCTCCAAGTCTAGAATGTTCAGCTTCTTCATCTCTACTTTCTGACTTCTTTGGTCTTCTTCAAACCTTTTCCAAATCCATACTCCCTTTCCTTTGTTGATTATCTCCAATTTATCTCATATATAATTTATTTTTATATAGTTGTTTTTATATGGCTTATCCCATTAGACTAAGCTCTCTAAGAACAGAAAATGCCTTTTGCCACTCTTTGTAACCTCAACACTTAGAACAATGCCTGACATTTAATGGTAGACATTTAATAAATTTGCATTGACTGACCACCAGATTATTCAAGTCTTTTCTCTTCCAAATACAGGGCAAATGATGTAATATTCCTGAACAGAAACTCCCTGTTACTGATAAAATCCCAATGTGTAATACAGTGCATTTCATACTTAAAAACCAAAGATATATAGAAAACAGTGTCAGTCCTCAAGGGGTTGACATCCTATTAAATCCTACTGTCTCTACTACTGTAGAGGTCTATCTATATCCTTCCTCTATGCATACTTCATGACTCTTTAACACTTTCAGGATCAGATATAAATTCCTTTATTTGGCATTTAAAAATCTTCATAACATGTTCTATCTTCTTACATTTCCATTATTCTTACCTTCTACTTCTCAGGCCCTCTGAAATCTAGCCATACTGGGCTCCTTGCTGTTAGTTATATATAGTATTCTATCTTTTGTTTTCTAGAATTTTCATTGTATACCATACCTGAAATGTTCTCCCTTCTAACCTCTAACTCTTAGAATTCCTGACTTCCTTTCAGATTCAGCCCAAACAACAAGTCCTCCAGGAGGACTTTTCCTAGTTACATACACACACACACACACACACACGCACACACACACACACACACACAGAGATACACATAAACATGCACACAAAAACAATCACATGGCTCTGCTAGTGCCAACTTATGTAAGATTATCTTACCACTACTATATATTTATCTTGTGTTTTTTATTTATATGTGTGTGTGTGTGCGTGTGTGTGTGTTTGTGTGTGGTCTCCGATTAAAATGTAAACTCCTTAAGATCAGGAACTATTTGTTTCCTTTCTTTGTATTCCCTTGTTCTTAGTACAGTGGCTATCACATTAAGCAAGCCTTTTAAAAATCATGGTGATTGAGTGATTGATAGGGTGGAGAGAATCCACCTTCAGGAAACTAATTTGCTGAGGATACATGGGACTTTGCTCCTTTTTTAGTTTTTGTTTTTCTTTTTAGGTCAGCATATAGTTGCTTTTGTCTCCTATAATTCCCTGGGAACCATTCTAAATGCATCCTTTTATAAGAAGACATATGAGAAGAAGATTGATAGAATACACCTAAACTCCAAAGTAGTTAGTGCTGCAATAAAACCTTGGCAATCTAATTCCTCTCTTTCTGTTGTTCTGGAGTTCCAGCATGAACAGGTAGGTATGAACCACAGGTCATAAGCAACATATTCATGCAAATGGACAGGATAGTTACAAGATTCACACCATAAGAGCTAAAAGATTCAGTGAAATAATAGCTGTAAAGTGTTTGGCTTAGAGTAGGTGCCTGATAAATGGTTTCCTTTTGCCATTCCATAGTCATATCAATGTGTAGAGCAGAAGGAGCAAAGGATCAACATTCAGAAAATTAGGGGTTTTTTAATTTATTTTTTATTCTCATTTTGTACAAAAGTTTTTTTTACATTAATAAAATATACTTGTTTACAAGTAAACAAAATACTCCTCCCACCATGAATATAGATAGACTTTCTTGGGTGAAAAAGTAAAGGGGAGAAAAAAAATTAAAATGAAAAAAAATAATAGTAATAATTGTAGGTATGGCCAGGTGGCACAATGGACGAAGCACCAGCCCTGGAGCCACGAGCACCCGAGTCCATATCTGGCCTCGTTAACCCAATAATCACCCAACCATGTGACATGCAAGCCACCCGATGCCCACTGCCCTGCAAAAACCAAAAAGAAGGGGAAAAAAAAGACCCAAAATAAAATAAAATAGTAATAATAGTAGGGGCGGCTGGGTGGCAGACAGAGCATTGGCCCTTGAGCCAGGAGCACCTGGGTCCGAATCTGGCCCCAGACACCCAAAGATCACCCTGCTATGTGGCCCCAGGCAGGCCACCCAGAAGCCCCACTTGCCCTGCACCCTCCCCCAAATAATAACAAAAAATGTGCTTCAGTCTTTGTTCCAACACCATCAACTCTGTCATGGGTGGATCACATTCTTTATGATAAGTCCATCACAAAAGTTACTTCCATATTTTTCCAGTGTTTGCCATTGCTGATCGCAACTCCCTCCTTTCTTATTTCTCCACTAACATGTACTTTATTTTCTCTCTCCTTTTACTCTGACTCTGCTGTAGGGTCACTGAGTGGCACAGCAGACAGATCCCTAGTCCTGGGGCCAAGAAGGCCTGAGCCCCCATACCACCCCTTAGGCCCAGAATCCACCTGGCCCTATGGTCCTGGGCAGGCCATCCAATCCCAGCCCCTTGCAAGAAGTAAAAAAGAAAATGTGTTATATCTAACCACTGTCCCCCCATGATCCATCCTCTCCTCCTTTATTCACATCCCCACCCCTTCCCCCTGCTCCCCCCTCCTCCTTACTCCAGTTGTCTATACCACATTGAGCATATTTGCTGTTTCCTCTCCTAGCCATCTCTGATGAGAGCAAAGGTTCCCTCATTCCCCCTTGCCTCCCCCCTTCCATATCATTGCAATAGCTCATTGTAATAAAAAAAAAATCTTATTATGTGAAATATCTTGGACTATTCCCCCTCTCCTTTTTCTTTCTCCCATTCCATTTCCCTTTTTTCCTATTGATTCCATTTTTACACCATATTTTATCTTCGAATTCAGCTTTCTCCTGTGCTTCAACTATAAAAGCTCGCTCTACCTGCTCT
Organism: Macrotis lagotis; assembly: GCF_037893015.1. Lineage (NCBI taxonomy): Eukaryota > Metazoa > Chordata > Mammalia > Peramelemorphia > Peramelidae > Macrotis > Macrotis lagotis. The sequence continues at coordinate 629,072,971 of NC_133666.1, read as the reverse complement.
ATTAACTGAGATGGTTCATATGAATATTATCAGTATCATTTTTCTATACATGCAGTTCATCCTCATTAAGTCCCTCATATTTCCCGCCCTCTCCTCCAATCTCTATGCTTCACCTGAGTCCTGTATCTGAAGATCAAACCTTCTGTTCAGTTCTGGCCATTCCAAAAGGAACCTTTGAAATTCCCCTGGTCCATTGAAAGTCCATCTTTTTCCCTGGAAGAAGATATTCAGCCTTGCTGGGTAATTTATTCTTGGCTGCATTCTAAGCTCTTTTGCCTTCCAGTATATTGTATTCCAAGCCCTACAAGCTTCCAATGTAGCTGCTGCTAAGTCCTGTGTGATCCTGACTGCAGCTCCACGATATTTGAACTGTGTCCTTCTGGCTGCTTGTAATATTTTCTCTTTGACTTGGGAGTTCTGGAACTTGGCTATAATATTCCTGGGGATTGGTTTTTTAGGATCTCTTTCTTGGGGGGATCGGTGGATTCTCTCCATTTCTATTTTGCCCTCTGCTTCTAGAATATCAGGGCAATGTTCCTGTAGTAATTCTTTGAAAATGATGTCAAGGCTCTTTTCCTGATCATGACTTTCAGGTATTCCAATAATTTTCAAATTATCTTCCTAAGTCTGTTTTCCATATCAGTTGTTTTTTCAATGAGATATTTCACATTTTCTTCTAATTTTTCATTTTTTTGGTTTTGAAGTATTGGTTCCTGATTTCTGGTAAATTCATCAATCTCCCTGAATTCTATTGTTTGTCTGAAGGATTTGTTCTCCTCAGAGAGTTTTCTTATCTCTTTTTCCATCTGGCCAATTTTGCTTTTTCAAGCATTCTTCTCCTCAATAACTTTTTGAACTGTTTTATCCATTTGACCTAAGCTGTTTTTTAGCATGTTATTTTCGTCAGCATTTTTTTTGGATTTCCTTGACTAAGCTGCTGACTTCATTTTCATGTTTTTCCTGCATCTCTCTCCTTTCTTTTCCCAGTTTTTCTTCCAACTTCTTCCAACCTCATTTGATTTTCAAAGTATTTTTTGAGCTCTGTCATAGCCTAAGCCCAATTTCTGTTTTTCTTGGAGTCTTTAGATGCAGGAGCTTGTGCTTCCTCATCTTCAGACTGAGTATTTTGATCTTTCTTGGGCTCATTTGAAAAATATTTCTCAATGGTCTTCCTCTTGTTTCTTTGCTTGTTCATTTTCCCAGCCTAAGCCTGTTTTTTGGGGTGCTTCCTGAGCTTTTGGGACACTCCCACAAGGGTCTCAGTGTGTGAGGTTCTGTCCTCCCTCCTGGTCTGTGAATGACCATAAGCGCCCCCCTCTGCCACAGGGCTGAGGTGGGGGGGCCCTGTTGTTCTATGGGGGGGCCTAGACTGGGATCAGGATCTGAATGTGTTCAGAGCCCCAGAGTCCTGTTCAGGGGCAGAGGACAGAGCTCTGCAGTCTCTCTCTCTTCGCTCCCCTCCCTCAGCTCAATGGGCTCGTGCCCTGGGGGCTCCTGCTTACCGCTCTGCCTGCTTCTGTTTCCAGGTCTAGGCTGCCAAAAGACCAAGCTGCTTGCTGTGTGCCCTGAGGGCTGGGCTCCACATGCTCACTCTGGCAGAGGTCCCCTGCTTTTCCCCCACTTTGTGCCCAGTGCTCCCCAGGGTGCAGCTCAGGAGACTCCCCCGTTACATGAGCCACAGCTCCCAGCGCCCTGGGGCTGCTTCCGGGAGGCTGAAGTTCTTTGGCTCTGGCAGGCCACCCCTCTGACCCCGGGGAGCAGAGCCTTTCTGCTCTTTTCCAGGTTACCTTAAGTAGGAGAACTGCCTCACTGGGTCCCTTTGTGGGTTCTGTCTCTCGAAGAGTCCTTAGTTTATCAGTTTTATCAGAGAGCTCCTAAGACTCGATCCCTTCATGTCGCCATCTTGGCTCCAATTAGGGTTTTTACAAGCCAGAATTCTTACCTTTAGAATTATCTTGAATCATTGTATTGTTTAGAGTAGTCAAGTCTGATACAGTTGAGCATCTTCATAACATTGCCATTACTGTGAACAAGTATCTTCTGATTCTTCTCATTTCATTTTTCACCAGTTCTTTTAAGTCTTGCCATGTCTTTCTCAAACTGTTCTACTCATCAGTTATTTTTATTTATTTATTTATTTACACATTACTAAAATAGTCTTGTTGCAAAAGTAAACATAATCCCCTTCCCCCCACAAAGATAAGGAAATCCCATGAAAAATAAAGTGAGAGATAAAGAAAAAAATGTACTTCAGTCTGTGATCAGATAACTTTAATTCTGTCTCTGGGATGGATTGCTTTCTTTATTATAATAAGTCCATTAGAGAAGTTGCTTCAATATTTTTTTCCAACAGTTGCTATTACTAACTATATTTCTTTCCATCTATATGCCTTCCCACTCCTATTTATTCTATTCTTTCTCTCCTTCCACTTTGTCCTTCCTCAAAAGTGTATTGTAGGGTGGCCAAGTGGCATAGTGGACAGAACACCAGCCCTAGAGCCAGGATAACCCAACCTAAATCTGACCTGAGACACCCAACAGCCACCCAGACCTATGACCCTGGGCAAGCCACCCAACTCCGCTGCCCTACAAAAAAAGGTGTCTTGTATCTCACTACCTTCTCCCAGGATCTTCCCTCTCCTCTATCACCTATACCTCCTCCTGTCCCCCTGTCCCCTTTCTCCCATCCCCTTCCTCTTCTTTTTCCTCTAGGGAAAGATAGATTTCTATACCCTACTGAATGTCTATGTTATTTCCCTACTAAGCCATTTTTATGAGAATGAGGCTCACTCATTCCCCCTCATCTTTCCCTCTTCCACTCCATTGCAAAACCTTTTTCTTGATTCTTTTACGTGAAATGTCTTAGCCCATTCTACCTCTTTTTTCCCTTTCTCCCAATACATTTCTTTTTCTCCCATTAACTCCATCTATAAAATATATTATACCTTCAAATTCAGCTCTCTCCTGGCTTTATCTATATATGCTCCTTCTGACTGCTCTAATAAATGAGAATGTTGGGGTAGCTAGGTGGCACAGTGGGTAGAACACCAGCCCTGGAGTCAGGAGGACCTGAGTTCAAATCTGACCTCAGACATTTATTAATTGCCTAGCTGTGTGACCTCAGCAAATCACTTAACCCCATTGCCTTAAATAAATTTTAAAAAGATAAAGAAAATCAACAACTAATAAATGATAATGTTCCTATGAGTTGCCAGTATCATCTTCCCAAGCAGGAATACAAGCAGTTTAATCTCATTAAATCTCTCATAATTTTCCCTTCCTATATACCCTTTCTATGCTTCACTTGAGTCCTGTACTTGAAGATCAAACTTTTTGTTCAGCTCTGATGTTTTCAACAGAAAAGTTTGAAAGTACCCTATGTCATTGAATGTCCATGTTTTCCTCTGAAAAAGGATGTTTAGTTTTTCTGAGTAGTTGATTCTTGGTTGTAATCCAGGATCTTTTGCCTTCTGGGATATTATATTCCAAGCACTATGACCCCTTAATGTAGATGCTGCTAAATCCTGTATAATCCTGACTAAAGCACCACAATATTTGAATTATTTCTTTCTGATTGCTTGTAATATTTTCTCTTTTGACTTGGGAGTTACAGAATTTGACATAATATTCCTGGGAGCTCTTTTTTTTTTGGAGGGGGGGGAATCTCTTTCAGAACGTGACCAATGGATTTCCTCATTTTCTAATATCCCCTATGTTCTAGGATATCAGGGAAATTTTCCTGGAGAAATTATTTTAAAATAATGTCAAAACACTTTTCCTGGTCATAATTTTCAGGTAGCCCAATAATTAAATGATCTCTCCTGGATCTGTTTTCCAGGTCAGTTGTTTTTCCAATGAAATATTTCTAGTTTTTCAATATTTTGGTTATATTTTATTGTTTCTTGTTTTCTCACAGTCATCAGTTTCCCTTAGCTCTATTTATCATTTAATGAGTTGTTTTCTTCACAGACTTTTCTTAATTTCTTTTCCATCTGACCAATTCTGCTTTTTAAGGCATTCTTCTCCTCATTGACCTTTTGGACTGCTTTTTCCATTTGATCTAAACTGGTTTTTGTCATGTTGTTTTCTTCCGCATTCTTTTGTATCTCCTTCACCAAGCTGACGACTTGATTTTCATGATTTTCTAGCATTGCTCTCATTTCTCTTCCCAATTGTTCCTCTGTCTCCCTTGCTTGGTTTTCAAAATCTTTTTTGAGCCTGAGACTAATTCTTATTTTTCTTGAAGGCTTTGGATACAGAAATTTTGACTTTGTTGTCTTTTGTGTGTGTTTTAATCCTCCATCAGACCAAAGTAATGTTCTATGGTCACATTCTTTTTTGTAATTTATTTATTTCCCCAGCCTATGACCTGGTTTTAGCATGTTCCCCAAACTTTTGAGTGTTTGTGAGACACCTTCTAAGAATTTCAATTCCTTCAATGTCTTATGAGAGGCTCTGGCTCCTTTCCTGTCCTGTGCTCTGGTCTGTGGATGTCCACAATCGCTCCCCTTTGCCCTGGAACTGTGAGGAGGGTCCCTGCTCTGCTACGGCAATAGGGGGCACCAGACTGTGACTAGGGTCTAAATATGTACAAAGCAACAGAGTCCTGTCCCAGGGATAGCAGAGAGACACCAACAATCTCCCTCCAACCCCTTACTATCTATCAACTGAATGTTCCAAAAGAAACTACTGGGTGGTTGTCTGTTGGATAACTCCGCAGGCCTTCTTCCATTTCTCAGGGCTGGATCTGCATTGAGTTCGAAGCTGTTTTGGGCTCTGTAGTCACTCTGGCTGAGTTTTCCAGCTAATCTTCCAAGTTGTCTTTGGTGATTCCTGGGCTGGGAAGTCTGGAAACTGTTCCCACTACCATGAACCCTGGTATCCCCAGGGACCCAGGCACCCTGCAAGTTGTTTCTGGAAGGTTGGAGCTACAGCTGTGGCTGTGCTGTGACTCCTTCCAACCCTGGTGGAACAGAGCCTTCCTGTGGATCTCCCAAGTTATCTTGAACTGGAAAATTGCTTCATTCCATCTTTCTGTGGGTTCTGCCACTCTAGAATTTGGTTAGAGTCATAATTTAAAGCTATTTACAACATTCTGGAAGAGACCTTCTGGGAATTCCTGCTTCCATGCCACTATGAACAACATATTGCTGGATTCTGATTTCTAACCCATTCTGCTATCAGCTTCCATTTTATGGGTAAGCTTATACCATTCAAATTCACAGTTATGATTACTAACTATATCCCTCCATCTCATTTTCTTCCATGTATTCTTAACTCTTTTCATTCTTGTATCTCTTCAAAAGTCTATTTTGCTTCTAACTACTTCTTCCCTTAATTAACTCTCCCTTTAATCACTTCCCCTTTTCTGATTTTTTTCTTTTTCTCCCTTTTTTTAATCCCCTTCCCCTAATATTTCCATACAGGGTAAGATAGATTTCTATACACAATGGAATGTGTATAAATATTCTTCCCTTTTGAACTAATTCCAATGAAAGTAAAGTTTAAGCACTGTCTACCATCCTTCCTCATTTTCCCTCTATTATAAAAGCTCTTCCTTGTACTCCTCTTTTATGTGAGAAAAGTTTCCTCATTTTACTTCTCCCTTTCTCCTCCTCCCAGTGTACCAGTGCATCCCTCTGTTTCACCATTTCATTTGTTTTTTGGAGATCATTTTAATGTAATAAACTTATACCCATGTATTCCCCATGTAAACTTCTTTCTTTCTTTTTTTTTAAAGATTTTTTTTGCAAGGCAATGGGGTTAAGTGGCTTGCCCAAGGCCACACAGCTAGTTAATTATTAAGTGTCTGAGGCTGGATTTGAACTCAGGTACTCCTGACTCCAGGGCTGGTGCTCTATCCACTGCGCCATCTAGCAACCCTTAAACTTCTTTCAACCATCCTAATAATGATAAAGTTCTTATTACTTACATGAATCATCTTGCCATAGAAATGTAAATAGTTTAACCTTATCGAGACCTTCTGCTTCCTCTTTCATGTTCTTCTTTTTGTGCTTCTCTTGTATCTTGTGTTTGACTGTCAGACCTTCTATTCAACTCTGATTTTTATTACCATTTTTTTTCTCTCCTACAGGATTATACTCAGTTTTGTTGATTGTTGGTTGTAATTGTTGCTCCTTTGACCTCTGGAATATCACATTCCAAATCCTTCAAGCTACAAAATCTTGTGTTATCCTGGCTTTGAGTCTACAGCATTTCTTCCTAACTACTTTAATATTTTCTCCTTAACCTGGAGGTTTGACTATAATAATCATGGGAATATTCATTTTGGAATCTCTTTCGGGGGGTACTTGGTGGATTCTTTCTCTTTCTATTTAATCTTAGGATCTGAAATATTAGGTCAGCTTTCCTTGATAATTTCTGGAAATATAATGTCTAGTTTCTTTTTTCATCATGGTTTTCTAGTAATTTGAAAATTCTTGAATGTTTTTAAATCTATATTTCAGATCACTTGTGTTTCTGAAGAAATATTTCACATTTTCCTCTTTTCATTCTTTTGACTTTGTCTTACTGTTTCTTGATATTTTATTGAGTCATTAGCTTTCACTTGCCCAATTTTAATTTTTAATGAATTATTTTTTCAATGAGCTTTTATACATTTTTTCCCCATTTGGTCAATTCAGCTTTTTTAAGGAGTATATTTTCTTCAGTGAATTTTTGTACCTCTTTCATTTTGTCTTTTGTGCTTCTTTTACCATTGAGTTAATTGTTTTTAAGATATTATTTTCAACATTTTTGTGCCTCTTATCAGGCTGTTAATTCTCTTTTCATAATTTTCTCACTCTTATTTTTTCTCTTCAACTATTATCTTTTTTTTAAGTTTTTGCAAGGCAAATGGGGTTAAGTGGCTTGCCCAAAGGCCACACAGCTAGGTAATTATTAAGTGTCTGAGACCGGATTTGAACCCAGATATTCCTGACTTCAGGGCCGGTGCTTTATCCACTGCTCCACCTAGCTGCCCCTAACTATTATCTCTTTCTCTAATTCTTCCTGCAATTATTATTAGGCTTGTCTTCAGTTAGCATTTTTCTTAGAGGTTTTGTTTGTAAGTATTTTTGCCTTATTGTCTTTTTCTGAGTCTCTGACTTCTTTCTTCCCTATGACTATACCAGCTTTTTATGATCAAACATCTTTTTTGTTGTTTGCTCATTTTATTTTTTTTAGGTTTTTTTTTTGCAAGGCAATGGGGTTAAGTGGCTTGCCCAAGACCACACAGCTAGGTAATTATTAAGTGTCTGAGGCCAGATTTGAACTCAAGTACTCCTAACTCCAGGGCTGGTGCTCTATCGACTGTGCCACCTAGTTGCCCCTGTTTGCTCATTTTCCACACTATTCCCTCACTTTAAATTTTTTGTTAAGGTGGACTCTGTTTACCCAGGGATGGGTATACCTCGTGCTAATCTTACTCCTTTTTTTGTGGTATAGTTTGCAGTACTAGTTTTGGGTACCTACAAATTTTCAATGCTTCCAAAGTGTTGTGGTATGGGGAAAGGTTGGTAAATGCTCTCCTGGTCTGTGCTCTGGTCTTTACTCAAGAAGGGACCCTTCTTCCTTGGAGCTGTAAACATAGGTGTAAGCATAAGCACCTACTAGCCTTGAAACTCTTAATACACAATAAATGTGTCAGTCTGTTCTGCAACTGTGACCTAGAACTAAGGCAATAGACTTTGCTTATCCGTGCCACCTGTATCCAGTGCCAGCAATTGGTTATCTGTTTTCTGACCAATTTTCTGACCTTCCCTTACTGTTCTGGGGTCACTGAGAGCTCCCACAACTGCTGCTGTAGATGCTATTGTGGCCCCTACATATCTGTGCTCCAAACAGGCCTCTACCTCAGTGTCACAGCCCTGACTGTGGACCCCCTATTTTTCATGGGCTGGAAAAAATGTCTCATCTTGACTGTTTATTGACTCTCAAACTCCAAGATTTGATTTGAGTCATTATTTTATAATTGTTTGTAGGGGAATGTTGAGAAAGTTCAGCTCGAATGCGGCTTCTAATTTGTTAACTTGGCTTTACCCTCAAGAGTGACTCCACGCTCTCATCTGCCAGAATTCTTGATCATTTCAGAAGAGAAGAGGGGAATAAACATATATATGCTATTATTATCCTCATGTTAATAATTGAGGAAACTGAGATTGAGAGAGAATAAGTGACTTGCCCAGTGTCACACACTGCTAGTAAATTTCTGAGGCTGGATTTGAACTGACTCCAGACCCAGGGTTCTATCATCCACTGTGCCACCTAACTGCCCAATTCACAGTAATGAGTGATGTAATTTGAGGGCAGGACCACAGAACCATCCAGATTCTACTTCTCTTGAGAATTAATCTTTGTTTAGCCTTCAGTCACCATTTGTCATAAGGCAAATTTAGATAATATCCCTGTCTTCAAAATCAGAACTAGGAAAGAGCCACAGGTTCCCCTTTGGGTTCAAATGTATATGATACCAATAGCATTTCAGAAATATCAGAGCTAAAAGTCTAGCTTGTTAAGAAAAATTAGTAAAAATAAAATAGTACCAGATGGTACACATTCTGTTAAATTCTTCCTCCGATCCAGCCTGCTCATCATCTAAGGATAATTTTCAGGCCAAATATCCTGGCACAAAAATTCCTAATTATAGGTCTGTTGGTCTCTTTCTTAAGGCAGAACAATGGGTGGTTCTATCATAATCTCTTATCATTACATCATTCCCTATGCTTTAGTACTAAACCTTGACTTACTATATTCACCTTCAACATGATTTTCAATCTCTCTACCCCTCAGCACTTTCCCAGGCCATGACTCCTGCTCTGACTTCACTTTCCTCCCTTCTTCATATCATCTTCAGTTAAACAATTCATTTGGACACAACTCTACTCTCTGTTCTGTCTTCCTTTGTCCTATAGTCACTTCACATCTTTTCAAATCCCAGTCCTGTATTATTCTGACCATCAACCTCCTCCACTCTTTCTCAAATGCTGCTAAAATGCAACCCTTTTACTTTTTCCCCCTGACTGATTTTCTATCCCACTCCTTATAGTGATCCTCAGCCTTCTTTTCTCTCTTTAGTCAGGAAGCTTCCCCTTTTCTCCTCTATTCCTATTACTCTCATGATTGCAAACTTTGACTCATGCTTTACTAAGAAAACAGACCATTTGCCATACTTCATCTTGTCTCACCTTGATATCGTGCTCCAGTTTCCTCTCTTTAATCACAGACACTCATGAAGAATTGACCCTTCAATTTACCATGGCTAGCCCTCTTATATGCAATCTTGATCCCATTTTCTCCAGCAGATTTCCCCAACCATGATTCCCCCAGCTCTAAGCTTAAATATATCTTTCTACTGGTTCCTTCACTGTGCCTTAGAAACACATGTAAGTCCCACCATATTTGGGGCAAGGGTGACAATAGAGGTGAAGTGACTTATCCAGAGTCACACAGTAAATGTCTAAGGACAAATTTGAATTCAAATTCTTCTGATTCCAGGGCTCTATCCACAATGCCACCAAGTTGCCCCAATATACCATATGATTAAAGTAAAATCAACCCTCACTATACACTACCATCTCCTTGACCTATATCATTCACTATGTCCTACTTTTCTTAATAAAATTCTTGTCAAAAAAGGTACCTCAACTATCTCACATCAAACTCGCTTGTCAGTCTTTTTAAATCTAGCTTATCACCTCAATATTCAACAGAAACTACACTCTTCAAAATTACCAAGGATCTCATCACCAGTCTTCTTCCTCTACCACTCTGTAGCATTTTACCCTCACCATCACCCTCCACTTCTGGATCCTCTCTATTCTTAGAGTTTTCATGAGAGTAATCTCTCTCTCTCTCTCCTTCTCTCTCCCCCTCTCTTTCTCTCTAAGTCCTCCTTCTATCTTTCTGCATGATCCTTCTCAGTCTCCTTTACTGGCTTGTCAACTTTATCACATCCACTAACTGTGAATATGAGAACTCCAAAGTTCTTTCCTAGGTCCCTTTTTCTCTATTCTTTCTTTTTCCTTCCTCTGCTTCTGTCTTTCTCTCTCTCTCTCTCTCTCTCTCTCTCTCTCTCTCTCTCTCTCTGTCACACACACACACACACACACACACACACACACACATAACAACTCACAGGAATTTAATTAGAGAAGCAGTATGTTGTACTGGATAGAAAGCTGCCCTCAGATTCAGAAAAACCTAAATTTAAATTCTTTCTCTGGCACATACTGACTGTGTAACAAAATGAAAATTATTTATAAGTTTCAGAGAATGTGCTCCCAGGTCTAGCTATCTAGCCCTGTCTCTCTCCCAGTCTTCAGTCCAATGATTATTTCAACCAAGATGTCCCCTAGGGATCTCAAACTCAATATATCCAAAATTGAAATCCATTCCCTTTTTCCAACTTCCCTGTTTCTGTCAAAGACACCACCATTACCTGTATTAGAAATCCCATTGACATCCTCCTCACTCTCCTTTATTCCATATACATTAATAATAATAATAATAATAATAATGTTTGTCCTTCATTTTCAAAGATGACCATGCCATCACAAAAGTAATGCCATGACAAGCATATGAATTGGATTTGAGTGAGGGAGTGCTGTGCTAAATTATCAGCCTCAATTTCTCCTCCAGAGCCATCTGGGTCCAGTGACCAGATATGAAATAAGATGATTGGAGATGACTCTGGATACAGGGCAGAGTTAAGTGACTTGCCCAAGGTCACACAGCTAGTAAGTGGCAAGTGTCTGAGGCTGGATTCAAACTCCCATACTTCTGAATCCAAGGCCAGTGCTCTATCCACTGCACCACCTAGCTGTTCTCCATATTAATTAATTCAGTTAATGAAACCTGTCAAGTCTACCTCCAGGCACACCTTGTAACTAAACCACTTTCTCCACTCAGCTTCAATACTAATTTAAATCCTAATTATATCTCACCCTGATATTAGCATAAACTCCTAATCCATCTCCCTGCCTCAAATCTCTCTCCACTCTAATTCATCCTTCACATTGCTATTAAGGAAATTTTCCTAAAGTGGAAGTCTGATAATGTCCCTTTTCAACTCAGTAAACACTAGAAGTTCCCTACTGTGGATAATGATAAAGTTGACCAAGTCTAACAAATAGTAGAAAATTTTCCTTTGAACTTTTAAAACCTTCACAACCGGGCCCAATCTTCCCAGGCTTGTTACATATCCCTCCCCTTCCTGTGTACTAAAACCCAGCCAAACTGGACTTCTTACTGTTCTTCAAACACAACCCTCTATCTCTAACCTCTGTGTCTTTGTATTAAATGTCTTTCATGCCTAGAATAAATTTCTTGCTTAATTTCATCCATGGACCCCTTCACTTTCTTTCAAGGGCTCCCTCAAGTGCCTTCTTTATAATGTCTTTATCATAATCCCAACTGTTAGTGTCTTCACACAAAATAACCTGTATCTTATTCTCTATTTGTATAAAATTCCATATACATCTTCCCCATCTAGGCTATAAACTCCTCAAGACAAGTACTTATGAAATTTGATCTTAGATCAAAATATACTTTTTCAAATTTATTTTTCTTGGCGATATTTTTTTAGTCTGCAGTTTCTTTCCCTTATATGGAAATAAGTTTTGCATGACTGCACATGTCTAACCTATATCAAATTGTTTATTTTCTCAATGAATATAGGGAAAGAAAGTGAAGGCGAGAATCTGGAACTCAAAAATTTTAAAAACAAATATTAAAATTGTACAAGTAATCTCAAAAATTAAAATATTTGAAAAAATAAAAGTATCAAAGCATAACACAGAGAATGAATCTTTGGGAGCTTATGTGGTTATTGTTCCATTAAAGTGATAAGAATTGATTTAAATGGATAGAATACTGGCTTTACAGTCAAGAAGGGCTCAAACATAGCCAGATAATTCCCTGCAATTTATGTAAGACATAGATGATCTTCCTCTGAGAAAGGAGCTCCCTAGGGTGATGAAATCCTAATATTTCAAGATGAAATCCTAGTATTATGTGCCAAAGTTATTTGTTAAAAGCACAGAATGAGATTAGAAACAGGAATAACAAAGTATGTCTTCTAACAGAACAGTGCTTGAAGCTTTACATGTACCCTACAGATGTAGAAAGGAAAGATGAATTCTCTATTGTCTCTAACACCAGCCAAATTCTCCCAAAGACCCAAAGCTTCATCCACCTCTGCACATTCATTACACATGCAGGTCTCAAATGATCCACCATGCCTTAACAAATAATAGTAATAGTCAGCATTTGTGTAATTGCTTTAATGCTTATAGAGGACTTTAAAAATATTATATCATTTTATCAACCTTCTTAAACTCATGTTGATCAAAATGATTTATTTCAATGTACCAAGTAACTAATGCTGGGTTTTTCCCAAAAGAGTCAGTTTGACCCTCCCACACACAATGTTCCAGGGAGCCTATACTCAAAATTAAAGGAAAAAACAAAAATATATACAGATCTGCCAGAGTTCATGTTCTTCCTTTTGCACATTTGTTATTCCTCATCATGATGAGGTCTAGGAGAAGGACTCTGGTGGAAGAAATAAGCAAAAAGAAACCAAAATTGGAGAGCTGATTATAAAGGACTAAGGGCAGCTATTTTATTCACTCGCTCTGGTTCTTCACATGTCAGTAATAAAAGATTTCAAATCAATGCTTCTTCTTGGTACTAAAAGGGTAGTTTGCTGATCAAGTTGATTCAAGGCTTTTACAATGCTGTCAAGTATTTTTTTGAAACAAATATATGAAATGCCCACAGTGGATCTGGGATCTCCCTGAGTGGTATTCCTTTCAACAATAGAGTTAATAATCTTTTCAGTCCTGATCTTGCTGTATGATTCTCAATTATGTCTTCTCATCAATTTATGATAGAGACTCTATCCAATAAACTACTAACTTTCTTCATTTCTCTTCACATTGTGTGGATACTACAGGCTATTAATCAGTTGTCCATTATTCCTTTGTGAGTGACCCAGTTTCTTCCATTAACCATTTGGAACCCATACTCAAAATTTTCCAAACTTAGTTGTTCCTTTCAGAGTTCATGGTCCTCTTTCCTGTATATTTATAACCCATAATCACTTCTACACCTAATAGGGTATGAAAGAAGAACACTAGTGGTAGAATCATGCAGAATAAACAAAAATTAGAAGTGAAATAAAACTACTAGTACACAGCTAAGCTATCCCAATCATCCAATCTGCATTTCACATATGCCAAGTAACAAGAGTTCAAATCAGTGCTAGTGATGATGAAGATCATGATGATAAGGAGGAGAAGGAAAGGAAGAGATGACCAAATCAACTAAGAACTATGCAAAAAGTTGATTCAAGACTGATATATTCAAATCAATTTCTTCTGCTATATCATATGACATCTTAGAAATAATCTTTAAATCAGAACAGTAAAATGAAATCATCTCACTCTCTTCTAGAAAAAGAAGGAAGAGGAAAGATCTCTTTGTGTCTACTGGGAAAAACTAATAGAGGAGGGAGGTGGCTGGTCCACAATGAACTGTAACCTTATTAAGTCCAATGAAACACACACATGCTGCAACTGCACCCATTTGTCCAGTTTTGCTGTCCTGATGGCTCTCTATTCACAGGTATGCATATCATGTCCATTTAAACCATGCCTCCAAAAAATGCTTGAATCATGGACTTCTAATAATAAAAGTTCATGGAAGAGATCATATGTTCTTTTCTTATGTTGCCAGGTAATCCTGGCAATAAAATTGTTTCTAACACATCAAAAATGTACCTATTTCTTAAGTTAAGGTAATGTCATGCTGTTTCTAAATAATCTATGCCCACCTTAATCATTCTTTCCTTTTGTGTTTCCAAACTGAATCTCTCAGGCTGTACATTAATATTTTCTTCTATCTTTCTATATTAAGGATGACTGATCATCTTGATTTAATGTAATGCAATGAACATTCTTTTATAATTGCTGAAGATACAAGGACAAACATGAAAGTCTCCCTCTTTTCAAGGATTTTATATTCATTCTTCTGGGAGAATGCAAATGCCCTTCATCTACTTCCTATAAAATATTTATTAAATTACTCCTCTGTTTGCTTTTCTCCAGTCTGAATCATCAACATTTCAATTACTTTTCTACATAGACCTTATTTTCCAAACATCCCATCTTTTCAGGCCAGTGCATCTTATTTACTCATATTTGAGGTCTTCAAGGAAATAACCTCAATTATAAAGACCATAGAATAAATATTAGAGCTAGAAAGAACCTCGGGGAGAATGTAGTCTAAACTTCTCATTTTACAAGTGAGGAAACTGAGATCTATGGAGGTTCAGTGACATAGCCAAACTCACACATGTAGTAAGTGACAAAGGCAGGATTTGAACCTGGATCTTCTGAGTCTAGATAAAGTGCTTTTCCCATCAAACTGCACCAATGAAGATCATAACATCTCTATATCTTAACAGATAGCCTTTGCTATCTGTTTCATTTCCTAGTCACTAAACTTGGGTTGTATTATCTTCCTTAATAAGACTGGCACTCAGACAACAGGGGGAAAAAATGGCCTCTTCCTTAGTCACTTGTGAAGCTCTCCCAACATAGCACGGATATCTGGATGTTTTCTGTTACTGTAGTTATATCTAGTAAAAACTATACTTGGGGAAAATTCAGTTGAACTGGAAGAGAGATTCAGTAGTACAGTGGTGGAGGGAACATGAAAGGGTCAGTCAACAAACTTTTATGAACACTTACTGTGTACTAACTACTGTGCCAAGTGCTGGAGATACAAAGAAATGGGCGGGGGGGGGGGGGGAACCAATTCCTGGTCTCAAGAATTTCACTGTGCAGAGTGACAAAAGGGTGTTACTCCACTCAACAGTTTCACTATTGAGAGTACTTTGTGAAGTATCATTAAGCAAATTGAGTAAAGCAGTCCTATGGCAGAAATGCCCTCCACCCAGGAAGAAAACATACATCCATGTTGGCATCCTAAATCAAAGTAACATTTGCCCTACTCTAATTATACTTCTGCTAATATGAGCTTCAAGAATCTAAGATCATCTCACAGAATCACAGAAACTCAGAGTCAAATAGAACCATCTGGTTGTACTCTTCTCTACACTTAAGAAAGAATCCCATTGATAACATTGTCAATAAATACTCAGCAAACTCTTGCTTAAAGGTCTCTGGATATAGGTTATTCAATCAATCAAATCTGGGTGCACTGATTAAATCCCATACACTATGCCTGCCATTGTGAATATAAAACAGAAATAAAATATCCTCTGAGCTCAGGGAGTCTACATTGGAATAGGAGAGTTAACCTATATGAAAGACCCCATACAAACAGAAAATGCCACCCACATCCAGATTCTATGGATTCTATGGATTCTATCCAACCATTGATTCTAAATGCAGACCAAAGCATACTATTTTCACTTTTTAAATTTTTTGTTTTTTCTTTCTCATGTCTTTTCTCTTTTTTCTGAGTCTGTTTTTACAACATGA
This sequence comes from Macrotis lagotis, assembly GCF_037893015.1. Classification (NCBI taxonomy): domain Eukaryota; kingdom Metazoa; phylum Chordata; class Mammalia; order Peramelemorphia; family Peramelidae; genus Macrotis; species Macrotis lagotis. The sequence continues at coordinate 629,057,462 of NC_133666.1, read as the reverse complement.
CTAATACCCAAATGTTTTACATAATTACACATGTACAGCCTATATCAGATTACTTGCTGTCTTGGGGGAAAAGGGAAAGAATGGAAGAAGGGAAAGAATTTGGGACTCAGAATCTTACAAAAATGAATGTTGAAAACTATCTTTACATGCAATTGGAAAAATAATACTATGAACTAAAAGCATTTTAAAAAATAAAAGTAAATAAAAAGCACATGCAAAACATAATTAGTTGGAGAAAGGGAGGCACTGGCGAGTGTCTCAGAAACATCTCATGCACAAGGTTACCCCTGAATTGAGTCTTAAAGGACATTAGGAATATTGAGAAGAAAGGAAGAAGGAGTGAGATGGAGACATATGAAGTAGGGGAGGAGGGACAGCTAGTGCAAAGTCATAAAGATGAGCAAATCAATTTGGTTGGAATGTGGAGTGATGTAAAATAAGACTAGAAATAAAGTTTGGAGTCAGGTTGTAAATAACTTTGAAGACAAATACATGTACTTATATGGATGGAGTCATATGTCACTATCAGATATATATATATATGAATAATCACTTAAGCAAGCAATATATACATATTATATATATATATATATATATATATATATATATATATATATATATATAATCACTTAGGCAAGCAGTCATGTCAGGGAGAGATTGGTATAGGGGGAAACATGAATTGGACAGTCCAGTTAGAAGATTATTGCAATCATCTAGGCAGGAGATGATGTAGGCTTGGAAAAGGGCCAAGAGGTGGAGAAAGAGGGATGGATGTTAGAATTATCATTAAGGTCAAATGGGCTTTTTTCAACTGATTAGATGCATAGACTGGAGAATGAGGAGTCAAGGATGTCACCAGTGTTGCAGACTTAGGGGACTGGAAGGTGCTTCTCTCAAAAATAATAGTGAAATTCAGAAGCAGAGTGAGTCTTAGGGAAAGTGCAAGGGTTTCTGTTTTGGACATCTTGAGTTTGAGATAGCTATAGAATGTACTATTGAAGAAGCACAATAGGCAATTGCATATGAAGGATTGTAGCTCAGGAAAGACTTGGACTGGATATACAGATATAAGAATCATCTATATAGACATGATAATCATATTTCTGTGTGTTGTATGTATATGTGTATTATGTGCACTATGTAATAGTAGAGACAAAAGAGTCTAAGATCCAAGACAGTCTTGTGGGCAACCTTGTTAAAGACATGGCATGAATGATGATATAGCAGAGGAGAATGAGAAGTAGTGGGCCAATAACACAGGAAGGAAACTAAACCTGTGTCACAAAAAAGAGGAGAGAGTCTATAGGAGAGAAATATCAGTGTCATTTGCTGTAAGAAAGTTAAGAAGGATCAAGATTATGAAAAGGTCAGTAGATTTAGCAAGGTAGTTGCATTTTGCTCATGAAATCAAAAGCCAGATGTGTAAGGGTTTAGAAAAAAAAGGAAAAGGAGAGGAAGTAAACAATAAATATACAAAGCTTTTTCAAAGAATTTGGCTCAGTCTTTTCTGAAAAATCTAGGATACTATCTAGAGGCAATGATGAGATCTGTTGAGAATATTATAAGGAGGGAGAAAAGTTGGACTGTTCCTGAAATGGACCCTGAACTATTTATAGATGAGAATAGTGATAACGGGGCTAAATGAGGTAGATCAGATGGAGGTAGGTGAAACTTGATTATTGGGAGCAAAAAGGAGAGAGAAGGGGTTTTTAGTCCTTAGAGGTCTTCAAAGGGAGGCTAGATGACTACTTTTCAGACTTGTGTTTGAAATTCCTATTTTAAAGATGAGAAAACTCAAACTCAGAGAAGTTAGTGACTTGCCAGTAGTCACACAGCTGGTAGATGATTAAGTTACAATCCAAAATGAACATTCCCCTCAACTCAAACTCAGAGAAGTTAGTGATTTGGGGTCAACCATAGTCACACTGCTGGTAAATGACTCAGTCACAATCCAAATTCAAGCATACAGATTAATGAACTTTCTCCTTCCCTTACACCAAAATCAAGTTGAGTCAGTAAGTTTTTATTAAGTATTTATTATGTGATGGGCATGATGACTTTCCAAGATCAGAACCAAAGAACCATAAAAGATGATTAGCACTTCTCCTTTGTGGTGATCTAGGAAGAAGATTTCACGCTGACTGTGATCACTTATGTGGGACTAAGCCTCTCCCTGCTGTGTCTCTTTCTGGCTGCCCTCACCTTCCTCCTGTGCCCCACCATTCAGAACACCAGCACCTCCCTCCATCTGCAGCTCTCACTGTGCCTCTTCCTGGCCCATCTTCTCTTCCTCATAGGAATTGAACAAACGAAGAATCAGGTATTAATGGCATCCCCCAAAATTGTCCCCTGATTGCCCATACCAGACCCACATTCCAGGAAAGGGGAGCAGCTAATAGATGCTGGAATGCTTGTTACCTGTGACACTGAAATGTCCTGTTCCCTCTTACTTTTAATTATCCTGGACCCTGAGGGAGGGCACTATCCATGGGCACCAGTATTTCCTTCTGACCCACCAAAATCTTTAGCTTCATATCAGACCCTTTGTCTAATTTATTTAACTTCATATCAGATACTTTGTAACACAGAGATTACACAAGTACTTCTCCGCCCAAAAGCTCTTCTGACATTGTTTCCTGCTCTGCCAGGTGCTCTGCTCCATCATTGCAGGCTTGTTGCATTATTTGTACCTGGCCGCTTTCACCTGGATGCTGCTGGAAGGCCTGCATCTCTTCCTAACTGCGCGGAACCTGATGGTTGTCAATTACTCCAGAGTAAACCAATCCCTGAAGAAGATCATGTATCCTCTGGGCTATGGACTTCCAGCTGTCATTGTGGCTATTTCTGCAGCATCAAGAGCAGACTTTTATGGATCTTCTTCCCAGTAAGTAGAGTTTATGCATGCCTGGGGGCTGCCATCCACTGAAGATGTTACATATACTATGTGAGAGGAAAGAGAGAATAGATTGTTTTCCATTTCCTATATCTAGTACAGTGCCTTCAATAAGAAGACTATTTTGTTGTTGTTCAGTCATTGTTTGACTCTTTATGAACCCATTTGAATTTTCTTGGGCAAAGATGATGAAGTGGTTTGACATGTCCTTCTCCAGCTCATTTTATAGATGAGGAAATTGAGACAAAACAGGATGAAATGACTTATCCAGGATCACACAGATAGTAAGTATCTGAGACCAGATTTGAACTCGGGAAGATGAGACTGTAGGCTGGCACTCTATCCACTTTTCTATCTAGCTGCTATTAATTGTAGCAACAGTAGGCTATTAACACTTATTGAATCAAAATAAATGGAATGGAGATATCAAGCTAGAAGTTTTCTAATTAAACTTTAATATATGTGATTGTCTTTGGCCTTACCAAACTATGAGCTTTAATATGAAAATCTGAGGAATGCTTCAGAGACAACTGCATCATAAAACACCTCATCACATGGGTTGCAGACCTCCTATTCAGGAAAATGGGCATGGGGATTCTTTTAATAGATTATTATCCTGGGGAAACCTTATCATTTCCATGCAGAATCTTGTGCCCTACTATCAAAGAAGCATAAAATGCCTAGTTTATCAACAGTAATAGCCTTTACATATATGTGTGTGTATTTGCATGTTGACCTCTCCTCCCCCCACGATTAGATAGTAAGCTCCTTGAGGGTAGGTACTATTGTTAGCTAGAACTTAACAAAAGGTCAGTTATCACAAGACTATGATATTTATATGCATAAACTTAATGTATGTGAATATATAAATAAATGTATATATATATAAAACATATATTGGATACATAATAAAAATATTTACATACAACAAGACATAACACCTGTGGTACCCTCTCTCACACATTATAGCCTACTAAAAGTAGCCACAGATTCAATGTATTCCTTGGGTTCTTCGTTCAGAAAGATAACTCACAAACTCCATCAATCTTTACTTTTTGTCTGGACAACCAGAGAGCATGATTAGTTCAAAACAAATAAAGTTCATGAAATCACATCGCAAAATATGAAATAGAACTTTTACCCTATAAATATGGGGCATATTAACATTAAAATATACATTCCATCAATGTGAAGAATTTCTTGGCATAGTAATCAATCAATAAACATTTATTAAGCACTTACTTTTTTACATGTACTTTGGTAAATTCTGAGGTTTAAAAAAGAAAACTAATAATCCCTACCCTCATGGAGGGAGGAGAGGACAAAATGCAAATAAGCCTATATATATGCACCATATAAAGAATAAATAGAAAATGATTAACAAAATGAAGGTACTAGAATTAAGAGGGGTTGAGAAAAACTTCCTGTAGAAGATGGCATTTTTCACTAGTAAAGAATATATGCTGTGGGGCAACTAGGTGGTACAGTAGATAGAGTACCAGCCCTGGAGTAGGAGGACCTGAGTTCAAATCCAGCCTTAGACACTTAATAATTACCATTGTGATCCTGGACAAGTCACTTAACCCCATTGCCCTGCAAAAAAACAAACAAACAAGCAAAAAAGAGCATATGCAGAGGAGTAGGAGGAACTCATAACTTCAGTGCTACAGGATCCTTGATATCTACTGATGAGATTATCTTCTTTGACCCTGCTCTAGCTCTGGTAATTCTGCTGGTCACAAACTGGGCTGCTTCCTTAATAACTTTGTGTTGCCTATCTGGACTCCCTGGCACAGTGGGTCTGTTCTATTAAATCAACTGGTCTCATGGTCTTCACTGACCTATTGCTCTGCTTGTCTTAGTGTCGCCCTATCAGATACTGCTCCTTTCAGTTATCTTTTTGTTTTTCCTTTAAAATTTCCTTAAATTTATTTTTCTAACTATGTGTAAAGATGTTTTCAACAATCACTTTTCAATAAGGTTTTGAGTTCCACATTTTTCACCCTCCCTCCCCTCTCTCTTTGATAGAGAGCGATCTAATATGAGTTTCGTATGTCTAACTATGTTAAACATATTTCCATATTAATCATCTTGTGAAAGAAGAATCAAAACCAAAAGGGAAAAATTCATGAAAGGGGAAAAAACATAAAATGCAAAATAAATTTTAAAAATTGAAAATAGTAAACTTTGGACTCCTTTAAGACTCCACAGTTCCTTTTCTGGATGTGGATGGTATTTTCCATTACAAGTCCTTTAGAATTGTCTTTGATTACTGTCCTGCTGAAAAGAGGCAGTCTATCATGGTTGATCGATGCACAATATTGCTATTAATGTATATAATGTTCCTCTGTTTCTGCTCACTTCTCTCAGCATCAGTTCATGCAAGGCTTTCCAGACTTTTCTGAAGTTCCACTACTCATTACTTCTTACAGAATCATATTTTTCCATCATATTTCTATTCCACAATTTGTTCAGCTCAATTGATGGACAATCCCTCAGTTTCCAATTCTTTGCCACAACAAAAAGAGCTCCTATAAATATTTTTGTATATGTGGGTTTTTTACCCATTCTTGTGATGTCTTCAGGATACAGACCTAGTAATGGTATTGTTGGATCAAAAAGTATGCAGTTTTATTGCCCTTTGGGCTTGGTTCCAAAATGCTCTCCAGAAAGGTTGGATTAGTTGCTTCACTAACAATGAATTCATGTCCCAGGTTTTTTTTCATATTCCCTCCAACACTGATCATTTTCCTTTTTTTCAAATTGGCCTGTCTTATAGGTGTGAGGGGTACCTCAGAGTTGTTTTAGTTAGCATCACTCTAATCAATAATCATTTAGAGCATTTTTTCATATGACTTGAGAGAAATTTGATTTCTCATCTGAGAACTGCCTGTTCATATTCTTTGACCATTTATCAACTGGAGAATTGTATTGTTATAAATTTGACTCAGTTCTCTGTATTTTAGGAATAAATCCTTTATCAGAAACATTAACAATGAAAAACTGTGTTCCAGCTCACTACATTCCTTTTAATGTTGATTGCTTTGATTTTATTTGTGCAAAACTATTTTAATTTAATGTAATTATAACCATGCATTTGCAATTCATTATGCTATCTCTTCTTTAGACATAAACGCCTCCTCTTTCCATAGATCTGACAGATAAACTATTACTTATCCTAATTGACTTTTGGTTTAAAGATTGAGTTCTTATCCAAGAAACTAGAATTTTTGGGCTTGTCAAACAGTGGATAATTATAGTCATTTACTACTGTTTCATTTGTATTTAATCTATTACACTAATTCACCACTCTATTTCTCAGCCATCACCAAGCAGCTTTGTAATATAATTTTAGACCTAGTACGGATAAGCCACCTTCTTTTGCAGTTTTTTTTCATTAATTCTCTTGATAGTCTTGATCTTTTCTTCCTCCATATGAATTTTGTTAATTTTTTCTAGCTCTGTAAAATAATTTTTGGTAGTTTGAGTGGTATGGTACTAAATAGGTAATTTAATTTTGATGAAATTGTGATTTTTATTATATTATCTCAGCTTGCCTATGAGCAGTTGGCATTTTTCCAATATTAGATCTGATTTTATTTTAGTGAAAAACATTTTTAAATTATTTTCATATAGTTTCAGAGTTTGTTTTGGCAGATAAACTCCCAAGTCTTTTATGTTGTCTAAAGTAACTTTATTTTTTGTAGGGTTTTTTTTTTTTGCAAGGCAAATGGGGTTAAGTGGATTGCCCAAGGCCACACAGCTAGGTAATTATTGAGTCTGAGATGGATTTGAACCCAGGTACTCCTGACTCCAAGGCCAGTGCTTTATCCACTACGCCACCTAGCTGCCCCTAAAGTAACTTTAAATGGAATTTCTCTTTCTATTTCTTGTTGCTGTGCTTTGTTGGTAATATATAGAAATAATGATTTATATATTCTGCAACTTTGCTATGGTTGTGAATTGTTTCAAATAGTTTTTGGTTATTTTCTAGGGTTCTCTAACTATACCATCATATCATCTGCAAAGTTTTGTTTCCTACTGCCTGTTTTAATTCCTTCAATTACATTTTCTTCTCCTAATGCTATGGCTAAATTTCTAATACAATGATGAATAATAGTCATGATAACAAGCATCCTTGTTCCATCCTTGATCATATTGGGAATGCTTTTAGCTTATCCCCATTACATGTAATGCTTGTTGATGGTTTTAGAAAGATACTATTAATCATTTTATGGAAAATGCCCTTTTCCTATATTCTCTAGTGTTTTTAACAAAAACTGATGCTGTATTTTTTCAAAAGCTTTTTCAGCATCTTTTGAAACAGTTATATGATTTCTGCTAGTTTTGTTATCAGTAATCAATTATGCTGATAATTTTTGTAATATTGAATCAAATCTGCATTCCTGGTATAAATCCTACCTGATCATAGCATTTTATCCTCGTGATAATTTGATGTAATTTCTTCGCTAATAATTTATTTAAAAACTTTACATCAATATTCATTAGGGAAATTGGTCAATATTCTTTCTCTGTTCTAACTCTTTCTGATTTATGTATCAATATCATATTGGTGTCATAGAAGGAATTTGGCAGAACTCCTTCACTTATATTTTCAAATAATTTATTATATCAAATTGGAACAAAATGTTCTTTTAAGTGTTTGACCCTGGGATTTTTCCTAATGAAGTTCATTGATGATTTGTTCAATTTCTTTTTCTGAAATGGAGTTATTTAAGTATTCTATTTCTTCTTCAGTTAATCTGGGAAATTTATATTTTTGTAAATATCCATCCATTTCACTTAGATCATTCGATTAATTGGCACACCATTGGGTAAAATAGCTCCAAATTATTATTTTAATTTTCTCCAAATTGGTGACGAATTCACCCTTTAAGTTTTGATACTGCCAATTTAGTTTTTTCTTTCTTATTTTTTAAAATCAAATTAGTCAAAGGCTTATTGGCTTTTTAATAAAACCAACTCTTAGTTTTATCTATTAGTTCAATTGTTTCATTACTTTCAGTTTTATTAAACTCTACTTTGATTTGCAGACTTTCTAATTTTCTATTTAATAGGGGAATTTTAATTTGTTTTTTCTAACTTTTGTAGTTGCATGCCAATTCATTGATCTTTTTTTCTCTATTTTATTCATGTAAGCATTTAGAAATAAGAAATTTCCCCTAATAACTGCATTGACTCTATCTCACAAGTTTTGGTATGTTGTCTCATTACTGTCATTTTCTTGGATGAAATTTTTAAATATTTCTATGATTTTTTGTTTGATACATTCATTTTTTATAATTAGGTTATTTAGTTTAAAATTAATTTTTAGTTTATCTTTCCATGATTCCTTTATTTCAGGTGATTTTTATTGCATCACTATCTGAAAATATTGCATTTAATATGTCTTTCTGCATTTGATTGTGATATTTTTATGCCCTAATACTTACTCAATTTTTTTGAGTAGGTGTCATATGCCACTGAGAAAAAGATATATTCCTTTCTATTCCATTTTTCTCCAGGAGTATCTCTTATCTAACTTTTAAAAAATACTATTCATATCCTTAACTTCCTTCTTATTTATTTTGTGCTTAGATTTATCTAATTCCAAGAGAAGAAAGTTGAGTTCCCTCCTCAGTATAATTTTACTGTTTATATCTTCCTATAGATCATTTACCTTTTCTGCTAAGATTTTGGATGCTATACCAGTTGTGCATTTAAGTTCATTAATGATATTTCTTCAATATCTATGGTACCTTTTAGGAAGATACACCTCCCTTCCTTATCACTTTTAATGATCACTTTTAATTTTTGCTTTTGCTTTGTCTGAAGTAAGGATAGCTATTCTTTTTTTCACTTCAACTGAAACATTATTATAATTTAACCATGATTTAACTCCTGGGGTCCAAGAGTAGCATTGACTAGTACATAGAATATCAGACTTTGAATCAAGAAGACCTAGATTCAAAATCTGTCACTTAGCAGCATTATAACTATGAAGAAGTAACTTCTCCTCTCTGAACTCAGACAACTCCTATGACAACAACAATAATAATTCATTAATAATAATAATAATAATTAATAATAATAGCTATTTATATAGCTCTTTGAAGCCTGTAAAGCACTTTGCTTAGATTATCTCATTTGCTCCTCACGATAACATATCTAGCATTTCTAAAATGTCTTTAAGTTGGAAAGGTGATTTACATAAATTTTTTCATTTTATCCCCACAATAACACCTTGAGGTAGCTGTTAATATTATCTCCATTTTACAAATGCCAAAATGAAAGGTGAGAGGCTAAGTGACTTGCCCAGGATCATTCACTTAGTCTATGTCCAAGGCAGGGTTTGTATTCAAGTTTTGCGGGCTCCAACTCTATATAAACTTGGTACAAATTCTAAGCAGAAATGATCTGTTAGGAGGAGTTCCTAGCTCCACAGAGCAACCATAGTAAAAATATCTTGGGAACAAATATGTGTTTGCATTACTGGTACTGATATAGTATTTTCAAGTTTGCAAAAGACAAAAGACTTTGCATCACATTTAAACTTCACAATCCTGTGAGGTGATATTATTATCCTTATTTTACTGATGAAGAAAGTGAGTCTCAAGGTAGTATTGGGGATATATAAGTATGGCTACATGAAGGAGTGTCTAAAGCATTGCATCAGACCACAGACTGTCAAATGAACTTTGTGGACATCAGTAGGATTACCTGACAACCTAGCCTAGTATCATTTCCTATCACTCAAAGCTCTACACAAGTGGAAAAAGTCTCTATTTCCCCCTGGATGAAGAAAGATTTTCATTCCCTCAGTATTGATGTGCCCTGTCCCCAAGGCTTAATGGTTGTTCTTCCTTCTTTGTCTTAGCTGCTGGCTTCAAGTGAAAAAAGGATTTGTCTGGGCTTTCCTTGGACCGATCTGTGCTGTATTCTCTGTAAGTGACCACATCACAATATCATTCTAGCCACCAGAGAGAGGGATCAAAAGGAAGCCAGAGAGCCTGACCAAGGATCCTGAGCAAGAATCAATGATCCCAGGTGGTCAGGGTGGTGGTGCTGCTTCTGTGGACATGGATTTTTCTATGTGGTTATGTGCATGCGCACACCTGTGTACAAGATAGTGAGTAATGTGAAATACAAACTCAAAACAACTAGTTTGGAAAAAAGATGACCAAAATGGGGTTCTGGTTCCAGGTAAACCACTTGGGACAATGAATTTTGTATTGTTCTCATAGGTAAATTTCGCTTTTTTTCTTCTGGTCCTTTGGACTTTGCAAAGAAAACTTTCCTCCCTCAACAATGAGGTGTCCACTCTTCAGGATATAAGGTGAAGTAAAATTATTTCATCTAGAGGCAGTCTCGGAGGGTCAAAACCAAGTTGCCTAGTTGGATCCAAAACCTTTTCTAAGTGTACTTTGCAGGCTCATAAGATTACAATCTTAGATCTGGAAAGAATTTTATAGACCTTGGAGTCCAAACCCTCTCTTTTAGAAATAAGAAAATTGAAACCCAAAGAGAACATGTAGCTTGTCCAAGGTCAGACAAGTAGCAAATAATAGAAAGAGGATTCAAACTGAGTCATTCTGATTCCATATCAGCTTGTGTAAAGATGTTAAAATAAAGATATGGGGCAATGGAGTTGAATCTTCATAAAGGAAAGATTTAATTCCATCACTGAAGCTGGGTTTACCTATAAGGCAAAAGGAGTTGGGAAGTTTCATTCTATTCAGCCCCTCCCTTACCTGAGCCAAAGTTCTTTCAGGTTTTGTCCTGGGTTGGGGGGGGGGCTCTCTTTTGCATACATTTCATTTTGTTATTTGTTTTCCAATCATATCCTACTCTTTGTGACCCCTTAGGGACTTTCTTGGCAAAAGATAATGAAGTATTTTGTCTTTTCCTTCTTTCATTCATGCTACAAATGAGGAAACTGGGACAAACAGGGATAAGTGACTTGCACAAGCTCATACAACTAATAAGTGTCTGAATCTAAATTTGAACTGTGGAAGATGAAACTTACTTCAGACTTGGTGCTATCCACTGTGCCACCTACTAGCCTTATGATATTTCATAATTTTATCAAATTCATCTCATATTTAATCTTATCACAGTTTAAACACCAAGAAAATTTCCAAATATAACTGATATATTATTTACCCACTAAAATCTCTATTTTCACCTAGTTTTACATGACAAAAAAGCTCACTTTTTAATTTAAAGTTTACTTACTGCAAAAAATGCAAAAGATAAGAGAATGTAGTATTGAGTCTATCAAATGCTGCTGTCTGTTTGGGTTTTAAAAACAAAAAGCTCAAGGCATATAGTACTCCAGCACTTTTACCATCTCGATCAAGACAAGGAGAAGAATAGGCCAGACTGGGGAGAAACTTCAAAGGGATATGACCACCATATAAAGGGAGAATAAAACAAAAATATATCAGGCTCATTCCTATTATTTCATTTGACCATAACATCAACCCTGTGAGGTAAGTGTCATTATTAGCTCCATTCTGCCATTGAGGAAACTGAGATAAACAGGGTTAAGTGACTGACCCAAGATCAGGTCACACAGCTAGAAAATAAAAGTATTCAAGATCAATTTGTTATCAGGTCTTTCTGATTTTAAGCCCAGTTTTCTATTGGTTATACTATGTAGCATCTAGTAATTTCCTGTTTTTACTAATTACTCTTGCTAACTAAGTGTTAAGCTCTATTGTTTCTAGGCTGGAAATGCATTGGTACCCTCAAATAGAACTCTGGTCTTCATGGCTTCAGTATGACTCTGGAAACTTGAACTTATTTTAACCAGGTTGCTGAGACCAAGTACACAAAGGTTTTCCACTGAAAAATAAGTTTATGTGATCATTTTGAGAAAAATTCATAATGTATCAAATGAATGACAGACCCATAGATTTTTATTAAGGAAAAGTCAGGCTTTTGGAGGAAGATTTACAAGACAGCATTCTACATTGCTCTGAATCCATCCTTACTGAGGACAAAAAACTGTCATGGTAGATATTGAGTAGGTCCACTTTTATAACACAGACATTGATTTGTTGTTTTTGAGTCAAGTCCAATACCTCATAAGCATATTTGGAGTTTTCTTGCCAAGAAACTTGAGTACTTTGCCATTACCTCTTCCAACCCCTTTTTTACACTTGAAGAAACTGAGGCAGCAGGATAAAGTGACTTGCCCAGGGTCACACAGCTATGAAATGTCTGAGGTCACATTTGAACTTGCAAAGATGACTTTCTGACTCTTCCTGACTCCAGGTCTAGTGCTCTTTGTACTATGTTTCTACCTAACAATCACTGAGAGTGAAAACTAAAATTCATTCTCCATCTGAAGATTTCTTCCATCAAATTTATATCTAAAGAAATCAATATGTTGTTTGTCCTTCATTCTTAAACAGTACTGTGACATCAGGGAGGTGATGCCATGACATGCAAGTGAAATGGATTTGAGTGGGGGGATGATGATTCTACAAAGTCACCAACCTCACTCTCTTCTCTAGAGACATCTGAATCCAGTGACCAGATCTGATCAGGATAACTGGAGATGGCTCTGGACATCTCAATTTGATTGAGGCAATGTTCATTCAATGATTAAGGCTGTTATGGAACTTATCACAAGACTCAGAATAAATCTAGAATTGCTGCCAAGAGAGCTAAGATACAGATGTTCTCTGAACAATATCACATTTTCTCCTTGTACTCCTATTTAGGTTGTTGACATTCAAAGCCCTGGCTCAGTTGGGCATCCTGGGCTGCACCTGGTGTCTGGGCATTCTGCAGATTGGCCCAGCTGCTAGTATTATGGCCTATCTCTTCACCATCATCAACAGCCTGCAGGGAGTCTTCATCTTCCTGGTGTACTGTCTCCTCAGTCATCAGGTGAGTTCTCTTTCCATTCTCCTTTTCCTCCCTATCATTGCACATTCTGAACTGACCCAGTGACTTTTGTCTTTCCAGGTTCAAGAACAATACAAGAAATGGTTCTTGAAAATCAGGCAAACAAAATCTGAATCATACACTCTCTCAAACAATATTGTGTCTGGCTCCACACAGACTCAAACAGTAAGAAAATTCACTGTGCTTTTGGTAGCTGCTCATCATTACCCCTCTACTACTTAACCCTCTGCTCCTCTCTGTCTTCTCATAGTGCAATCCAGGGTCAGGATCATTGGACCATAGGTTGACTTGACCTTGGTGTGACCCAATGGATGTTCCCTTAATAGTTCCATGTTTCCTAAAGGAACTTGTGCTCTGGTAAGGCAGCATTTTCACTCTTCCTTGCCTCTGCTATCCTGAATGAAGATTTAAAAAAAAAACCAGCATTGGGACAGAAACCACAATTCTAAAATCCTAGCTTATATCTCTTATCTAATCATAATAATTATAAGAATATAATAATAGCATTCATTTTTCTGCTAAAGTATTTTGAGTACTTAAGTACTCAAAGTACTTTGCCTCTCCATTGTAAGGTAGCACAGTGGACAGAGTACCAGTCCTGGAATCATTAAGAGTCATCTTTGTGAGCTAAAATCTGACCTCAGACACCAGCTGTGTAACCCTGGACAAGTTGTTTAATCCTTTTTGCCTCAGTTTCATCATCTGAGAAACAAACAGCAATGCCAAAAAACCCAAAATGGAGTCACAAAGGGTCAGATGCAACTGAACAAGAACAGATCAGAAACCTGCTACAGCCAGACATTAAGACCAATTAATGTCTAAAGCTAGATTTGAACTCAGATTTTTTTTCTTATCAGATTTTTTTTTCTCTATCACTATGCCATCTATCTCTTTTATTTAGATCATTCTCCTCCTATAAAACCACAGCTACACAAGGGTTCTTGTTCCTCTGGGTCATTTTGCCATGCTTACCATATGACTGAGAACTAATCATTCTCTCAGTTCAGAGATCTTCACCCTAAATCCATGTGGACATCCCCTCCATCTCTCTTCTTTATCTCTTCCAGGAGAAACAGGAGGAAAACTTTGAAAATTAAAAACTCTCTCCTCCCTTGGGGCAGAAAATCTAACCATTGATACAGAACTGCTGGGCCACCATCAGCCTGACCTCATGAAGAAGAGTAAAGAGTATTCTAATTAATTTAGAGATGAGACAATGCCCTTATAAACCCTTCTTTAAATCAAATTTTCTCAGAAGTTCTCACTCACCTGGTGGGAAAAGGGGCAGAGGGAGGAAGCAACCAAAGCTTGATAGTGAAGTTAAACGGATCATACTCATACCTTGTCTGACTCAAGACTGTGATCCTTTTGAATAAACTCCCATCTCTGAGTTTTTAATGACCCTACTCTTTCTTAAATCTTCTATGTATTCAACTACATCTTCTCAGTACCATACATTGGATCTTCATGTCACAGAAACAAAGTGTTGGGTATAAAGAGGGGCATTCTGATAAATGTTTAACAACTAGAATTAAATGGGGGGAGAGTAAAAATATCTGCTGGGAACATTTTTAAGCTTAATCTGTAAGGTTCACATTTTATCAAATCTAGGCAATCAAGAAAATAATAAATCAATCACTCTTTGGAGGCATTTGCCAACTTCCTTAAATGTTCACACTGTAAAATGATAAAGTATATTTTATGTCCACCCTTGCATAGTGCCTACCACTGCTAAAGTAATTCATCCAACCTGGTTCTCCAACAAATTTCAATCAACTATTCTCAACAGTCTCTAAGTAGCCCTGGTTACTATTTGCCAAATATTTCATTTTTTTTCTGATTGACTGAATGTTAGGGCTATTCTGAAATATCTCTCCTCACCATAACCTTTCTATTCCATCTATTTCATTTATAGCTAAGAACTTTGCTTCATGTTTTGGGTTTTTTGTTTTTTCTAAGAAAATAAAGTATATTCTTTAGTAGGTCCTTCATATTACCTATTCTTTCAATGAACCAATAACCATTTATTCAATGCCTATTTTGGGTGCTTAGAACTTAATTTTATTTGGTTTTTTTAAGAACTATATTATATTTGAATAAATTATAAAAGAAAACAATTCCAATATCATAGAAGATAGGAATTGAAAGAACCTACTGAAAACTTCCTGAAAATGAATCTCAAATGACAACTTTCAGGATTATTATAATCAAAATTGAGAGTTCCCAGGTCAAAAATAAAAGCAAGCAGTACAAAAGAAATCATTTAAATACCAAGGAATCATTGTCAGGATCTCACAAGTTTAGTAATTTACCCATTGAAGGAGCAGAGGACTTTGAATATGATATTCCAAAAAGTAAGGAAATTAGTAATACTACCAAGAATAACTTACCCAGAAAACTGAGTATAATTCTTCTGGAATAATAGGATATTTACTGAAATAGATGCCTTTCAAACTTATCTTTTCAAACATATCTGATAAAAGAACCAACCTTGAATTGAAAATGTGACATTCAACTACAAGACCCAAGACAGATATAAAAAGTTCTGCATGAGTGAAAAATCATGACGAACTTAATTAAATTTAAGCTGTTTATATTCCAAAATGGGACCATGATACACATAAGCTCTAAGAACTTCATCATTAGAATAATTTGAAGAAGTCTACCTAGACAGAGGGCATCAGTATGAATCTATTATGTAAGAATCTTAAAAGAAAAATTGAAGGCACAGAAAGAGGAATGTATTGGGAAAAGAGGAAAGGGAAGGGGAAATTAAAGGCATTAGAAAGGCACACAAGGAAGAGGTTTTTGTTTTTTAACAATGGAGGGGAAAATAGGGAGTCAGCAATGCTAGAACCTCACTCTCCTCCTGTAAATGTGTTCAATTTATTCAGTGTGTAAAAATATGCATGTATAATACATATGAATGTATTTATATCTATAGCAGTTGAATGGCGCAGTTGATGGAACTCTAGTCCTGGAATCAGGAAATCCTGAGTTCAAATGTAATCTTAGACAGTAATTGTGTGATGCTTGGGCAAGACATTTAACTTCTGTTTGCTTTAATCCATTGGAGAAGGAAATGATAAACTGTTCCAATATCTTTGCAAAGAAAACCATATAGAGAGTAGTTTTTATGGAGAGACAATGAGTCAGACACAACTGAACAAAATAAAAACAATAATTGTGTGTACATTTAATTGGGTACAGAATTCTATGTTATCAAATAGGAAGCAAGAAGATAAGGGGTTAAAAGAAAGGAAGGGAAATAGTAGTATCAGAAAAAAGCAGACTTTTGGGGAAGAACTTTTGGAGAGGAATGGGGAGAGAGAACTAGAGAGACAGGAAAACATGGAAATAGCTTAAGCTGCTTTATATTGCAACATAATGTCTGTTTTAGGTAGGTCATAGAGATTAGAGATACTATCTAGTCTGTCATTTTATTGCTCACATGACCCAGAAAAAAAGAATTATAACTTTTAATTAGACCTATTTTTGCTTTTGCTTTGTTTGAGGTAATGATTATAACCCATCTTTTTTTTACTT
The DNA here is from genome assembly GCF_037893015.1 of Macrotis lagotis. NCBI lineage: Eukaryota > Metazoa > Chordata > Mammalia > Peramelemorphia > Peramelidae > Macrotis > Macrotis lagotis. The sequence continues at coordinate 629,041,105 of NC_133666.1, read as the reverse complement.
CAGCAGAAGCATAATTCTGCTCTAGCCCTTTATTTTTAACTTTCTGTTTCAAGTATGTTTCCAATAAATAATATATTGTTGGATTCTGGTTTCTAATCCATTCTGCTATTGGCTTCCATTTTATGAGCTAGTTCATCTCATTCATTTTCACTGTAATGATCGCTGCGTTTATTTCCATTCTACTTTCTTCTGTTTTTCTCTCAGAAACTGACACTCACTGACCCTGATCTCAATCATCATTCTCTTTCCACCTCCTGTATTCCCAGCATTGAAAACATGGCACAGGCTTACATCAAATCTTACACCTTGATTGCCCCCCCCTCTTCCCAGTGGACATTGATTTGACAGTTAGATTTAACATAGTCCTTTTAGTTAGGAAAAGTCTTCTAAAGGCTACAACCTAGAAGTACCTATAATGCAAAGCTCTGATCTACCTGTGGCTCTAAAATGCCAATGCCAGACTTATAATGTATGAGTGTTATGCACAAATATTGTGCTGTGAGAAATTATGAAGGAGATAGTTTCAGAAAAGAAGACAAATGATCTGATACAAATCAGAAGAACAATACATAGTTACAGCAATGTAATGTGAAAGACTTAGCTATTCTGATCAATACAATAATCCACAAAAATTCCAAAAGACTTATGAAAAAGTCTATCCATCTCCAGAGAGAGAACTGATGAACTCTGAGTGCAGTTGGAAGCTTATTACCTTTCACCTTTTCTTTGATTTTTTTTCCCTTTGTGCATTATGGCTAATGTAGAAATGTGTTTGCAAGACTTCACATGTATAATGGGTATGATATTTCTTGCCTTCTCAATGGGTGGGGAAGGAACAGGAAAAAGGGAAAGATTTGGGGACTGAAAAATTTTTAAATCAATTATAAATTAAAAAAATTAAAAAATAAACATGTCTCTACCCTGAGAACACCACAACCTTCTCCATTAAAAACCATTTATTTTCTCATTCCTCCCAAATCAGTGCTGAACATATGAGTCATTCAACTCACAGGGCCAAGGGAAGGGGCTCAAATAATCACTGATTACCAATATGATTCCAAACTATCCCACATACACTCTTCAAAATTCCTCTTAATTTAATAAATATTTATTCATTAAATTCATTAAAGAATGGAAGCTTCTTTATAAAAAAGAGGAAAATAGGAAGTTAAGTTGGGGAGTGATGTGAAGTAGTACTAACATTCTGATTGTGGGAAAGAAATGATGAAGTAGTAGCCTAAGAAAAATAGAGGACTTAGCTTGGTTATGTTATGATAGTTTTAAGAAGTAAAAGAAACAGGATTGTGAAAGAAATAGATAAGAGTAGAAAAGAGGAAGGAAGGAGTGAAACATTATTGCTCATAATTTGAAGATGTGAGGGAAAAAACATATACAAACATAAAGGAAGTAGTAGGAGGCTGACTATCAGATGAACCTCACTCTTATCTGAAAGAGACAAAAAGCAGTTCAACTATATTTACCTGTACACAAAGGTTTTGTAGAAAGAGATCAAACACAGAAAAAAAACTCAGTGATGTGGGGAGGAGGTTAAACAGGAACAAAATAAAAAGGGAGGAGTGAAGTAACCATTAGCAAAATAAGATTCTGTGAAAGGGAAAGGAAGGAAAGGAAAATATAAAGGATTGTTCATATATTGGGAATAATAAGTTGTGATATATGGATGCAATGAAATATTGCATCACAATAAAATAGGAAAGATATAATAATAAAAATACCAGATATTGTGAAATGATGGAAAGTGGTGAGAAAAAGCAAGCAAATAAATTTTACAAGGACAAAATTGTAAAGAAAATCAACTTTGAAAAAATGATTAATATTTATAATTAAGAATCATGATCGATACAATATCCAGTCCTGTTTTTCCTGACAGAGAGAAGTGATGAACTCAAGGTTCAGAAAGAGACAGTTATTTTTCTTGGACTAGTTACTCTGGTAAATTCATTTTGCTTTACCGTAAGTTTTTGTTATAAGGATTTTTTAATCTCTTTTAGTTTATTTAATTGAGGAAGTAGAAAGTTGGTAGAATAAGTAATATTGTTTCTAAAACAAAGAAGTAATGGTGGATTTTTTAATTATAAAAGTGAGCAGAAGGATATTCAGGAAGACTCAGAGAAGCAGGATAATTTTAAAAGTAATATGTGGAATTTCTTACATATTTTTAAAAATAATCAATATAAAAATAGCAGGAAAAAACTCAATAAAATTGAACATTCAATATAAAAACCAACAGAAATCATATTATTATCTCAATAGAGACAATGGTGATATACAGCATTCATTCCTATTAAAAATATGAGAGTATAGGAATAAACTGAATTTTTCTTATAATTATAAGCAATATCTATTTAAAGCCATCCACAAATATTATATGTCATTGGATTAGGAGCATTTCTGATAAGATCAGAGGCGCCCATTATCACCACTATTATTCAATACAGTATTAGAAATGTTAGCTTTAGCAGTAGAAGTCAAAGAAACTGAGGGAATTAGAATATGCAATGAGAAAGCAAAACTTTCACTCTTTGCAGATGATATGAAGGTATACTTAGAGAACTCTAGAATATCATCTAAAAAATTAATTGAAACAATGAGCAACTTCAGCAAAGTAGCAAGAAATAAAATAAACACACACAAATCATCAACATTTCTATATATGAACAACAAAGTCTAAGGATGAAATAGAAAGAGAAATTTCATTTAAAGTAGCTGCAGACAGCATAAAGTACTTGGGAATCTACCTCCCAAGAAAATCTCAGAAACTATATGAACACAATTGCAAAACACTTTTCATACAAATAAAATCATATCTGAATAATTGGAAAAATGTCAATTGCTCATGGTTAGGCCAAGCTAATATAATAAAAATGACAATTCTACCCAAATTAAATTACAGAGCTAGAAAAATAATAACAAAACTGATCTAGAACAACAAAAGTTGAAGAATATTGAGGGAACTGATGAAAAAAATGTAAAGGAAAGTGACCCAGCTCTACCATATCTAAAACTATTCTATATAGCAGCAATCATCAAAACTACCTGGTTCTGGTTAAGAAATAAGTAATGGACCAGTGAATTAGGATAGGTAGAAAAGAAACAGTAGTAAATAATGATAACAATCTATTGTTTGACAAATCCAATGATACTAGTTAGCTTCTGGGATAAGAATTCACTATTCAACAACAGCTACTGGGGAAAAAATGAAAATAGCATAGCAAAAACTAAGCATAGACTCACATCTCACATATGCCAAAATAAGGTTAAAATGGATACAGGATTTAGAAATAAAAGAAGATACCATAGAACAATTAGCAGATCAAGAAATATTTCATATGTCTGATCTATGAAAAGGGGAGAAATTTATAACCAAACAAGAAATAGAGTACAATATAAATTTCAAAATCAATGATTTTGACTATATTAAATTTAAAAGATTTTGCAATAATATAGTCAAGATTAGAAGGAAAACAGAAAGCTCAGAAACAATTTTCTCACCTTTAAGTTCTGTTAAAGGTCTCATTCCTAAAATTCATCGAGAATTGAATCAAATTTATAAGGTCAAAAGTCATGATAAATGAGCAGTTTTCTTTTTTCCAATTGATATTGTATTCTATTTTTCCAGTTGCCTGTTATGAAAGTTTTTCAATATTCACCTACATGCATGTTCAAATTTTTAAGTTATATAATTTCTTTCCACCCTCTCTTCCCATCCCCCTTCCATAAGAGGTGAACAATCTGGTTAATATTGTACAAGCATTTATATGTTTAATATATTCACAGATTAGTCATTTTCTGAATGAGGAATTAGGATTAAGGGAAAAGAAATAAAATTATGAGATAGGAAAGAAAAACATAAGAGAAATTTTTAGAAACTGAACTTAGTGTTCATTCAGATTCTGTAGGGTTTTTTTGGTTTGGTTTGGTTTGGTTTTTCTTCTTCTGAATGTGGATAGTATTGTCGATAGAAGGTCTCCTATGGTTGTCCTAGCTCTCTGAACTGCTGAGAGGAGCTATATCTCTCAAGATTGATCAACTCACTATATTGTTGTTAATGTGTACAGTATTCTCTTGATTCTTCTCCCTTCATTCAGCATCAGTTCCTGTAATTTGACCCATGCTTCTCTAGAGTCTAACCATCCATGGTCTCTTATAGAACAATAGTACTCCATAACATTCATATACTATGTTCAGCCAGTCCCCAATTGATGGGAATTCCCTCAATTTCCAATTCTTTGGCACTAAAAAAAAGAGCTGCTATGAATATTTTAGAACATGTGGAACTTTTCATATTTTTGTGATTTCTTCTGGATACAGACCTAATATTGGTATTGCTGGGCCAAAGGATATGATCAATTTTATTGCTTTTGGGGCATAGTTCCATATTGTTCTGCAAAATGGTTGGATCAGTTCATAACTCCACAAACAATACATTAATTTCCCAATCCTCCATAATCTCTCCAACACTGAATGTTTTCCCTTTTTGTCATTTTAGCCAATTTGATAGGTGTGAGCTGGCACCTCAAAGTTCTTTTAATTGGCATTTCTCTGATCAGTAATGATTTGGAGCATATTTTCCATTAATTATATATAACTTAATATATTAAATATAAATAATATATAGTATATTATACTATATTATAATACATTTTATATAGAGAATATATATCATATATTAATTATATTATATACATATTAAAGCTATATATGTAATCAAAGGAAAATATGCTCCAAATAATTACCAATTAGATGAATGCAAATTTAAAAATTTTTTAAGTGCCAGCTCACACCTATCAGATTGGCTAAAATGACAAAAAGGGAAAACATTCAATGTTGGAGAGAGGTTGTGGGTGTGTTAGTGCTATGAACATATCCAATCATTTTGGAGAGCAATATGGATCTATAACCAAAGAAAAATAAAACTGATCATGCACTTTGACCCAGCAATACCAATACTATGCCTATATCCAGAAGAAATCATAAATACTGGGGAAAATCCCACATGTTAAAAAATATTTGTAGTAGTTCTTTTTGTAGTGTCAAAGAACTGGAAATTGAGTAAATGTTCATCAGTTAGGGAATGGTTGAACAAGTTATGGTATATGAATGTTATGGAGTACTATTGTTCTATAAGAAGCTATAAATGGTTGGACACTAGAGGAGCTTGGAAAGAATTCCATGAACTGATGTTGAGTGATGGGAGCAGAACCAAGAACCATTAACAACATTGAGGGTTGATAGATAACTATAATAACTATGATAGATGAAACTCCTCTCAGAAGTTCAGAGAATTAGGATTATCCTAGGAGACCTGTTATGGACAACATCTACATCCACACCAAGCCCCCCTCCCAAAAAACACAGAATCTAAATGAATGCTATGTTCACTTTCTCTTTAATGTTTTTCCTTTCTATTTCCTTTCTATCCCATGTTTTTTTCCTTTACCTCAGTACTAAGTCCTCATAGACAAAATAACAAATATGTAAACATGTTAAATGCAAATGCACATGTACTGCATTCACTTGAGTGTTTGCCACTTAAAGGAGGTAGCAAGGGAAAAGAGGGTGGAAGAAAATTGTGGAAAAATATGCAAGTGGATGAATGATGAATGATGAAATTTTTTCAAAATATTATTGGAGAAATAAAAATATAAAAAGAAATAATTACAAGTATCATATTTAGCATGATTATACATCGAGAGAGAGAGAGAGAGAGAGAGAGAGAGAGAGAGAGAGAGAGAGAGAGAGCCTGTATTAGATTGCTTCCTGTCAGGGGGAAGGGGGAGGTAAGGAAGGGAAGGAGAATAATGTAAAACTGAAAACTTTGCAAAAATTGATTATTGACTTCCAGCCAAGATGGCAAAGAGAAGACAGGCACTGTGCTAAGGTCTCTTGATCCTCCCTCACATATAACATGAAACAAATCTCTCAACAGAAATTCTATCAACAAAACCCAGAAAAAAGAAGCTAGGAGAACATCTATGAACAAAATCTGTCTTTAGGGATTGTTGGTGAGCCAGGGGCAGAAAGCAGAGAGCCAGCAGGGCAGGGTGGGAACCAGAATGACCTAAGATTAGCTGCAGAGGTTTTGACTGTGGAAGCCATGGTTCTCTTCTAATGCTATCTGTTTTTGCAACTGCTTTGTCTGAGATAAGGATTGCTACTCCTGCTTTTTTCACCTCAGTTGAAGCAAAATATATTTTGCTCTGGCCTTTTACCTCTATTCTATATTTATTTCTCTGCTTCAAATGAGTTTCTTGCAAGCAGCATATTGTAGGATTCTGGTTTTTAATCTACTCTGCTATTCATTTATCTTTTAAGGGAGAGTTCATCCCATTCACATTCAAAGTTATAATTACTAACTCTTTATTATCCCACATGCTATCTTCCTTCTGATTGTATCTTCCCACTTTTTTCACATTATCCATATTCCCCAGTATTTTTTTTCTGAATACCACCCCCCTTCAGTTTATTTGCCCTCCTACATCCACCACCCCTTTCTTTCCCCTTTCCCCTTTTCCCTTTTTCCTTCCCTTCCTTCTGTTAGTTCCCCCTTTTGCCCCCTCCCTGTCTCTGTCCCCCTTCCTTTTTCCCCTTTTAATACTTGAAAGGTTAAATGTTTCTTAAGTTAACTGAGTGTGTATGTAAATTTAACTTTAAGCCATGTCTGATGAGAAGAAGATTCTGGTGTTTTTCATGTCCTCCCTTCTTCCCCTCTATTACAATAGGTCTTTTGTACCTCTTTATGCAATGAGATTTACCCCCATTCAATCCCCTCCCTCCTCCCATCTCCTTCCTGTCCCCCTTTTTTTAAGGAGATAGTATTTTTAAATCATTCTACCTAAGTCACAGAAATTCATGAGTATCCATCACTTCTGGCTAAGTATATTCTCTCTAATAGAGTTACAATTCTTGAGAGTTATTAGAGTCTTTCTCCCAAATAGGGATATAGCCAGTTTCTTCCCATTCTATCCCAATGGATAGCAGTATCATGAATAAGTCTTGAGTGTCCATCACTTCTGGCTAAATATATTCTCTCTGATAGAGTTACAATTCTAAAGAGTTATGAGAATCTTTTTCCCATGCTGGGATAAAGCCAGTTTCATCTTATTGTATAGCAGATTTTTTTTCTCTTTACCCCCCCCCCTTTTTCTAACCTTTTCATATGTCTCTTGAACCCCCTCTTTGATGTCCAAATTTTCTATTTAGCTCTGGTCTTTTCATCAAGAATTGTTGGAAGTCTCCTATTTCATTAAATGACCATATTTTCCCCTGGAAGAGAAGGCTCAGTTTTGCCAGACAGTGGATTCTTGACTGCATTCCAAGCTCCCTTGATCTTCAGAATATCTCATTTCAGGACCTTCAATCCCTTAATGTTGATGCAGACAGGTCCTGTATAATCCTTCCTGTGGCTCCTTGGTATTTAAATTGTTTCTTTCTGGCTGCTTGCAGGATTTTCTTTTATCTGATATTTCTGGAATTTGACCACAACATTCCTAGGTGTTTTTATTTTAGGATCTCTTTCCAGAGGGAATTGATGTATTCTTTCAATAACTATTTTGCCCTCTGGTTCCATGATATCAGGGCAATTTTCCATCACTAAATCCTGTAGTATCAAGTCCAGACTTTTTTTCACTTTAATGTCTTTAGGAAGGCCTATAATTCTCAGGCTGTCCCTTCTCAATCTATTCTCAAGGTCAGTGGTTTTGCTGATGAGGTATTTTGTATTTTCTTTTCTTTTTTTTTTATTTTTGTTTTTGTTTAACAGACTTGCTATCTCATGAAGACATTAGTTTTGACAGACTCCATTCTTTTTTTAAGAGAAGAATTTTCTTCATTTACCTTTTGCAACTCCTCTTCCAATTGGTCAATTCCATTTTTGTTAGAGTTTTCCATTTGACCAATTAAGGTTTTGAGAGAATTGTTTTCTTGTTGCATAGTCCAATAATTCTTAAATTATCTCTCTTGGATCTATTTTCTAGGTCATTTGTTTTTCAATGATACATTTCACAGTTTCTTCTATATTTTTCATGCTTTTGATTTTGTTTGATTGATTATGTCTCATGGAGTCACTAACTCCTACCTGTACAATTTAAATTCTTAAGAACATATTTTCTTCAGTTTGTTATTTTTATCTTCTTTTTCATTTGGACAATTCTACTTTTGAGGGAGTTGTTTTCTTCAATAAAATTTATATATCTTTTAATCCATTTGTTGTGTTTCCTTTACCAAACTGTTGACTTTTTTCCTGATTATCTTGCTCATTCTCATTTCTTTTCCCAATTTTTCTTCTACTTTTCTTATTTGATTTTTTTAAACTTCTTTTTAAACTCTTCTAGGACTATTTTTTGAACTTGAAGCAATTTCAAATTTTTCTTTACAGTTTTCATAAAGGTGTCTTGATGTTGTGGTTCTCTTTTGAATTTGTGTCTTGTTTTTCTCTGTCATCATAATAATTTCCTGGTCATGTGCTTTACTTGTTTGTTTGTTTTCTGATCAGCATTTCCAGCTTTTTTCATTGCAGTTAAATTTGAAGTTTGCTTCTGAAGTTGAAGAGATACTGTCCCAACTTTCTTGTGTTGGGAGCCAGGTCCTCACTATTTGTCTGCTACTGCCCTGGTCATCCCATGAGGTCATCAAGAGACCCTTCTGCTGTGCTGGAAGTATGGGGGTATGACAGTTCACCTGGTATTACTGTGAGGTGGTGGTGCAGATTGACTGGTGCTACCTTTGTCCCTTAAGTATTTAGGAACCCACCTGGAATGGTACTGAGCATCAGAGGAGACCTGGTATTGGCCTCTATCATTTTTATGATGCTATACTAAAGCACATGACAAGGGAGGAAGGGGCTGATGCTGGCATCCACTTGTTCTTCTATGGCTGTGATGGGGATGGAATGAAAAATGAGGTTGACTGGTGCTACACCTACCACAGAGATCTGATTGTCAGGTGAATTGGTGTTGTGTTGAGGCAGGTGAGGTGTCAGGAGGTGTGGGAATGGTTCTGCACTAGGACTTCATGTGAGGGAAGTTAGTGGCTCACCAGTTCCTAAAAGGGGACTGTGTGACCTTGGTCACTGACCTGTTCTGGGGCTCAGGGCCTCCCATTGTCTATCTGAGGGAAGGCTTACTGCTGGTTCTGCTTTTCCAGAATTCATTTGAGAGAATTATTTTATAGTTGTCTGGAGGTAAATATGAGAGAGTTAGGTGATTTCCCACTTATTCTACCATCTTGACTCCAGGAAATTCTAAAATTTGTTTCAAAGATACAAATTTCTTACTGTATCTTTTGCTATATCTTCAAAAGTTTAGCATGTTGTTTTAACTTTGTTTTCTTTCATATAATCATTCAATGTATTTTTAATGTCATCCCTTCATATTCATTATTCAAAATGTAATTATTTAGTTTTCATCTATTGCTTACCCCTGTATTACTCTTTTTAATGAATTATTGCATGCAATATCATGAAAGGGGAAATACAGAGAACAGACCACTGAGTTAGGCTAAATTCTTGATTCTACTGGCTATATGAATATGAGGAAGTTGCAGAAGTGAAAAGAACCAAGAAAATAAATTTTACAAGGATAAAATTATAAAGAAAATCAACTTTAAATGAATAAAGATCAATATTTATAATGAAGAATCATAAGCAATACAAAGTCCAGTCATGATTTCCTGACAGAGAGGTCATGGACACAAGATTCAGAAAGAGACATACATGTATTATAATAATTTTTATAAGAATATTTGTATCTCTTTCGGATTGTTTAATTGAGGAAGTAGAGAGTTGGTGGATAGAATAAGCAATATTGATTTCAAAACAAACAAGGACCACTGAAATTTTTTAATGCATAGATGAGAGCAAAAGAATGTTCAAAAGGAATTACAGACAAGCAGGATAATTTCAAAAATAATTTGTGTAATTCAATATATATATATATATATATATATATATATATATATATATATGTTTAAAAGTAAGCAATATAAAATAAAGGTTCATTTTCCTTACACAATCCTCTTGCTAGATTCTTCTGGAATTGGTTCCCGCCCCCCAAATATGGCTATTACTACTTTGTACATTCTTTACTACTTTGGAGGATTCTAGGATTAACTCCATGGATGACTATCTTCTACAACATGAGTTTATGAGTTCCTCTCTTGATAATCAACCTGTAGACATGTCTTTTGCAAATAGCAAATTTTAGATTCAAAATGTTAAAAGCAAAAGTAAAACAGAGGACCTGCATTGGTTATGTTGTAATAAATTTAAGAAGGAAAGAAAAGGAATAATAAAAGGAAATGAAGAAGGAAGCAGTGAAATTTGTAATTTCTCATAATTAGAGAATATGAGAAAAAAGTATCCAAACAAAAAGGAATTGGTGAGAGGATGAATATCAGATGAACCTCACTCTTATCTGATATAAACAAGAGGATCCACTGAATTTTCATGTACACAAAGGTTTTGTAGAAAGATAGCAACTCAATATAAAAACAGAGATGTGGATAGGGGGTTTAGTGGAGTCATAATTCCTAACAAAACTAGATTCCATGGAACAGAAAGGAAAGAAAGGAAAATCTATAGGAATATATTTAGGAAATGCTTTAATAAATTGTTATATATGGAAATTATAGAATATTTAATCACAAAAAATTATAAAAGATAATAGTAGAGCTGGATAGTGTGAATTGATGGAACATAAAATAATCAGAAGCAAGTAAATAAATTATATAAAAACAAAATTGTAAAGAAAATAGACTTTGAATGAATTATAATCAGTATTTAGAACCAAGAATCATGATTAATACAATATCTAGCAATGTTTCTAGAGGACAGAAGACAAATTTATCCCACAAAGACAAATTTGCTGTCTCATTCTTTCATTCTTTATTCTTTTTTTGTTTTTTGGGTTTTGTTTTTTAGGTTTTTGCAAGGCAAATGGGGTTAAGTAGCTTGCCCAAGGCCACACAGCTAGGTAATTATTAAGTGTCTGAGACCAGACTTGAACCCAGGTACTCCTGACTCCAGGGCCGGTGCTTTATCCACTATACTACCTAGCCGCCCCCATTCTTTATTCTTTAACTGTTCTTCTGTGATAAGAAATATCCCTTCTTAAATTCCTGTGAAACATAAAGGGGAAACACTTATAGTAAATAACAAAGATAAGTGGGGATGCAAAGAAGTTTGTCAGCTCACCCAATCCAATTAGTAAGCAAGGTTCAAGGCAACTCATAGGTAGGCTCTGAATAAGAGCTGATTATGGTATCATATGTTTCTCCTTAAATCTAGCCTAAATCTAGCATGTTCCAGCAGATTTCCCTTCCTCCTGCCATGGTGTCTCAGTCCTACTCAAGATCCCCTAAAGGATCATAATTTAAAGTCATATTGCTTTATTTTTGTTATGTCCTTCAGTACTCACTTGTCCCACTTACTGTCATTGATTGATTGGTCCCCCCCCCCAAAAAAAAAAAGATGACTATTACTACTTTGTACTTTCTTTACTACTTTGCAGGATTCTAGGGTTAAATCCATGGATGACTGTCTTCTACAACATGAGCCTATGAAACCCTACCATTCTGTCTTGATAATCAATCTGTAGACATGTCTTTAGTAAATACACTTATTCAGGTGGAAAAGCAAGAACAGTCATAACAAATCATTCTCTCTTTCTCCAATACAGGGGGCATAGTTTACTAAAAATTTACGCTGAGTGCAGGAAGGGGAAAAGAGTAGGCAGAAACCTAAAGTGTAATGGTTGTGAGAAACACATATAGGACATGCCTGTAACTGAGTCAACATACATATCTGGGACCTGTAGACCCAATGTCTTTGCTCCAAGGTTTTTCATGAAGTTTATTCCGCTATTCATGAAGTTTACTACTTGATTCATCTAGGTTGACTACTTTCAGAGCATGATGTCTCTGGTGACTCTGCTGAATCAATCAGCTACTGGGCTGGGCTGAGTTGGGCAGATTATTCAATAGTTGTACTGTCTCCTCACCAGATTCTGAGGCTCCTGTAGTGGGCCAGGCAAGATATTGTGCCAAAAGGTAGTTACCGCTAGATTGGACCATGCAGGTCTCTGGAATCTTCTCAGTATGCATTTCCTGTCAATCCATCAGTTTTAGTCTCCAATGAATGACTACAGTCTCTTTCTACCTTCAGTCACTGATTTGGCTAAGGGTCACTGGGTTCTTTCCAGCTGGAGGTCTACAAAGCTCAATTAGAGCAATGACCCTTAACTTAGGATCAACTGAAGCTTCTTAGCTTTGACTCCCTTTGTCACTTTTCTTTTGAGTAGTTAATTACCTTCTGGCACAAGATGGGAGAATATTTGCCCCTTCTTTTTGATAAATACTTCCAGCTTCAAAAGTTCCTTTCTTCTCTCAAAAATATCATCTCCTATTAAAGTGATCTGTATTTTCTTTCTCCTCCTCTATGTCTTCAGAAATTTGTAGTAGATGAATATCAAGGAACATCTGTGTGAATGTAGTTTGCATTTGCAGGCATATTTATTGTCTTGTACGCCTCTTTATAGGCAGTTAAGGAATTCAAGACTTTTATTATTTCTAGGTCAGAGATTGTCTATTTTGTAGCTAAATGCTTTCCCCTTTTACATACAAAGTCCCTATCTTTAACTTCTAAAGACTTCAATTTTTGGTGTAATCCTTACAATGAATGCATTGTAATTTCTCCATGTATAAGAAGGAATTGGCATCCTCCATTCTACCCTGGATAGTCTATTTATGATACAATGTCCCATTGAAAGGGACCACAAAAATTATCTGAGAGTCAACCTTCTCATTTTATAGATAAGGAAACAGAGAGTGGGGAAGTATAGATAACTTTCACTAGTTCATACAGATGGTTTATACCAAAGGACAGATTTGAAGAGAAGTTATCTAAATTTAGAATCATTGATTTTTCACCCATATCCTCCTTCTTCCCTCTTGCTTGACCTCTTAATTTCCATAAGGTCATGGAAGATAGAAAAAGGGTAGACCTATGTAGATGAGTACCCCAGGATATAAATAAATTCACAAAAGAAGAAAAGCAAGCAAACAGAGCCAATGTGATGGGAAAAGAAATGCAAGAAAAGTAAAAAGTGAAAGGAGAGAGAAAAGTAAAAATGGGGAAGATATAATGGAGGGTGGTACAGACTTAGTAATCATAATTGTGAATGTGAATGGGATAAACTCTTCCATTAAATGGAAGCAGAAAGCAGAGTTGATTAAAAGTCAGAATCTTACAATATGTTATTTGCAAGAAACACATTTGAAGCAGAGAAATATATACACAGAATAATGATAAAAAGCTAGATAGATTATATTATGATGCAACAGAAGTAAAAAAAAAGCAAGGGTGGCAATCCTTATCTCAGACAAAGCAAAAGAAAAATAGAACTCATTACAAGGGCTAAGGAGGGAAACTATACCTTTCTAAAAGTTACCATAGACAATGAAGTAATATCAATACTAAATATAGATATATCTTAGAGGAGAAGCTAAATGAGTTACAGGAAGACATAGACAACAAAACTGTACTAGTGAGGGACCTCAACCTCACTTTATCAGAATTAGATAATCACAAAATAAACAAGAAGGAAGTTAAGGACATGAATATTTTTTTTAAATTTGATATGAGAATCCTCTGGAGAAAATTAAATGGGGATACAAAGGAAAATTTTTTTCTTATGCTATATGGCACCAACAAAAAAATTCACTGTGTATTAGGGGATAAAATTTTCTCAATAAATCCAGAAAGGCAGAAATATTAAATACATCCTTTTCAGATTATGATACTATAAAAAATTACTTATGATTCAGTAATATTCCAGTACATTCATGTACCATAAGTTTTTTAATTTTTTTATTTTATTTAAGGCAATGGAGTTAAGTGACTTGTCCAAAGTCACACAGCTTGGCAATTACTAATGTCTAAAGTCACATTTGAACTCAGGTCCCATGTACCATAATTTATTCAACCAGTGATATTTCCTTTGTTTCTATATCTTTACTACTTAGAAAAGAGTGGTTATTAAATATTTTTACAAATATGGGTCCTGTACCTCTACTTTTTTTTTCATTTTGGGGTATGAACTTTATGGTAAGGTATCATTCCATATTGCTTCCAGAATGGTTAGACCAATTCAAAGCTTCATCAATAGTGCATTTATTGTGCCAGTTTTCTTTCGGTCCCTTCAACATTTGTCACTTTCCTTTTTGTTTTGTTTTCCTTTGCCTTGTTTTGATCAATTATGACATTTTGAGGAATATGAAGTGCAGTTGCTCTAATTTGAAGTGCTTTAATTTATACCATTAGTGAGTTGGAACATCCTTTTCATGTTTGTGACAGTTTGAATTCCTTCCTTTGAAAACTGTTTTTTCCTATCCTTAGTTCATGTAATAACTGGGAAGAAACATAGTCTTATAAATTTGAATTGATTGCCTTAAAAAAGTGGGAAATAAGATCTTTCTCAGAGAAACTTACTTACCTGTTTCCTTTCTATTTTTAGTTACATTTGTTTCATTTGTGCAACATCTTTTAAATTCTATACAATTAAAGTTGTCTGTTGTATGTTCTGTGATTCTCTTTCTCCTTGTTCAGTTACATTTGGTTATTCTTCCTCTATCCATGCAGTTGTATTGTCAACAGTTCTGCTAGGCACTAACTCAGGAGCAAATCAGGAATGTGAGGAATAATCTGATTGCTTTCTGTAAAATTTAGTGATTTATCAAAATTCTAAGAAAATGAAATTTTACTACTTCCTATGAAGACATTATCTCATTATCTATATCAAAGAACTTTGACTTTTTCAGCCTCAGATACTGACTAGACAAAGACCCTGAACAGTCACTTAACCTCCCTTAGACTCAGTCTCCTACTCTGTAATATGAGGACAATAATAGAATCTACCTGTCAGGATCATTATGAGGAAAAAATGAAATAGTATCAGTAAAGTACTTTGCAAACCTTAAAGGGTTATACATACATTAGTTCTATTTTTGTTTTTATAAAGATTTTTTTTATTTTTTTTAAAGTTTTTTCAAGGCAATGGGGGTTAAGTGACTTGCCCAGGGTCACACAGCTAGGTAATTATTAAGTGTATGAGGCTGGATTTGAACTCAGGTCCTCCTGACTCCAGGGCCAGTACTCTTCACTGCACCACCTAGCTGCTCCTGTACATTAGTTTTTATTTATTATTATTGTTATTGTTCTGAAGAGATTTATAAAGTCATGAAGTATTTGTTGTTGCTTAGTCATTTCAACTGTGTCTAACTCTTAGTGATCCCATTTAGGGTTTTCTTGGCAAAGATACTGAATCAGTTTGCCATTTCCTTCTCCAACTTATTTTACAGATGAAGAAATTAAGCAAATAGGGTTAAGTGACTTGTCCAGGATCAGACAGCTAGTAAGTGGCTAAGATTGTATTTGAATTCAGTTCTACCTGACTCTAGATCCAGCACTCTATCCACTGCACCAGCTTGCTGCCCCAAGAAGTATTTATCAAGTGCTTATTCTGTGCCAAGCATCATACTAAGCACTGGAGGTACAAAGAAAAGGCAAAAATACTCTCTACCCTAAAGGAGCTTCCATTCTAAAGTGGAAACGCCACTTTTGAGAATGGTATTTCTATCAGGACAGATAAAAAGAGTATATTTTGACCAAGGGGCTATATTGTAAAACAATAAAGACATACACAGAAGAACTATACTTGGAGAAGATGAGGCGCTAGTGGATAAATAACACAAAGACCTATTATAACAGAAGGAAAATAGGTAAGGTATGAACACTGAGTAATTCCTACTCTCAAAAGATTTGACCAGAGAGGGATTAATGTACATTTGCAATTTGTTTTAAAATTTTATCTAACCCAACAAGGAAACAGGGGGAGGGGGAGGGGGAGGGAAAGAAAGGGGAAGAAGAGATTGACAAAAGGGAAGGCAAAAGTAAAAGTTAAAGTTAAAATTTAAAACAAAAGTTAAAAAGGAAAAGGAGCAAAACATTGGTGAGGGGGAATAAGAGAAAAAGGAAAGAAAAAAAGAACAAATGGGGATAGTATGGAGGGAAATACAAAATAAATCATCTTAACTGTAAATGTGAATGGAATGGCCTCTCCTACAAGATGGAAACAGATAGCAGAATGGATCAAAAACCAGAATTCTACAATATGTTGTTCAAAAGAAATACATCTGAAGCAGAGAGATATACACAGGGTAATGGTAAAGGCTAGAGCAAAATATATTACGCTGCAGTGGAAGTAAAAAATCAGAGTTGTTGTACAACAACTCAGACAAAGCAAAATCAAAAATAGATCTCATTAAAAGGAATAAGAAAGGAAACTACATATTCTTAAAAGGCAACATAGACAATGAAGTTATATGATTATTAAACACATATGCATGGCAGAATGTCCAAATTCTTAGAGAGAAGCTAAAAGAATTACAAGGAGATATAGACAATAAAACTATAAAAGTGGAAGATCCTAACCTCCCTCACTCATAAATAAATCTAATAACAAAATAAACAAGAAAGAAGTTAAGAAGCTGAATAAAATCTTAGAAAATTTAGATATGTTAGATCTCTGGAGAAAACTAAATGGAGAAGGAAAAAAATTTACTTTTTTCTCTACAGTATATGATACCTATATCAAAATTGAGCTTGTACTAGGGCATAAAAATCTTACTGTGAAATGCTGAAAGGCAGGAATAATAAATGCATATGTTTCTGATCATTATGCAAAAAATTACATGTAATAGAAGGCCATGGAAAGATAAACCAAAAATAAATTAGAAATAACCATTTCATCCAGGAAAATGACAACAATGATACATCATACCAAAATTTGTGGAATGCAGTAGTCAAAGTAGATTTTAGGGAAATTTTTGTATCTCTAAATTATTATATGAATAAAATAGAGAAAAATAGATCAATGCAAGGTAATCATAGTTAAGTGAGTTGCACAGGGTCACTTATCAATTGTCTAAGGTTGGATTTAATTTTCTTAGAAAGTTTCTTGAAGTATAATGTCCAGGTCCTTTTTTCTATCGGCTTTCAGATAGTCCAAGATTCTTAAATGATCTCTCTTGGATCCATTTTCCAGGTCAAATATTTTTCCAATGATACATTTACCATTTTCTTCTATTATTTTACATGCTTTTGATTTTGTTTGATTCTTTATATCTCATGGAGTCACTTTCTTCCATTTGTTCAATTTAAATTGTTAAAAACATTTTCTTCAGTAAGGTATTTTTACCTTCTTTTTTCATTTGGGCAAGTCTACTTTTTAGGAAGTGCTTTTCTTTAGTAAAATTTGTACACCTTTTTCACTTCTTGTGTTTTGTTTACCAAGTTGTTAACTTTTTTCATGATTCTCTTCCATCATTCTCATTTCTTTTTTTTTTTTTAATAAATCTTTCTGAGCTCTTTTAGGAGTTCTTTTTGAATTTGAAACTATTTCACATTTTTCTTTAGGTTTTGCATATAGGTGTCTTGACACTGTGATTCTTTTCTGAGTTTGTGTCTTGATCTCTGTCATCATAATAACTTTCTGTGGTCGAGTATTTTTTGTTTGATTGGTTTTGGTTATATTTCCGGCCTCTTTCATTATGTTTAAAGTTGAAATTTGCTTCTGGAGTAGAAGAGATAGTGTCCCAAGCTTCTTGTGATAGGAACTAGAGCCTGGCTCTCTGCTACTGCCCTGGTCTTCCCATGAGGCTGACAGGAGAGCCTCCTACTTTGCTGGAGGTGTGGGAATTTGACAGCTCACCTGAAGCTACTCTGAGGTGGGGTGGAGAATGGCTGGGGCTGCCTTGGTACCTCAAGTATCTGGGAACTCACCTGGTATTATACTGAGTACCGCCGGGGTCCTCATATTGACCTCTGCTTTTTGCCTGTTGCTGTGCTGAGGCAAATGGCATTGGGGGAAGGGAAGGGGCTGGTGCTGGCATCTATTTGTTCTCCTAGTGCTATGAAAAAAAGTGGGAGTGAAAAGGCGGGGGGGTGGCTGGTGCTGCACATTGCCACAGGGTTCTGATTGTCAGCTCAGCTGGTTTTATGCTGAGGGTTAATATGGCCGAAGGGGTGGGAATGGTTCTGTAATAGGACTTCATGGGAGGGGAATTAGTGACTCGTTAGCTGAGGGGCTGGGGAGCTTTGGTCACTGACCTGCTCTGGGGCTCAGGGTCTCCCACTGCTTTGCTGAGACACAGTCTACTGCTAGCCCCTTTTACCAGGGAGAGATGGACCTTTCCTGTTGACCTTATCCTTTCTTTTGGTTCTATTATTCCAGAATTCATTTGGGGACACTATTCTGTAGTTGTCTGGGAGTAAATATGAAAGAATCCAGGCAACTTCTTGCTTATTCCACAGTCTTGGCCTCAGGAAATCCTAAAATTTATTTTCTAAGATACAAATTTCTTAATGAGAATTGCTTTTTCTGTATCTCCAAAAGTTTAGCAAGTTGTCTTAACATTTTCCTTTCATATAGTTGTTCATTCTATTTCTGATGTATTCTCTTCTTATTTGTTATTCAAAATATCATTTTTGGTTTTTATCTGTCCCTACTCCTGTATTCCTGTTTTTAATGAATTCTTGCATATAATATCATAAAGGGGAAAAATAGAGAACTGACCTCTGAGTCAGGTGAATATGAGCAAACTGCACAAGTGAGAATCAAAAAATTAAATTTTATGAGGACAAAGTTGTAAAGAAAATCAACTTTGAATGAATTATGATCAATATTCATAATTAAGAGCCATTATAGCCATGAATTCCTGACAAAGAAGTCTTGGACTCAAGGTTCAGAAAGAGACATATAATTTTTTTGGACTAATCACCATGTAAATTCATTTTGCTTTACTATTAATATTTATTATAAGAATTTTTTATTGCTTTCAGGTTGTTTTATTTGAGGAAATAGAGATGAAATAAGTAATATTGATTCCAAAACAAACAAATACCATTGATATTTTTATGCACATAAAACAGGAGAAGGATGTTCAAAAGTAAACATAGACATATAGAATAATTTTTAAAATAGTATGTAGAATTTCTTGCATATTTTTAAAATGAGCAATTTGAAATAGTGGTTTGTGTTCCATACACAATCCTCTTGTTACAATCTTCTGTGTACATGGAAATGGAATTTTTGTGTGTATTTAGTTTACAGTTCAAGATCAGTGTCAAAAGTAAAATAATGTCTTCAGAAGATGCTAAGGGAGTAACATAAGAAAAACAGAGACCTGAATTGGTTATGCAGTAATAGTTTTAAGAGGTGAAAGAAAAAGGTAATAAAAGTAAAGAAAAGAGGAAAGACAGTGAAACTTGAAATTTCTCATTAGGAAATGTGAGAAAAAAGTATAGACATAAAGGAAGTGTTAGGAGGTTGAATATCAGATGAACCTCACTCTTGTAGACAAAAGAGGAACCACCATATTTACATGTATACAAAGGTTTTATAGAAAGATAGTAAATGTAGAAACAGTGATGTGGGGAGGGGTTTAAGTACAGATAAAATGCAAAAGAGGGAGTGATGTAGTCACAATAAGGTTATGCAGGGGAAGAGAAGGAAAGGGAAATCAGCAGGGTTCTCTCTATGAATCTGGGAGTGCCTTAATAAATTTCTCTTGAAAATGAAGGCTCACTCATTCCCCCTCACCTTCCCCCTTTCCACTCCATTGTAAAAGCTTTTTCTTGACTCTTTTATGTAAAATATCTTAGCCCATTCTGCCTCTCCTTTCCCTTCCTGCCAACACTTTCCAATCACCCATTGACTCCATCTTTATACTATATTATACCATTATATTCAATTCCCTCCTATGCCTTATATATGCTCCTTCTAACTGCTCTTATAAATTAAAAGGCTCATATGACTTACCAGTATCTTTTTTCCATGCAGGAATACAGGAGTTCAACATCATTAAGTTCCTCATAATTAGTCCTTCTTATTCACCACCTCATTCACCCATTCATCCTGAGTCCTGTACTTGGAGACCAAATTTTCTGTTCAACTCTGGTCATTTCAATAGGAACGTTTGAAAGTTCATCTTTTCCCCTGAAAGAGGATGTTCAGTTTTGATTCTTGGTTGTAAACCAAGATTTTTTGCCTTTGGGAATATCATATTTCAAATCCTACAAGCCCTTAATGTAGATGCTGATGAATCCTGTGTAATACTGACTATAGCACCACAATAGTTGAATTGTTTCTTTCTCGAAGCTTTTAGTATTTTCTCTTTGACTTGGGAGATTTGGAATTTGGCTATAATAATCCTGGGAGTTTTTCTTTGGGGATCTTTTTCAGGATATGATCAGTGAATTACCTCAATTTCTATTTTACCCTCTGCTTCTAGGATCTCAGGGCAATTTTGCTGCATTATTTCTTGAAAAAATGAAGTCTAGCCTCTTTTCCTGGTCATGACTTTCAGGTAGCCCAATAATTTTTAATTTCTCTCTCCTGAATCTGTTTTCAAAGTCAGTTGTTTTTCCCAAAGAGGTATTTCACATTTTCTTCTAATGTTTGGTACTTTTGGTATTGTTTTATTGTTTCTTGATTTCTTGCAAAGTCATCAGCTTCCTTTAGTTCCATTCTACATTTGAAGGAGTTATTTTCTTCAAGAACTTTTTTATCTCCTTTTCCAGTTGGCCAATTCTGCTTTTTAAAGCTTTCTTCTCCACATTTGCCTTTTGGATTGTTTTTTCCCTAATTGGCCTAAACTACTTTTTAACATGTTGTTTTCTTCATTATTTTTTTGTATTTCTTTCACCAAGCTGCTGACTTGGTTTTCATGATTTATCTGTAATGCTCTCATTTCTCTTCCCAATTTTTCTTTTACCTCCCCTAATTGTTTTCCAAAGTCTTTTTTGAGCTCTTCTATTGCCTGAGCCCATTTCCTATTTCTCTTGGAGGCTTTGGATACAGAAACTTTGACTTTGTCATCCTCTTAGTGTATATTTTGATTCTCCATGGGACCAAAGTAATTTTTCTATGGGCAGATTCTTCTTTTTCTGTTGTTCGATCATTTCCTCAGCCTATGACTGATTTATCACACTTCCAAGGCTTTGGGGGGTTTGGAGACAGCCCACAGGGACTTTAATTCCTCCAAGGTCTTATAAGAGGCTCCAACTGCTTTCTTGCCTGCTCTCTAGTATATGGATGATCACAGGCCCTCCCCTCTGCTCTGGAGATGTGAGGAGGGTCCCTGCTACACTTTGGTAGTATGGGGGGCCTAGATTGCAACCTGGATCTGAGTGTGGGCAAATAACAGTCCTGCCTCAGAGAGAACAGAGAGACCTCTTCAGTCTTACCCAACCCACTTACCCTCTGTGGACTGAGCACCCTGGAAGTGCTGGGTAGCTCCGCTGATTCCTGTTACAGGGTCTCACCACAGGGCTACTCTGAGGCTGGTACTCCTTGCTCATTCTGATGCTGCAGAGTTCCCTCACTGTCTCTTCAAACTGACCCCAGTGATCCCTAGGCCAAGAGGTCTGGAAACCACCCCCCTCTGTCACAGACCCAGGCACCCCCAGGGACTCAGACACCCTACAGGCTGTTATTGGAAGACTGGATCTGATTTGCTCCAACCCAGCTGCACAATGGCTCTTTCCACCCCACCCCCCACCCCCAGTCCCTGTGAAATAGAACTTTTCTGTGGAACTTCTAAGTTGTCTTAGACTGGGAAATTGTATCACTCTGTCTTTCTGTAGGGTCTGCCCCCCTCTAAATTCTGACTAGAGTCATAATTAGACAGCTTTTGAGGTTTTGGGGGAACAAGTTTCTGAGAATTCCTGCCTTTATGCCACCATCTTGGCTCTGCCCCTCATCTCCAGTTATATTTTTCTTGACAGAGAAGTAATGGACCCAAGGTTCAGAAAAAGACATACACTTTTTTTGGACCAGTCACTGTATAAATTAATTTAGCTTTATTATAATTATTTGTTATAAGAATTTTCTTTCTTTCAAGTTATTTAATTAAGGAAAGATGAGAATAAGTGGATGGTATAAGCAATATTTATTCCAAAACAAATACCCTTGAATATTTGTTCATTCATATAAGAGAGAAAAATATTCAGAAGGAATCAGATTAAAAAGGATAATTTTAAAAGTAATATGTGAAATTTCTCTGCTTATGAAAATGTAATTTTTTGTGTTTAAATTCAAAATGTCAAAAGTAAACATTTAAATACCTCATATTTATAAAAGGACCTTATTCAAATAATTTTAAAGATTTTTCACAAAAAATAATTTTTTGTATTATCATAGGGTTTTCTTCATCTATAAATATGATTGTGTGACTTTGGATGCTTAAGGTACTAATATAATTGTGTTCAAACTTTTGTAATCCAGTGTTGAATCTTGTATTCCTCCTGATATAAATCCACATAGATCATACTGAATATTTATATGGATATATTTCTGTTATCTTTTCTGGAGGAGAAGAGATACTGTACCAAGCTTCTAGTGACGGAAGCCAGGTCCTGGCTCTTTGTCTACTATCCTGGTTCTACCAGGAGGCTGGCAGGAGACTTTCCTACTATGCTTAAAGTGAGGAAATCTGACAACTCACCTTCTGAGGTGGGAGTAGGAGATGGCTGGTGCTGCCATGTACCAATCTCAAGTATGTGGGAGCTCACCTAGTATTGTACTGCAATACAGGGGACCTGGTATTGGCCTCTGCCTTTTCTCTGGTGTTATGATGAGGTATATGGCAAGGAAGAAGAGACTGGTACAGACATCTACTTGTTCTCCTAGTGCCATGATGAGGGAGTGAAAGTGGGGTGTCTGGTTGTCAGCTCAACTGGTGGTATGCTGAGGCAGGTGAAGTGGCAGGAGGGGTGGAAATAGTTCTACACTGGGACTTCATGGGATGGGAGTTAGTGGCTCATCAACTGATGCAAGGGGGTTGTGGGGCCTTGGTCACTTAGTTGCTCTAGGACTCAGAGCCTCCCACTGGCTTGCTGAGGCAAGGTCTATAGCTGACTTGTCAACTCTACCTGCCCCTTTTACCTGAGAGAGAAAATTCTTTCCTGCTGACCTTACCCTTTTTGTTGGTACTGAGAATTTAAGTGATTTTCTGCTTCTTGACTCCAGAAAATCCTAAAATTTGTTTACAAAGTTAAAATCTTATTTAAAAAGCTCTATCTTCAAAAGTTTAATATGTTGTTTTAATGTTGTTCTCTTTCATATAGCTGTTCATTCTCTTTTTGACATACTCTCTTCTTATTCATTATTCAAAATGTCATTATTTAGTTTCCAACTATCTCATCCCATTAATACTGTCATTGACTGATTGGTTCCCCCCACAGAGATGGCCGTTACTACTTTCTCCTTTCTTTACTACTTTGTAGGATTCTAGGGTGAACTCCGCAAATGGCTGTCTTCAACAACATTAGCTCATGAGCCCCTGCCTCTTGACAATCAATTAGTAGACATATCTTTAGCAATTGCATTTGTCCAAGTGGGAAAACAATAACAAATCGTTTTTCTTTTCTCCAAAACTAGAGGCAGAGTTTACTCAAAATATACTCTGGGTGCGGGAAAGGGAAAATCAGAGGAAGAAATCCAAAGTTCAATGGTAGTGAGAAACACATACAGGACATGCATGTAGCCAAGTTGATGTACATCTCTGGGATCTATAGACCCAATTTCTTTATTCTTCCATGGTTTGTCATCAAGTTTATTCTACTATTTAGTAAGTTTACTACTTGATTCATCTAGACTGGCTACTTTCAGGGCATGGTATCTCTGGTGATCAATCAGCTGCTGGGCTGGGCTGAACTGGGCAAATTATTCAATGGTTCTCCTATCTCCTTACCAGGTTCTGAGTCTACTGGAGTGGACTAGGCAAGACGTAGCTAGTTCTAGAGTGGGTCATCCAGGTCTCTGCCAGTCAGCTCTTCTCAGTGTACAGATCCTTTCTTGTCAGTCCATCAGTTTCAATTTCCATTGGGTGACTGCAGTCTCTTTTTACCTTCAGTCACTGACTGGACTAAGGGGCACTAGGTTCTTTCCAACTGGAGGGCTACAAGTTTAATTAGAGCAATGACCCTTAGCTTAATATCAACTAAAGCTTCTTGGATTTGACTCCCTTTGACACTTTTCTTTGGGGAGTTAATCATTTCCTAGCCCAAGATGGGGGAATATTTGCCTCTCCTTTTTGACAAATATTTCCTGCTTCAAAAGCGCCTCTCTTCTCTCAAAAATACCATTGTCCCTTAAAGTGGTCATACTTCTTTCTCCTCCTCTGGGTTTTCAGGAATCTGCAGTAGATGAATATCTAGAAATGTCTGTGTGAATGTAATTTGTGTTCACAGGCATAATTATTGCCTTGTAGCCCTCTTTATAGGCAATTAAGGAATTCAAGATTTGTACTATTTTTGGTTGGAGATTGTCTATTTTGTTTCTAAATGCTTTCCCCTTTACCATTCAAACTCCCTCTCTTTAATTTCTACAAATGTCAACTTTTGGTATAATCCTCACAGTGAAAGCATTGTAATTTTTCCATTCTACCCTGGATGATCCTTTTATGATCCAGTGCCCCATGGTCTTATCTGTCTTAGGATAATAGATCAAGAGTTGAAAGGTACCACAAACATTATCTGAAGGTCAGCCTTCTCATTTTATAGAAAGAAAACCATAACTGAGGAAATATGAATAACTTTCCCAAGTTCACACAGTTTGCACGAAAGGACAGACAGAGGTTATCTGAGTTTAGAATCTGTGGTTTCTCACTGATATCCTTCCTTCCCTTTCGTGACCTCTGAATCGCTATAAACTCGTGGGAGATTGAAAGAGAGCAGACCAAATATTGCAAGAATACCACAGGATCTATATAACAATCAAGAAACAAGAAAACAACCAGGCAGAGCCAAAGAGATGAAGAGAAGCTAGGAACTTCCCTAAGCTACCCTGAGCTTCCCTCAGAAAGAATGTTAAGAAAACCTCTAAACAGATTCTGGAGTGACAGAACCCACAAAAAAGACAGAGTAAAGCATTTCCAGCTTAAGAAAACTATGAAATTAAGAAAAGATCTATCTTACTCGAGTGGAGGGAAAGTGGGGCAAGCCAAGGGACAAGAGACCAGTGCAGGCAGGGTGCCAAGGAAGCCAGCTAAAGACTCTCAGCCACAGCAAAGATCAGCAACCTAGGTCCCTGGACCCTGGCTCAGCAGATCAATAGCACAGCAGGTCAGCTATGAAGGCTCCAATACTGGTAAAATCCACAAATTGAGAGCCTCAGAACCCCTGAAATACATGGCACCTTTATCAAAATTGACCTTGTACTGGGGCACAAAAATGTTACAATCAAATGCAGAAAGGCAGAAAGAATAAATGCATACTTTTCAGACCATGACGCAATAAAAATAATATGTAATAATGGGCTATGGAAACATAAACAAAAAATTATTTGGAAACTAAATAGGCTAATTTTAAAGAATAAGTAAATGAAATAACAAATCATAGAAATAATCAACCATTTCATCCAAGAAAATGACAACAATAAGACATCCTACCAAAATTTGTTGGATATATCCAAAACAGTTTTATTTTATCTAAATCCTTATATCAATAAACTAAAGAGAGAGGAGATCAATGAATCGGGCATACAACTTAAAAAGTAAGAAAAACGGGCGGCTAGGTGGCACAGTGGATACAGCAATGACCCTAGAGTCAGGAGTACCTGAGTTCAAATCCAGCCTCAGACACTTAATAATTACCTAGCTGTGTGGCCTTGGGTAAGCCACTTAACTCCATTGCCTTGCAAAAAAAAAACTAAAAAAAATAAAGTTAGAAAAACAAGTTAAAGATTCCCAGATAAATACCAAATTACACATTCTGAAAAATCAAAGGAGAGATTAATAAAATTGAAAGCAAGAAAATCACGAATCTAATAATAAAACTAAGAGTTAGTTTTATGAAAAAAGCAATAAAATAGATAAACATTTGGTTAACCTGCCTTTAAAAAAAGAAGAATATCAAATTACCAGTATCAAAAAATTAAAAGGGTGAAACTCACCACCAATGAGGAGGAAATTAAAAAAGATAATTCAGAGATATTTTTACCCATCTATTTGCCAATAAATTCGACAACCTGAGTGAAATGGATGAATATTTACAAAAATACAAACTATCTAGATTAACAAAAGAGGAAATAAAATACTAATATAATCCCATTTCAGAAAAAGAAACTGAAAAAAACTATCAATAAACTCTCTAAGAAAAAAATCTCTTGGTCTAGATGGATTTAAAAGTGAATTTTACCAAACATTTAAGGAACAACCCATTCGAATTCTACATAAACTATTTTTAAAAATAGGAGTAGAATGAGTCCTGCCAAATTCCTTTTATGAATTTAGATATCTTTTTTGTTGATACTTTAAACAAAGTCAAAACAAAGGAAATTATAAACTAATCTCCCTAATGAACAGTCATGCTAAAATCTTAAATAAAATTTTAGCAAAGAGATTACAACAAGTTATTATTGTGATAATATACCAGGATCAGATAGGATTTATACCAGGTAGGCAGGGATGGTTCAATATTAGGAAAACACTCAACATAATTGCAATATTAATAACAATCATCAGAATCATAGGATTAGCTCAATAAAAACTGAAAAGGCCTTTTACAAAATGCAACATCCATTCTTATTAAACACACTAGAAAACATAGAAATAAATGGAGTTTTCCTTAAAATGATAAGCAGTATCTACCTAAAACCATCAACAAATATCATATATAATGAGGATAATTTAGGAACATTTCCAATAATCTCAGGGGTGAAACAAGAATATTCACTGTAAACATTACTATTCAAATTACTATTAGAAATTTTAGCTATAGCAATAAGAAAAGAAATTGAAGAAATTAGAATTGGCGATGAAGAAGTAAACCTTTCACTCTTTTGCAGATGATATGACAGTTTATTTAGAGAACCCTGCAATATCAAATAAAAACTACTTAAACAATTTACAATTTCAAAAAGTAGCAGGATATAAAATAAACACACACACAAATCATCAGCATTTTTATATATGAACAAAGTCCAAGGACAAGAGATAGAAAGAGAAATTTAATTTAAAGTAACTGTATACAAATGAAGGACTTCAGAATCTACTTCCCAAGACAAACCCAGAAATTATATGAACACACTTACTAAGCACTTTTCTCACAAATTACGTCAGTTACAAACAATTAGAAAAATGCTAATTTTTCATGATTAGAACAAGTTAATATAATAAAAATGACAATCCTACCCAAATTAAATTATTTATTCAGTGGCATACCAATCAAATTAGTAAATAACTATTTTTAGAGAGCTAGGAAAAATGGTAACAAAATTCATCTGGAACAACAAAAGGTCAAGAATATCAAGAGAACTGACAAAAAACAGTTTAAAAAAAATAGCCTAGCTGTACCAGACATAAAATTATACTTTAAAGTGGTAGTCATTAAAACTGCCTGATACTGCTTAAGAAACAGAATAATGGACTAGTGGATTAGAATAGGCACAAAAGAAACAATTATAAATGACTATAGTAATCAATTGTTTGACAGTAGTTTCTGGGATAAGAAGTCACCATTTAGCAAAAACTGCTGGGAAAACCGGATAATAATGGCAAAAATTAGTCATAGACCCACATCACATGCCATATATCAAAATAAGGTAAAAATGGGTAGAGATTTAGACATAAAAGAAGATACCATAGACCAATAGAAAATCAAGAAATATGCTATCTGTCAGATCCATGGAAAGGGGAATATAAACAAACAAGAAATAGAGTACATTATAAATTGCAAAATGGATGGGTTTTGACTATATAAAATTAAAAAGTGTTTGCACTAATAACACCAATACAGTCAAGATTACAAGGGAAAAAATTTCCACAGCTAGGAATTCTCATTTCTAAAATAAAGAGAGAATTGAATCAAATTTATACGGTTACAGGTCATTCGCTAATTGATAAATGGTCAAAGTATATGAATATGCAGCTTTCAAATGAAGAAATTAAAACTATATATAATCATATGAAAAAATACTACAAATAATTATTGATTAGAAAGATGTAAATTAAAACAACTATGAGGTTCCATCTCACACCTATCAGATTAGCTAAGATGACAAAAAGGGAAACAATCAATTTTGGGAGGATTGAAACATGAATACATTTTTGGTAGAGTTGTGAACTAATCCAAACATTCGGGAACTATGTCCAAGGAGCAATAAAATTGATCATACTCTTCGACTCAGCAGTACTAATAATAAACATTTATTCAGAATAAATCAGAAAAAAATGGGAAAAGTCCCACATGTCCAAAAATATTCATAGCAGCTCTTTTTGTAGCATCAAAGAATTGGAAATTAAAGGGATCTCTATCAGTTGGGGAATGGCTGAACAACTTATGATATATGAATGCTGTGGGGTATTGTTGTTCTATAAGAAATCATGAATGGTCAGATTCTAGAGAAGCTGATGCTGAGTGAAGGAAGCAAAACCAAGAGAACATTGTGTATATTAACAACAATACTGATCAACCATGATGAATGAAGCTCCTCTCAGCAGTTCAGAGATTTAGCATAACTCTGTAAGACCCATTATGGATAACTCCATCCATATCCAGAGAGAAAAAATTAAAAAAAATAAAAAATACTACAAATTTTGAATGCTCACTTTTTAAAAATTTATTTTATGTTTTCCCTTTCTATTCCCTTAACCATACTTCATCACACACACAAAATGACTAATATGTAAACATGTTGAACACATGTATAATATTTTCTAGAGTGTTTGCAGCTGGGAGAGGGGGTAGAAAAGGGGGTGAAAGAAAATTGTGCAACATAAATATGCAAGTGTATGAATGTTGAAAAACTTTCATAATATGTAATTGGAGAAAATAAAATAAAATATCAATCAAAAAAATCCTTCCAGTGAAAACAAATTTTGCTTGTTTCAATAAATATCTCAGCAAAGTAAAGAAGACATTGAAAAGTACTTCTTTTGGGAGTGGCTAGGTGGCACAGTGGATAGAGCACCAGCCCTGGAGTCAGGAGGAGTACCTTAGTTCAAATCTAGCCTCAGACACTTAACAATTACCTAGCTGTATGGCCTTGGGCAAGCCACTTAACCTCATTTGCCTTGTAAAAAAACCTAAAAAAAAAGAAGTACTTCTTTGGCTTCTGTTTTTTAAGAACAGAAAGGCAGTTGTCAACCACAACCCTCAAGATAATTATTTTCAACTGTAAAAAAAAAAAAAAAGAGGAGATAAGTTTCCATTTGCCTTAACATTTCTGCCTTTAAGAAACGCTCAGGTCTAGAATTTTATAAAAGAAGATGCTTTGTTTGTTTTAGTTTGGTTTGGTTTTAGAGTAAATAAGTCCACAACTAGGAAAAAAAAAAAACAAGTGAACTGGAGAATAGTTTCTTACTTATTCACTCAAAGTGGAGTTTCATATCCTTGAATAGCAAACCTTAGCCCTTCTAGAGGGTTGAAAATTTAGTGCCAAATTACACCTAGATTGATGTGATGGTTCCTCTTAATAGTGAAATTTGTATTAATTTGAAAGATCAGCAGAAAAGTTTTTTTCTTTTTTAAAATTTTATTTAGTTTCATTTTCTATTCCATAATCACTCCTGCTTTCCACAGTTATTGAAAAGGCAAAAAATAATAATTTTATTATTAATATGTATGGACAAGTAAAACATATTTCAACATTATCTATTTTGGCAGACAATTTTTTTTAAAAACCCAGAAAAGGTCAATTACCAACTTACATATCTTGCTTTTTTGGATCAAAAATAGAGAGAGCTCTATCTTCCCTCTAGTATTATTTAAGGTATCCTCCCTAGTCAGGGGACACAGGACTACCGGGATTTCCTTGAAGGAACTAAAAAGAACTATTCATTTCCTCATTTTGAACTTCAAAAAGATATTGTTTCATTTATCAGCAATATGAAAGAAGTCACCTCCCAGGAAATATCAACCAAAATGTGAGATAATAACAGTGATGGCAAAACTACTTAGTTGAAAAGGGGAAGAGAGAAATTAATCCATCCAACTATATTTCTTGCTCAGTTTTTCTAAAGCAGTAGGCTCAGAAGGTATCAAATTCTGTGAAATTTAAAAGGCCTGAAATAAAGCACAGGACACAGGCTTTTCAAGTGGCTAGTCAACTGTATGTGACTACTTGAGCATCATGGGAAGCAGATGGGCATTATGTCTTCTAGGTAAGTAAAAGGGGGGAAATGACTATCACAATCAATATTTAACTTGGAGGAGAGGGAGTAACTAGTTTGAGAATTCTCTCTGTCTTTGCCAGTTCACATTGAGTCAAGTCCCTTATTTGTGGTTATTTCTCTGCTTAAGCTGTTTTGGCAAAATGAGAGGAAGGGTAAGGAGGAAAGATAAAAATTACATCAGTTTGTGTTGTATGTTTTAGTAGCACACAAATACAAACACACATGCATGTACAGATATTTGATAGAAGAGAGAGTTGAAGCTGTTAAATAAAATGTAGGTTTGGACTTTTTTAGAGATTACAGTATTCCATTAAAGAAATCTCTTCTTTTCCATCATATTAGATAGAAACTTGATTGTTATGGAACAGGAGTCTAGGGATTTCTGAAATACCAAATTTAAGTTAAATGGAAATCAAAAACTCCTACATTTTATAGCTGGAAAATTGGATTTAGAATAAATGAAACTGAATTCTTATTCTCCATTGCTAATTAATCCCTGTGCCACTTTAGTTGGCAGTATCTTCATTTATAAAATTAGGTGCATTCCTCCATGGTATCAAATGTCCTTCTCAATCTAAGTCCATTATCACATGAAGCAAATTTTAAAATCATAGGATTTTTTAGCTTTAAGTGATCACAAAGACAATCTACTCTAATTCCTTCATTTTATACAGGAGACTGAAGCTCAGAAAGGTAACTTAACCAAGGGACCACAGTGTAAGGGGCAGAGGCAAAATTCTAACTCAGGTTTTCTTTATCCTTGACCAATCCTTCAGTGGAATAGTATGACTGTTCTTTCACTTATATTCCCTGATTCATTGATCATGGTGGGAGGAGTTGAAGTGGTCTTTGCTCCACACTGCAATTTTCAGACTCTCCCTCATTTCATCATCATTTAACAATCTCTCCTCATTTAAGGTTCATAAAATCCAAATTTATCACTCAATCCATATTCTGGTAGCTGTTATTTATTGAGCCTTAGGGAATTCTTTCTCAATAAGCTAAATGACTGGTTCACAGAATTCTTATTCACCCCAATTCTCACTCTTTTTCTAAGGAATTTCAAAATATGTGTTGTTGTTCTCTCAAATATCCTAACTTTTGAATTCCTTAATCTATTCAGTTCCAATGACTTTACTCATCTGCTGCACTTCAGCTACACATAACAATGTAATTTACCATCACCCTGAAGTATTCCATTTCCAGTTTCAAGGACTCCAAACTTCCTTTTAACCAATCATACTATTTTAGTTTTCCCCTCCCACTTATGCCTTATTTCTCCTAATTCTACTCTTTAGTCTCACTATGACATCCATTCTATCCATCTCTCAATACTGTCCCTAGTCTTCATTCCTACTTTCTTTATACTCTGCTTCTTTCCCATTATCAATTTCTTGGTGAACCAGTTCAACTCTCCATTATTCTTGTTTCATTTTCTTTTTTGCAGATCATTCTTTGCCAAATCCAAACCCTGGATTTTTCTATCTGACTTCATGCCCATTTAAATAACAATGGTGGTAATAATAATATAAAAAACTAGCATTTATACAGCATTATAAAGTTTACAAAGAACTTTATGAAAATTATCTCATTACATTCTCACCACTCTGGAAGGTTGGTGCTACTATTTTCATCTCTATTTTATACATCAGAAAACTGAGGCTGAGTGATGCGAAGCGAGTAACCCACCTAATAATTGAACTGTATATGAACTTGTCTTCCTGACTTCAGACCCAGTGCTCTTTCCACTACACCATTTGACTGCTCCACATTGATGATTGATTGATTGATTGATTAATATGCTGCACATATTATTAAACTGAAATTGCAAAAATCATAAAATCAGCCAAACAGAATCCACTACACATTTGTGCTTGTTAATTTCAATTTAGGATTACTTCCTCACTTAGAAGTCAATTCTGCCACTTCCTTCTAAGTAGTCCCTTATTCCATCCACCACTGAAGTTACTCTAAACCTTCTCTCTTCAAACTGTCCATATCATGCTTTCCTTGAGGTTCTCAGTGGAGGACTTTTTCTCAAATTTCTTCTACTCAAAAACTGAGCACTTCACTGAGAGTTCCCCTTTCTTCATCTCTCATCTCTTGAATAGGTACAGAAAGGTTTATGGGTCAAATTGCTATTTCCCCAGTTTAGTCCAGCCTTCTTAGAACCAAACAGCCCTGTGATTTGAGCTTAGAGGTCCTTGATTCAAAATGACTTGCTACTTTCTAGCCATTTGACCTTAGGAAAGTTCTTTCCCCTCTCTGGCCTCAGTTTCTTCCTTTATAAAATGAGGGGAAACTGTGCCTAGAGAATCTCTTTATGACTTTGTCCATCTCTAAATCTCAGTCATGGTGGAACTCCATCTCTGAAGGTAAAGTGATAGAGAGAAAAGAACCCTTGATAAAATGAGAGGAAACTGGTCTCAGATTCTGGCTCTTCCATGAAGTTGCTGTGTCTCTCAGCAAGTCACCACCTCTCTGAGTTTCACTTTCTTCATGTGTAAGATGGGGAAAAAAATGTAAGTCCTGCCTACACTGCAATCTTATGTTAAGTAAAATGCTTTGTCAAAGACCCTAGAAACCAGAGAATTTAGACTGTGATTTACACAGGTCATTGACCTTCATTACATTGTGGCTTCTTGACTTTCCCCTCCTTTATCCCCAGAGTCCCACTCCACAAGATATGTATTGTGGGTAAGCCCTGATTCTCTAGGAAAAGAGAAAGTAAAGTGAGTGAAAGAAAAGTAGCTAGGTGGCAGATAGAATTGGGTTCAAGCACCTCCTCTCTCTCCCCATACCTGTGGCTCTTGGGTTCTTGTCTCAGTTTTCCTTGGTAGATGACAGCTAATCCAAGAATCCAAGTCAGAGGCTCCAGGTTCAAATCCCTCTCTAGGTCTCTGTTTTTCATTCTTGACACTTACTAGCTATGGGACTGGTCTAGTCACAGTCCTGATTGCTTCACACACAGGGCCAACTCCAAGTGCCCTGATTCATATCTGGTAACTGGATCTAGATGGCTCTGGAGGAGAAAGTAAGGTTGGTGATTTGGCACAGCTTCCCCCTCACTCAAATACAATTCACTTGTTTGTCATGGCCTCACCTCCCTGATTTCATGAATCAAGAATAAAGGTCAAACAAGATGGGATCTCTAATGATCCTTCCACCTCACACCTTCTATGAGATAAAAAGGTAGTTCAGTGGATAGAGTACTAGACCCATACTCAGGATAAGATCTGAGTTCAAAGCCAAACTAAAATGTTTACTAGCTATGTGACCCTGAATATGTCACTTAACCACTTTTTGGCTCCATTTCTCCATCTATAAAAAGGAGACAATAATGCCACCTACCTCCCAGTGTTGTTGTGAGGATTAAATTAAATAATATTTGTCAAGCAATTTGCAAACCTCAATGTCCTACAGAAATACTGACTATTGTTATCATTTTGATCTCTTTGTGTCTAAGGTAAGGAGCATTTGGTACATGTGACTGGAAGCTCAGGATGCTTTCTCTCTTATATTCATAGTCTGCTGGAGTTGGATGAGTCTTCCAAACCCTACTGTCTACATTTTACAAATGGGAAAAGTGCTTATATGCATTATTCATTTTAGCCTTCAATAGTCAGGTCAAGTAAATAGAATAAGTAGTCTTAGCCCCATTTTGCAGAGAAGGAAACTGACACCTGGAAAGAGTGAATTGATGCTGCTGGCATCAGTTAGAATATTTCTTCCTTCTTTTCTTCTTTCCTTCAATCCTTCCTTTCTTCTGAAGCCAAAAACAGGTAAATTATTTGCTGTTGGCATCAGCTGAAAAGTTTTCTTCCTTCTTTCCTTTCTTTTTCTTTCTCCTTTTTCTTCCTTTCCTTTCTTTCCTTCCCTTTCTTCCTTCTTTCCTTCTTTATTCTCTCTTTCTTTCTTTCTTTCTTTCCTTCTCTCTTGTCTCTATCTTGTCCAGGTTAGAAGTATAGAGACCACACACAGATTAATTTCAATACTGATTGGTACAAAAACTTCAATTACTTATTTTTTCTGACCGGGAGATTCACCCTCCCCACCCCAGACAAGCCTATGGTCTGTCAAATTTGCACCACTTATGTGAATACTAGACCAGCTTTAACTGTACTATATAAGGACTTCTGAATTTGAGCTGTGGTGACCTACCAGCATTAACCTCCATCAATAGCAGGTTTACAAGTACACAGATGAGTTGACTTCTGCAATCCCTTACCACCTCAGAACTTCTTCAATGCAGAAATGAGAATCAGGTTCCACAAATAGATAGGAATAGAGATGTATCTAGAGCACAGATTGCCCAGCTTCTATTTTATTGTCTCCATCACACCATGTTGCTTTCATTGTAAAAGATCTGAATTTATATAGTGTTTTAAGACCCTCACAAGAAAGATAAGAGAAAGAATGAGAGAAAGAGAGAAGAGGGGAAGGAGGGAGATGAAGAAATAAAGAGAAAAAGATAAAGAGAGAGAGAAGAGGAGAGTGATATAAGGAGAGTGAAAGAGCAAGAAAGTTTAGAGATAAAGTGAGAAAAAAGGAGATAATTATGTCGTCACTGGCTACTTTGGTTCAGTTCTGCCTATGAAAAATCATTATTCAGACTTGGGAAAGCTTGGGTGGAAATAAAAAAATTTATTTAAAAGGTTATAAGACATAGGAAGGGAGAGAGAGAGAGAGAGAGAGAGAGAGAGAGAGAGAGAGAGAGAGAGAGAGAAAGAGAGAGAGAGAAAAGAATAGCCAAGCAGTGTTGACTGGGTCATGGTCAGAGAAGATTGCCACCTCTTAACCAGAGGGCAAAAGGTGAACTTCCTCCCCCTATACTGGAATTAGGTAGAGGGTAAAGACTAAGGAGATCAGGATACAAATAATTCTCTATTTCAAGTCAATTTACATCCCAAGAGTCAATTTACATCTCCACCCAAATTCTTCCCTACATCAATGAGAGCTAAAGAAGAGATGGGGGGTGGGGGTGGAAAGAGAGATATAAAGAAGTTTTATCAATAAGTCTTCCAAAGGATGCCAGGAACCCATATGTGTACCTGGTCTTGGAGGTAGAGTTGAGGATGCGGGCAGAGTGAGTGATGAGACATTAGTGGGTCCAGGATATAGCTCCAACCCCAGATAGCCAGGCAGAGGGTTGGGGGAGGGAAGTAGCTGATTTTTTCCACCTACCCAGAGAAAAAAGTGTACTGAATAAGATGTGGGCTGGAGGGAGACTGAGTGCCAGGGATTGATTCCTATCCCATTTTCTGTTTGTAGAGTTTCCAACTCCTTTTCCAGATGGAGGCTAGAGGGCCATTCAAATTTAAAGTGAGGGTTGAGGGCTTAGAATCTGAGGTAAACTAGCTTCCATCCTTCCTTTCCCATCTCTTCCCTGTTCCTCCAAGGTCTTGCCTCTGCCTCCTCCCTTACTCTCCCCACCAAACAGAGAAAGAGAGAAGTCCAGGTTGGGGTCTCCACCAGATGTGCCAGAACTGCCAAGAATGAGGGGTGAGGATGGTGGACAACAGAAGGAGGGGTGAATGATTTCATTCATTTGGTGATCCCCAGGAACAAGACTGGACACAGGAAGTTCCAAGACTGACAGGATTACACTATAGGGGAAGTTTGCTTTGTGGTGGTAGTGTTTGGAGTCAAATCTAAAAGTCCACCCAGCTTCATCCCAGGCACTACTAGTAATATGGATAGTATACAAGGTCACTCTTACCAAGAAAGACCAGAACTGGAAGAGTCCATAGTGATCATTGAAGCCAATGTTCTCACCTTAGAAAGAATACTAAGACCTAGAAAGAGAACTAACTTGCCCAAGGTCACATAATTAGTATGTGGCCAGACTGACATTCAAACTTAGGTTCTTTGTCTTTAAAGCTAATGCTTGTCACACCATATTACCCTGCCCCAGGTCTCCCTCTGCCTTCCAGCTCTGTGGTAGTCCTTCTGGCTCTGAAATTCCAGCTCCAGAATTCCCTCTCTAGCCTGAAATCCATCAGAGGATCCAGTTGTAAGCATCTGCAGTGTGACTCAGCCCTTATATTCTGCCCAGGAAATGACTCAATGCCCTTTCACCATTCTGCTATTTCTCCATGATCCCCTCCCCCCAGGCCAATCCCTCAGACTGGTTCTTTCTCTCCTTCCCTATGAATGACAGTTGGGACTCTCCCCAGACCATAGATTCATCCTGATTTTTAGACCAGCCCTCCCTTGGACAATTCACAGAATCTCAGAGCCCTGAATCAGCCAGAGAATCCCAGATTCAACCAAGTCTAGATGAGAATCCTCTGTAGAGAATCCATAACTAGGAGTCATCTGATCCCTTGGTTAAAAATTGTCCCCAATGGTGGGGAGCCCACAATCCCTGGAAGAAGTTCATTCAACTTTTGGAAAGAATACTCTCCCTAGATCAGAGAATTTCAACTGTCTATCCACCACATTTTCATGCTCCTTCCTCCTCTTCTGCTTCCAGGCCAAGGATTTAGGTAGTAATGGGACTCAAGAATAAAATAACAGGAGACTCAGGAGCTAGAAAATTCCATTATCTGGTTTAAAAAAAACCCTATTTTACAGATGAGGAAACAGAAAATCATCGAACTTTGGTTAGATGGCTTGCCCAAGATTACAAGGGTATTGTTTAGTTGTGTACAACTCTTCATGACCCCATTTGAGGTCCCCATCTTTCATAGGAAAGATACTTGACTGCTTTGCCATTTCCTACTTCAGCTCTTTTTATAGATAAGGACACTGAGGCCCTTAGAGAGGAATTGACTTCCCCAAGGTTCCACAGGTAACTAGAGGGGGTAAAACACCAAGGAGGGATACTAAGAGTAGTATCTTTGAAAAGAAGTAGGAGGGAAGGTGGAGAAAGAAAAATGAGCAATCCAGCTTTGTCTCCCTCTTCCCATACAACCAATTCTTTCCTTACCCAATATTTTTCCTTCATCCAGATTCAGTTTCCTCTCTACCTGCAATTACATTAAGTCTACAGTGAGTATTTGTTTCAACAGTGGCCCTAGTGGGGAAGCAAGTGACCCAATGGATAGAGTGCAGGGCCTGGAATCAGGCAGACCTGAGTTTAAGTCCAGCCTCAGGCACTCCTTTTTTGCCTCAATTTCTACACCTGTAAAATGAGTAGAAGAAGGAAATGGCAAACCACTCCAGTATCTCTGCCAAGAAAATCCCAAATGGATTTGTAGAGAAATGAACATGACTCAACAACAATCCTTGGAGAAAAGTATAGTCATATGCCCTAGGTCATGGAAAACCAAAGAAAACTGTTAAAGCATCAGCTCTATAGTTTTTGTTGATTGCTCACTGAATAGCACAGTGCCTATCACACACAGTGAGCACTTAATAAAGGACTATTGAGGGGCAGCTAGGTGGCTCAGTGGATAGTGCACTAGCCCTGGAGTCAAGAGGACCTGAGTTTAAATCCAGCCTCAGACACTTAATAATTACCTAGCTGTGTGATCTTGAGCAAATCACTTAACCCCATTGCTTTGCAAAAACTAAAATAAATAAATAAAGGACTATTGAGATCAACATTTGGTGGAACAAAGTAAATTAGTCAACCCCAAGGACTCTGGCAACAAGGAAGTTGTGGTGCAGACTTGGGGTGGATACTTTTGCTCAGGTCAATCCATCTGGGACCCACCTGTGAACCTTTGGGCAAGAACATAAAAGTCATATTAAGGAGAGGGACAGAAGACTCCTGAGGTGTCTGGGAAGCCCCTTGCTGGGACTTACTTGCTTTTTCTTCAGGAATTATCTTTCTTTTTATTATATAGATTGTTTCTTTGACACTTTGGCTCTGAGTGATCTGTCTTCCCAGATGGGGAAGCATGATTTGTATACTACCCATTTCCCAGAAGGGACAACCGATGTCCAAAGCAGAGAAATGAACTATCCCAGGTCACCCAGCTAGTAAGTTTTGGAGATAGGACTCAAACTCGGTACTCTGTCTTTTTTTACTTAGTATACTATCTAGAATGCTTTCTCTCCCCTTCAGTTTCTCCTTATTTCAAACTCAGGTCTCCTGTCCAGGCATCTTTCCAATAGAATTTAGCAGCTGGTTTTTCACATTAGATTTTAAGTTCCTTGAGAGCGGGGATTGTCTTTTGTCTCTTTTTGTATCTGTAGAGTCTAGAACAATGTTGAGCACATAGTAGGTGCTTAATAAATGTGTATTAAATGGTTGATTAGACTTGTAAACCTTTAAGGAGACAGTGAGCTCTAAGGTAAAGAAATCTAGGAGACCTAGGTTTAAATTCTGGTTCAGCCACCTATTCTCTATGTGACCTAGAGCAAGTCATTTCCTTTCCCTCTGGTTTTCAGGTATCCAGACTATTAAAAGCAAAGTTTCAACTAGATGATCTCCAAGATCCTTCAAACTATAATCCCTACAATGACTCCCAAGCTCCCACAGGTCAGGAGATGACCAGTCATAAATCATGCTGGTTTAGACTATACAATTGATCTCGCCCAGCCCCTTCTTTCTACAGATGGGGAGAGTGAGTTCTTGAAGGAGGAAACAATCTTGTACAAGCCTAGGGAAGGCCAGGATCCTCACCATCCCTAGCCTTCAAAACCTGGGTCTTTAAACCTTTATTT
This sequence comes from Macrotis lagotis, assembly GCF_037893015.1. Taxonomy (NCBI): domain Eukaryota; kingdom Metazoa; phylum Chordata; class Mammalia; order Peramelemorphia; family Peramelidae; genus Macrotis; species Macrotis lagotis. Next base: position 629,002,237 of record NC_133666.1, on the reverse strand, counting down.
CCTTGGAGTCACAGGACCTGGGTGAAAATCCTATATAACTAAGTAATTGCATGACCAAGTACATCATGAGATTTCCTGGGTTTCCTTATCTGTAACACAAAGAGATTAGATCAGATGGTCACTAAGGTCTCCTAATGCTCTCTCTCTATTTCAGGACTCTGTGTCTTCGTCCTTTTGGAAACTACTATGGCCCAAACCCCTAAAGGTGAGTGTATTTGGAGCCCACCCCATGCACAACTAGAGACTGAGGGAACCCCAAGCAGGAAAAAGAGAGGTTGAATCTGGGGATTTGGCATAGAGAGAAGTTGCCTCTATAACTCACCAGACCCCACTCCTCTTGATCTCTATCCCCACCTCCAATGCCTGCCTGCCTAAATTGTGACTGAAGAGACTTGAGAATGTTATTGGCTCATTGTATGGTCCTGAGCGAGTCAGAGGCTCAGTTTCCTGATCTGTGAAAGAGATGTGTCAATTACTGTGGAGTAGATCTCACAGAGTTGTAAGGAAAGCACTTGACAAACTTTAAGGTGTGGACAAATTGTTTTAAAAATTATTGTTAGTCGGGGCAGCTAGGTGGTGCAGTGGATAGAGCACTGGCCCTGGAGTCAGGAGTACCTGAGTTCAAATCCAGCCTCAGACACTTAATAATGACCTAGCTGTGTGGCCTTGGGCAAGCCACTTAACCCCACTGCCTTGCAAAAAAGCTAAAAAAAAAAATTAATTATTATTAGTCTTACTAATTACTTTGCACCCCAATTAAATAATGAGAAAAAAACAAGCTATTGTTGATCTCCTTCCCATTATCTACCAGGTTCACAGGTTAGCCAGTTACCTGCTTTCCTGAGTTATGGACTCCCCAGTCCCTCCACTCCCAACCAAGTATAGATAAGAAGCTAACATAACAAGGGCTATTTCAATAGGAGCATTAGCTGTCAGATTCCTCACCTGTAAAATGGGGGAGGGGTAAGAATCACTATGCTTCACATTCTACAGGAATGTTGTGACAAATAAATTTTATAAGTCTTAAAGCATTATAGAAACCAGTTGTGTCTATCAGTTTTCTCAATGTCCCCAAAATGCTACTCATATCAACATGACCCACTGCACCTATAATAGCGGCTTTGCTTCTGTGAGTGGGAAGAAATACTCCAATGACTCTCTCTGGAGATGTGTAATGGTAAAGAGGCCATACCCACAATGGTCTAAGAGTTGGGAAAAAGAAAGAGGGATCAGTTGAGTGAAAGAAGGTGAGGTGCAGGGAACCCCACCAAGTGGCTGCTTTTTGAAAAGAGGAAAAGTAAAGGAAGCAAGAGAGATAGGGAGGAGGAAAGAGAGAAAGAGAGGAAACAGCAGTAGAAGCTTGGCCTGGTGGTGATAGGGTTAGGATGCTGGTGGACCTCAGTGGCAGCTAGTAACCCATAAGAACCCAGGATCTCAGACCGCTGTCCCATTCACTTGCTCTGGTCATCTCAGTTTCTCCATTTAGCAAATGTGGAAAAAAAACTGATTAAAGAGATTTTGCTGATTAAAGAGATAAGTCCAACAGATCTATTATGACATCAGTTTGGATATTCCCTTCAATAAAGCAGCTCATAACCCTTCCAAGTATACCACCCCTAGAGGAATCTCTTGTGAGTTTTAACACAAACAAATTCATGGTTCTTCCCAAGTTGCTTAAGACCTTCCTCACTTGTCCTACAAAGGAGACTCATGGAGCATTCTGGTTGTTCACCAGTCATCGCAAATACTATGGGACCTTGAATAAAACATTTAATTTCTGCCCCTCTCTGTTTCAAAAACTGTAAAATGGATATAATAACAATATCTACTCCCAGGTTGTTGTGAGGATCAAGTGAGATAATATTTATGAAGCACTTTGTAAATCCTCCAAAGGCAGGTAGTAAGTAGCTGTTGAAGAAAGTCATATTATCCCTGGGAGGTCAAGGTGGGACAATGGAAATAGCTTTGACTCTAGAGTCAGATGAGGGAGAATCAAAGACCACCATTAATATACACTGACTGTGTGAACCTGGACCAGTCATTTACCATTATGAACTTGTCTTATTTAAAAGGAGGAGGGTTTTCCTTATTAGACAATAATTTTTTTTTATCTCTCACTTTTTCCCCATCTTTTTTCTTCATTCCATCTTCTTTCTTTTTTATCTTTCTTTTCCTTTTTTCTCCCTTCTTCATTCCCTTCTTTCATTTCTTCTTTAATATTTCTTACTCTTCATTTTTCCTTCTTTTTCTTTTTTCCTTTTCTTTTCTTTCTTCCTTTTTCTTCCTTTCTTCTTTTCTCAGACTCCCAATATCACCAGTCTGGAAGTCATTCAATTCTACTATTGATTTCTTAGCAAGGGAGTATTCTCCTATTCCATTTATAACATGGATTAGTTTTCCCATCCTTAGACATCCTGCTAGCCTCCCCCTCCTAGGACCTCACTTTATTGTACCAGACTTATTGTGGACATTTCAATGACTTTAACCCTACTAACCTCAAGGGACTAACCTCAGCTCCTGTCTCAGGTGGCAAGGATGCCAGGGCATGCTACCTGGCTAATCCTTTAAGTTGTCCACAATTTCATCTCTATAATATTACTAAAACTTCTAAGCCTCTAATGTGATCATTCCTAACCTTGTATTGTCTTCAAAAAACCCTCATGGCCACGACCTCTGACTCCTTGTGTCTGAGTAGATGCCCTGACCTCCTACTCTACTGAGAAGATCCAAACTGCCCTTCCCAGAGGTCCCTCACTTCTGAGCATCATGCGTCGAATCCCAGACACATCCTCTTCTATTCTTCTGTTTCTTGCCAAGGTCAGGCATATCATATCCCCCCTCATTTCTCCAGGAGTTGGTCCTGAAGACCATGACTTGACCCTCCCCCTCCCAATTGTCAGCCTTCTTCAGTCATTGGGTCCTTCTCTACTGCCTACAAACACCCAGATCTCACCAATCCTTAGAAATTCCTTTTTTGACCTCTTCAAATTACCATCCTAGATTTTTTCTCTTCTTTATTACCAGGGTCCCGAAAAAAAGTTATTTATACTTCTATTCTAGCAAGAATCTCCCAGATAGAAATCAGAGATAAGGCTTGATACTGTCCCTGAACTCATTCCCTTCCATTACCTTATGAATCTTTTCTTCACTCTTCTTTTTTTCCCCAATCAATAAGCATTTCTCTCCTCTTCCTTCCACCCACTTGAAAAGAAAAGAAAAAGAAAGTTCCTGTAACATATAGCACACTGTATTCAGAATAAATAAATTCCCAGGCTCAGGCCCCCTCAGGAAATGTCATCCAATTACTTTAACCAAAGCTTGACTCAGGATGGGAGGTTCAAATCCTTTGTGATTGCCTCACATCCAGGACCATCTCCAGTCAAGTTGATTCATATTTGGTCACTAGATCCAGATGGCTCTAGAGAAAGGAAGTAAGATTTGTCTTAGCACCCCCTCATTCAAATCCAATTCATGTGCTTATCATGGCATCACCTCCCTAATATTATGGTATTCTTCAAAAATGAAGGGCAAACATCATCATCATACATCATCCAGGAAAAGGAATTGAGGTCACAGGACTCTGACCTTCCTGACCATGCTGTCTCCTGGACCCAAGATTTAGGAGACAGAGGGAGAAGGGATATTTTGGAGGCACTAGACACTGATTTAATTCTCCCAGTGTCTCACTATTTGTAGTCTTAGAGAGAGGGATCTGAGGTACTGAGAGACCTTGGAGGCTCATTGAGCCAGGGTGGATCTGCAGGAAAATGAACCTGGATTGTCTGAACTCTGAGCCTGTCTCTTTCTCCACTCAAACACAATCCCTCTCTTATTCAGTAACCTTGACCTCTCCCTGCCCCCATAACATGGCCCATTTCATTTTTCCCCCATCCACATCTGCTCCATCCTGAGTAGGCCTCCCTCTTGGTTCAACTTTACAGGGACCAACAGAGGCACTCCAATCTGGGGGAGGAGGCTGTATCAGAATTAAGAGCAGGATTTCCACAGTACTTAAGACTGATAAAGGCCTCCCTTCTCTCTGATTTTATCTTCCCTATACATCCCGGAGCCTTTGGTTCCTGAGGACTCTATCTGGGAACCCTAGGTACAGGACTCTAGGGTCTGAGTCACGTGGATAAGTCACTTACCACGTCATAGCCTCAGGTTGCTCATTTCTAGAGCATCCATCCCTCTGCACAGGGATCAGTGAAGGGAAGGGAGAAGGAAACTAATTATTTATATAGGCATGATGCTAAGGATTTTATAAATATAATCTCATAACAATCCTTGGTATCCTGGTGGCACAGTGGGCAACTGGCTATCTGGGTGACCCTGCACAAGTCACCTCACCCTGTTTGCCTCAGTTTTATCATCTGTCAAATGATCTGGAGAAGGAAATGGCATATCATTCCAATATTTCTGCCAAGAAAACCCCAAATGGAGTCACAGACAATAGAACAAAGCTAAAACAACTGAACCAATGCTTAGAGGCAGGGGACAACAGGATGAGATGGATGAACAGCATTTTCCAACCATGGCTCATATCAGAATGATTCTTCTGTTCTATACAATTTGTATTCCCAAATTTTATAAATTAAAAAAATCATCCTCTTCCTATTCCTCCCAGGAGCTGACCCTGAAGCCCATGACCTTCCCCTGGCCAATCATCAGTCTCCTCTTAACTATTGGCTTCTCAGATCTTCCCCAGCTTAGCAATCCTTCTCTTGACCTCCTCGAGGTAACATTCTAGATCTTTTCTCCCTTTTACTGTCAGACTTCTAAAAAGAATTTTCTGTACTTCCATGCAAGGAAGAATCTCCCAGTTAGAAATCAGAAAGGAGGCTTGACACTGTCCTTGAACTCACTCCCTTCCATTACCTTACTGATCTTTTTTTTTCAATCAACAAGCTTTTCTTTCCCCTTCCCCTTAAAAAAACAAAAGCAAAAACAAAAGAAAGTCCCTGTAACAAACAGCATACAGATGAAACAAATTCCCACATTGACCATGAACAAACATGCATGTTTCATTTTTTTTCTCTTCTTATGTTGCAGATGTTAATGAATGTGCAGGGCCCAATGGTATCTCCTGTGGTCAGAATGCAGATTGTGTTAATACAGAGGGAAGTTACCACTGCACTTGCATCTCTGGATATACCCTTCCTTCTGGGGAGAAGACATTCCCAAATAAGACTATGAACAACTGTCAAGGTAAACCCCTCTCTGGCATTCTCTGACTAGGCAGGGCACCAATGCAGGGCTCTTTCTGCTGAGGCTAAGAGCAGACAAGTCCCTCCCTGGATGGGCCCCTCTGTCCACCATCCTTCACCTCCTCACTTGGTCCACCTCCAACCTTCCCCAGGCGATTCCCTGACTCTGCCTCCCTCTCTTCAGGACCCCTTGGCTCCCCACTACACAGGTAACTTCTACATGCTGGGAACTCTCTTTTCCCATTCCCCTTTCTGTCCATCCCAGCTCAAGCCTCCTCAGGAAACCTCATATGAAGGACTTTGGTCAGACCTTGACTCAGGGCTGGAAGATTCAAATCCCTTTCCAAGTTTCTACTCAAAAGAGGAACTGAGGTCCCCATGGCCTGCCTGACCATGCTGCCTCAAAGAACCCAAGATTTAGGAGACACAGAGAGGAGAGCTATTTTGGAGGGGATTAGACAGTGAGTTCTCTCTACCAATGGCCTACTATTTGTAGTCTTAGAGAGAAGATCTGAGGCACTGAGAGGCCTTGGAGACCCATTGAGCCAGGATAAGCCAAGGGGAAATTTGAACCTAGATCTTCTGAACTCTACGTGTGTGTCTTTCTCTTCGTTCTGCCACAACCCCTCTCTTATCCAATAGCCTTCACCTCTCCCTGACCACTATGACATGGCCCATTTCACTTTTTTCTTGTGTCCTTTCCTCCCATCCTTACCTGCTCCATCCTGGGTAGGACTGCCTTTTGGCTCAGTCTCACAGTGGGGGGTTCTAACCCTGGGGGAGGAGGCCTTATCAGAATTAAGAGATGGATTTCCACAGCACTTAAGGTTGACAAAATCCTCCCTTCTCTCTGATTTTACCTCCCATTTACACCATATGTATCTTGTCTGGACACAGTGGTTGCTTTTTGTCTCCCCATATGACTGTAAGCAAGTCTTCCCATGCAAAGACTAGCTTTTCTCTTTCTTTGTATCTCCAGTGTGCCTAGGCCAGAGCTTGACACAGAAAGAGCTCTATAAATACCTGTGGACTGAATGACTGAGGGAAATCCTATAGCTAATTTGGATCCTCTGATGAAGAGACTGAGGTTCCAGGAGGTCCAGAAGCCTGCCTCTATGGGCCCCTCCCTCCCTGTGTGCCAGGGCCCCACCCATGCCAAGCCTCCATTCTCCAGCAACTCCTGAGCAGACCAACCCTCTCCTTCTGGTTTCCATCTGCCATATTTCTCTCTACTAGAAATATAGATGGGAGATGAAATTAGTCCATGGCTTGGAGGAAATGTAGTGGAAGCTGACTCTGGAAAGGAGCTGTGAAGGTTTTATGCAGGACTTTACCTAAACAATAGCCCTGGGGGGAGATCCTAAAGAAACTAGAAAGTCAAGCTTGGATGGAAGCAGAGGCCTTAGCCGTCATTTAATCCAATGTCTTCCCTTCTATTATTGATACATGCTTTGGGGGATCAGCTTAAGGATCAGGTGGTATATTATGATCTGGCAGCAATCTCTGGGCCACATTTTGATGCAGCAGCCCAGCTGCTCATTGATCCCACTCCCCAGGGAGGTGGGGCTGAGAAGGTCCCTGGAGGGCCTTGTTCCTCCTGTTCCCAACAGTGCACCCCCTGCCCTCCCACTAATCTAGGAGCTAGCTTTCTTGAAAGACAGACCTTCATTGTCTCCCCTAGGTCTGGGAGTTTTGACCTTTCCTAGTTTGTTTGGATAATTAGGATCTGTCCAAGCCAAAGAGGATGGTTTCAGCCAATGGGGCAGAGATTGGGTCAATGGCCAGATACAAGATGGGACCTCGCTCCTTCCCAGATGGATGAGCCCATCTAAAACCAGCCAGAGCCAGGTTTCACCACATCAAGAGGGCATAACATCTAGATGCCTGGCAACACGAAAGAGAAAGAATTATTGTGCATCCAGAAATTTCCTACATGTTTGTAATGCAAATATAAATACAAAAAATGAGAGACTGACCCTTGGTATCAAGAAGCTATTTTTAAACAAGAGAGGGAAGAGTCATCTGGGGCTTTGAACCTCATATTCAATGATCACTAACTAGCTTTATGATTTTGTTCACTTAATATCCTCTGGGCTTCAACTTTCTCATTTTGGGTATAGGACGAAATGGTCTTAAGATTTATTACCAACTCTATGTCTTTAGTCATTTGTCTTCTGCCTGACTCTCCCTAACCCCATTTGGGGTTTTCTTGGCAGAGATACTGGAGTGATTTATAATTTCCTTTACTAGCTCATTTTACAGATGAAGGACTGAGGCAAACAGGGCAAAGTGACTTGTCCAGGGTCACATAGCTAATAAGTGTCTGGGGCAAGATTTGAACTCTTGAAGATGAGGTTTCCTGACTCCAGGCCTGGCACTCTGTCCACTGTGCCACCACTGCCCAGCTCTGGGGACCCATACTAAAAGGGAGGTCAACTTCCTGGGTTAATTTCACCCAAAGAGGGGAAAAGAGGAAATGAGTGTCTCCAAAATTGTTGTGTCAGAAATCCCAGGCCAAGGAGGGAAGGAGAGACCTAAGGGAAAACTCTAGAGGTTCCAAGGCTGGGATGGTTCTTTCCAGGACATTTCCATCCTCTTCAGGAGCTGGATCATAGCAAGAGATGCCAGAGTGTCTGGAAGCCCCATCCAGGCCTCTCTAATGCCCACAATAGGGTTATTTTTATCCCCTTTCCCTTCTTCTTTTAGATTTGGATGAATGTCAGCTCAATAGTTCACTCTGTGAACCTCATGGAGTCTATGCAAATACACCCAGAAGCTATATTTGTATGTGCAAACTGAGCTTTGCCAAAAGCAACAAGAACCCACTTATGACTTGCATGGGTAAGCCCCTGGGGAAGAACCCCAGGGACTCCCAGGTGAAAAAACTGAGGCATTCAGAGAGTCTATGCTTCCTAGGTGATCCTTCCATGGATCAGGACCAAGGCAAGAAGTACTTTATCTGGTAAGGGGGGGATACTGTCCCCATAAGTCAAAGCCAAGAGAGCTAGGACAGAGTCACCCAAGAGGAGTTTGTGCTGCTGTCCAGAGCCAATGGCAAGGAGTCAGCTACAAAGAACTAAACCAGGAGCCTCAGAGTTGGGAGAGGAAGTTTGGGCTCAAGCACTGTGGGCAATACCCACCAGACACCCTGGAGCCTCTGGTTCCTGAGTACTCTATCCAGGGACTCTAAGTACAGGATTCTAGGCTCTGAGTCATGTGGATAAGTCACTTACCATGTCATAGCCTCAGGTCACTCATCTCTAGAACATCCATCCCTCTGCACAGGGATCAGTGAAGGAAAGGAAGAAGGAAAAGAAGCATTTATATAGGCACGATGCTAAGGGCTTTATAAATATAATCTCATGGCACAGTGGACAAGAGGCTACCTGGGTGACTCTGGACAAGTCACTTCACCCTATTTGCCTCAGTTTTTTCATCTGTCAAATGAGCTGGAAAAGGAAATGGCATATCATTCCAATATTTCTGCCAAGAAAACCCCAAATGGAGTCACAAAAAATAGGACACAGCTAAAACAACTGAAAGAATGCTTAGGGGCAGGAAACAATGGAATGAGATGGAGGAGCAGGGTTTTCCAACCATGGCTCATATCAGAATGATTTTTCTGCTCTATACAATTTGTATTCCTAAATTCAATAAATTTTTAACAATCTACCTATTCCTTCTGGTCCCAATTGCCTGGCTTCACCCCTCTCCCCCATCCTGAGCTAAGCATAGAAGCTGAGTAGAGTGGAAGAGGTCATTTAGAATGGATCTTAGAAGTTGATCTTGAATTTAGGAAGACCTAAGATACTTGCTAGCTTGGTAAAATGAGGATAATAGCACCTACCTTTGAGGGTTATTTTGAGGATCAAATGAAATAATGTTTGTAGAGTGCTTAGTTCAGTCCCTCATGAGTAGTAGGTGTCATGGAAATGTTAGTCATTATTAGAAGGCACTTGAGCCCGAAGACATGTGAGATGGAGACTCTCATCAGGAGCCCAGGCCTAGCATAGCTTAGTTATCTGCCAGTGCAGAATATAGTAAATAAATGTGTGAATGTAGGTAGAGAGATATTTTCTCTCCTTCCCACCTGTTACATCGAAATATATGCTCATGACCCTTCAGATAAAAATGCCTGGTTTAGAATAGTCTCATAGCTCCAGTCTAGAAGGGAATAGAAGACATCTAATACAATCCATGCATTTGACAGAAAAGGAAGCTGAAGCCCACATTGCATCACTTTGTTTTCCTTGGCTGTATATATTTGTCACAAAGCAAAGATGTGGCCTGGGGGTGGGGAGCTGGGAATGGCATCCTTGGGAGGTGGCAGTGGTATTTTGTTTTTTGATATTTTTTAAGAAAGAGCATCAAAAAATTAAAAAACAAAGATACTGAATCCCAAAGAGCTTGTGCCTTAGTCAATTTTAGGTTAGGATGTAATTATTTTAACTGGGTCTTCCCTGATTGTAATCTTTTTAGTCTCTTTTCTTTCTTTATTTCTTCATCTTCATCTTCTTCATCATCATCTTCTTCTTCTTCTTCTTCTTCTTCTTCTTCTTCTTCTTCTTCTTCTCTCTCTCTCTCTCTCTCTCTCTCTCTCTCTCTCTCTCTCTCTCTCTCTCTCTCTCTCTCTCTCTCCTCCCTCCCTCCCTCCCTTTTTCTTCCTCAGTTTCAATCTCACTAGGTTGGAAATGCAACAGCTACTCATGGTTCTGATCCCACTATTGATTTATTGATTTATTGTTCCATTTCCAACTTGGGTTACTTTTCCCATCCCTAGGCAGCCTGGTAGCCCTCTCCTCCTATATTGGATCTAACCCTCCTGTAGCTCTGGCTCAAGGGATTCACCTCAGCCTCCCTTTCAGATGGCAGGGATTACAGGGCATCCCACCTGGTTAATCCTTTATTTGTCCATAATTTCATTTTTGTAATACTTATAAAGCTTTTCACCTTCTAAAACCTTGTCCTGCCTCCTTAAAATCATCATGGTCATGACTCCCTGCCCCCTTGAGTCTTAGCAAAACCCCCTGACCTCCTACTCTCTTGAGATTGCCCAGGCTGCCCTTCCAGAGCCCCTCACTTCCTTGGCATCCAGCCTTAACTATGAGACACAGCTTCTATTACTGCTTCTCTATTTCTGGGGAAGAGATATGCCTTTTCCTTTCCAAGGGCAATCATTTTACTTGTTTCCTCCATCTTAACCCCTCTCATCTGTCCAGGAGCTGACTCTAAAGATCAAGACCTTACCCTCCTCTCCTAATCATCAGCATTTCCTTAGCTGATGCCTACAAACACCCAACCTTAGCAATCCTTCTATTCCTTTTCTAAAAATTTTTCAATGGAATTTAGTGGCTCGCCCAAGGCCACACAGCTAGGCAATTATTAAGTGTCTGAGTCAGAATTTGAACTCAGGTCCTTCTGACTTCAGGACTGGTGCTCCATCCACTGCTTCACCAGCTTCCCCTGCAGTCCTTCTTTTGACCTCCACAAGTTACCATCCTAGATCTTTTCTCCCTTTGATTGCCAGTCCTCAAAATAGTTGTCTGTGCTTCCATGCCAAGAGGAATCTCCCAGACAGAATTCAGAGATGAGGCTTGACACTATCCCTGAACCCACCCCCTTCCATTATCTTAGTGATCTTTTCTTTCTTCCCTTTTCCTTTCTTTTTTTTAATCAATAAGCATTTCCTTCCTCTTCCTTCCCCCCCCCCACTTTGGAAAAAGAAAGCCCCTGGAACAAATAGAATACTGTAGTCAGATGAAACAAATTCCCATGTGCCTATGTGCAAACATGCAGGTTTCATTTCTTTTACTTTCTATTCTTTTCTTATGTTGCAGATGCTGATGAATGTTCAGGACCCAAGGCTATCTCTTGTGGTCTGAATGCACTCTGTGTTAATACACCTGGAAGTTACTACTGCAAATGCAGCCCTGGATATGCCCTTCCTTCTGGGGAGAAGACATTCACAAATGAGACTATGAATAAATGTCAAGGTAAACCCCTCTCTGGCATTCTCTGGCTAGCCTGGGTACCAGTTCAGACTCTTTCTGCTGAGGCTTACAGCAGAGCTTAGTCCCTCCCTGCATGCCCCCCCCCCAAGTGTCCTTCACCTCCTCTCAAGGGCCACCTTCCCCAGGCCCCTCCCTGATTCTGACTCTCTTCAGGGCACACTTGGTTCCTCACTATCCTACTCCTCACCTCTACATCCTAGGATCTCTCCCCTCTTCCCTCTTCTGTCCATCCCCAGCTCAGACCCCTCTCAGGAAACCTCATTCAAAATTCCTTGGCTCAGGGCTGGGAGGTTCAAATCCCTTTCCAAGTTATTCCCCAAAAGAGGGAAACTGAGGCCACCAGGAGTCTGACCTGCCCAATCATGTTGCCTTGTGGGACCCAATACTTAGGAGACAGAGGGAGAAGGGAGATTTTTGGAGAGGACTAGACAGTGATTTCTCTCTACCAATGTCCTACTATGTATAGGCTATGCCAAGCTTCCATTCTCCAGCAACTCCTGAGAAGACCAAGCCCCCTCCCGCTGATTTCCATCTCCCATATTTCTCTCTCCCAGTAATACAGACACTTAGAGATGGGACATTAAATTAGTTCATTTCTTGGAGAAAATATAGTGGAAGTTGACTCTTGAAAGGAGCTGTGCAGGTTTTATGCAGGACTTTGTCCTGACAACAGCCTTTGTAGAAAGTAGGAAGTTAAACTCAGGTGAAAGCTAGTTCAATTTCTGCTCTTGTATGGATCAGGAAACTGATGACTTTCGATTATTAGCTAAAGCTTTTGGAGATTAGCAAAAGACCAGGTGATTTACTAAGGTGTTACAGGAAACTCTGGGCCATATTTTGATACAGCATCCCAGAAAGATGCTCACAGGTCCCATTCCCCCAGGGAATTGGGATGCCCAGTCCCTCCTGCTCCTAGAAGTACACTCCCTGCTTCTCACACCAAGTGAGAGCTGGCTTCCCTGAAAGACAGCCCTTCAACCTCTCTTCTGTATCTGGGGGCTCTGACCCATCCTAGTTTGTATGGATAATTGGCAACTGCCTAAAACGAAGGGAATGGTCTCAAACAATGGAGCAAAAATTGAGGAAATGGCTAGATACAAGATGGGGTCTTATTTTTCCCCAGATGCATGAATCTGGCTAAGGCCACCCAGAATCAACCTTGACCACATCAAGAAGGTCAATAGGAAGAAAAATGTCCGGGGGACTCCTAAACTCTTCAACTTTCTCAATGAAAGAGAAGTCATTTATGAATTTTTTATTCTACTCCCAGAAATTCACTAAATGGCGGTGACATAAAAATCAATACAAGAAACGAGATACCATTCTCAAGACCAGCTTTTTTAAATTTGAGATGAAAGAAAAGTCTGGGGTCTTGAGCCCCACATTAAATGATCACTCTCCAGCTTTATGACTTTAGGTCTCCTTATATCTCTGCCCTCAGGTTCCACATTTGAATATCAGACAAAATGTCTGTAGGTTCATTACCAACTCTTTGTTATTAATCACATTATTTAGTCACATTTGTTTCTCTGTGATCCCATTTGAGGTTTTCATGGCAGAGATACTGGGGTAGTTTACCATTTTCTTCTCCAACCAATTTGGTAGATGAGGAAACTGAAGGAAACAGGGTGAAGTGACTTGACCAGAGACACGCAGTTAGTAAGTGTCTGAGGCCAGATTTGAACCCTGAAAGATGAGACTTCCTGATTCCAGACCTGGCACTCTATACACTGTGCCACCCCACTGCCCAGCTCTAGGGACATAAACAAAAAAGAAGGTTGGCATCCTGGGTTAATTTCACCTAAAGAAGGGAAAAGAATTAATGAGTGTCACTAAGATCATTGTGTCAGGAAACCCAAGCCAAGAAGGGAAAGAGACTTAAAGGAAAACTCTGGAGGCTGTAAGGGCTGGGATGGTTCTGTCCAAGCCAATTCCATCTTCTTCAGGAGCTGGATAGTGCCAAAAGAGGCCAGGGTGTCTGGGAGTCCCACCCAGATCTCTATTATGTCCACACTGGGGTTCTTCTTCATCCCTTTTCCCTTTCTCTTACAGTTGTGGATACATGTCTGCACAATAGCTCACTCTGTGCTCCCCATGGGGTCTGTAAAAATCAGATCACAGGCTATACATGCGAGTGCAAACCAGGCTTTAACCTCTTCAACATATATGGTGGCTATGACTGCAAAGGTAAGCCCCTGTGGGAGGAGCCCAAGGCCTCCCAAGGGATAAAATGAGGCACTCAGAGTGTCTATGAGAAGGCCCTTAAGTGAGCCATCTAAAAATCAGGGTCAAGGGAAGAAGTACCTTGTCTGGGAAAGGGATGCTTAGGAGTTAGGACAAAGTCACCCAAGGGAAGTTTGAGCTGCTGTCTCTAGCCGAGGGTAAGGAGTTAGTTACAAGAAAATAAACCAAAAGCCTCTGAGCTGGGAGATGAAGTTTGGGTCAAAGTACTGTAGGAAATACTAACCAGACACCCTAGAGACTGTGGGCATTGAGGCAGCAGCAGTGGCCTTAGGGACAGCACTCTCACATCAGATCCATTAGCACTCCCTGCTGTGGGATCCTGGGCAAGTCACTTACCATTCTGGAGTCTTGGGTTGCTCATTTATAGAAAATTCCTTCCTCTGCACAGGGATTGGGAGGCTGAGGGGAGGGGGGGGGTGAAAGGAGAAAGAAGAAAAGAGTATATATACATATATATATATATATATATATATACATATATATATATATATACACACACACACACACAATAGGCTAAAGGTCCTATCTAGTCTGATCTGGGAAAGATGACCTAGTTCAGGGGTGGCTCACCTTCCAGAAGTCTGAGCAAGTCTAGGTCAGATTCACTTCCCTTCATGGTTCATGAATATGTTGCAGGAGAAATTGACATCACCAATAAATAATGAGTGCTCTTGTGAAAGTGAAGAATCACAACTAGTCCTGGAACTGAAATAGCTCAGGATTTTTATTTCACAAGTCTGCAAAGTTCACAGATTAAAAATCTTTTTACCAAAGATACAACAAGCTACTTTGTTATTCACACCTTGACAGAGTGAATAGCCAAAGTCCAGTTGAGGTGGCTCGAGGAAAAGAGAGAAAGGAAAGCAGCCAGAAGATCTGGCTGAGTTGAACCTGGAGTGAGGTCCACCATGGAGCAAAAATCTTAAGCTTGAGGACAGACTGAAAAACAAAACTATAAGCCAGACTGCCTTAGGGTAAGGGAGAAAGAAACAAAGATCATAGTTCTCCAGCAGAGGGAAAATAAAACTCTAGCTTAGAGAAAGAAGGAGGCTAATCCTACAAAGGAGAAGAAAGGAGGAAGAACATCAGTTTTACTTTTCAGTTGATTTCCTTTTCTATTAGGCCAATTATATGCTTAAAGGTATTGTTTTCTTCAATCAATTTTTCATAATTCTGCATAATTCACATTTCTTTTCTCAATTTTTCTTTTTCTTCCCTTTTTTATTTTTAAAATCCTTTTTCTTCTCTTCTAAGAGGTCTTTTTGGATTTGAGGCTACTTAAAAACCCCTTTAAGGCTTCACATGTAGGTATTTTGTCATTACTTTACTCTTCTGAGATGGCACTTTTATCATTCTTATCAGAATAGTAACTTTCTATGGTTACTGTTCTCTTCATTTTTATGCTCATTTTGATCATTGATCTATGCTCCTTGGGCACATAGGATGCAGTCCCAAAGTTTTTGTGATGTGGGGCAAGGGTCTGGTCATTGACTTTCTGTTCCAGCATTTCTGGGACTCATGGTTTGTTCCCTGCATTAGGGTAGACCAACCCAGTACGACCTGCTGTACCAGCATTCCCAGATTCAAACATTTCTTTCCCATTTGGAGTTGGGACTCTCATTCCGGTCTACTCCACTATTGGTCAGCTGATCCAAGACTTGAACTGCACTATAGTAAGAGTCTCTCACTGACTTCCCAGCTCTCCCACCTACACTGGGCTATATACTCCACTTTCACTCATGTGAGACAGACTGTTTCTTAAATCCTCAATGATATTTTCAGTTGAGAACCTATTTCACTCTGGATTTTTGTGGGTTCTGTCACTTTAGAGTCTGTTTCAGGGCTTCATTTAAAGTTGTCTCTGGGAGCCAAGATGGCAGCGTGAAGGCAGCATTTCCCAGAAACTCCTCCCAAAAAAACTCCAAAAGTCATCGGATTATGACACTAGCCAAAATTTAGAGGGGCAGAACCCACAGAAATACTGGTTGATATAATTTCTCAGTCCAAGATAACTTAGAAGTTCTACGGGAAAGCTTCACCAGGACCAGGGGTTGGAAAAAGCCCAGCCATAATGCTGTGCAACCCAGGGATCACTGGGAACAGTTTGAAGGGGTGGTGAGAGAACTCTGCTGTACCAGAGTGAGTGTGGGGTGAGAAGCACAGTCCTCAGAACAGCCCTGTGGTGAGAACTTGCAGTAGGAATCGGGGAAGCCAGCCTGCATCTCCAGAGCACAGCCCAGAGATGGTAAGGGGCGGGGGGGGGGGGGTTCAGGGGAGACTGCAGAAATCTCTCTGCTCTCCCTGGGCTGTTTGCCCACACTCAGATCCAGGTTGCAATTTGGGCTTCCATATTAAGATAACCAAGCAGGGTTCCTCCTCACAGCTCCAGGGTAGAGGGGAGTGCCTGTGGTCATCTACATATCAGAGTACAGGCAAGAGAGCATAAGACCTTGGAAGAATAAAGGTCCT
Organism: Macrotis lagotis; assembly: GCF_037893015.1. Classification (NCBI taxonomy): domain Eukaryota; kingdom Metazoa; phylum Chordata; class Mammalia; order Peramelemorphia; family Peramelidae; genus Macrotis; species Macrotis lagotis. The sequence goes on along the minus strand of NC_133666.1, from coordinate 628,986,306 downwards.
AGTGGGGTGTCCCAGAATACCCTTAAAGCCTGTGATAAATTAGTCTTAGGGTGAGGAAATGAACAAACAAAAGTAAAAGAAGAATCTGATTATAGAAAATTACTTTGGTCCCATGGAAGATTCCGAAGAGGACAAATTTGAAGCTTTTGCATTCAAAGCCTCTAAGAGAAATAGAAAATGGGCTCAGGCTATGGATGAACACAAAAAATACTTTGAAAAGCAATTAAGGGAAGTGGAAGGAAAATTGGGAGGACAAATGAGAGCAATGAAGATAAATCATGAAAACAAATCAGCAGCTTGGTGAAAGAAATACAAAAAAACTGAAGAAAATAACATGTTAAAAGCAGCTTAGGCCAAATGGGGAAAAAAGAAAAAACAAAAGGCAAAAGAGGAGAAGAATGCCTTAAAAAGCAGAATTGGCCAGCTGGAAAAGGAGATAAAAAAGCTCTCTGAAGAAACTAACTCCTTCAAATGCTGAATGGAACTAAAGGAAGCTGATGACTTTGCAAGAAATCAGTAAGAAATAAAACTCTTTCAAAAAAGCCAAAAATTAAAAGAAAATGTGTAATATCTCATTGGAAAAACAACCAACCTCGAAAACAGATTTAGGAGAAATAATTTCAAAATTATTTAGCTATCTGAAAGTTATGACCAAGAAAAGAGGCTGGACTTCATTTTTCAAGAAATAATATAACAAATTGCCCTGAGATCCTAGAAGCAGTGGGTAAAATAGAAATTAAGGGAATTCACCAATCACCTCCTGAAAGAGATCCCCCAAAAAACTTCCAGAAATATTATAGCCAAATTCCAAAACTCCTGAGTCAAAGAGAAAATACTAAAAGCTGCCAGAAACAAACAATTCAACTACCATGGCTCTATAGTCAGGATTACACAGGATCTGGCAGCATCTACATTAAGGGATTGGAATATGATATTCCAGAAGTCAAAAGATCTTGGTTTACAATGAAGAATCAACTACTCAGCAAAACTGAACGTCCTCTTTCAGGGGAAAAGATGGACTTTCAATGAAACAGGTGACTTTCAAACTTTCCTATTGAAACAACCAGAGATGAACAGAAAGTTTGATCTTCAAGCAAAGGACTCTGGTGAACTATAGAGCAGATGGAGGAGAAGGACTAACTATGAGGAACTTAATGATTTTGAACAGTCTGCATGGAAAGAAGATATTGATAAGTTATATGAACTGTCTCATTTATAAGAGCTGCTAGACAGACCATATATAGACAGGGCACAGGAAGAGTGGAATATAATGGTATAATATAGTAAAAAGATGGAGTCAATGGGTGATAAAGGAAAGTACTGGAAGAGAAAAGAGAGCAAGAAGGGGCTAAGATATTTCACGTAAGAGTCAAGAAAAAGCTTTTTTAATGGAGTGGAATGGGGGGAAGGCAAGGGGGAATGAGTGAATCTTCATTCTCATAAGAAATAGTTCAGAGAGGTAATAACATACACACTTAATAGGGTATAGAAATCTATCTTATCCTAGAGAAAAAATGAGAAGAAAGGAATGGGATAAGGGGGAATGGGAGGAGGGAAGGGGGAGTAGTTGATAGAAGAGAGGGAAGATTGTGGGAGAGGGTACTCAGATACAACACACTTTTGGACAATACAACACACTTTTGGACAGGGACAGGATGAAAGGAGTGAGACAATAGAATAAAAGAGAGTGGGGAGGAATAGAGTGGAGGGGAATACAGCTAGTAATAGTAACTTTGGGGAAAATATTGAAGCAACTTCTCTGGTGGACTTATGATAAAGAAGGCAACTCACCCCAGAGACAGAGTCATTGGAATCTGAACACACACTTAAGTACATTTTTTTCCTCTCTCACTATTCTTGAGGTTTCTCATATTCTTGGTGGGAGGGGGTTTTATGTTTACTCTTATAACAAGATTATTGTAATAATATAAAATAAATAAACCAAAAAATCTTTAAAATTTTTTTAAAATGAGGTTGTCTCTGTAAGCATCCCTCCCCTGAAGATTCATAGCTACACATTACCATCCTGGTGCCATCTATATTATCATTTCAAAGTTCTTACTGAGCTCTAATCTGTTCATCAAAATTTCTGAATGTCTTCTATTCCAAAGGAAAAAATCCATTTTTCTTCCTGTAGGATTATACTAAGTTTTGAAGGCTAAGTTTATTCTCGAACATAAGCATATAACTTACACCATTTAGAATACTTTGTTGCAAGACTTCGTCTTGTTTGTGGTAGAAACCATCATGTTTGTGTGATTCTGACCAGTCTCTTGGTGCTTAAACTTTTATCTGGCTGTTTGCAGAAGTTTTTCTTTGACACAGAATCATTGAATTTTGGCTAAAAAATTTCTGACAAGATATTTCATTCACGAGATCAATGGGTTCTTTCTTTTTTCACCTTGAACTCTGATTCTAATGGATACAGTTTTGCCATAATTTTTTAAAATATGGTGTCTAGGCTCTTTTGTTCATAAATTTTGCAGGAAATCTGACAATTCTTGAATTATTGCTCCTTTCTCTCTTCCAGGATAATTTTATTCTAATAGAAGATTCTATTCTATTCTCCTATTTTAGTATTTCAACATAAATCTATATGCATATATAAATTTTTAAGATGCATAATTTCCTTTCACCCTCCCTTACCAAACCCCCTTCCCTCAATGGCAATCAGGTGACTATCATACATACACATTTGTGTCAAACACATTTATAGGTTAATCATTTTCAGTATGAAGAATTAGGATTAAGGGAAAGAAATACATGAGAAAATTTTTTTAAAAGTGAATGTAGTCGTCATCACATTCTGTTTTGCTTTGTTTGGCCTTGTTTTGTTTTGTTTTGTTTTGCTTTTCTTCCTCTGGATGGGGATAGTATTGTCTATAACCAATCTAATAGGGTTGTCCTAGTTCTCTGAACTGCTGAGAGGAGCTGCATCCATCATGGTTGATCAACATACAATGTTGTTCTTAATATGTACAATGTTCTCTTGATTCTGCTACCTTTGCTCAGTATCAATTCCTATAATTCTTTCCATGCTTCTCTAGAATCTGACCATTCATGGTTTCTTATACAACAATAGTAATCTATAATATCCATATACCATAACTTGTGCAGTCATTCCCCAATTGATGAGCATCCCTTGAATTTCCAATTCTTTGTTACTAGAAAAAGAACAGCTATGAGTACTTTGAAACATGTGGGACTTTTCCCATTTTTTATGATTTCTTCTGGGATATAGGTCTAGTATTGGTATTGCTGGGTCAAAGGGTATGATCACTTTTATTGCTCTTTGGTTATAGTTCCATATTGCTCTCCAGAATAGTTGGATCAGTTCCCAACTCCCCCAAGAATGTATTAATGTTTCAATCCTCCCACCTCTCCAACATTGATCATTTCCCCTTTTTGTCATCTTAACCAACCTGATAGGAATGAAGTGGAGCCTCATAGTTATTTTAATTTGCATTTCTCTAATCAGGAATGATTTGGAACATTTTTTCATATGTTTATATATAGCTTTAATTTCTTCATTTGAAAATTGTCGATTCATGTCCTTTGGCCATTTATCAATTGGTGAATGACCTGTAACCTTATAAATGTCATGCAATTCCCTACAGGTTTTAGAAATGAGACCTTTATCAAAACCCCTAGCTGTGAAAATTGTTTCCCAGCTTTCTGCTTTCCTTCTAATTTTGACAGCATTGATTTTATTAGTACAAAACCTTTTTAATTTAATATAGTTTTTTATTTTATAATATACTCTATTTCTTGCTTGGTCATAAATTTCTCCCCTTTCCATATGCCTGACAGAATATTTCTTGATCTATTAATTTATCTATGATGTCACACTTTATGTCTAAAATCTCGTACCCATTTTGCCCTTATTTTAGGATAGGGTGTGAGATGCAGGTCTATGACTAGTCTTTGTCATACAATTTTCCAGTTTTTCCAAAAATTTTTATCAAATAGTGAGTTCTTCTACCAGAAACTAATATCTTTGGGTTTGTCAAACAGTAGGTTATTGTAAATCATTTATTACTGTTTCTTTTGAACTTATCCTAATCCACTGACCCATTAGTCTTTTTCTTAACCAGTACCAGGCAGCTTTGATGACTGCTACTTCACAGAATAGTTTTAGATCTAGTAGAGTTAGGTCACTTACCTTTACATTTTTTTAATCTGTTCCCATGATATTCTTGACCTTTTGTTGCCCCAGATGAATTTTGTTACTATTTATTCTAGTTTATTAAAATATTTATTTTTGTAACTTGATTGGTATGGCCCATTTGGGTAGAATTGTCATTTTTATTATATTGGCTTGACCTAGCCATAAGCAATTGACATTTTTCCAATTGTTTAAATGTGACTTTATTTGGATGAGAAGTGCTTTGTAATTGTATTAATACTGTTTCTGAATTTGCCTTAGGAGGTAGATTCCCAAGTATGTTATGCCTTTAAATTTCTCTTTCTGACTCTTGCTCTTGGGCTTTGTTATTCATATACAGAAATGCTGATGATTTATGTGGGTTTATTTCATATCCTGCTACTTTGCTAAATTTATTGTTTCAAATAGTTTTTTAGATAATTTTCTTGGATCTTCTAAGTATATCATCATATCATCTGTAAAGAGTGAAAGTTTTCCTTTCTCAATGCCAATTCTGATTACTTTAATTTCTTTTCCTTCTCTTATTGCTAAAGCTAACATTTCTAATAATATATTGAATAGTAATAGTGATAATGGGCATTCTTGTTGCACTCCTGGTCTTATTGGAAATGCACATTGTTTATCCCCATTATGTATAATATTTGTTGATAGTTTTAGATAGATACTGCTTATTATTTTAAGGAAAACTCCATTTATTCCTATGCTTTCTACTGTTTTGAATAGGAATGGATTTTGTCTTTTATCAAAGGCTTTTTCAGCATTGATTGAATTAATTAAATGATTTCTGTTGGTTTTGCTATTGATATATTCAATTATACCAAGTGTTTTCCTAATATTGCACTATCCCTGTCTACCTGGTATAAACCCTACGTGATTGTGGTGTGTGTAACAACTTGCTGTAGTCTCATTGATAAAATTTCATTTAAAATTTTTGCATCAATGTTCATTAGGGAGATTGGTCTATAACTTTCTTTGTGTGATTTGGTTCTTTCTGGTTTAGGTATCAGCACCATATTGGTGTCATAAAAGGAATTTGGCAGAACTCCTTCTTCTACTTTTTAAAGTAGTTTATGTAGAATAGGAATTAATTGTTTCTTAAATGTTTGGTAGAATTCATTTGTATATCTATCTGGACTTGGAGACTTTTTCTTAGGGAGTTTATTGATTGTTTCTTCAATTTCTTTTTTTTTTTGAAATGGGGTTATTTAAATATTTTGTTTCCTCATCTGTTAATCTGGGAGGTTGGTATTCTTATAAATATTCATCCATTTCACTCAGGTTATCTAATTTATTGACATAGAGTTCAGCAAAGTAACTCCAAATTATCTCTTTAATTACCTCCTCATTAGTGGTTAATTCACCCTTTTCATTTTTGATACTGATAATTTGGTTATTTTCGTTCTTTTTTTAATCAGATTGACCAAAAGTTTATCTATTTTATTGGATTTTTTCCATAAAACCAACTCCAAGTCTTATTTATTAGATCAATGGTTTGCTTGCTTTCAATTTTATTAATCTCTCCCTTGATTTTCAAAATTTCTAATTTGGTATTTAATTGGAGCTCTTTAATTTGTTCTTTTTCTAGCTTTTTTTAGTTGCATACCCAATTCATTGAACTCCTCTTTCTCTATTTTATTCATATAAGCATTAAGAAATATAAAATTTCCCCTCAAAACTGCCATGACTGCATCACTTAAATTTTGGTATGATGTCTCATTGCTATGATTTTTCTTAGATATAATAACTGATTAATTCTATGGTTTACTGTTTGATCCATGCATTTAAAATTAAGTTATTTAATTTCCAATTAATTTTTGGTTTATCTTTCCATGAAGCCTTATTACATCTGATTTTATTGCCTTACTATAAGAGAAGTATGCATTCATTATTTCTACCTTTCTACATTTTATTAGAAGGTTCTTATGCTGTAGTACATGGTCAGTTTTGGTATAGGTGCCATGTACTGCAGAGAAAAAAGGCATATTCTTTTCTGTCCCTATTAAGTTTTCTCTAGAGGTCTATCATATCTAAGTTTTCTAAGATTTTATGCACCGTCTTAATTTCCTAATTGTTTATTTTTTTGGTTAGATTTATCTAGTTCTGAGATGGAGAGAGAGAGAGAGAGAGAGAGAGAGAGAGAGAGAGAGAGAGAGAGAAAGGTTGAAGATCCCCATTATTAAAGTCTTACTGTCTATGTCTCCTTGTAATTCACTCAGTTTTTCCTCTACTAATTTGGATGCTACACCACCAGGTGTATACATGTTTAATAATGATATAGCTTTATTACCTATGGTGCCTTTTAAGATGTAGCTTCCTTCCTTATTCCTTTTAATGAGATCAATTTTAGCTTGTGTTTTATCTGAGATCAAGATCACTACCCCTGATTTTTTACTTCATCTGAAGCATAATATATTTTATTCCAGTCTTTTAACTTTACCCTGTATCTATCTCTCTGCTTCAAATGTCTTTCTGGTAAACAACATACTGAGGATTGCTCTCCACTTCCACTTTTGGAGAGTTCATCCCATTCATATTTACAGTTAAGATGACTAAATCTGTATTTCCCTCCATGCTATCTTTCTTTGTTTATATTTTTTCTCTTTCCTTTCCTTTCCTCTTGTTCCTCCTCAGCAAAATTTTGCTCCCCTTCCACTTTAACTTTTCTTTTAAAATTTAACTTAGTATATTTTCACTTATACTTGTGCTTTCTCTTTTTTTCCCTCCCCCCCCCACCTCCCTGTAGATTGGGATAGTTGTTAAACTCAAATGGGGAATGTAGCATATTCCCTCTCTGAGCCAAATCTATTGAATAGAATTTACTCATTATTCACAGCCTCCTTTCTTTCCCTATAAAATTATAGATCTTTGTGCCTCTCCATTTGGTGTTATTTATCAATCATGTACTATTAATCAGGTACCATCAATCAAAGTTTGATTAATTGATTACTTGATTGGTAAGCTCAAAGTACTATCAAAGTACAATCAGAGATTGATTGACTGATTGTTTCATAAGCAGCATTGTCTCAAAGTCACTAAGTACCCTTCCCTCTTCTGTCTCATTGGAAATACACTTCTCAAGAGTCATGATTTACATCTAGTTATCATAATTTTTGACTTTACCCCCTTTTTCAAGAACCCTCCAAGGACATACAATCCTCCAGAACCAAAGTATAATCCAAAGCCAAATCATTCCATGAGCCATTTGTACCCCTCACCCTAAGCATACTTTTTCCCACATCCCCCCCCTTTAGCTTCCCAACCAGGATACTTAAACCTTTGTTAACTAAAGTTGGATTAAGTGTAACCCTTCACTTTGGTTCTCACCCTCTGCTGCTAAAGTCACTTTTGAGTCTCAAAATTCTGTAAGTATTGAGACACTCTGAAGATCTCTCTTAAAAACTTTACAATTAATTGTAGATATGGGAGACACTGACTAAGGACCACCTAGCATATGATACCCTCATCAGGGAAAGTGCTAAACTTTGTGAACAAAGCAGAATTATAGTAGGTCAAAGAAAACAGACACAAGTTTAGAACAAATACTCCTGCTTTTCATTAGAACTTTTTGTCTCAAACATAATTATGTAATCTTGGTCCTCTTCAATGTAGAGACAAGAGCCAGCCATACCCATATCCTCTAAAACAAATCTCTTCAATTATATTCAATCCTTTAACTATCATAAAAGAAATTATATTCTTAAGAGTTATAAGTGTTATATCTTCCATTATATGGTTGTATACAATTTGATGATCTTGAGTGAAATTTGTTGTGTTTTGTTTTTGTTTTATCCTTCCCCTTTTCATTTACCTTTTTATGCATCTCTTGAGTCATGTATTTACTAATTGTGTGACCTTTGGCAAGTCTGGAAAACAGTAGGCACTGTATAAAATGTTTATGCCCTCTCTTCCTCCAACAAGCTGTCCCTCCTCCTCCTCCTGCTTACTTCTAAGCCCAATTAATTTTTCTTTTCTAGTATCTTCCAATATATTCACACAGATGGACAAAATCTATTGGTTGTCCATGTAACCACAGGAAATAATCTGAGCAAAAAACATGCTTCATCCATTTGAATTTTCCTGTATGGAAGGTCAGACCAGTCTTTTGAATGGCTGTGGATTGGGGAGAAACAGTGAAGAAGAAAGCCAAAGACAAAAATACCATGACAGCAAGGAGTTTCTAGTCAACTCGAAAGGATATGACATATATAAGAATACAGAGTAGACTTTCTTAGGACTCCTCCCTCTCCAAAAGACAAAAACTATGTATGAACAAATTTTTCCAGGAAGAGAGATTCCTTTGAACTGAGGCAAGAAAGGAGAGCAGGGAGGAAGCCATTAGAATAGATGCTCTTTGCAGACAGGGGGACTGCTCTAATTTTGACCTTAGCATCAGACACACATTAGGCATTCAATTAGTGTTTGTTGAATAAAACTTAACAAAAGAAAATCATGATAGAGAGAGATGAGGAAAAAATGTTCTCCAGGCAAGCACAGAGGCAGGGGATGAAAGAATGAAAACTCTTCTCCTGTTCCTCTGTTGTGGGGGAAGAGATGGGTCTTTTCCTTCCCAAGGGAAGGTCAGTCATTTTACTGATGTCCTCCATCTTATCCCTCCTCAACTCTCCAGGAGCTAGACCTGGAGACCATGACATGTCTCTCCACATTCCAAATCATCAGCCTCTTCTTCATAAATACTTCCTCAACACTAGTGTGTCTATGGCTGTGTCTGTGTAAGTGTGAGTGTGTGTGTGTGTGTGTGTGTGTGTGTGTGATTTGCAGACAGTCCCTGGCGGACCAGCTGGAGAGAACGTCCTTCAGGACTGGCTTCCAATGGCCAGCACCGTGGCCACAGTTCCCAGAACATGTCATGCCAGAGCCTGGCCAGGATGCCCAGTGCAACCTCTACTGCAACACATGGTTGTAATACCTGGGTTATGCCAATGAAGTGGGAGAGGCCTTCAGAGCAATTGTATCCACTTCCATGGTGTAACTGAGTTACAGGGTGGCCAGCTCCTATGTGGTAGCTGACACTGTGGACAAGGGCAAGAAGAGTGGAGTTGCTCCAAGCCCAGAGTCAGGCAGGACCACCAAGATGGCGGTGGCTGTAGTAGATACATTCATCTGGCAAGCACTGGATTCTGTGGCCATCCCAGGCTTTAACATCTACCGTCTGTGTGTTGCTTCTCTCTACATCCTCAGCAGAGCCATATGGTGGCTCCTGGCTGCCCACAAGTGGATGACCAAGGCCCTGGGGCTGATGGCCATACCTATCATCATTCACTCCATTGACAGGTCAGTGGATTTCTTGATGGACTCTAGTCTCTGGAAAATCTACCCTTCTTAGGAGAAATTCAGCTCTGCCTGATGCCCCCAGGCCTGTCTGGGGCCCAACTCTGCCTGCATGCTAACTGACATCCTATCCTCCTGGGGGATGCTGCCACCTGGACATCTCCAAAGTGGAGATCTGGGGACTGAAGTCATAGAATGTTTGAGCTCCACAGACACCAGAGATCATCCTAGCCAGTCCCTTCCTCCCATGGCTAGGGAAGAAGGAAGACCATGCCCCTGGGTTATACAGGGAAGTTAGTGGGAACACCAGTTCTTGGGGCTGCTGAGCTGGCATTTCTCTGGCTCCCTCCTCCCCCAAACTGACACTGTGGAAGAAGCATCAGCATCCCTCCACCCCCAATCCTGACATAGTGCCATTGTTGTCAGCCCCATTTGATGAATGAAGAAACTGAGGCTCAGAGAAAGAAAATGATTTGCCCCAAAATTGCTCAGGGAGAATTATAGGAGTGTGCAATGGCAGCCAGATCACTCTCTCTGGAAGCAGAGAGGGAGGAAAGGCCAGGATACTGTGACCTAATCATGAAGAGCCAGGAAGGCCTCTCTGCCCATGTTTCTGTCCTGGTGAAGGCCTCCCCAAGTGGAGCAGGACAAATGGTCCTGGCAGGTCTCTGCCTGGCTGTAGCTTCTCGAGGTGCTCAATAAACAAATCATGTCCAAAAAAAACCCCTCCTTAGATCTTCCTCATCCTTAGAAATCTCTCTCTTCCCCTCTTCAAGTGACCATCCTAAAACTTTTTTCCCTTTAACTATCAGAATTCTAAAAAACTTTATCTGTACTTCTATGCCAGCAAGAATGTCCCAGATAGAATTCAGAGATGAGGCTTGACACTATCCTTGAACCTACTGCCTTCCATTACTTTACTTATATTTTCTTTTCTTCCCTTTTCTTTTTTTAATCAACAATCATTTCTTACCTCTTCCTTCCAAATAGCCTTCAAAAATAAAAAAAAATGAAGCCTTTGAAACAAATAGCACACTGTAGCCAGATGAAATATATTACCACATTGGCCATGTGCAAACATGCATGTTTAATTTCTTTTTTTTTTAACATTGCAGATGTTAATGAATGTGCAGGGTCCAATGGTGTCTCCTGTGGCCAGAATGCAACCTGTGTTAATACAAAAGGAAGTTACTACTGCGAATGCATTTTTGGATATACCCTTCCTTCTGGGGAAAAGACATTCCCAAATGTTACTATGAACAAATGTCAAGGTAAACTCCTCTCTGTCTTTCTTTGACTAACCAAGGGAAACAATGCAGAGCTCTTTCTGTTGAGGCTGAAAGCAGAACAGTCCCTCCTTGCATGGGCCCCAACTGTATAATGACACCTTCTTCACTTGGGCCAACTCCACCCTTCCCCAGGCCCTTCCCCGATTCTGATTCTCTCTTTTCAGGATACTTCAGTTCTTCTCTATGGGCCACTTCTACATCCTAGAAACTCTCCCATTTTCTCTATTCTGTCCAACCCATCTAAAAGCCCCCCTTAGGAAACAAACCATTATTCAGAAAAAAACAAATGAGACCATAGTCTTTCCTGGGACTCAATATGTAGGAGACAGAGGAAGGAGAGATATTTTGGAGAGTACTAAAAAGGGAATTCTCTCTACCAATGCCCTAGTATTTTCAGTCTTAGAGAGAGGTCTGAGGTACTGAGGGAATGGGACCTTGGAAATTCATTGAGCCAGGATGGGTCTGAGGGGAAACTTGAACCAACATCTTCTGAACTCTGAACTAGTTGTTCAACTGCCACATTTACTCTTTTATCAAATAACTTTTAATTAAGTTACTTTAAAGTTTCTTAATGGTTTCTATAGGAGTACACAAATGGATTATCCAAATTTCTGGGACAAAACTCCTGTCATTCCAATTAAGTTACTACACCTTTTCTGTTTTTGTGTTTGTAGGTGTACAATATAGTTTAGGTACAATATAAAGTTAACTACATGTACCAAAGCCTATCCTAACCAGATTAGTTCCCTCTTCTATAATGTGGAGATGAAAATAGTTATGTTTCCTACTTCATAAGACTTTGAAATAAATATGCTTGGCAAACCATAAGCCATAGGAGTTGTGACTATCAGTTTTATTCTTTTGACCAGATTCTCAATGTCATCCTTAGTGTTCCCAGTATTTCACTTAAAACAGTGGGATTCATTGTATTTTTGTTAATGGATTTACTTCTTTGTGGAGGAATACTTCAATAGCCCTCTGGAAATTTGTGATGCCAAACATCTCTTCTGCATCACTTAGAGTGAGGGGGAAGTTTCAAAGAGCACAAGGAAGAGAGAAAGTTTATTACACACCCCTATTATCCAGGATTGTCTACAGTCATATAGTCAGGGGCTCTCAGGTGTTAAGAACAAAATTTCTATTCTGATTGAGATGTCTGTTGTCATACAGGAAGGTAGAGAAAGGTTTCTCCTCTGCGGGGTTCCATGTAGAGTCTCTTCCACATACACATACACACACACTTTTTTGGTACTTAAAAATTTTATTTATTTTGAGTTTTACAAATTTTCCCCCACTCTTACTTTCCTCCCCCCAAACCCCCATGGAAAGCAATATGTCAGGCTTTACTTTGTTTCCATATTGTACAATGATCTAAATTGAATGTGATAAGAGAGAAATCATATCCTTAAGGAAGAAACAAAAAGTCTAAGAGATAACAAGATCAGACAATAAGATATCTGGTTTTTTTCTAAAGTAAAGGGAATAGTCCTTGAACTTTGTTCAAACTCCACGTCTCTTAATCTGGATACAGATGGTTTTCTCCATTGCAAAAAGCCCAAAATTGTCCCTGATTGTTGCACTGATGGAACAAGCGAGTCCATCAAAGTTGTACATCACCTCCATGTTGCTGTTAGAGTGTACAGTGTTTTTCTGGTTCTGCTCATCTCATTCAGCATCAGTTCATGCAAATCCCTCCAGGCTTTCCTGAATTCCCATTCCCTCCTGGTTTCTGATAGAACAATAGTGTTCCATGACATACATATACCACAGTTTGTTAAGCCATTCCCCAGCTGAAGGATATTTATTTCATTTCCAATTCTTCGCCACCACAAACAGAGCTGCTATGGATATTTTTGTACAAGTTATGTTTTTCACCTTTTTCCTCATCTCTTCAGGGTATAGACCAAGTAGTGGTATTGCTGGATCAAAGGGTATTCTCATTTTTGTTGCCCTTTGGGAGTAGTTTGAAATTTCTCTCCAGAAAGGTTGGATGAGTTCACAGCTCCACCAACAGTGTAATAGTGTCCCAGATTTCCCACAACCCTTCCAACAATGATCATTATCCTTTCTGTTCATATTGGCCAGTCTGAGAGGTGTGAGGTGGTACCTCAGAGAAGCTTTAATTTACATTTCTCTAATAATTAATGATTTAGAGCAATTTTTCATGTGGCTTTGGATTCCTTTGATCTCTTCATCTGTAAATTGTCTTTGCATATCCTTTGGCCATTTGTCAACTGAGGAATAGCTTTTTGTTTTAAAATATGACTCAGGGGGGTGGCTAGGTGGCATAGTGGATAAAGCACCACCAGCCTTGGAGTCAGGAGTACCTAGGTTCAAATCTGGTCTCAGACAATTACCTAGCTGTGTGGCCTTGGGCAAGCCACATAACCCCATTTGCCTTGGGAAAAAACCTTAAAAAAAATAAAAATATGACTCAGTTCTTTGTATATTTTAGAAGTGAGTCTTTTGTCAGAATTATTAGTTGAAAAGATTGTTTCCCAATTTACTACATTTCTTTGGATCTTGGTTGCAGTGGTTTTATCTGTGCAAAAGCTTTTTAATTTAATGTAACCAAAATCATCTAGTTTGTTATTAGTGATGTTCTCCATCTCTTCTTTAGTCATAAACTGCTCCCCTTTCCACAGATCTGACAGGTAAACTAGTCCTTGACCTTCTAATTTGCTTACAGTATTATTTTTTATGTCTAAATCCTGTAACTATTTGGATCTTATCTTGGTAAAGGGTGTGAGATTTTGGTCTAAATTAAGTTTCTTCCAATTTTCCCAGCAGTTTTTATCAAAGAGAGAGTTTTTATCCCAATAGCTGGACTCTTTGGATTCATCAAACAACAGATTACTATAATCATTTACTCCTAATGTGCCTAGTCTATTCCACTGGTCCACCACTCTATTTCTTAGCCAATACCAAACAGTTTTGATGACTGATGCTTTATAATTTTAGAACAGGTAGAGCTAAACCCCCTTCTTTTGCACTTTTTTTTCATTAAATTTCTGGAAATTCTTGACTTTTTATTTCTCCATATGAATTTACTTACAACTTTTTCTAACTCATTAAAGTAATTTGGGGGGGGAATTTTGATTAGTAGGGCACTTAAACAGGAAGCTTAGTTTTGGTAGAAATGTCATTTTTATTATATTATCTCTACCTATCCATGAGCAGTTGACATTTGCCCAGTTATTTAAATCTGATTTAATTTGTGTGAGAAGTGTTTTATAATTGTTTTCAAAAAGTTTCTGAGTCTGCCTTGGCAAATAGACTCCCAGGTATTTTATATTGTCTGAGTTACTTTGAATGGGATTTCTCTTTCTAGCTCTTCCTGCTGTATCTTGCTAGACATATATAGAAAAGTTGAGGATTTATGAGGGTTTATTTTATAACCTGCAACTTTGCTAAAATTGCTAATTGTTTCCAATAGTTTTTTGGATGATTTCTTGGGATTTGCTAGGTAAACCATCATGTCATCTACAAAGAGTGAGAGTTTTGGCTCTTCCTTCCCAATTCTAATTCCTTCAATTTCTTTGTTTTCTCTTATTGCTGAAGCTAACATTTCTAGTATTGATATTGAATAGTAGTGGTGATAACGGGCATCCTTGTTTCACCCCTGATCTTATTGGGAATGCCTCTAGCCTCTCCCCATTGAATATAATTCTTGTTGATGGTTTCAAATAGATACTGCTAATTATTTTAAGGAACAGTCCATTTATTCCTACACTCTCTTGTGTTTTTAGTAGGAATGGGTGCTGTATTTTGTCAAAAGTTTTTTCAGCATCTATTGATATGATCATGTAATTTCTGATAGCCTTGTTGTTGATATAATTGAGTATACTAACAGTTTTCCTAAGAGTGAACCAATCCTGCATTCCTGGGATAAATACTACTTGATCATAATGTATTATCCCAGTGATGACTTGTAATCATTTTGCTAAGATTTTATTTAAGAATTTTGTGTCTATATTAATTAGGGAGCTAGGTCTATAATTTTCTTTCTCTGTTTTAACTCTTCCTGGTTTAGGTATCAGTACCATATTGGTTACATGGAAAGAGTTAGGCAGAGTTCCATCTTTCCCTATTTTTCCAAAGAGTTTATATAGAATTGGAACCAAATGTTCCTTAAATCTTTGGTAGAATTCATGTGTGAATCCATCAGGACCTGGAGATTTTTTCTTAGGGAGTTCAATGATGGCTTGTTGAATTTCTTTTTCTGAGATAGGGTTGTTTAGGTATTTAATCTTCTCTTCATTTAACCTGGGCAACTTATTTTGTAAATATTCATCCATTTCACGTAGATTATCAAATTTATTGGCATAGAGCTGGGCAAAATAATTTCAAATTATTACTTTAATTTCCTCCTCATTGGTGGTGAGCTCACCTTTTTCATTTATGATACTAGCAATTTGGTTTTCTTCTTTCTTTTTTTAAATCAAATTGACCAGAGGTTTATCAATTTTATTGGTTTTTTCATAAAACCAACTTTGGGTTTTATTTATTAATTCAATAGTTTTTTTGCTTCTGATTTTATTCATTTCTCCTTTAATTTTTAGAATTTCTAATTTGATATTTAATTGGGGATATTTAATTTGTTCTTTCTCTAAATTTTTTAGTTGCATATTTAGTTCATTGATTTTCTCTTTCTCTAATTTATTAATGTAAGCATTTAAAGATATAATATGTCCCCTGAGAGCCACTTTGAGTGAATCCCATGGGTTTTGATATGTTGTTTCATTATTGTCATTATCTAGGATAAAATGATTAATTTTTTCTATAATTTGTTTTTTGGTCCACTCATTCTTTAAAATGAGGTTATTCAGTTTCCAATTAGTTCGGGGTCTATATCTCCTTGGCCCAATATTGCATATGACTTTTATTGCATTGTGATCTGAGAAAGATGTAATCACTATTTCTGCCTTTCTGCAGTTGATCATTGGGTTTTTATGTCCTAGTACATGGTCAATTTTTGTATAAGTTCCATGTACTACAGAGAAAAAGGTATATTCCTTTCTATCCCCATTCAATTTCCTCCATAAGTCTACCATATCTAGTTTTTCTAACAATCTGTTTACCTCCTTAAATTCTTTCCTGTTTATTTTATGAATCTATTTATCTAGCTCTGAGAGCAGGAGGTTGAGGTCTACCACTAGTAGAGTTTTGCTGTCTATGTCTTCCTGTAGTTCTTTCAGCTTCTCCTCTAAAAGTTTGGATGCTATCCCATTGGGTGCATATTTATTTATTTATATATTCAATATTGAAATAACTTTACTGTCTATGGTACCTTTTAGGAGGATAAAGTTTCCTTCCTTATATCTCTTAGTACTATCTATTTTTGCAGCTGCTTTGTCTGAGATAAGGATTGCTACTCCTTTTTTCACTTCAGCTGAAGCAAAATATATTTTGCTCCAACTTTTTACCTTTACTCTGTATATATCTCTCTGCTTCAGATGAGTTTCTTGTAAGCAGCATATTGTAGGATTCTGGTTTTTAATCCACTCTGCTATTCGCTTACATTTTAAGGGAGAGTTCATCCCATTCACATTCAAAGTTATGATTACTAATTTTTTATTGCCCTCCATGCTATCTTCCCTCTGTTTGTATTTTCCCCCTTTCCCCCCCTTATCCATATTCCCCGGTACTTTGTTTCTGAATACCACCCCCTTCAGTGTGTTTGCCCTCCGATAACACCCCCTCCCCTTTCTTTCCCCTTTCCCTTTTTCCCTTCCCTTCCTTTTGTTAGTTCCCCTTTTCCCCCCTCCCCTCCTTTTCTCTATCCTTGCTTCCCTTTTCCCCTTTTAATACTTGAAAGGGTAAATGTTTTTTAAGTTAACTGAGTATGTGTCATACACACACACTCTTGAGTTGCAGATATTAATGAGTATGGAGCACCAATTCATGTTTATTATGGTGTGAAAGCTGAATGTCCCATAGTATCTGCATCCCTGGATATGAATTTCTTTTTTATATTTTATTTTTATATTATATTTTATTTCTTATTTATATTATATTTTATTTATTTATTTGTTCTCATATTATTACAATAACCTTGCTATAAAAGCAGACATAAACCCACCTCCCCCCAAAAAAAGATAGAGAAATCTCAAAAGATATGAAGTGAGGAAAAAAGTGTACTTCAGACTGTGTTCAGATCCCATTGGCTCTGTCTCTGAGATGAGTTGTCTTCTTTATTACTCCATCAGAAAAGTTGCTTCAGCATGTTTTCCCACAGTTGCTACTGTTAGATGTATTTTCCTCCATCCTAATTCCTCCCCATTCCCATTTATCCTATTGCCTCTCTCCTTTCACATTGTCTCTCCTCAGAAGTGTGTTGTGTCTGATTACCCATGCCCACAATCTTCCTTCTGTTCTGTCACCTAATCTCCTCCTCCCCTTTTCCTGTCCACCTTATCCCATCCCTTTCCTCTCATTTTTTCCTCTAGGATAAGAGATTCCTATATCATATTGATTGTGTACATTATTTTTTCTCTGAGCCATTTCTGATGAGAATAAGACTCGCTCATTGCCTCTCACCTTCCCCCCTTCCACTCCATTGCAAAATCTTTTTCTTCACTCTTTTATGTGAAATATTTTAGCCTGTTCTACCTCTTCTTTCCCTTTCTCCCATCCATTAACACTATCTTTATCCTATATTATACCATTATATTCAACTCCCTCCTTTGCCTTGTCTAAATATGCTCCTTCTAACTGCTTTTATAAATGAGAAGGTTCATGTGAGTTATCAGTATCATCTTTCCATTAAGGAATGCATGCAATTCAACATCATTAAATTCCTCATAATTAGTCCTTCCCATGTACCCTTTCTATGCTTTACCTAAATCCTGTACTTGGAGATCAAATTTTCTGTTCAGCTCTAGTCTTTCCAACAGGAAAGTTTGAAAGTCCCCTGTTACACTGAAAGTTCATCTTTTCCCCTGAAAGAGGATGTTCAGTTTTGCTGATTCTCAGTTGTAATCCAAGCTCTTTTGAATTCCAGACTATCATATTCCAAACCCTACAAGCCCTTAATGTAGATGCTGCCAGATCCTGGGTAATCCTTACTGCAGCACCACCATCATTGAATTGTTTCTTTCTGGCAGCTTGTATTATTTTCTCTTTAACTTGGGAGTTTTGAAATTTGGCTATAATATTTCAGGGAGGTTTTTTTTAAGATGTCTTTCAGGAACTGATTGGTAGATTCCCTCCTTTTCTATTTTATCCCCTTTTACTAGGAGTTCAGGACAATTTTACTGGATTATTTATTGAAAAATTAAGTCTAGGTTTTTTTTCCTGGTTATGATTTTCAGGTAGTCCAATAATTATCCCTTCTGGATCTGTTTTACAGGTCAATTGTTTTTCCAGTGAGACATTACACATTTTCTTCTTGTTTTTCATTTTTTGGATTTGCTTTATTTTTTTCTTGATTTCTTGCAAAATCATCAGATTCCTTTAATCTATTCTACATTTGAAGAGCTATTTTCTTCAGAGTTTTTAATCTCCTTTTCCAACTGGCCAATTCTGCTTTTTTAAGGCATTCTTTTCCTCATTTGCCTTTTGGGCTACTTTTTCTATTTGACTTAAACTGGTTTTTAACATGCTATTTTTTTCGATGTTTCTTGTACTACCTTCACCAAGTTGCTTACTTGGTTTCCATAATTAACCTGCATAGCTCTCATTTCTCTTCCTAATTTTTCCTCAACCTCCCTTATTTGCTTTTCAAATTCTTTTTTGAGTTCTTCCATAGCCTGAGCCCTTATTTTTCTGGAGTCCTTGGACACAGAAGCTTTGATTTTTGTCACCTTCTGAGTGTACATTTTGATCCTTCATGGGATCAAAATGATTTTATATGGCTAGATTCTTCTTTTTCTCTTGTTTGCTCATTTTCTCAGTCCATGACTGATTTACTTCATTTCCAAAGCTTTTGGGGGTTTGGGGGATATCCCCTTGAGACCCCAATTCATTCAAGGTCTTATGAGAGGCTCTTACTATTCTCCTGGACTGTACTCTAGTCTGTGTATGATCACATGCTCTCCCCTCTGCCCTGGAGCTGTGAGGGGAGTCCTTGTTCTGCTGTGGCAGTATGGGGACCCAGACCAGACCCTGGATCTGAATATGGGCATAGCAGCAGAGTCCTACCTCAGGGTTAGCAAAGAGACCTCTGCAGTCTCTCCCCATCCCCTTACCGTCTGTGGGCTGAGTGCTCTAGAAGTTGTTGCTATGTAGCTCCACAGATTTCCACTGGAGGTCTGCTCTGAGGCCAGCACTGTTCTGGGCTCCATGCTGCAGTGTTCCCTCACTAACCCTTAAAGCTGTGATCTCTGGACCAAGAGGTATGGAAACCACCCCTAGGACCTCGGTTGCCATGGTCCTAGGTGCCTTCAGGGACCCAGGGGGTCCATGGGCTGTCCCTGGAAGACTGGAGCTGATTTGGTACAGTGGTGTAGTTGCTGCACAGCTGCACTATAATTCTTTCCAACTCCTGGTCCCAATGAAACAGAACTTTCCCATGTGTCTTCTAAGTTGTCTTGAGCTGAGAAATTATATCACTCAGTCTTTCCGTGGGTTCTACCCCTCTAAATTTTGGCTAGTCATAATTCTACAGGTATTGGAATTTGGGGGGACAGGTTTCTGGGAATTCCTGCCCTTATGCCACCAATTTGGCTCTGCCCATGAATTTCTTTCTGGAGAGAAGAAGTTCCTAACTGCCAGTAGGAACACCTGTCTTGGTAAAACTTTCCATCCTGCTGTTTCCATCTTTGGAGATCATTAAGGGTCATTTCTGGTGGCCTCATCAGTGCAAAATTGCCTTCCATTATGCAAGGCACTTTACCCCATGCCTTTGCCTCTACCCCACTTCCCATTCTACTATAATTCAAGTTATATCAAGTTTGCATTATTCAGTTCAAATCAAATCAATCATTTATAATGCACCTTCTGCACATGGACTATTGGGCTTGGTATTGGGGAGATCCAAAGCTAAATAAAACAAAACCTCAATCTTTTTGTTGTCAAGTATAGAGAATTTGAGAGATACAAGATATTAGTGAGGGTAAACCAAAGTGCTGACGTCTAAGGGGATAGGCCAATATAAAAAAGAAGTGTTCAGGGAAGGTTTCTTTGAAGGGATGACATTTGAAATGACCTTTAAAGGAAGGGTAAAAATTCAACAAGCACATATTGTTGGAGTTCAGAGAGATTGCAGGTCAGGGAAACTGGAGTGTAAGGAAGTGAAGAATCCATTTCAATTTTATTAAAACAGTGAGTATGAGAAAGGAAGCAATGAGAGAAAAAATGTAGCTCTAGTTCTGAATCCATTCTCCAAACTAGCAGAATCAGTCCCCCAAATGGGTTATTTTCCTCCCCAAAAGCTTCTATGATACCAAGAGATGTGGGGTGTTTTTTCTAAATTATGATGCTGACAGAAAATTTCAAACCTTCTGAACTTTTCAAGACATGTCTGTCTATGTTACATTGGGGCAAGGAGGCATGGAGGCAAAGGATCTTGACTAGACAAAATAAAAGAACTGAATGAAAAATCCATTCCTTTTATAAGTAAAGTCCATGAAAATAGATCAAAGGATAATTCTCAACTTATGTACCCAGACTTTTTCTTTGCTTCCCTACTAACCTCTTTTATTGGTTCATCCCACTCTCAAAAACCAAAAGACTTACAGTTACAAATTCCACTATAGTTCTAATGGCCTAGGCTATAAAATCAGATAAACAGAAAACAAAAATAAGAAACTTAGGACAAATAAAAAATAAGCAAAAAACTCCAAGGGAAATAATAGTGAAAACCAATGAAAACTTCCTGCTTGATTTCTTTTAATTTTTAATGAATAAATCAAAAACAAAACAAAACAAACAAGATCATTTTCATAGAAAGAAAATAGAATGCAAAAATTTTTTTCTTTAAGAACTATGAATCTCTATTGTACACCTACTTGCCTTTTTTCTTGTTCTTTTCAGTTTTTAAATTTTTAAATATCTCTTCTCTTTTTCTTTCCTACCTTTCCACATCACCATCTATACCCACCTTTCCTCTAAATATCCCATTTAACCATTTAAGAATTAAACTAACACATAATAACTCTAAAGTTTGTCCTAATAAGAAACAAGCAGAATTAGACTAACGTATTAGTCTCCAACGTTTGCACTTAATAAAGAGCAAACAGAACTAGATAAACATATCAGAATCTGATAAAGATGCTCCTGTACTTGTTCATCAAGAGAGTGGCCCTCAACTCAAAATGTGCTTCATGTTGGTTCATTAGGGGTGGAGTTCTATCAATTTTTTCCATCAGATAAGGAGTGTCCCCTCCTGACTCAGGATTTTTGGGTCTTATCAGTTATGCTAAAGACTTCCCCAAAACATGAGAATCATTCCCTTTCAGGATGTTGGTGCAATCTTGTGGCTGTTGATAGAATGGGGAGATTTATATTTATTAAAAGCAAAAGAATTAATCTTTCTTTTTAAACAATATTGTCTTCTCTTAATTAAAAATGTGGGGGTATAGCCAAAATGGCAGCATGAGGGCAAGAATTCCCAGAAACTTGTCCCTAAAAAAACTACAAAAGCCATCAAATTATGACTGTAGCTAAAATTTAAAAGGGGCAGAACCCAGAGAAAAACTGAGCGATACAATTTCACAGTCCAAAACATCTTAGAAGATCCACAGAAAAGGTCTGTTTCACCTGGACCAGGGTTGGAAAGAGCCACAGCACAGCCAAGTCAGAGCAAACCAGCTGCAACCTTCCAGGAACAGCCTATGGGGCACCTGGGTCCCTAGGGGTGGCTGGATCTGTGACAGAGAGGGTGGTTTGCAGATCTTTTGACCCAGGCTTGAAGGAGTGATGAGAGAACTCTGCCATACCACAGTGAGCATGGATCCCCAGCCAGCACCAGCCTCAGAACAGCCCTGTGGTGGGAACCTGTAGTAGGAATCTGCAGAGCCACCCAGGATTTCCAGAGTGCTCAACCCACAGAAGATAAAGGGGTTGGAAAGACTGCAGAGGTCTCTCTCTGCTGTTCCTGTCTCTTCTGCTGTTTGCCCACACTCAGATCCAGGTCACAGCCTGGGTCCCCCACTACTATAGAGGAGCAAAGACTTTCCTCTCAACTCCAGGACAGAAGAGAGTGGTTGTGGTCATCAACAGACCAGGACACAGACAAGAGAGCAATCAGAGCCTCCTTAGAGGAATTAAGGTCCCTTTAGGTATCCCAAAACCCCCTAAAGCCTTGGAAGGGTAGTAAATTACTTTAGTCCCATGAAGGATCAAAATACACATTCAAAAGATGACAAAGGCAAAGCTTCTGCATCTAAAGCCTCCAAGAGAAATAGGAAATGGACTCAGGCTATGGATGAGCTCAGAAAAGACTTTGAAAAGCAAGTAAGGGAGGTAAAGGAAAAACAGGGAAGAGAAAAAAGAGCAATGTGGGCAATCATGAAAAACAAGTCAGCAGCTTGGTGAAAGAGGTACAAAAAACATTGAAGAAAATAACATGTTAAAAACCAGTTCAGGCCAATCGGAAAAAGCAACCCAAAAGGCAAATGAGGAGAAGACTGCCTTAAAAACCAGAATTGGCCAGCTAGAAGAGATAAAAACGGTTTCTAAAAAAAAATAATTCCTGGGGGTTCTAGGTGGCGCAGCGGATAAAGCACCAGTCCTGGAGTCAGGAGTACCTGGGTTCAAATCCAGTCTCAGACACTTAATAATTAGCTAGCTGTATGGCCTTGGGCAAGCCACTTAACCCCATCTGCCTTGCAAAAACCTAAAAAATTCCTTCAAATGTAGAATGGAACTAAAGGAAGATGATGACTTTGCAAAAAATCAAAAAACAATAAAACAATACCAAAAGAATGAAAAATTAGAAGAAAATGTTAAATATCTCACTGGAAAATGAGATCCAAAATCTGGAAAACAGATCCAGGAAAGATAATTTTAAAATTATTGGATTAATCTGTATTCAGAGAAAGAACTGTGGAGTTTGAACAAAGATCAAGGACTATTAGCTTTAATTTAGGGAAAAAAACTGCTATCTTATTGTCTGATCTTGCTATCTCTTATACTTTATGTTTCTTCCTTAAGGATATGATTTCTCTCTCATCATATTCAATTTGGATCAATGTATGTCATGGAAATAATGTAAAGACTGGCAAATTGCCTTCTGTGGCGGGGGGGAATAAAATTAGGGGAGAAATTGTAAAACTCAAAATAAATAAAATCTTTAAAAAAAAGTATTGGGCTACCTGAAAATCATAACCAGGAAAAGAGCCTGGACTATATCTTTCAAGAAATAATACAGCAAAAATGCCCTGAGATTCTAGAAGCAGAGGGTAAAATAGAAATTGAGGGGATCCACAAATCACCTCCTGAAAGAGAACCCAAAAGAAAAATTCTAAGGAATCTTATAGCCAAATTTCAAAACTCCCAAGTCAAAGAGAAAATACCACAAGCTTCCAGAAAGAAACAATTCAACTACTGTGGTGCTACAATCAACAGCATCTACAGTAATGGCTAGCAGGGCTTGGAATATGCTATTCCAGAAGGCAAAGGGGCTTAGTTTACAACCAAGAATCAACTACCCAGCAAAACAGAATTTCCTCCTTCAGGGGAAAAGATGGACTTTCAATGACACAGGGGACTGAGCTGAACAGAAAGTTTGATCCCCAACAGGACTCAGGTGAAGCATAGAGAAGGTAGATGGGAAGGACTAATTATGAGGAATTTAATGATGTTGAGCTGCATGTATTCCTGCATGGAAAGATGATACTGATAACTCATATGAAACTTCTCATTTATAAAAGCAATTAGAAGAAGCACATTTAGACAAGGCACAGGAGGGAGTTGAATATAATGGTATAATATAATATAAAGATGGTGTTGATGGATGATAAAAGAAAGTACAAGGAGAAATGGAAAGGAAAGGTAGAATGGGGTAAGATATTTCACATAAAAGAGTCAAGAAATAGTTTTTGCAATGGAGTGGAAGGGGGTAGGTGAGGGGCAATGAGTGAGTCTTCATTCTCATCATAAAAGACTCTGAGAAAAAAAAATAACATACACACTCAATAGGTTATAGAAATCTCTTATCCTAGAGGGAAAAAATGAGAGGAAAGGGATGGGATGGGGGCAAGGGAGGGGAGGGGAAAAATAGGTGGTAGAAAAGAGGGAAGATTGTGGGAGCTAGTAATCAGAAACAACACACTTCCAAGGAGGAACAATGTGAAAGGAGAGAGACAATAGAATAAATGGGAAGGGGAGGAACAGGATGGAGGGAAATACAGCTAACAATAGCAACTGTGAGAAAAGATATTGAAGCAACTTGTCTGATGGATTTATGATAAAGAAGGCAACTCATCCCAGAGACAGAGCTAATGGAATCTGAGCATAGACTGAAGTACCCTTCTTTTTCTCTCACTTCATTTCTCTTGAGATTTCTCTGTCTTTTGTGGGAGGGGCAGAAGAGTTTATGTTTACTTTCACAACAGGATGATTATAATATGAAAATAAAAAACCATAGAACACAAAAAAATGTGAAGGAAATGAGAACCCTATAACAACTTACATGGCATAAATAGCATAGTTGAGCAAAACAAAACTACCTAATGGTTATCATCAAAAATGCATATTTACTACAACTGGAATGCAAGGGACTGTTGTGGGTGGGAGTACTTTAAACTTTCATCACCTGGTGTCCTCAAGCACCAGAGCACTATTTTGGTTGATTGAAGAGTGTCACAGAAGTGGGAGTAGACCAGGGACTGGGGAGGATATTTTAGCACTTGTATTCTGGTAAATAAATGGAGATCTTGGAGATCTTGGAGATCTTGGAGAACTAGGAGAACTTGTCATCCTTGTCTCCCTTGTCTCCTGCCCCTTCAACATTTGCCTGGGTAGGGATAAGTCAGCTGGCAGGAACCTAACACTTCCTGAGCAGCTAGTCTAACTGGAACTTAACAGGAGTCCATCACCTTCTATAAGCAAGTAGGCAACATACTTGATTATAGATCTTTCTGGGGACAGGGTTGTCACTGCATGGTTTAGAGTTCTTAAGACTTACCAAACTGTTTTTCTTTACAACTGTTCTCATAGTATATACTATTCTCCTACTTTCTCTCTTTTTTCTGCATTAGTTCATATTTCCCAGGATTCTCTGAAGTTGCCCCTTTCATTGTTTATTTTGGCATAAAAATATTCCATCAGACAACTTGTTCAGTCATTTTCCAAATGATATATAACCTATTGGTTTTTAGTTCTCTGGGTTTTTTTTACTTTCAATATCCCCTTAAGATCAGGAAGTTGTTTAGTTTATGACTGTTCTCTCTATGATACTACTCTATGATATTACTGATTTTTTTTTACTTTCAATATCCCCTTAAGATCAGGAAATTGTTTAGTTTATGACTGTTCTCTCTATGATACTACCCTCCCTCATAACCAGACTCCCTTTCCTATGCCTATCTGTTTCTTCATTGAGTTTCATTCATACACACACTATGTTTGTGTGTATTCAAAACTCCTTTATTTGATTCACCTGTTTCCCACTCTTCTCAGCATTTCCTCCATATTGTATATTCTTCTCACAAACCAGTTTTGAGAATCAATAGTTTCACCTTCTTTTCCCCTTTCTACAAAAACGCATTCCTTCTATGTTCCTTTTGCTTCCCCCACTTAAAGTACTCAGAATCCAATGAAGCTACAGCTAGTAAGTTAATTAGTATATACTAAGAGCTAAGACATTTGAGACTCAGTGCTAATTGAAAGGGCAATTAGGTGGCACAGTAGACAGACCACTAGCTTTGGAATCAGGAGAACAAAAGTTTGAATCCAGCCTCAGACACTTGACACTATCTGTGTGACCCTGGGTAAGTCATTTAACCCAAATTGCCTTGCATCCAGAGCCATTTTCAATTGTCCTGATTCATATCGGACCACTGAACCCAGATGACTCCAGAAGAGAAAGTGAGACTTGTGACTTAGCATTGCACCCTCTCACTCAAATCCAATTCCTGTGCTTGTCACTCTGATGTCATGGTCTTCTTTGAGAATGAAGGACAAACATCTTCAGTAATTAAGTCATAGGAATTAAAAAATATGAGCAAAAAATAGGACAGGTCCTGCCCTCAGGGAGCTTAGAATATTGGAAGGGAAGGAAAAAGATACAGCAAATGAAAGATGTGCTAAAAAGAGATGAGAAAAAGGGGCAGCTAGGTGGCATAGTGGATAAAGCACCAGCCCTGGAGTCAGGAGTACCTGGGTTCAAATCCAGTCTCAGACACTTAATAATTACCTAGCCATGTGGCCTTGGGCAAGCCACTTAACCCTGTTTGCCTTGCTAAAAAAAGAGAGAGAGATGAGAAAAGAATGTACTTAGGTGGGGGTTGAGTAACTATCTTAGAAAAATGGGAGATGGCTGGATTATAAATCCTTCTTCCAAATGGAGAATCTAGGAAGAACTCATTAATAAGAGAAGAGACTCACAGGAATAGAATCAGGAGGAATTGTGACTAAATAAAGACATTGAAGGATGTCTGCTCTGGGACCCTTTCTCCCTCCCCCAAAATGGGAGTATTGGAAAAAAATTATCAGTGGGAGAACAGGCAACCAAAAGCAAAAAAAAAAAAAAAAAAGAGGTAGCTGAGGCAAAGTGGAATACTCCACAGAATATGGGAGGGTTGGTCTGAAATCCTTCTCCTAAATGGAGGTTCAGGAATACATCTTCAGATCCTCTCTTTTCTTATATACCTCCTTTAATATCCTTTGAAGACATTAAGGTTCTGTAATGACACTTGTTTCTTCTTTAACTATTAGGATATTAGTTTTCATCTTCCTATAGGATCTTCTAACAGCACAAATAAATTTTCCTTTCCAGGTTGTTCCTGAATCTTATATTTGAATTTCTTGTTTTAGATTATTAGACCAGTTTTCCATGATAATTTCCAGTTCTTGTTCTGATTGTGACTTTCAGGTAGAACAATAATTTGTAAATTATCTCTCCTGGATCTATTCTCCAGGTAATTCATTTGCCTAAGAGGTACTCTACATTTTCTTCTATTTTTTCAGCCTTTTGTTATTGCTTGATGAAATTCTGGTGTCTCATGGAGTCTTTCGTTTCCAATTGTCCAATTCTAGTTTTTAAGGTTTTATTTTCTTCAATTATCTTTTATGGTTTTTTGTAGTTGTTAATTTTACTTTAAGATGAATTTCTTTCCTTTTCCAATTACTAATTGACAATGGTCAATTTTACTATCAGAGAAGTAATTTTCCTTTTCCAATTGGTCAATTTTACTTATTGTTCTCATCAGTCAATTTTACATAATTCTCTTGCATGACTCATTTCTTTTCCTCAATATTTCTTCTTCCTCTCTTCCTTGACTTATAGAATCCTTTTTGTTCTCTTCTAAGAGGCCTTTTTGCATTTGAGGCAAATTCATCAAGGCTTTACATGTAGGCATTTGGTCACTGCTTTACTCTTCTGAGACAGTGTTTTTATCCTCTCTATCAGAATAGTAGCATTCTTTGGTTAAAGTTCTTTTTGGGTTTTTGCTCATTTCAATAATCAATCTCTGTTCCTAGGGCACATGGTATAGTTCCAAATTTTTTGTGATGTGGGGCAAGGGTCAGGTCCCTGACTTTCCACTCCGGTGTCTCAGGTGCTCACAATTTATTCCCTGCATTAGAGCAACCCAATCCAGTACTGCCTGCTGTACCAGTCTCCTGAGCTGGGATTGGGACCCTTACTTCTGGTCTATTATACTGCTGTCTGGTGATCCAGGACCTGAACTACACTGTAGCTAAGAAGATTCTGCTGTTTTCCCAGTTCTCCCACTTTACTGGGCTAGATCCCCCTCTTTCACTCATGTGAGACAGGTCTTTTCTGAAGTTCCTCCAAGATATTGTGAGAAATTGTTTCACTCTGCTTTTTGTGGGTTCTCTCACTTTAGGGTCTGTTTAGAGGCTTCATTTAAAGTTGTTTCTGACAAAGCTCCAGGAGCATCATATCTTCACATCGCCATTTTGTCCCCACCTTTATGATCATTTCAACTTCCTACTCAGTTCTGATCTTTTCAGCAGAATTCCTGAAAGTCTTCTATTCAAAAAAGACTCCATTTTTCTTCCTGTAGGATTGTAGTAAATTTTGAAGAAGTTATTCTTGAATGAAGGCATATAACTTTTACCATTTAGAATGCTTTATTTCAAGACCTCTTCTTGTTTGCGGTAAACACTATCATGTCTGGTGTTACTCTGTGATTCCTTGGTACTTAAACTCTTTTTTTTGGCTGCTAGCAGAATTTTTTTCTTAGTCATAGAAATTTGGATTTTGGCTATAAAATTTCTAGGACTCTTCCTGCAGATATTTCTTTAGATCAATGGGGTTTTTTCTTTTGATTCTAATGGATCCAGTTTTTATCATGATTTCTTGAAATATGGTGTCCAGGCTCTTTTTTTTTAATCCAATTTTGCAAGGATTCCGACAACTCTTAAATTATCTTTCCTTGACTCTTCCAGGACAATTTTTTCTGATAGAAGACTGACCCCTCTCCTTTTTCCTCTTTGTTTAATCTTTTGAATTTGTTCTAATATTTCTTGTTAACTCACAGAATCATTGATTTTTGTTTAGTCTATTCTAAAACTTAAGGTGTGCAACTTTCTGTCCTATGTTATTTATTGTTTTTCCAATTCTTTCCCTAGTGATTTTATTTCATGGTTGTAAATCTTATACCATTTCTCCCATGTTTGCTTATGGTCTTTATGGAAAATCTATTTTTTTCAGCCTTTTGTTTACACTTCTTACTTTTTCAGCCTTTGTTTACACTTTTTACACTTCTTATTCCATATGACTCCTCAGAACTTCAATTTATATTAGCAAAGTTTTGAGCAAAGTAACTTTAAGAAGCACAGTTTCAAATTAAACTGCTATGGAATAGAATTATATATGTAAACATATTTATTAAAATACTTTTATGTATGTATAAAAATATTTTCTATCATTTATTAGAAGTGATGTAAAATTTTTCCTCTTTAATAACTTCCTTCTTTTTTCCAGTTGCATTGATTTTTATAGCTGCAAAATTTTCTTATGTATGGGGATAGAAAGAAATTATTATACCCTCTCCCTTAGTTCAGAGAAGTTCCAGAGGCTGAAGTTAGAACTCAAAGAAATAATAACTTAGAAGCTCTCTGTCTGTTCCAGAAAGACATAGACAAATTAGGCTTTGAAAAGCAATCAAAACTTTGCAAAGGGATTTACCAAGGAGAAAACAAACCCAATCAACCCTATCACAGTGGGCCTTTTCCAAAATCACAACAGGTGACCCTATGTTTACAATCAAATTTCTCAGATCCATTAGTAGGTCATGCTAAAGATGAAATGAAATGAGATACTTTAGAACAAATAATGATGAACAAGCAATAAAAACTTGGAAAAACTACTCAACAAGGATTCAGCATTGTTGTAGTTGGTCACAGCTCCTCTTGCCACCATTCATTTTCCCCATGGATGTACATCTGCCAGAAGGTTATGGTGACTCACAGAGAAGTTAGGTAACTGTTGATGAAAGGTAATCCCTGAACTTCTGAGAAGTTACAAAAGTTCAAATTTTAATCTCCTGAAAGAATCAAGTCTCAGAGAAGATTTCATTGACTTTTAAGTAAATTTAGGCTTACCATTCATTAGATGTCTTCCCACAAATTCACTAGACTTCTATTCCAATCCCAATTCTGATATTTACTATGTCTATCAACTTGGACAAATTTTTTGAACATTTTGGGACCCAGTATTCTCATTCACTAAATCAAAAAGTTGAGCTAAATGATCTCTATGTTGCCAACCATTTCTAAGTCTTGGATCTTATGGTGCTACAGGTCATCTATCTTGCTCATATATGAGCAAGAAAGCTACCTATAGACCAAGGTAATGGTCATTAAATCTCTGTGGAAAGATCTTTAATGAAGGGCAACTTATTACTTTCAAGGTGTGGAACAATAACCCCTACTAATCTGGGTAAAAATGATGTTGTTTATTTTCATTATGTAGCTAGAAATTCACTATACATAACTAAGTTTTCTTAGGTCAATGAAATGATTTTTCAGATTTGACTCATTCAAAGAATTAAAATATGAACTGCTGATATAGTTTCTCAGAGGCCAGAGGTAGAAAAGTCCAGTGCACAGACAGTCAGAGATCATCATTCATCAGAATAGTTCCTCCAAAGAATGAGCTTGGTAATTTAGTTTTCTATTTTTAACCAAATTAATCAATAGTTTACCTTTTGTTTCCATAAAACCAGTTCAATGATATTTTGACTTCCAATTTTATTAACCTCTCCTTTGATTTTCAGAATTTCTATTTTAGTATTTAATTGGGGATTTAAATTTGAGGGGGAGGGGTTTAGTTGCATGCTCATTTCATTGATCTGTTCTTTCTTTCCTTTACATATATAAATATTTAGAGATGAAAATTTTTTCTAAGTATTACTTTGACTGCAATCCACAAATTTTGATATGTTAGCTCAATGTTATTTTCTTTAATGAAATTTTTGATTGTTCCTTATACTTGTTCTTTGACCTACTCACTCTTTATGATTAGATTATTTATGTTATAATTAATTTTTAATTTGTGCTTCAGGAGAGATGATGAAAAAGGGTAAAAACATTACTTGTACAAAAATATTTATAGCAGCCCTGTTTGTGGTGGCAAAGAATTGGAAATCAAGTAAATGTCCTTCAATTGGAGAATGGCTTAGCAAACTGTGGTGTATGTATGTCATGGAACACTATTGTTCTATTAGAAAGCAGGAGGGATGGGATTTCAGGGAAGCCTGGAGGAATTTGCATGAACTGATGCTGAGTGAGATGAGCAGAACCAGAAAAACACTATACACCCTAACAGCAACATGGGAGTGATGATCAACCTTAAAGGACTTGCTCATTCCATTAGAGCAACAATCGGGAACAATTTTGAGCTGTCTGCAAAGGAGAGTGCCATCTGTATCCAGATAAGGAGCTGTGGAGTTTGAACAAAGTTCAAGGGCTATTCCCTTTAATTTAGAAAAAAATAGTTATCTTATCATCTGATCTTGTTACCTCTTAGACTTCTTGTCTTTTTTTTTAAGGATATGATTTCTCTCTCATCACACCCAATTAGGATCAAGGTACAACACAGAAACAAAGTAAAGACTGACAGATTGCTTTCCGGGGGGGGGGGGGGGGGGGGGGGGGGGGGAAGTAAGATGGGGGGATTGTAAAGCTCAAATAATATCTTTAATAAAAATAAATTTTAAAAAATTTGTGCTTCAGGGATTCCATTTCAATAGATTTTCAAGCAAGGAATAAGCAATCATTTGTCAAGGAAGAAATACTAAGTCAGAAATGAATTCAGACTAGATGTCTTCTGAGGTCTCTTAAAGATAGTGAAAGACACTTTTTCTTTACCTAAGTTTTCTCAACTATAAAATGGGAGCCACAGTCTCTGAACTGTCTGCCTCAGAAAATAGTTTGGGATTAATTGAGAGACAGGATAAAAAATGTTTCCCACAGTATAAAAAAATCAAACAAGATATAATTGATAATTATTGTTCTAAGACAGAGTCCAGGTCATTTACTCAGACCACAACTCAACTCCACAACCACATGGAAGTGAGAGGAAAAACACAGACCATGAGCAAGGTTTTGCTTCTTATTTGTGAAGAAGTTAGAGGACACAAGTGGAGAGTTTTCTAGAATGAGTCAGTAAAGAAAAATTTCAAGTTAATCTGGGAGACAAAAAACACCATCTCACTTCCCAAATGGCCCTGATCTTTCTGGTTTTGTGACCCTAGATGTGAATAAGTACACTTCTGGGCTACACACCAACATCTCCAGGATCCAGAAGTACCTTACAAATAAAGGCAAAACAAACTAGTCTTAAATCAACCTGAGACAATCTTTGGGGGGGGGGGGATTAGTAGAAGGTCTACATTTAATCCATGTCTTCCTAATGATCCTGCCTTACTTATTACTTATTATCTCTCTTATACAGAGCCCAGGAACGATAGTGATGACAAGGTGAGTCATGACTGAATACAATGAAAATGAAGTCAAGCAAAGGTGAGATAGGAAGCAAGTAAAGGTAGTGAGGTAAGGGAGAGGAAGGATGGGGGTAAGATAAAGGACAGATAAGGAAAGGGTGTAAAATACAGAAATAAGCAAAAGATAAATTGTATGACAGAAAAGAAGGATGGAATTTTAGAAAGCTGAGATAGGCTCAAAGAGAGAGAGTGGGAATCAGGCAAAGATGGCTTGGGGTCAAAAACAGGTCAGTTTGGCATCCCAAAGTGAAGGGCCCCATGAGAGTCAGGTAAAATGTCATGCACATCCACTTCTAATAGTTGGTAATTATATAGTATTTAAAGATCTAAGTTCCTGTGCATTATCTCATTTTAGCTACGCAACATTCCTGTAAGGCATATGATATTGCACACACTTAACATATATGGAAAAGTTCCAGAGAAGCTACTTGACATACTCTAATGACAAAATTACTGAGTATCTTAGAATCTTCCTGATTCTCCCACTCCAGTATCCTTCCTCCTAGCCTAGTTCAAGTCTCAGAGCCATGCCTTAAACAGGTGTTCTAATCTTATGGAATTGTTCATTTTTTCTTATCACTTGAAGAATATTTCTTTCCAATTTGAATCATTTCTTAATCATTCGACTACTAAGAACAAGACAGAAATTGGAAATGAAGTGACAATACTATTAATGGACCTAGAAAAGGCTGCTCTCAAGTCTTCTGAGGAGATCCAGAAACTGCAGAAAAACTCTTTCCTGGGTGAGTTCATATAGCCACTAGATTTAATTTACTCAGTGAAACAGCAAACAATCCTATAGAAAAGTCAATTAATCAGAATACTATAGTGAATGTATAACATTCAGTGACTCACATGGTCAAATTAATGAATCTTGGCAAATGATTGGCATGTAATAGGTGTTTAATAAATATTCATTGATTGGATATTCGGACAGATTTTTAATATAGACCATGGATAAATGGGTTTAGAGCAAAGATAATTGACTTTCAGTATTGTAATCCTGTGAAAGTTTTCTCCAGTTCATACCAAATAACAAAATCACCTTTACTCCATTGCTGAACCTGTTCATGATGAATGCCTTGCCTCCTGGCAATTCTCCCTACTGTTTCCTCCTACTCTAGCTACCTCACCCAGATAGATCAGAAATCAGAAAGCACTTATAAGCAAACTGCATGGGATCAGGCTGTACTGTGTAGTTGACAGGCTTTCTCTTTTCTTGGGGGAGGGGCAAATAAATCCACCATTCCTTGATTTAATCTTCCCCAGGGGTTAAAATTCCTAGACATAGTTCTGCAGGGACCAGCCTAGCTAAATTTAGAAAAGTTAGAATCACCTCATCTAATCAAGTGAGAAATATTTTGACTATCCAGCTTTTGTAGAAAACACAATGATTGGGAACCCATTGCTTCCTGAAACATTCCATTTGCTTCTGGATAGCTCTTCTAGGAAGGTTTTCCTAATATCAAGCCATGCAAAAATCCCATCCATTCACTGCTCCTGGTTCCAAATAGTGTGAGCCTTCCTTCCTGAGAGATTTGTCTGTGTCATATCAAAAGAGCTTATTTTCTTGAACAATGGAAAAAAGATGGTAGGTGAACCCTTGAGTTAAATGCTGACACCTACAGTGTCACTATCCAAAGCACTATGAAGATATATATATCTGATGTGGATCCCTCAGACTCATACACACTACATTAAAATGATAAGGAAATTGTGCTATTCAGGCATTCCTGCCATTGGCCCCAATAACTGAATCCTTCCCCTAAGTGCCAGTCTAACAAAAGAAGACCAAATCAACTGTCATTCCACACAATGCCCTAGTGGTTAAATATGGCTCATTCAAAGAGATCAGTTAGGATGCTTCAAATAGCGGTAGCTTCTTAGCAGGCAAGGCTGGTGGGCTCACTTGTTCCATTGTTATTCCCAGCTTTTGAAAGAAGGGAAATCAGCAACTGCTCCCAGGAAAATGTGTTCACCAAACTGAAAGCTCAGAATAATTCAGCAAAAATTCTCTGCATGGATATCATCCATTCAAATACTCAAGGTATGATCATTTTATGGACCCTACACTCATCCATAACAAGCTAAAATGCAATAAAATCCTTCTATGTCAAAGAATCCCTAAGTATCTGACTTAGAAGAAGCTCTGGAGAAGATCTCAACCAACCTGTAACTGTTTAAACAAAAATCCCTTCTACCATGGCACTGGATGGCAAATAATCATCAGGTGTCTGCTTAGAGAGCTCAAATGACAGAAGTGACATCCCTGGTCCCCCATTATCCCTTTGGGATGGCATTAATTTTGGTCCTTCTTTACTTCAAAGACAAATTGGTCTTTGAGCAAATACCATTACAAATACCAACAACCTAATCTCTTTTTCAAAAAATATTTACTTAGATTGCTAAAAGTAAAATTGTTGTTCTATTGCTATCCTGATATATAATTTCATCGGTATGGGAAACTCCCAGTCTGTAGATTCCATCCACTAATGTAGATTGGTAACTCATCTGAACTGGGGTGCTGAAACGTTAGGTGACTTACT
Source organism: Macrotis lagotis (assembly GCF_037893015.1). Classification (NCBI taxonomy): domain Eukaryota; kingdom Metazoa; phylum Chordata; class Mammalia; order Peramelemorphia; family Peramelidae; genus Macrotis; species Macrotis lagotis. The sequence goes on along the minus strand of NC_133666.1, from coordinate 628,951,937 downwards.
CATGATCACAGTAGAAGGAGCAGCTTCTGAGGAAGTTTTAGTAACTATTAATTTGTTGTTTAGTAATTTTAGTAGTGTATGACTTCTTGTGATCTCCTTTAGGGTTTTCTTGCAAAGTTTGGAGTGGTTTGCCATTTCCTTCTGCAGTTCATCTCACAGATAAGGAAACTAAAGCAAACAGTTAAGTGACTTATCCAGAGTCACAAAGATACTAAATATCTGAGGTCAGTTTTGGACTCAGATCTTCCTGATGCCAAATCTTATACTCTATCTACTGAACTGCCTAGCTGACCTTTGATAGTTATTAAATTCAGATTCAAGTCAACTAGCATTTATTGAGTGCCTACTATATGCAAATAAGTGACAGACAATATGGTATGGTAGCTCAAGATCTGATCTTGAAGTCAGAAAAACTTGGGTTTAAGTCAAAGTGATCTTTCTAAAGTACAAGTGTATGTCATACAAGCTATGTCACACCCTGCCCGCCTTAATAACTCCAGTGACTTCCTATTACTTATAGACCAAGTATAAATTTCTCTGGTACTCTAAGCCCTTTATAACCTATAACCTATCACCAACCTTTCTAATCTCCTTACACCTTACATTCCACCAATGATGTTGGCCTTTCTGTCCCTCACACAACATTTTCCATCTGTCTTCTGTGAGAAATTTCACTAGCTGTCTTCCAAGTTGAGAATGGTCTACCTTTTCATTCTACTTCCTGACTTTCTTGACTTTCTTCAAGCCTTTTCCAATTCCCCTTAATCCTACTTCCTTCCATCTGTTAATTATATCCACTTTATCTCATATTTAACTTATTTTTATATAGTTGCTTTCATATGGTTCATCCCTTTAGCCTAAGTTCTCTGAGAACAGACACTGCCTTTTTCCTTTCTTTGTAACCTCAACACTTAGAACAATGTCTGACATATTATAGATACTTAATAAATTTTTATTGACTGACCACCAGATTATTTGAGTCCTTTCTCTTCCACATACTGGGCAAATGATGTAATATTCCTCAATAGAAACTTTCTGCATTGACAAAATTCCAATTTTTGACACACTGTGCTTCATACTTAACCTCCAAAGACTTAAAGAAAACAGTGTCAGTCTTCAGGGGTTGACATCCTATTAGATCCCACTATTTTTTTTTGGTTTGTTTTTGTGAGACAATGGGTTTGTGACTTGTCCAAAGTCACACAGTTAGTATCAAGTACCTGAGGCTGGATTTGAACTCAGCTCCTTCTGATTCCAGATCCAGTGTTCTATCTATTGCACCACCTAACTGCCCTAGATTCTATCTTTATCCAGAAATAAACCCTTTACTCTTTATTCCAAAAGATCAAATTTGTCTAACCACTCCTACTAGTTCTACTACCCTCTCTACTATTAGATCACCCTGATCTAAGAAAAGCTGACAGTGCCACAGGTGAGCTCAGGAAACATGAAGGGCAACTCTTGCCTATGGGTCTCTTAACTTGACCTCTCAGACTGAGTCTTGAAGAATTAATGTATGTGACATGGCTGGAGATAGAATAAAAGAGAATGAGAAGAAGCAGTCAGACAAGAAGGAGAAAACCAACCATGTCATGATAATTCAGAGAAGAGATAGTGTCCAGGAGGAAAAGGTGATCAACCATATCAAATTCATCAGAGGGCAAAAAGGATGAGGAATGAGAAGAAGGGGCTAGATTGGCAATCAAAAGATTCTTGATCATTTTGGAGAGACAGCAACTTCATTTGAATAACAATGTTGAAAGCCAGATCACAAATTTGAAAATAAGTAAGGAAGTAAAGGACCTTCAGGACTCAACCACAAGTGCTAAAGAGCAAAGTCCCAAACTCAGCCCTCTCACTCCTACCCTCTCAATTCTATCCCCATGTCTCACTCCATAAACTCCCATTCTTTTACTGTGCCTGTTGAAAGGTCTGTTCTACAATGAACAGAAATTTTGTCTCCTCCTTCCTTTCATCTTTGGGCATTCATTGAGACTTGGTTCACTCTAGATGACTTGGTTTTCCTGGCCACCCATTCCAGAAAAGGTAACTTTCATTCCCATGCTCTGCCTCAATGATCATGATGGAAGATTCCTAATATTCTCTACTTCCCATGACCACCCTGAACTCTCCCTTTACCCTCACTCAGCAACCTCTCCTCTGAGTTTTATGCATTCCAAATTTTATCACTCAATCCAAATTCTATAGTTGTTATCTACTGACTCCCAAGATAGTTTCCCTTTCTTTCACATTGAGCTGATGCCTAGGTGACAGTCTCCCTTTCCACCTCCTGTCTTTTCTTCATTCTAGGAGGCTACAACATACATTTTGATATTCCTTAAAATAACCTAATATCTCAATTCTGCAATTCTGCAAGCTCTACTCCTCATAATTCACAACTCAACTCCCACAACCAACTCTATAGTTCACCTTTGCCACTCATAGAATTAGTTGGACCCTTGAACTTGCCACCATCTACCAAAATTTTGCCTCCAGGTTCACAGCCTCTTAATTCTTATAATGATCTCTTATCTTTCTATTTCTCCTTATGTCTCTCTCCCCCTAAACCTCCCCATATCTCCTTATGAGGACCTCCATTTCTTCTGTCTCTTGGTACTGCTCCAGGCTATCGCCTATAATTGCCTTCCTATTCTATCATTAATCATACTTTGACAAACCTCAACACTCAATCATTTTCACCACCTTCCTCCTTTGCTCTAATTCAAATACTATTGACCAGAAATGGAGGAAATCAAAATTTAGACTGGTATCACTAAAATTGTGATAGATAATTTCTTATGGACTTTTACTGCTTCAAGGCAGTCTTCTTTAATTGGTTCCCTAGTCATTTATTCCTATTGAAAATCTATACTTCCCTCAAGTTTCCCACTTCCTTTCCACTCCCTTATCTACTGAAAATCTTATCTCATAGTGCACTGAAAAAAAATCAAGGCCATACTTCTAGATTGTCCCTTCTCAATGAAACCCTTGAAACAGTGTCTCAACTTCCTAAGTTGCTTTGAATGAAACCTCTGTGACCTGACCTTGAACACTGTCATTCAAATAAAGTTGTTCTAACTCCAAAATGACCAGTGATCTCTTGAATGCCAAATCTAATGACCTCTACTTGATCCTCAATCTCCTTGACCTCTGCTGGATTTGATACAGCTGACCAGTATCACCAGTCTTCCTGAATACTATCTCTACTCTGAGTTATCATAACAATACTTTCTCCTATATCTCCTTCTTGTCTGAATGCTCCTTCAAAATCTCTTTTGTTCTGTCTTCAACCATGTCACAAACAATAACTTTCGAGGTTTTCAAAGTTCAAGGACCTGGACAATTGTCTATTTTTGTTCTATTTTATTTTCAGATTGTGATCTCATCAGTTACTAGGTATTCAAGTATCATTTGCCTGAGGAGATGATTCTTTGATCTGCTTGCATATTCCTAACCACTCTCTTTTCACATCACCAAGTGCCTGCTGAACATTTCAAACTAGATGTCCAAAGGCATCTCAAACTCAAAATGTCCAGAACAGAACCCATTATCTTTCTCTCTAAACCTTTGCTTATTAAGAACATACAAAAAAAGATCTTCCCTTAACTGTCAAAGGGAACTACCATCCTCCCAGTCTCAATCTCTATGTGTCATCCCTAATTCCTGTCTCTTGCTCATCTAGGATGTCCTTATCTGTTATATTCCTGTTAGACTAGCTGCTCAGGATTTGTTAGGTTCCTGTTGGCTACCTTATCCTTACCCAGGAGAATGTTGATGGGGTGGGAGACAAGGACCCAAGATCTCCTTAAAGTTCTTCCTAAAGGTCTCCATTTATTAAACCAAATACAAGTGCTAAGTTATCCTCCCCACTCCCTGATCCACTCCCACTCCGGTGGCACTCTTCAATCAACCAGTAAGTAAATAATGCTCTGGTACTAAAGGACACCAGGTGATGAAAATTTATAGTATTCCCACATACAACAGTCCCTTACATAGTCCCCTTTTTGTTTGTTTTTTTTAGAAGCAAAATTCCTTAATTCAATTGCAAAATGAATACATGAATCCACAGATTTATCCCAGAAGGGGGTCATGATTTGTGATATTTCCCTTACCATAAACGTGTGATGATAGATGAAACAAAGAATATATAACATAAGTAACTGTTTGACAATTATATCAATTTAAAATCAAAACAAATCAGATAGGCCGGCGAGGTGCGTGGTGAAGCAGAAACCGGCGCCTGCCTGAGCCACCACTGGGTGCTGTCTGCACCCTGCTCTGAAAGCTTTTCCAACCAGCTACCATGTCAATGGACAGTGATGTTTCCCTTTCCTCTTATGATGAGACTTCAGGATCAAAACTTGCCCGAAAAGCCAAAGAGGCACCATTTGTCCCAATTGGAATAGCAGGCTTTGCAGCTATTGTTGCATATGGATTATACAGACTGAAGAGCAGAGGGAATACTAAAATGTCTGTCCATCTGATTCACATGCATGTGGGAGCCCAAGGCTTTGTAGTAGGAGCAATGACTATTGGTATGCTGTACTCCATGTACCGGGAATACTGGGCAAAACCCAAACCTTAAGAAGAAAGATGTTGTCTTCGTGCTGATGATGTTTTATAGAGCTAGATACCTCACACTGAGGTTATGTTTAAAAAAATCATCTAGAGGTACACAGTTCTGAAAAGCAGCACATATCAGACATAATCATGATATTTAAGATTGGATTTTTCTCAAGGAAGCTTTAGTTTCCCAGGTGATTCAAGGTATGCTGATCGGTATCCAAAAGTTAATTAGGGGAACAGAGTTAATATAAAAGAACTGGTCATTGAAACTTACTTGGGTGAAAAACTATTGATATTTCTCAAATCTTAAACATTAATGACTAAAAAATTAGAGACCCAAGACTCAATTTTGGTTTAAGATGGGGCATATTTTGGGATATAATATGGGAATCTGCTTTAAAATACAGGAAGCATTTACCTCCTTTTCTTGTAGAAATGTGTAACTTAATTAAGTCTAAGTCTACTTGGCTTTGACTAGGGCCAAAAGAACATTTGTAAGAAAAACATGAAACAAAATAGTATGGCAAGTTTTCCTCTCTACCTTCATCATAGAAAACTTGTTTATATTTAAGATGAGCCTTGAACACTTGTTAACCAGGCTACTTAACATAGTAGTATTTATTATAAAGTTAGTTAAAGATGAGAGACTTACTACTGTTTTTTAAATGCCATCTGTTCTATATGTATTTTAAATGCTTGTTCAGCAATAAAGATAGAAATTAAAAAAAAACAAATCAGATAATACAAATATCTCTTTCCCAAAAGATATCAGTAGATTATATATGATTCAGTATTCCCAAATTCCTTGAAAAACAGTTTATCCCAATTATACTTTTCTTCTTAACACACACAAATTCTCAAGACTTGTTACAAAACTTAGGCATTTAAAATTCTTCATAACCTGGCCTCTTCCCACCTTACATTCTATTCCTTGGGCTCTCTGCAATACAGCCATACTGGACTCCTTGCTGTTCTTTATGCATGATACTCCATCTTTTATACTCTAGGCCTTTCACTACCCATGTCTGGAATGTCTCCCTTCTAAGCTTTAATTCCTAGAATCCCTGTCTTCCTTTCAAATTCAACCCAAACAACAGGTCCTCTGGGAGGACTTTTCTAGTTTATCACATACAAACCAGCACACCCAGTTACTAGTGTCAGCTTCCTAAAGTTATCTTGCCTCTACTCTGTATTTATCTAGTATATTTTAAGATAGAGATAGAGACAGAGATAGAGATAAAGATAGAGACAGAGACAGAGACAGAGACAGAGACAGAGACAGAGACAGAGACAGAGACAGAGACAGAGATAGAGCTGATAGAGATAGATAGATAGATATCTTATATAACTTAATATGAACGTATGTGCTCCCCCATTAAAATGCAAGTTCCATGAAGTCAGGGACTATTTGTTCCCTTTCTTTGTATCCCCCAAGTTCTTAGTGCAGTGGCTATCATTAAGCAAGTCTTTGATAAATACCACCTTCAAGAAACTAATTCACTGAAGCAAAGTGGGACTTTGTTCCTTTTTTCTTTTTCTTTTTAGATCCACATAGAGTTGCTTTTCTCTCCTATTCTTCCCTTGGAACCATTATAAATGCATCCTTTTATAAGGAGAGACATAGAAGGAAGAGTGATGAAATCTACCTGAACTCTAAAGTAGTTAGCACTGCTATAGAACCTTCACGATCTGAACTCCACTTTCCTTCTGTTATTCTGGAGTTCCAGCATATAAAGGTGGGTATGAAACACAAGTCATGTATAACATTTTCATGTGAGTGGATAGGGCAGTTAAAAAATTCAATAAAAGCTAAAAGACTCAATGAAATAATTGTTACAAAGTGCTTAGCATAGAATAGGTGCCTCATAAATGGTTTTCTTTCTCCTTCCCATGATTAGATAAATGTTTAGAGCAGAAAGAGCAAAAAAGATAGACATTCAGAAAATTAAAGATTCTACGTGTCAGAATTTTCTTTTTGAAATTTTCTTATTTATATATTCATTTTAACATTTTCTTTTTAAATATCATTTTCCCAATTCTTTCTCTCTTATTCCCTCCCTCACTCTCTGAGGTAAGCAAAATGATAGCAGTTATACATGTAAAATCATGCAAAATATATTTCTATATTAGCCATATTGCAAAATACAGAAAAAGTGGAAAAATTGTATGCCAATTCACATTCAGAATTATCAATCAGTTCTCTCACTGAAGGTGGATCACATTTTTTCATCATGAGTCCTTTACTTGGATCATTGTATTGATCAGAGTAGTTGTCATACAGCTGAGCACCATTGCAACATTGCCATTACTGTGAACTAGGATTTTCTGGTTCTTTTCATTTCTTTTTGCATCAATCTATCTGTCTTGACATGTCTTTCTCAAATTGTCCTGCTCATCATTTCTTATAACACTAAGGTACTCTATCACAATCATATTCCACAACTTGCTCAGCCAGTTTCTAATTAATGAACATGCTCTTGATTTCAAATTCTTCACCATAATAAAAAGAGCTGCTATAAATATTTTTGTACATGTATAGGTTCTTTTCCTTTTCCTTTGATCTCTTGAGTTATACACTTAGTTGTAGTATTGCTGGGTGAATGGGTATACATAATTTTATTAATTTGGGGGCATAGTTCCATAGTCCCAGAAAACATTTGACATTTGTAACAGGTGTGAAGTTGTTTTAATTTGTATTTCTCTAATCAATAGGGCACTTTTAATAAGACTAAAAATAACTGATTTCTTCTTCTGAAAATTACAAATATGACTATTTATCAATTGGGTAATGGCTCTTATTTTTATAAATTTAACACAATTCTTACTATATTAAAAAAAGAAAGCCTTTATAGAGAAACTTGCTTTAAAATTTTTTATTACTTCATTTTCTATGGTACCTTTTAGCAAAATGTCCTTTTCCTGATTATCACTTTTAATTAGATCTTTTGGTCTTCCTTCATCTGAAATCATAATTGCTTTTGATGATTTTTTTCACTTCAGATAAAGCATATTATATTCTTCTTCAGGACTTTATTTTAATTATATTAATGCCTTTCTGTTTCAAGTGTGTCTACTATAAACAAATATTGAATTCTGGTTTCTAGCCCATTCTATCTGCTTCCATTTTATGGGTGAGACTATCCCATTCATATTCATATTTGTGATTATAACTCTATATATCCCTGCATCATATTTTTATGTTATAGCATATCATTCTGTCCCTCCTCAAAAGTCTATTTTGCTTCTAATCACTGCTTCCCTTAATTTGCTCTCCCTTTAATCATTTCCCCTTTCTCCTTTTTTTCCCTTTTGAACCAATTCCAGTGACAGTGAGGTTTAAGCACTGCCTCATCCTTTCCCATTTTCTCTCTTCTATAAGAGTTCCCTTGTAAACCTCTGTTATGTAAGAAAAGTTTCCTCATTTTACCTCTCCTTTTCTTCTTCTTCTTCTTCTCCTTGTGCATGCCTGTTTCATCATTTCATTTATACCCAAGCATTACCTGTGTAAACTTCTTTTAACTATCCTAATAATGATAAAGTTCTTAGTGCTTACATGAATCATCTTCCCATATAGAAATATAAACAATTTAGCCATATTGAGACCCTTATTATACCACCTTCAAGTTTACCATTTTATGCTTCTCTTTTTTTCTTGTGTTTGACTGTCGAATCTTTTCTTCAGCTCTGATTTTTATTATCCATTTTTCTCTCTTAAAGGATTATACTCAATTGTGTTGAGTAGGTGAGTCTTGGTTGTAATCCTAGCTCCTTTGTCCTCTTGAATATCACATTCCAAACCCTTCAATCCTTTAGTGGAGAAGCTACTAAATCTTGTATTTCTTTCTAACTACTTGTAACCTGGAACTTGACCATAATATTCTTGAGAGTTTTCATTTTGGAATCTCTTGCAGGGGATATTTTGTGTATTCTTTCCCTTTTTAATTTTAACTTTGGGTCTGAGATATCAGGTCAGTTTTCCTTGATAATTTCTGGAAATATGATGTCTAGGGTTTTTTTTTTGGTCATGACTTTCTGGTAGTCAAAAAAATTTTGGACATTTTTTAATCTATTTTTCAGGTTACTTGTGTTCTGAAGAATATTTCACATGTTCATCTTTTTTTTCATGTTTTACTTGTTTTACTGTTTCTTCATGTCTCATTGAGTCATTAGCTTCCACTTTCCTGATTCCAATTTTTGAGGAATTATTTTCTTCAGTGAATTATTGTACCTTCTTCATTTTGCCTATTCTGCTTCCTAAGTAATTTAGTAAATTCCTTTAGTGAATTTTTGTGCCTCTTTTACCTTTGAGTTAGTGGTTTTTAAGGTGCTATTTTCTTCCATTTTTGCCTTTTTTATCAAACTGTTAATTCTCTTTTCATAATTTTCTTTTCTCTTGCTTATTTTTCCTCTTCAACTCTTATCTCTTTCTTTAACTCTTCCTGCAAGTATTATTGGGCTTATCTTCACTTAGCATTTTTCTTAGAGGCTTTGGTTGTAGCTATTTTTGCCTTATTGTCCTTTTCTGGGTTTGTGACTTGGTCTTCTCTATGACTATACTAAACTTTTTATGATCATTTTGTTTTTTGCTCATTTTCCAGACTATTCTTTCAATTTAAATTTTATGCTAACATTAAACTTTGTTCAGCTGTGGGGGGGGGGGCGGTATCTGTGTCAATCTTCTGCATTTTTTTTTTTTTTGGTGTATAGTATTCAGAACTAGTTCTGGGGACCTACAAATTTTCTGTGCTTCCAAAATGATGTGATATGGAGAGAGGTGTGATCTATGCTCTCCTGGTTACTTAAGAAGGGCCCCTTCTCCCATGGAGCTGCAAGCACATGCACGTTCTGGCCCTGAAACTGTGACCCAGGGTTCCTTCTCTGTTATGATTGAAAATAAGTGTACCTGACTGTTCTGCAACTGTGACCTGGAACTGAGTGTGGGCAATAAACTTGCCTATCAGTGTCAACTGAACCAAATGTCAGCAATGGATCTCTTTAATTTCTTTCTGACCAGTTGTCTGACCCTCCCTTGAGGGCACTGAGAGCTCCCAAAGAAACTATTGCTATAGCTATTATTGTGACCCCCACATATGTGTACTCCAAACAGGCTTCCACCTCAGTGTCACAGACCTGACTGTGAACCCCCTATGTTTTCTTGGGCTGGAAAAATGTCTCACCTTGACCTTTTATTGGCTCTGCCACTCCAAGATTTGATTTGAGTCATTTATTTTATAGTTGTTGGAGAAGAATGTTGAGTGTCCAAATGGGTTGCTGTTTCTAAATTGTTATCTTGATTCTGCCCTCAAGCATATCTCTCCGTGCTTTCACATGCCAGATTCTTGATCAAATCAGAGGAAAAGATGGAAATAAGACCTTATATATACCTTCAGTGTGCTTTTATTTAATATGTTATTTGATCATCACAACAACCCTGTGAGGTAGATGCTATTATTATTATCCTCATGTTAATACAGAGAGAGATTAAATGACTTGTCCATCACACACAGTTAGTAAGTGTCTAAAACTGTATTTGAAGTTATATCTTCCTGACTACAGGTGTAGGACTCTATTCACTGTGCCACCTAGCTGCCTAGTTCACAGTATGATTGATGTGATAGGATAAAGGCAGGATCATAGAACCATCCAGTTTCTCCTTCTCATGAGAACTAATCTGTTTAGCCTCCAATCTACATTAATTTAGATAACATCCTTATTATCAGAATTAGAACTAGGAAAGGACCACAGGCACTTATTCCTTAGGTTCAAATTTATAGGGCACTAATAACATTTCAGAAATATCTGAGCTTAAAACTTAGTTAAGAAAATTTAGTAAAAATAGAGTGGTGACAGATGATACACATTCTATTAAATTCTTCCTCTAACCTAGCCTGCTCATCATCTGAGAATAAATTTCAGGTCACATATCCAGGCACAAAAATTTCTAGTTATGAGTCTGTTGGTCTCCATTGTTCTTAGACAGAACAATAGATGGTTCTGACCATAATCTCTGCTTGCTACAATATTCCCTATGCTTTAGTACTAAACCTAGACTTACTACCTTCATCTTCAACATGTCCTCCAATTTCTCTACACCTCAGTTCTTTCCCAGGTCATAATTCCTGCTCTGGCTTCACTCTCCTTCCTTCCTCATATTATCTTCAGTTAACCAGTTCATCCCAACACAACTCTCTATTCTCTATTCCCTCTTCCTTTGTCCTATAGTCACTGGCATCTTTCCTATCCCAATCCTGTATTAGTTTTACCATCAACCTATTCTACTCTTTCTCAAATGTTGCTAAAATGCAATCCTTTTACTTTTTCCCTGATTGATTTTCTATCCTACTCCCTATAGTAGTTGTCAACCTTCTTTCTCTCTTTAAATATAGTTAAGAAGCTCCCCCTTCTCCCCTCTGCCCCTATTAGCCTCATGATTGCAAACTTTGACTCATGCTTTACTGAGAAAACAGACCATTTTCCATACTTCATCTCATATAACCTTGATATTTTGCCCCATTTCCTTCTCCTTGATCACAGACTCTAATGAAGAATTTGTCCTTCAACTTGCCATGGCTAGTCCTCTTATATGCTCCCTTTATCTTTTCTTCTCCAGCAGATTTCCCCAAACATGATTTCTCTAGCCCTAAGCTTTAACCTAGCTGTCTACTTGTTCCTGTACTATTGCTTAGAAACATATCTAAGTGACAATATATTTGGAGCACAGGATAGCAGTCAAGGTAAAGTGACATCATACAAATTCTAAGTGTCTGAGGACAAATTTGAACTCAGGTTCTTCTGATTCCAGGGTTAGTACTCTATCCACAGTACCAATAGACTGTTCTAGTCAAAATGGATTTTTAAGGGAAAAACTACCCTCACTAAATCCTACCATCTCAATATCTTCTCCCTTTCTCAACCAAATTCTTGTCAAAGAAATGTTACTTCTACTTCCTCATATCCAACTAACTTGTCAGCTCTTTTTAACCTAGCTTATCACCTCATTATTCAACTGAATTTCTCTCTCCAAAATTACCAAGGATCTCTTCATCATCAGTCTTCTTCCTCTACCCCTCTGTAGCATGACTTTGTTCACTAACTTTCTCCCCTTCTGGATCCTCTTTATTCTCTGGGTTTTCAAGTTACTTCTCTCTCTCTCTCTCTCTCTCTCTCTCTCTCTCTCACACACACACACACACACACACACACACACACACACACACACACAAAGAGATATAAACTCACAGGAGTTCAATTAGAGAAGCAGTGTGTTGTTTTGGTTCGAAAGCTGCCCTCAGATTCAGAAAAACCTAAATTTAAACCATTTCTCTCTGGCACATATTAATTGTGTAACAAAATGAAAATTTTCAGAGAATGTGCCCCCCAGGTATAGATATCTAGCCCTAGCTTCTCTCCTAGACTTCAGTCCCATATCATCAATGGCTGTTTCAACTAGGATATCCCTTAGGGATCTCAAATCTAGTGTGTCCAAAACTAAATGCCATTGTCTTTTTCAAACTTCCCTGTCTCTGTCAAATGTACCACCATTGCCTGTGTTAGGAACTTCAGTGACATCCTCCACACTCTCCTTTATCCCATATACAATCATGCAGTTGATGAATCCTATCCAGGCCCACCCTGTACCTGAACTCCTCTCTCCACTCAGCTTCAATACTAATTTAAATCCTAATTATCTTTCCCTGGACCATTAATATAAGCTCCAAATTCATCTCCCTGCTTCAAATCTCTCTCCACTCCAATTCATCCTACACAAAGGTATTAAGAAATTTCCTGGGGAGGCTAGGTGGCCCATGGATAGAGCACCAGCCCTGGAGTCAGGAGTACCTGAATTCAAATCCAGCCTCAAACACTTAATAATTACCTAGCTGTGTGGCCTTGAGTAAGCCACTTAACCTCATTGCCTTGCAAAAACCTAAAAAGAAAATTTCCTTAAGTGAAGGTTTGATGTCCCTTTCCTCCTCAACAAACACTAGCAGTTCCCTAATGTGTTTAACATAAAGTAGAAATTCTTCTTTTGGTCTTTTAAGGACAAAACTGGACCCAACACACTTTTCCTGGCTTGTTACACCACTCTTCTTCCCATGTATTACAACTAAGCCAAACTGGACTTCTTACTATTCCTCTAGCACAGCCCTCCATCTCTAATATCTGTGTCTTTGCTTTAACTATTCTCCATGCCTAGAATAAATTTCTTGCTTAATCCATCCATGGGCCCCTTCAGTTTCTTTCAAGGACTGGCTCAAAATTCTTTCTCATAATACCAGCTGCTAGTGCCTTCACACAAAACCACCTGTATCTGTTCTCTATTTGTCCATACTTCAATATATGCATATGGATAGAGATAGAGAGATAGAGATAGAGAGATAGAGAGATAGAGATAAAGAGATAGAGATAGAGATAGAGATAGATAGAGATACAGATACAGATAAAAATACAGATAGAGACAGAGACAGAGAGATAGAGATAGATGATATAGATATGGATATGGACATGAATATGGACATGGACATGGACATGGACATGGGTATGGGTATGGGTATGGGTATGGATATGGATATAGATTAAATATAGAGATAGAGATAGAGAGAGATAGAGACATAGACATAGACAGACAGACATAGACATAGACATAGACATAGATATATGTTACCCAACATAGATATATGTTACCCAACATATTTTTTTGAAACTTCATTTTTTCTTGGAGATTTTTTTGGTCTGTGTTTTCTTTCCCATTATGACTAATACATAAATATGTTTTGCATAACTGCACATGTCTAACCTATATCAAATTGTAGTCTTCTCAATGAGGGTAGAGGAAAGGGAGGAAAGGAAAGAATTTGGAACTCAAAAATTTTAAAAACAACCGTTAAAACCTTACATGTAATGTCAAAAATTAAAATATTTGGAAAAATATAAGAGTATCAAACTATATCACAGAGAATGAATATCACAGAGAGTTTATGTGGCCATTGTTCCACTAAAGTGATAGGAATGGATTTAAGTGGATAAAATACTGGATTCATAGTCAAGAAGAGCTCAAACATAGCCAGATGACCAAAGCCTAGTACTCATTTAGGATTTCCCCTGGAAAAGGAGCTCATTATACTGATGACATCATAATATTCCAAAATAAAATTCTGGTATTATATGCTAGAGTTAAGTTATTTGTATAAAGCACAGAATGAAATTAAAAATAACAAAGTACAGAGGTGGCTAAGTGGTGCAGTGGATAAAACACCAGCCCTCGAGTCAGGAGTACCTGGGTTCAAATCTGGTCTCAGACACTTAATAATTACTTAGCTATGTGGCCTTGGGCAAGCCACTTAGCCCCATTTGCATTGCAAAAACCTAAAAAATAAACAAAAATAAAATAAAATAACAAAGTATATCTTCTAACAGTATGCCCTACAGATGTAGAAGGAAAGATGAATTCTCTATTATCTCTAACACCAACTAATTTCTCCCAAAGGCCCATGCCTTCATTCATCTCTGAGCATCCTTTACTCATGCAGATCTCAAATGATTCATCATACACAAATAAGTAAATAAATGAATGAATGAATAGATAGATAGATAGATAGATAAATAAATAGATGAATAAATAAACAAATAAATAAATGTGTGAATGAATGAATAATAGTATTTATATAATTGCTTTAAGGTTTGTCAAGGACTTTGCAAGTATTATATCATTTTCTCATGTTGTTCAAAATAATTCATCTCTATGGAACAAGTAACTAATGATGAGTCTTTCCCAAAAGAATCAGTTTAGTCCTCCCACAACAGATACACTATCTCCCAAAGAGTCTATATTCCATATTAAAGGGAAAAACAAAAACTTAGGTTGGACTTGCTAGAGTTCATGTTCTTCCTTCTGCATATTTGTTACTCCTCCCCATGATGAGGTGTAAGAAAAAGACTCTGGTGGAAGATACAAGTAAAAAGAAAACAAAAATTGGAAATCAATCACAATTGAATATATAGTGCTAAGGGTAACTATCTCATTCACCCACATGTCAAGAAGTAAATGAGCTGAAATTAATATTTTTATTGTTACTAAAAGGCTACTTTACTTACTAAGTTTGTTCAAAGTTTATAGGATGTTTTCAAGAGTTTTTTTTGGAAACAGACATATGAAATAGCCATATGCCAATATCCACAGCAGATCTACAATCTCTCTGCTGCTGGTAATCCTTTCAACAATGGAGATAGCAAACTTTTCTTTCCTAATCTTGCTATATGATTCTCATTTATATCCTTCCTTAAATTTACTATACAGACTCCATCCAATAAATTACTAACCTTCTTCATTTCTCTTCAAATTGTGCACAGGCTACTCATCAGTTGTCCTTCACTCTTACTTTGTGAACAGTTCATCTTTTCTTCCATTAATTATATTGAGACTATACTCAAAGTTTTTCAATCTTGGTTGGACCTATCAGAACTCATTTTTATTGAATATTTATTACCCCTAGTCACTTCTATACTTCTACACCTAATAAGATCTGAAATAAGAACTCTAGTGGAAGAAACAGGCAGAGTAATCAAAAACTAGAAATCAAACAAAACTGGTAACACAGCTGAGAGCAAGCTATCTCACTCACCCAATCTGTGTATTCCACATGTCAAAGAGCAAAAGAGTTTAATTCAACGATAGAATGACAAAGATCACAATAACAAGGAGGAGAATGGAAAGGAGGAGGTGACCTTGCAAAAAGTTGGTTCAAAGCTGATACATTCAAATCAATTTCTTTTACTATGTCATACAGCATCTTGAAAATATTCATCAAATCAGAGCAAAAGAAGAAAATCATCTCACTCTGTTCTATAAAAAGAAGGTAGAAAAAAGCCCTCTCTGTGTCTACTGGGAAGCAGAGGGAAACGAGGGAGGTGTCTGGTCCACAGCAGGCTGCAAACTCATCAAGTACAACCAAACACACACAAGCTGCAACTGCACACACTTGTCCAGTTTTGCTGTCCTAATGGCTTCCTATTCACAGGTATGTATGTCATGCCCATTCACACTAAAGATCTATTAAAGGCAGAATCATGGACCCCTAATAGAAAAAGTCCATGAAGGGTGAGATCATATGTTCTTTTCCTCTGTTGCCAGATAACCTGGGATAAAACTGTTTCTAACAAGTCAAAAATGTCTATTTCTTAAGTGAAGGTTATGCAATGTTTTTCTGTCAACCTTAATCATTCTTATTATGTGACTCCAAATTGAATCTCTCAGTTTGCACAATAATACTTTCTTCTGTCTTCCTAGATTAAGGATAGCTGATTATCTTGATTGTCTAATGCAATTAGCATCCTATTCTAATTGCTGAGGATACAAGTACAAACATGAAAGACTTCCTCCTTTTAAGGAATTTATATTAATTCTCCCAAGAGAATGTAAATGTCCTTCCTCTACTTCCTATAAAACAAGTATTAAATTATTCCTCTGTCTGTTTTTCTCCAGGCTGAATCATCAACATTTCTATCACTTTTCCATACAGATTTTATTTTCCAAATATTCCATTCTTACAGGCCAGCTCATATTATTTACTTATGTTAGTGTTCTTCAAGGATCTAACCTTGACTATGAAGATCATAGAATCGATATTAGAGCGAGAAGGAAACTCAGGAACAATGTAGTCTAAACTCTTCATTTTACAAGTGAAGAAACTTAGACCTAAGCAGGTTTGGTGACATAACGAAACTCACACATGTAGTAAGTAACAGAGGCAGGATTTGAACCTGGATCTTCTGAGTCTAGATAAAGTACTCTTTCCATTACTGCACCAATGAAGATCATAACTTCTCTATATCTTGATGGATATCCTTTGCTTATTGCTATGACAGAAAAGATTCATTTCCTATCCACTAAACTTAGATTGCATTATCTTCCTGAATAACACTAGCACTTAGACATCAGAAAAACAAATGGACTCTTGTTTAGTCGCTTGTGAAAGCTTACCAACATAGTATGGATGTCTCCTGTTGCTATAGTTGTAGCTAATAAAAACTGTACTGTGGACCAGACACCTCCCTCGTTTCCCTCTGCTTCCCAGTAGACACAGAGAAAATTCAGTTGAACTGGAAGAGAGATTCAGTAGTTCAGAGGCAGGGGAAGGAAAAGGTCAGTCAACAAGCTTCCACAAACACTTACTGTGTGCTAACTACTGTGCCATGTGCAGGAAATACAAAGAACAGGGAAGAAAACCAGTCCTTGCTCTCAAGGATTTCACAGGGCAGGGTGACAAAAAGTGTTACTTTACCCAATAAAGTTTCACATGGGTACTTGTGCCCTGGGTCATCAAAGGACCATGAAGCAAAGTGAACAGAGTAGTCCTGTGGCAAAAAGCCCTCCCACCCCTGAAAGGAAACATACATCAGTGTTGGCACTGTAAGTCAAAGTAACATTTGCCCCACTCTAGTTATACTTCCACTAGCATGGACTTCAAGCATCTGGAATCATCTCACAGAATCACAGAAGCTCAGAGTCAAATGGGACCAACTGGTTTTAGTCTTGCCTACAAGAATAATAAAGAATCCCATTGACAACATTGTCAATAAATATTCAGCAAACTCTTCCTTAAAGAGCTCTGGTGCAATCTGGATACAGGTTATTCAATTGGTCAAATCTGGATGCATTAATTTAATCCCAGAGTCATTGTGAATACAAAACAAAGACAAAATAACCCCTACTTTCAGGGAGTTTAAACTGTAACAATATAAAAGGCCCAATACAGATCAAAAATACCATCCACATCCAGAGAAAGAACTATGGAATCTAAATGCAGATCAAAGTATACTATTTTTCACTTTTTAAAATCTTTTTTTGCTTTTTTTTCCTTTCTCGTGTTTTTCCCTTGTGTTCTGATTCTTCTTTTACAACATGACTAATTTGCAATTATGTTTAACATGATTGTGCATGTATGGTCTATATCAGATTACTTGCTATCTTGGGAGAGGTGGGAAAGAATGGAGGAAGGGAGAAAAATTTGAAACTAAGAATCTTACAAAAATGAATGTTGAAAGCTATCTTGACATGAAATTGGAAAAAATGATACCATTATCTAAAAATATTTAAAAATAAAAATAAATTTAAAACATACAAAATATGGGCACTTGTAGAAAGGAGAGACAGGTGGCTCTGAAAGATCTCATGTATGATGAATAACTTTTAATTGAGTCTTAAAGGAAATTTGATATTTCAAGAAGAAGGGAAGGAGGAGTGGGATGGAGACATGAAACAGAGGAGAAGGGACAGTCAGTGCAAAGGCATAAAGATGAGCATGTCAGTTTGACTGGACTCTAGAGTGATGTGTAATAAAGACAGAAAGAAAGTATGAAGTCAGGTGAGTGGCAAGGACATGAATTTATATGGATTTCTTGTGGGATTCAGATATCACTATAAACTATAAGCTTTAGGACAACAATTTAAGCAGCCATATTGGGGAGAGATTGACATGAGGGAAATCTGAGCTGGCCAGCACAGTTAGAAGGCCATTGTAATCATCCAGGCAGGAGATGGTGTGGGCTTGAAAAAGATCCAGGAGATGGAGAAAAAGAGATGGATATCAGAGGTGTTATTAAGGTCAAATGAACAGGTTTGACAATTGATTGGACACATGGGCTGAAGAAGAATGAGGAGTCAAAGATAACACAAGTGTTGCAAACTTAGGGGGCTGAAAGGTGCTTCTCTCAAAAATAATAGTGAAATTGAGAAGAGGAGTGAGTCTGAGGGGAAAATATAAGGGGTTCTGTTTTGGACATGTTGAGTTTGAGATACTTATAAAATGTCCCAAAGATGGGAGATGTTCCAAAGGCAATTACATATTCAGGATTGTACTTCAGGGGAGTCCAGAACTGAACATACAGATATAGGAGTCATCTATATAGATATGATAATCAAAGCCTTGTTTGTTGTATGTATGTATGTATGTATGTAAATATGTACACTCTGTAATGGTATAGAAACAAAAGAGCATAAAATCCAAGACAGAGACTTAGGGTCAACCACAATCAGAGACATGACATGGAAGATGATATAATAAAAAAAAAAAAGGAGAATGAGAAGCACCGGGCTAACACACAGGAAGGAAATTAAACCTCTATCACAAAAAACAGAGAGGAGATAGTCTATAGGAGAACATGGTCAGCTGTGTCAAATGCTGAAAGTTAAAAAGAAATCAACATTATTAAAAGGCCAATTGATTTAACATTTTACTCTTGAGATCAAAAGCCAGATGGCAGAGGATTTAGAAGAGAGGGATAGAAGAGGACATAAATAATAAATATATAAAGCTTTTTCAAGACATTTGGCTCAGAAAAGGAGGAAAAATTTAGGATGCTAGCAATGATAAGATCTGTTGTGGATATTTATAGGGAGGGAGAAAAGTTGGCCTGCTGCCTCCATCTGTGCAAAATAATGGAACCCAAACCATTTGTGGATGAAAATAGTGGTGATGATGAAGCCAGAGGTAGATGAGACTGAATTGGCAAGAGGTTTTCGTAGTCATTAGAAGTCTTCAAAGAGAGGCTAGATGACTACTTCTCAAACTTTGTTTTGAAATTCCTGTTTTAAAGATGAGAAAACACAAACTCAGAGAAATTAGTGACTCAGGGGTAACAAATAGTCACACTGCTGGTAAATGACTCAGTCACAATCCAAATTCAAGCATACAGACTGATGAACTTTCCCCTTCCCTTACACCAAAATCAAGTTGAGTCAATAACTTTTTATTAAGCACTTATTATGTGATGGGCATGATGACTTTCCAAGATCACAATCAAAGAACCAGAAAAGATGATTAGCATTTCTCCTTTGTGGGGATCTAGGAAGAAGATTTCACACTGACCGTGATCACTTATGTGGGACTGAGCCTCTCCTTGCTGTGTCTCTTTCTGGCTTCCCTCACCTTCCTCCTGTGCCCCACCATTCAGAACACCAGCACCTCCCTCCATCTGCAGCTCTCACTGTGCCTCTTCCTGGCACATCTCCTCTTCCTCATAGGAATTGAACAAACTGAGAATAAGGTATGAATAGCATCCTAAAATATTGGCCCCTGACTTCCCCATTCCAGACACACATGGCCAGGAAAGGTGAATAACTAATAGATTGGAATTCTTACTGTGACATTGAAATGTTCCATTAGCTCTTATGATCCTGGGCCTTGAGGGAGGATGTTATCCATGGGAACCAAGAATTTCCTTCTGACCAATCAGCATCTTTAGCTTCATATCAGTCACTTTGTATCACAGAGATTACACACTTCTCTCCAGGCCCAAAAGCTCTTCTGACATTGTTTCCTGCTCTTCCAGGTGCTCTGCTCCATCATTGCAGGTTTGTTGCATTATTTGTACCTGGCCGCTTTCACCTGGATGCTGCTGGAAGGCCTGCATCTCTTCCTAACTGCGCGGAACCTGATGGTTGTTAATTACTCCAGAGTAAACCAATCCCTGAAGAAGATCATGTATCCTCTGGGCTATGGACTTCCAGCTGTCATTGTGGCTATTTCTGCAGCATCAAGAGCAGACTTTTATGGATCTTCTTCCCAGTAAGTAGAGTTTATGCATGCCTGGGGGCTGCCATCCACTGAAGATGTTACATATACTATGTGAGAGGAAAGAGAGAATAGATTGTCCATTTCTTGTATCTAGTACAGTACCTTCAACAAGTAGATAATTTTTGGTTTTGTTCAGTCATTGTTTGACTCTTTGTGACCCCATCTGAGATTTTCTCAGCAAAGATGCTATAGTTGTTTGATATTTTCTTCTCCAGCTCATTTTACAGAAGAGGAAACTGAGACAAATGGGGTGAAGTGACTTACCTAGGATCACTCAGATAGTATCTGAGGGCAGATTTGAACTCAGGAAGAAGAGACTCCCTGTCACTCTATCCACTGTACTATCTATCTACTATTAATTGTAGAAACTGTAGACTATTTTTTTTGTTTTTGCAAGGCAATGGAGTTAAGTGACTTTCCCAAGGTAACTCAGCAAGGTAATTATTAAGTGTCTGAGACTGGATGTGAACTCAGGTCCTCTTCACTCTAGGGCCAGTGCTCCATCCATGGTACCACCTAGCTGCCCCAGAGCTGTAGATGAATACTTTTTGAATTAAAATAAATCAAATCAAGCTAGAAGCTTTCTAGTTAAACTTTAGTGTAGTTCATGTGATTGTCTTTGATCTATAGCTCTTTGAGTTTTAATATGAAAATCTGAGGAATGTTCCAGAGATAATGGGGTCATAAAACCACCTCATCACATGGGTTGCAGACCTACCAGCCTCCCATTCAGGAAAATGGGTTTGGGGATTTTTTTCATAGATTGTTGTCCTGGTGGAAGCCTTAGGATTTCCATGAAGGCTTTACCTTCAAAGAAAGCTTATTTGAATTATAAAGAGCCTAGTTTATCAACTGGAGTATCCTGTATTAACTTTTTATATCACATATATATATATATATATATATATATATATATATATATATATATATATATATTTTTGCATGTTGTCCTCCCCTCCTCATCATTATACAGTAAGCTTCTTGAGGGCAGGGACCATTGTTAACTAGGACTTAGCAATAGATCAGTCATTACAAATCTAACATCTCTATATGAATAAGCATAATATATATAAATAAATGTATGCATGTATAATGCATATTGGATACATAATAAAAATATTCACATATAGCTAGATATAACACATGTAGCATTCATCTCTCACACATGAGAGCCTAAAAAAAGTAGCCACAGGTTCAATGCATTCCTTGGGTCCATATCTGTTCAAAAAGATAACTACAAACTCCATCAATCTTTACTTTTTCTCTAGACAATCAGAGGACACAATTCGTTCAAAGCAAAGTTCATGAAATCACCTTGGAAGATTTGAAATAGAACTTTTGCCCTATAAATATGGGGCATACTATCATACAAATACACATATTATCAGTGAGCAGCATTCTTTGGCATAGGAATCAATAAATGTTTATTAAGCACTTACTTCATAACATGTATTTTGGTAAGTTCTGAGGTTATAAAAAAGAGGAAACCATTTATCAACTGGAGAATGACTTGTAGTCTTACAAATTTGATCAGTTCTCTATATATTTTAGAAATGAGTCCTTTATCAAAAACATTAACTGTGACAACTGTTTACTAATTTGCTGCATTCCTTTTAAACTTCACTGCATTTGGTTTTATTTGTGCAAAACATTTTAATTTGATGAGCTCAAATTATTCATTTTGCAATTTATAATGTTCTCTATCTCTTCTTTAGACATAAATTCCTCCTCTTTCCATAGATTGGACAGATAAACTATTCCTCATTCTCCTAATTGGCTTATAGTTTCACCTTTTATGTGTAAATCTGTAATCCATTTCAACCTTACTTTAGTGTAAGGCAGTTTTTGTCAAAGAGTGAATTCTTATCCCAGAAGCTGGAGTCTTTGGTTTTATCAAACAGAAGATTACAATAGTCATTTACTGCTGTTTATTTTGTTGCTAATTTAGTTCACTCATTCACCACTCTATTTCTTAACCAGTACCAAGAAATTTTGGTGATTGCTGCTTTAGAATATAATTTTACATCATATACAGCTGGGTCACTTTTCTTTTCAGTTTTTTTTATTAATTCCCTTCATTTTCTTGACCTTTTGTCCTCCATATGAATGTTGTGACTATATTTTCTAGTTTATAAAATAATTTTTGGTTAGTATAGCACTATGTAACTAATTTAGATAGAATCATCATTTTTATCATTTTAACTTGGTCTTCCTATGAGCAATTGACATTTTCCAATTAATTTAGATATGATTTTATTCATGTGAAAAATGTTTTGTAATTATTTTCATAGAGCTTCTGAGTTTGTCTTGGCAGATAGACTCCTAAGCATTTTATGTTGTCTAAAGTTGTTAATTATTTCAAGTAGTTTTTAGTTTATTTTCTAGGCTTCTCTAAATATACCATCATCCACAAAAGGTGAGAGTTTTGTTTCCTCATTGCCTATTCTAATTAATTAAGTTTCATTTTCTTCTCTTATTGCTAAAGTGAACATTTCTAATACAATAATAAATAATAGTGAGGATAACAGACATCCCTGTTACATCCCTGATCTTATTGGGAATGTTTCTAGCTTACTCCCATTACATATAATGCTTGTTGATGATTTTTGATAAGATGCTTAACATTTTGAGAAAAATTCTATTTATTCCTATACTCATTGTTTTTAATAGAAATGGGTGCTGTACTTTGTCAAAAGTTTTTTTTTAGCATCTACTGAAATTATGTGATTTCTGCTAGTTTTGTTACTGATGTGATCAATTATGCTGAAAATTTTCCTAATATTGATCCAACCCTGCATTCCTTGTTTTAATCCTACCTGCTCATAATTATTATGCTAGTATAACTTGCTGATTTCTTTATAATATTTTATTTAAAATTTTTGCATCAGTTCTCTGATGCAATACTTATTAGGGAAATTGGTCTATAATTTTCTTTCTCTATTACACATATTGGTGCAATAGAAGGAATTTGGCAGAACCCTTTCTTCCACCAATTTTTTCAAATTGTTTATTATATCAAATTGAAACTAATTATTCTTTAAATGTTTGTTATACTTCACTTGTGAATCATCTGACCCTGGAATTTTATTCTAAGGGAATTTATTGATGGCTTGTTTGATATCTGTTTCTGAAATGGGGTTATTTAAGTAATCTATTTTCTCTTCTGTTAATAAGGACAATTTAAATTTTGTAAATCATCTATTTCACTTAGATTGTCAGATTTTATTGACAATGTTGGGCAAAATAGTTCCAAATTATTATTTTAATTTCCTCCTTGTTGGAGTTGAATTCACCCTTTACATTTTTTGGTACTGGTAATTTGGTTTTTTCTTTCTTTTTTTAAATCAAATTAACCAACTACTTTTTCTATAAAACCAACTCTTAGTTTTAACTGTTAGCTCAATAGTTTTATTACTCTCAATTTTGATTTTTAGAATTTCTAATTTGAAATTTAATTGGGGATTTCTAATTTGTTCTTTTCCTAGCATTTTTAGTTGCATGCCCAATTCATAGATCTCCTCTTTCTCTATTGTATTCATGTAAGCATTTAGAGATATGATTTCCCCTAACAACTACTTTGCTTTTATCCTACAAGTTTTGATATGTTGTCTCATTATTGTCATTGTCTTGGAAGAAATTATTCTTTCTATGATTTTGTTGTCTGATCTACTCATGTTGTCTCATCTACTCAATATTGAATTTAATATTTCTGCTTTTTTGCATTTGAGAAATTTTTATGTCCTAGTACATGGTCAGTTTTTGAGTAGGTACCATGTATCACTGAGAAAATGGTATATTCCTTTCTATTCAGTGTTCTCCAGAGGCCTTTCATATCTAACTTTTCTAATATTCTGTTCACCTCCTTAAGTTCCTTCCTGTTTATTTTTGGGTTAGATTTATCTAATTTTGAGAGAGGGAGGTTGAGGTTCCCCATCAGTATAGTTTTGCTGTCTATGTCTTCCTGTAACTAATTTAGCTTCTCCTCTAAAAATTTGGATGCTATATCAGGGGGGTGCATATGTTTATTATTTATAATACTTCATGGTACCTTTTAGAAAGAAGTCTTCCTTGTCCCTTTAAATGAGATCTGTTTTTGCTTTTACTCTGAGATAAGTTTGCTATCCTTTCTTTTTCACTTCAGCTGAAGTACAATATATTCTGCTCCAGTCTTTTCCCTTTACTCAGTGTATATCTCTCCACATCAAATGTGTTTCTTATATAAGATTATGGTTTTTAATCTACTCTGTTTTCTGCTTTTGTTTTATAGGAGAATTCATTTTATTCATGTTCACAGTTATAATTACTAATTCTTTGTTATGTTTCATCCTCTCTCCTTCTTGCTATTATCTTCTTGACCCATCTCTTCAAGAACAATCAAGCCATATGTGCTTCAGTCTACCAGCAAGAGTGGCCAGACCCAATCCATTATGAAAACAGGCTGACAGTTCTTTAGTTATAACTACCACATCCAATTAACAAAAACCAGGAAGAGTGCCCTTGGTCTAAGATTAGATCTTTCCCTTTTTACTCTTGTGCCTGTGTAAGACTTCAAATGCTTCTGGTACAGACAGCTAATTTAGAGTTTGGACTTATTTATTTCTGAGATCCTCCTTGCTTCAGCTATGAAAGAATTTGATCCAGAACAAGAATAAAAAGTAGACCAGGGA
Organism: Macrotis lagotis; assembly: GCF_037893015.1. Classification (NCBI taxonomy): domain Eukaryota; kingdom Metazoa; phylum Chordata; class Mammalia; order Peramelemorphia; family Peramelidae; genus Macrotis; species Macrotis lagotis. The sequence goes on along the minus strand of NC_133666.1, from coordinate 628,927,129 downwards.
GATATGGTCAGAATTGTCATCAATCTCATCCAAATTCCTGTCTTTATTATACACAGAAGAATCTAGCACAATGGATAGAGGAAAGCTAGGAAAATCTGAATTAAAGTCCAGCCTAAGAGACTGACTCCATGTTCCTATGAAAATCATTAAAATTAAAATTAAAATTCAAGATGTCCTAAACAATTCTCCAAGAGAAGTTCGATCTGCCCTATGAGAAGGAGTGTTCAGTTGAGACAACTGTATATCAGTGAAATTCTAGGTCCCAACCAGAGCCTTGATATGCACAACTTGATCACCATCTAGTTTTGCTACAATATTTTAAACAGCAAAATCTCTACAAATGTATAACTATGATTTAGCCAGTGTGGGAACCTCTGGAGTTCAGGGCAGTATTGTGCATGAAATATCAGACTTTGAATCAGGAAAACCTGAATTCAAAATTTGTCATTTATCAGTCCCATAACTATGAATAAGTTACTTCTCCTCTCCAGCCTCAGAAACTAAGACAACAAAAACAATAATTCATTATTTAACAATACCAGCTACATTATCTCATTTGATCCTCACAGTAAAAATATTTACCCTTTCTAAAACATTTTTAAGTTGGAAAGGTGATTTACATGGATTTTTTTCATTTGATCCCCACAATAACCCTTTGAGTTAACTGTTAATATTATGCCCATTATACAAATACCTAAATGAAAGGTGAGACTTGCCCAAGATCAACCAGTTAGTACATGTCCAAAGCAAAGTTTGAATTCAGGTTTTGCATACTCCAACTCTATATAAACTCAGTATAAATCAGAAGCAGATTATGATCTGCATTGTTAGAAGTTCCCATACCACAGTGCCCCACAAGAGCACCCACAGTGACAAAATCCTGGGATTAAATATGTGTTTATACTGGCATTAATGTAGTATTTTCAAGTTTGCAAAAGACTTTCCAACTCATTTGAGTTTCACAGTCTTCTGAGGTGTCAGTTCCTGATATTATTATCCTCATTTTGCAGATGAAGAAGTTGAGTCTCAAGGTAGTATTGGGGGTGGATGAGTATGGATATATGAAGAAGTATCTGCAGCACTGCATCTGGCCACAGTCAAATGAGTTTTGTGGACATCAGTAGGTCTGCCTGACCACCTAGCCCAGGATCCTTTCTCATCCCCCAAAGCTCTCTGCCCAAGTTGCCCTGGATTAAGAAAGAATTTTCATTCCTCAGTATTGGTGTGCTCAGCCCCCAGGGATTAATTATTGTTCTTCCTTCTTTGTCTTAGCTGCTGGCTCCAGTGGGAGAAGGGATTTATCTGGGCTTTCCTTGGACCAGTCTGTGTTATAGTCTCTGTGAGTGACCACATCACATTGTTCTAGTTACCAGACAGATGGATCGACAGAGAGTCTGAGCAAGGGGTCAGAAGCAGAGTCAATGATCCTGGTGATCAGGGTGGTGGTGGTAGTGTAGACATGAATTTTTCAATGTGGATGTGTGTGTGTTTGTGCAGATATGTGTACAGAGTGTTGAGTAATGCTAAATGCAAACTCAGAACAACCAGGTTGAAAAAAAGATGACAAGAGAGAGAGAGAGAGAGAGAGAGAGAGATGACCAAGATGGGCTTCAGTTCCAGTAAACCACTTGGGACAATTAATTCTGTATTGTTCCCATAGGTAAATTTCATTTTTTTTCTTCTGGTCCTTTGGATTTTGCAAAGTAAACTTTCCTCCCTCAACAATGAGGTGTCTACTCTTCAGGATATAAGGTAAGATAAAGCTCCTTCATCCATGGGCAGTCTCTGAAGGTCAAAGTCAAGTTCCCTGGTTGAGTCCAAAATCTTGTCTAAGTGTACTTCACAGGCTCATAGAATCACAGACTTAGATCTGGAAGGGATGTGATAGGCTTGGAATCCAAAGCCCCTCTTTTAGAAACAAGGAAATTGAAACTCAGAGAATAATTGACTTGCTCAAGGTCACACAGGTAGTAGATAATAGAAAGAGGATTCAAACTGAGTCATTCTGATTCCAAATCAACTTTGTGTAAAGATATTAACATAAAGATGATGATGGTCATCCCACATGGAGCAATAGAGTTAGATCTTCATAAAGGAGGGATTCAATTATATAACTGTTAGTAGGTTAAAGAAGCAAATAATTTCCTATTTATACAGCAAGGAAGTTAGAAAGTTTTATTCTCTTTGTCTTCTCCTTACCTGGGCCAAAGTTCTTTCAAATGTTGTCCTGGGTTTGGGGTAAAAAAACTCATTTGCATACATTCCATTTTTGTTATTTGTTTTCCAATTATATCCATCTATTTGTGACTCCATTTGGAATTTTCTTGGCAAAGATAATAAAGTGCTTTGCCTTTTCTTTCTTCTGCTCATTTTACAGATGAGGAAACTGAAGCAAACAAAAGTTAAGTGACTTACCCATGGTCACACAGCTAGTAAGTATCTGAGTCTGGATTTAGACTCAGGAAAATCAGCCTGATTTCAGGGCTGGCACTATCCACTGTGTGACCTCTGTACCTTGTAATACTTCATAAATCTATCAAAATTCAGCTCATATTTAATTTCATTCCCATTTAAACAAAGGAAAACTTTCCAAATATAACTTGTCATATTATTTATCCATTAAAGACTTTATTTTCACCCTAGTTTTACACAGCTAAAAAAATCTCACTTTTTAATTTAAAGTTCACTATAAAAATTCAAAAGATAAAAAATGTAGTATTGTGACTCAAATGCTGCTACCTACTTGGGTTTAAAAAGCAAAAGAAGTTGAGGCATGTTGCACTGTAGTATTTTTGCCACTTGAATCAAATCAGATGAAACATAGCCTGTATAGGTCAGAGGAATGAGAGAGGAGTAAGCCAGGATGAGGAGAAGTTTCAAAGGGATATAACTGTCCTAAATAGAGAAGAAAATAAAAATTTATTAAACAACTTCCTATTATTTCATTTGACCATCAGTCCTCTAAAGTAGCTATCATTATTATCCCCATTTTACCTAGATGAGGAAACTGAAGCAAACAGGGTTAAGTGATGGGTACAAGGTCACACAACTAGAAAGTAAAAGGTCAGATTTGTTATCAGGTCTTTCTGATTAAAAGCCCTGTATTCTATTGGCCACACCATGTAGCATCTGCAATTTCCTATTTTTACTAATTACTCTTGCTAAATGCTAAGCTCTATTGTTTCTAGGTTGTTAATGCACTGTTTGCCTCTGGTACCCTCAAATAGAACTCTAGATACAGATGTTCTCTGAGCACACATCACATTTTCTCCTTGTACTCCAATCTAGGTTGCTAACATTCAAAGCCCTGGCTCAGTTGAGCATCCTGGGCTGCACCTGGTTTCTGGGCATTCTACAGATTGGCCCAGCTGCTACTATTATGGCCTATCTCTTCACTATCATCAACAGCCTGCAGGGAGTCTTTATCTTCCTGGTGTACTGTCTCCTCAGTCATCAGGTGAGTTCTCTTTCCATTCTGCTTTTCCTCCCCATCATTGCCCATAGTGAATTGACTTAGAGTCTCCTTTGTCTTTCCAGGTTCAGGAACAATACAAGAAATGGTTCTTGAAAATCAAGCCAACAAAATCTGAATCATACATTCTCTCAAGCAAGGTTCTCTCTGGCTCCACACAGATCCAAACAGTAAGAAAATTCACTGCCCTTTTGGTAGCTGCTCATCATTACAACTTCTGCTACTTAATTCTCTGCCTCCTCTCTGTCTTTTCATAGTACAATCCAGGGTCAGGATCATTGAGCCATAGGTTGACTTGACCCTGGTATGTCCCATTAATTGTTCCCTTAATAGTTCCATTTTTCCTGAAAGAACTTATGCTCTGATAAGGCAGAATTTTCACCCTTCCTTGCCTCTACTATCCTGAATGAAGTTTTAAAAAAAACTAGCTTTGGGACAGGCATAACAATCCTAAAATCCTAGGTTATATTTCTTTAGCTAATAATATTAATTACAATATTATAATAATAGCATTTATATTCCTCTTAAGGTTTTCAAAGTGCTTTGCCTCTCCTTTGTAAGGTGGCACAGTGACAGGGTAGTGCCAGGACTGGAATCAGGAAGACTCATCTTTGTGAATTAAAATCTGGTCTCAGGTATTACCTGTGTCACCCTGGAGAAGTCATTTAACCCTGTTTGTCTCAGTTTTATCATCTGAGAAACAAATGGCAATATACTCCAGTATCTTTGCAAAAAAACCCAAAATAAAATCCCAAAGGGTCAGATGCAACTGAACAAGAACAGATCAGAAATCTGCTAGAGACAGAAAGTAAGTGCCTTACCCAGTTAGTGTCTAAGGCAGGTTCTGAACTCAGGTCTTTCTAACCAGTGCTTTATCACTGTACCATCTATCTCTGTTATTTAAGACTTTCTCCTTCCATAAAACCAGGACTAGACAAGGATTCCTGTTCCTCTTCCAGCTTTTCACCCATGCTTACAGCCTAACTATCTGAGGATTAGTCATTCTCTCAGTTTTAAGATCTTCACCCTAAATCCATGTGTACAACCCTTTATCCTGTTGTTTGTTTATCTATTGCAGGAGAACCAGGAGGAAAGCATCAACAATTAAATACTTCTCCCACCCTTTGGGCAAGGAAAAGCTACCCACTGATATAGAACTCCTAGACCACCACCATCCTGACCTGATGAAGAAGAATAAAGAGTATTCTAATCAATTTAGGGAAGAAACAATGGCCTTCTGTGCCCTTCTGCAAAGCAAAATTTCTGAGAAAATCTCACTAGAGTTAGAAGGGGCATAGGGAGGAGGCAGCCAAGGCTTGATAGCGAAGTATACCCCTACCTTCCTGACTCAATACTATGATCCTTCTGGATGATCTCCCATCTCTGATTTTTTAATGACCCTGTTCTTTCTTAATTCTTCTCCTTAAGGGGCAGCTAGGTGGCACCGTGAATAGAGCACCAGCCTTGGAGTCAGGAGTACCTGGGTTCAAATCTGACCTCAGACACTAATTACCTAGCCATGTGGCCTTGGGCAAGCCACTTAGCCCCATTGCCTTGAAAAATCTAAAAAAAAAAAAATTTCTTCTCCTTATCCAACTAATTCTTCTCCTTATCCAAGCATTGGATCTTCATGTCACAGGAACTAAAAGAGGGGCATTCTGGAAAATGTTTAACAACCATATTTAAATGGGGGAGAAGGATGAAAATATCTTCCAGGATCATTTTTAAATTTAATCTGTATTGTCAACATTTTCTCAAATCAAGGCAATGAACAAAATAATAAATCAATCTCTATTTGGAAGCATTTGCCAGCTTTCATAAATGATCACACTATAAAATGATAAAGGATATTTTATGTCCACCCTTGCATGGTGCCTATCACTGCTAAAGCAATTCACCCAACCTGTTTCTCCAACAAATTTCAGTCATCTAATCTCAATAGTCTCTAAGTAACCCTGGTTGCCACTTGCCAAATCTTTCATTTTTTTTCTGATTGACTCAATGTTGCACTCCCCCTTGGGGCAATTCCAAACCTTCTCTTCTCTCCTCAGCCTTTCTATGCCATCTATTTCATATACCATTACAGCTAAGAACTTTGATTCACATTTTGGATTTGTTTGGGACACTTTTTGGAGAAAATAAAGTACATTCATCAAGAGATACTTCATATCCCCTATTCTTTCAATGAACTAACAAGCAGCATTTATTCAATGTCTTGTATGGATGCTTAGAATCCAATTATATTTGTTTTTTTAGAACCATATCATATTTGAAGAAATTATAAAAGAAAACAGTTCCAATATCACATAAGATAGGAATTGAAAGAATCCACTGAAAACTTCCTGAAAATGATTCCAAAATGTAAACTCCCAAGATTACTATTATTGTCAAAATTGAGAGTTCCCAGGACAAAGAGAAAAGAAAGCAATCCAAAAGAAATAATTTAAATATTATGGCATCATAGTCAGGATTTCACAAGACTTGATAATGTCCCTAGAAGGAGAAGAGGGTTTTGAATATGATATTCCAAAAGGTAAGGGAATGCGTATTACAACCAAAAATACGCATTCCCTTACCTTTTGGAATGGGATATTTACTAAATGGGGTATTTACTAAAATAGAAGGCTTTCAAACATTTTTGATAAAAGGACCAAAGCTGAATAAAAAATGTGTCATTCAAATAAAAGACTTGAGAAATATAAAAAGGTATGCATGAGTGAGAAATCATGAAGAACTTAATTAAACTTAAACTGTTTATATTCCCAAATGGGAAGATGATACATGTAAGCCCTAAGAACATCAACATCATTAGAGCAATTTGAAAGAGTCTCCTCAAGACAGAGGGCATAAGTATGATTCTATTATGTTGAAATGATCTTAAAAGAAAATTGAAGGCAGAGAAAGAAAAATGTACTGGGAGAAGAGGAAAGGGAGAATAGGAAATTAAAGGCATCAAAAAAGCATACAAGGGGCAGCTAGGTGGTGCAGTGGATAAAACACCAGCCCTGGAGTCAGGAGTACCTGGGTTCAAATCCGTTCTCAAACACTTAAAATTACCTAGCTGTGTGGCCTTGGGCAAGCCACTTAACCCCATTTGCCTTGCAAAAACCTAAAAAAAAGGCATACAAGGAAGAGTTGTTTTCTTTTAATAATGGAGGGGAAATGGGGGAGTAGGCAATGCTTTGAACTTCATTTTCATCAGTAAATGTGGTCGATTTATTCAATTTGTAAAAATATGTATGTATACATAAACTTTTAGGTGTATATATAGCAACTAGATAGCTCACAGTGAATAAAATTCTAGTCCTGGAGTCAGGACTAGTTCCTGACTGAGTTCAAATGTAGTCTCAGACACTTAGTAACTTGTTTGGGCAAAAGTCATTTAACTTCTTGCCTTAATCCATTGAAGAAGGAAATGATAAACCAATAATAAACCAATATCTTTGCCAAGATGAGGAGAGTATTTGTCTATGAAGCCACAAAGAGTCAGATACAACTTAACAACTAAACAACATCATGTGTGTTATACTTAATTGGGTAGTGAAATCTATCTTATAAAATAGGAAGCAGGAGGATAAGGGGCTAAGAGAAAGGGAAGGGTAAGGAAAGGACCAGATTAAGGGAAGGAGCAGTCAAAAACAAAACAGACTTTTGTGAAAGGACTTTTGAGAGAAGAGTGGGAAGAGATAGAGTTAGACAGCCAGAGAGAGACACATGGAAATAGTTTAAGCCACTTTATTTCAGAACATAATTTCTGTTTTGGGGAGGTCTGAGAGGTCATGGACAATAGAGATGATATTTAGTCTGTCAACTTGTTGCTCACATGATCCAGAAAAAAAAGGACTATAACTTTTAATTAGATCTACTTTTTTGCTTTTGTTAGTTTGAGGTCATGATTTTTACTCCTGCCTTTTTTACTTCAGCAGAAGGGCTTACATGTAACTGTTACAAGTATATTTCTTGTAAAAAAAAGTATTGTTAGATTCTGATTTCTAATCTATTTTGCTAAGTGCTTCCATTTTATGAGCTAGTTCATCTCATTCATATTCACAATTATGATTGCTGTGTTTCCCTCCATTCTATTTTCTTGTTTTTCTCCCTGTCTTTCCAGGAATTGACACCCACTGACTCTGATCTCAATCATCATCCTCTTTCCATCTCCTATAATGCCAGTTTTGAAAACATGTCACAGGCTTACATCAAAATTCATCCCTATTCCCTGATCCCCCCTCCCTCTTTTCAATTGACATTTTCTTGGATTTGACAACCAGCTTGATCATGGTCCTTATAGTTAGAAAAAGCCTTCTAGAGGCTGCAACCTAGAAGAACCTACAATGCAAACACTAACCTGTAGTTTCAAAATGTCAGTGTCAGGGAAAGCAGGCTGCTAATGTATGGTTGTTATGGAATACAATTGTGCAGTGAGAAATTATGAAGGAGATAGGTTCAGAAAAACCTGGAAAGACATATGATCGGATGATCTGACGTGAACAGATTCAGAACAATGGTATACAGTAATAGCAATGTTATAACAGTGATCTAATGTGAAAGACTTAGCTATTCTGATCAATTCAATGATCTTCAATAATTCCAAAAGACTTATGATGAAAAAGTCTATGCATCTTCAGAGAGAGAGAGAGAGAGAGCTGATGAACTCTGAGTACAATTGGAAGCTTTTTTCTTTAAGTTTTGGGGGTATATTTTTCAGCATGGAGATATGTTATATATGATTTCACATGTATAATGGGTATGGTATTTTTTCTCTTCTAAATGGGTGAGGAATGGGCAGGAAGAAGGGAAAGAATTTTGTACTGAAATTTTTTTAATGAATTTTAAATAAAAAAATTTAAAAAAAACTAACTTGAGGACATCACATCCCTGACAACCCTCCCCACTAGAAACTATTTCTTTTCTCATTCCTCTCAACTCCAGTACTAAATATAAGATCCATTCAATTCACAGGGCCAAGGGAAGGGGCTGATATGATCACTACTCCCATTACTATTTCCAGACTATGCCACACACCCTTCAAAATTTCTCTTAAATATTTATTCAATAAATGCATGAAAGAATGACAGCTTCTTTTTTGCTAGTATAAAAAAGGAGGAAAATAAGGAAGTTAAGCCCAGTGAAGGCTACCATTCTGATTTTCTTGTGACAATTCATCTGTACTCATTTAGTTGATGTAGTCTGTGTTCTGATAGGCAACCAGGTGATTTGGCCAATTCAAAGAAACAGCAGATCAATTTATTAAATGAAGATAAATTGATTGAATACAAAAGAATTAGAGAATCACATAATTTTAAAGCAGCAAGGAACATTAGATGGCATCTAGTCCCACCTCCTATGTAATGCATGGTGCTTTTCCTGATCCTGATTGTAATAATATGTTCAGGAACAGAGTACACATGTCATACCTACTGAGCATGCCTGACCCAATCTTCTGTAATAGGAAGTATCTCCTATTAGACTCCTGTGGAAATGGAGTACTAATGGAGTACTAATCCTCACTGACAAAGGTAAGGGGGGAAGCAAAGAAGCTTTCACCCAGTCCAATCACTAAGCAGGTTTCAAGGCAGCTTATAGGTAATAGTAGGCTCAGGATAAAAGCAAATTATCATGTGATACTTCCCCCTTAGATCTAGTCAATGCTCACATGTTCCAGGAGTTATCCCTTTCTCCTGCCTTGGTATCTCAGTTTCACTCATATTCCCCTAAAGGGTCAGAACATATTGCTTTTATTTTTGTATGCTTTGGCACTCAGTTGTACCACTTACACTAAAATTGGTTTATTGGATCCACCCATAAAGATGTCTGTCACTACTTTTTAACTTTATTACTTTGCAGGATTCTACATTAGATGACTGTCCTCTGAAACATTACCTCATGAGTTGATGGCAGAAAAAGGACTATGAGTGAAGCCCAAGAGGGGAATATGTATTGGTCTCAAACCCAAAAGGACCCATTGAAAGAGCTCAAAAATTACTTTAAAAAATCAAGTAGGGGCACCTAGGTAGCACAGTGGATAGAGCACCAACCTTGGAGCCAGGAGAACCTGAGTTCAAATTCAGTCTCAGACGCTTAATAATTACCTAGCTGTGTGACCTTGACAAAGTCACTTAACCCCATTGCAAAAAACAAAAAAAAAATCAAGTAGAAAAATTGGGGAAAAGAAATACAAGAAAAATTCAACAATTTAAGAAAAGGAAACATGAAAGCTGACTGAAGAAAACAACTCCTTAAAAAAACTAATTAGGTGAATGGAAAAAGAAAAGAACTCCTTTAAAGATGCAATTACTCAAATGAAAAAGGAGATACAAAAACTAATTGATGAAAATAATTGCTTAAAAACTAGAAATGGGAGAATGGAAGCTAATGACTTTATGAGACAGCAAGAATTAGTCAAACAAAATTTTTAAAAATGGAAACAATAGGAGAAATGTAAAATGACTCATTAGAAAAACAACTGGAGAGATAATTTAAGAATTATTGGACTACCTCAAAGTCATGGACTACCTGAAAGACTTGGCAGTATCACATTAAAAAGTCAAAAGTTCTAGAATATAATATTCCAGAGAGCAAAGGAATTTGGACTACAACCAAGAATATACTACCTAGTAAAATTGAGATAAAATTTCAGGGGAAATGATGTCCATTTATTAAAATAGATAACTTTGAAATTTTTCTGATAAAAAGATCAGAGCTGAATAAAATATTCAATTTCAAAAAATAAAACTCAAGAGATATATAAAAATGTAAATGGGAAAAAGAAAAAGAATGTTATTCTATATGATTAAACTGGTATGTTCCTACATAAGATGGTACTTATAACTCTAGAGAATTGTATCTATATAAGAAGGCATATACTTAGAAGGTGTCAGTACACATTGGTTTTTCATGGGATGATATAAAAAAATTAAAACATTTTAAAAGAGGATTTTATTTGGAAAAAAGAAAGGGGGAGGCAGAAGAAGGCAAATTATATCACATGAAGAGACATGAAGGACCTATTATAGTAACAGGAGAGAAGGGACAGGGGAGAATTGTTTGAAGCTTATTCTCATTGAATTTGGCTTAAAGAGGGAATAACATATACACTCAGTTGGGTTTAGAAATTTATTTTGCCCTAGAGGGAATTAGGAGGGAAAGGGATGGGAGAAATGGGTAAGAAAGAAATGATAGAAGGGAGAGCAGAAGGAAGGGTAAAAGTTGGAGGAAGATGGCTAAAATAAAAGTAGAGGGGCTGATAGAAGGGAGGCCACATTGAGGGAGGTGGAAGTCAGAAGCAAAAACACTGGTGGCAAAAAAAAAGATCACAACACCATCACAGAAGATGGAAAAAGTATTATAAGTGAAGCCCAAGAGGGGATTCTGTACTGATCTCAAGTCTAAAAAGAACTCTGGAAGAGTTCAACAAGGTTTTTTTTTTAATCAAGTAGAAAAAAATGGAAAAGAAATGCAAGAAAAATTGAAAGTGAAAGGAGAAAGAAAACTATAAATAGAAGATAGAATGTAGGGTAATGCAGAGTTAGTTATCATAGGTGTGAATGGGATGAATTCTGTCATTAAATGGAAGCAGGTAGCAGAGTGGAAGAAAAATCAGAATCCTACAATATATTGTTTAGAAAAAGGACACTTGAAGCAGAGAAATACACACAGAGAAAAATAAAAGAATGGACAGAATATATTATGCTGCAGTGGAAGTAAAAAAAATAAATAAAAAGGCAGCAATCCCAAACTCAGACAAAGCAAAAGCAAAAATATATCTCACTAAAAGGGATGAAGAAGGAAACCACACCTTCCTAAAAGATACCAGAGACAATAAAGTAATATCAATGTTAAATATACATGCACCAAAAGGTATATTTTATTTTATTTAGAAAGATTTTATTTATTTTGAGTTTTACAATTTTTACCCTGATCGTGCTTCCCTCGCCCCACCCATCACAGAAGGAAGTCTGTTAGTCTTTACATTGTTTCCAAGTATACATTGAACTAAGTTGAATGTGATGCGAGAGAAATCATATCTTTAAGGAAGAAAAATAAAATATAAGAGAGAGCAAAATTATATAAAATAACAGAGTTATTTTATCTAAATTAAAGGTAAAAGTCTTTGGTCTTTCTTTAAACCCCACAATTCTTTCTCTGGATACAGATGGTATTCTACAATGCAGATAACCCAAAATTGTCCCAAACTGTTGCACTGATGGAATGAGCAAGTCCATCAAGGTTGCTGTTAAGGTATACAGTGTTTTTCTGGTTCTGCTCATCTCACTCAGCATCAGTTCATGCAAATCCTTACAGGGTTCCCTGAATTCCCATCCCTCCTGGTTTCTAATAGAACAATAGTGTTCCATGACATATATATACCACAGTTTGTTAAGCCATTCCCCATAAAGGAACATTTACTTAATTTCCAATTCTTTGCCACCACAAACAGGGATGCTATGAATATTTTAGTACGTGATGTTTTTACCCATTTTCATCATCTCTTCAGGGTATAAACCCAGTAGTGGTATTACTGGATGAAAGGGTATGCTCATTTTTGTTGCCCTTTGGGCATAGTTCCAAATTTCTCTCCAGAAAGGTTGAATGACTTCACAGTTCCAACGGCAATGTAATAGTGTCCCAGATTTCCTACAACCCTTCCAACAATGATCATTATCCTTTCTGGTCATATTGGCCAGCCTGAGAGGTGTGAGGCAGTACCTCAGAGAAGCTTTAATTTGCATTTCTCTAATAAGTAATGATTTAGAGCAATTTTTCATATGGCTATGGATTGCTTTGATCTCCTCATCTGTAAATTGCCTTTGCATATCCTTTGACCATTTGTCAACTGAGGAATGGCTTTTTTCAAAAAAATATGACTCAATTCTCTGTATATTTTAGAAATGAGTCCTTTCTCAGAAACATTAGTTGTAAAGATTGTTTCCCAGTTTACTACATTTCTTTTGATCTTGGTTACAGTGGTTTTATCTGTGCAAAAGCTTTTTAATTTAATGTAATTGAAATCATCTAGTTTGTTTTTAGTGGTGTTCTCCATCTCTTCCTTAGTCATAAACTGCTCCCTTTTCCATAGATCTGACAGGTAAAGTAGTCCTTGATCTTCTAATTTGCTTATAGTATTGTTTTTTTTGTCTAAATCCTGTATCCATTGGATCTTATCATGGAATAGGGTGTGAGGTGTTGGTCTAATCTAAGTTTCTTCCATACTAACTTCCAATTTTCCCAGCAGGTTTTATCAAAGAGAGTTTTTATCCCAATAGCTGAGCTCTTGGAGTTTATCAAACAGCAGATTACTATAATCGTTTCCTGCTATTGCACCTAGTCTATTCCACTGGACCACCACTCTATTTCTTAGCCAATACCAGACAGTTTTGATGACTGATGCTTTATAATATAATTTTGGATCGGGTAGGGCTAAGCCCCCTTCTTTTGTACTTTTTTCATTAAATTCCTGGAAATTCTTGACTTTTTATTTCTCCATATGAATTTACTTACAACTTTTTCTAACTCATTAAAGAAATTTTTTGGAATTTTGATTGGTAGGGCACTAAACAGGTAGTTTAGTTTTGGTAGAAATGTCATTTTTATTATATTAGCTCTACCTATCCATGAGCAGTTGATGTTTTCCCAGTTATTTAAATCTGATTTAATTTGTGTGAGAAGTGTTTTATAATTGTTATCAAAAAGTTTCTGAGTCTGCCTTGGCAAATAGACTCCCAGGTATTTTACATTGTCTGAGATTACTTTGAATGGGATTTCTCTTTCTAACTCTCCCTACTGTATCTTACTAGTCAAATATAAAAAAGTTGAGGATTTATGAGGGTTTATTTTATCCTGCAACTTTGCTAAAATTGCTAATTGTTTCCAGTAGTTCTTTGGATGATTTCTTGGGAATCTCTAGGTAGACTATCATGTCATCTGCAAAAATGAGAGCTTTGTCTCTTACTTCCCAATTCTAATTCCTTCAATTTCTTTGTCTTCTCTTATTGCTGAAGCTAACATTGCTAATATGATATTGAATAGTAGTGGTGATAATAGGCATCCTTGTTTCACCCCTGATCTTATTGGAAATGCCTCTAGCCTCTCCCTATTAAATATAATGCTTGTTGATGGTTTCAGATACATACTGCTAATTATTCAGAGGAACAATCCATTTCTTCCTACACTCTCTAGTGTTTTTAGTAGGAATGGGTGCTGTATTTTGTCAAAAGTTTTTTCAACACCTATTGATATAATTATATGATTTCTGATGGGTTTGATATTGATATAATTAATTATACTAACAGTTTCTCTAATATTGAACCAACCCTGCATTCCTGGGATAAATCCTACTTCTTTATGTTGTATTATCCTAGTGATAACTTATTGTAGTCATTTTGCTAAGATCTTATTTAAAATTTTTGCATCTATATTCATCAGGGAAATAGGTCTATAATTTTCTTTCTCTGTTTTAATTCTTCCTGGTTTAGGTATTGGCACCATATTGGTGTCATAGAAAGAGTTAGCCAGAGTTACATCTTCACCTATAGAATTGAAATCAGTTGTTCCTTAAATGTTTGATAGAAATCACTTGTGAATTCATCTGGCCTTGGAAATGTTTTCTTAGGGAGTTCAATAATAGCTTGTTGAATTTCTTTTTCTGAGACAGAATTATTTAGGTATTTAATTTCCTCTTCATTTAACCTGGGCAATGTATATTTTTGTAAATATTCAGCCATTTCACTTAGATTGTCAAATTTATTGGCATAGAGTTGGGCAAAATACTTCTGAATTATTATTTTAATTTCTTCCTCATTGGTGGTGAGTTCACCTTTTACTTTTATGATACTAGCAATTTGGCTTTCTTCTTTCTTTATTTAAACAAATTGACCAGAGGCTTATCAATTATCAATTTATCAACCAACTCATGGTTTTATTAATTAGTTTAATAATTTTCTTGCTTTCAATTTTATTAATTTCTCCTTCAATTTTTAGAATTTCTAATTTGGTATTTAATTGGGGGTGTTTTAATTTGTTCTTTCTCTAATTTTTATTTGAATATTTAGTTCATTGATTCCTTTTTCTCCAATTTACTCATGTAATCATTTAAAGATATAATATGGGGGGGGGGCAGAGCCAAGATGGTGACAAGAGAAGAGCCTCTCTTAGGTGCTCTCTCTCAAAACTTATAAAATAAGGACTCTAAATTTTCAAGAGACAGAACCCACAGAGGGATCCAGTGAGGCAGTTCACCAGCCCAAGGTAACCTGGAAAATAGCAGAAAGGCTCCTCTCCACAGGGTTGGAGGGGCCGCCCAACAGAGTGAAGGAATTTCAGTCTCCTGGAGGCAGCCCCAAGATCCCTGGGAGCCACAGCTCACAGCAGCTGGGGCAGGTTCCTGACCTACACCCCTGGGACCACTGGGCACAACTTGGAAGATCAGCAGGGGGACCTCTGCCAGAGCGAGAGCAGAAGACCAGCCCTCAGGGCATTCAGCAAACATTGTGGCCAAGGCAGCCCAGATCCAGGAAACGCAAGCAGACAGAGCCAGTAAGCAGGAGCCCCTAGGCAACTAAGCCCTGAGTGCTGAGCATACCAAGGGTAAGGGAGTTGAGAGAGACTTCCAAAGTCTGTCCTCTGTACCTGGAACAGGACTCTGGGGCTCTGATCACATTCAGATCCTGATCACAGTCTAGGACCCCCATAGAACAGCAGGGGGCCCCCCACCTCAGCCCTGTGGCAGAGGGGTGCACTTGTGGTCATTCACAGACCAGGAGAGAAGACAGAGTTTCACACACTGAGATCCTTGTTGGGGGTCCCAATAATACTCAAAATCTCAGGAAGCACCCTAAGACCAGGCATAGGCTGGGGAAATGAGTAAACAGAGAAAAAAGAGGAACACCATTGAGAAATACATTGTCTATGATCCCAAAAAGGATCAAAATACTCAGTCTGAAGATGAGGAAGTACAAGTTCCTGCATCTAAAGACTGCAAGAAAAATGGAAATTGGGCTCAAGCTATGACAGAGTTCAAAAAAGATTTTGAAAATCAAGTGAGTGAGATAGAAGAAAAATTAGGAAAAGAAATGAGAGAGATGCAGGAAAAACATGAAAAAGAAGCCAGCAGCTTGGTCAAGGAGATTCAAAAAAATGCTGAAGAAAATAGCATGTTAAAACCAGCATAGGTCAAATGGATAAAATAGTTCAAAAAGTTATTGAGGAGAAGAATGTTTTAAAAAGCAAAATTTGACAGATGGAAAAGGAAATAAGAAAGCTCTCTGAGGAAAACAAATCCTTCAGATCTAGAATGGAGCTGAAGGAAGTTGCTGATTTTACAAGAAGTCAAGACACAATACTTCAAAACCAAAAGAATGAAATATTAGAAGAAAACGTGAAACATCTCATTGAAAAAACAACTGATCTGGAAAACAGAGTCAGGAAAGGTAATTTAAAAATTATTGAAATACCTGAAAAGAGCCTTGACATAATTTTTAAAGAATTCCTACAGGAAAATTGCCCTGATATCCTAGAAGCAGAGGGCAAAATAGAAATTGAGAGAATTCACCAATCTCCCTTGGAAAGAGATCCAAAAAGAAACAAACCCCAAGAATATTGTAGCCAAATTCCAGAACTCCCAAGTCAAAGAGAAAATATTACAGGCAGCCAGAAGGACACAATTCAAATATCATGCAGCTGCAGTAAGGATCACACAGGACTTAGCAGCAACTACATTAAAGGCTCGTAGGGCTTGGAATATAATATTCTGGAAGACAAAAGAGCTAGTAATGCAACTGAGAATCAACTACTCACCAAAACTGAACGTCCTCTTCCAGGGATAAAGATGGACTTTCAATGAACCAGGGGAATTTCAAATGTTCCTGTTAAAAAGCTGAACAGAAAGTTTGATCTTCAAATACAGTACTCAGGTGAACCATAGAGAGTGAAGGAAAGGGGTAAAATATGAGGGACTTAATGATAATGAACTACAAGTATTCCTGCATAGAAAAATGATACTGATAATACTCATAAGAAACTTCTCATTTAATAGAGCAGATAGAAGGAGCTCTTATAGATGAAGCACAAAAGAGAGAGCTGAATTTGAAGATATAATATATTGTAAAAATGGAGTTCATAGCTAAAAGGGAAATGTAATGGGAGTAAGAGAAAGGAGAGGTGGAATAGGCTAAGATAATTCATATAATAAGTTTTTAATTGCAATTACCTATTGCAATGATATGGAAGGGGGGAAGGCAAGGGGGAATCAGGGAACCTTCGCTCTCATCAGAAGTCGCTCAGAGACAAAACAGTATATATCCTCAATGGGGTATAGACATCCAGAGTAAGGAGAGAAGGAGTACAGGGTGGAAGCGGGGAATGTGAGTGATGGAGGAGAGGGTGGACCATGGGGGAGAGAGGCAACATATAAGACTTTTTTTTTTACTTCTTCCAAGGGACTGGGATTGGATGGCCTATCCGGGACCAGAGGGCCAGGTGGTTGCTGGGCCTTAGGGGTGGTATGTGGGTTCAGGCCCCTTGGCCCCAGGACAGGTGATCAATCTGCTGCACCACTCAACTATCCTGCAGCACATTTAAGAAGGGGCACAGAGTGAAAGGAGAGAGAAAATATAGTGTATAGTAGTGGGGAAATACAAATGGAGGGAGTTGCAATCAGCAACGGAAACAGTGGAAAAATACGGAAGTAGATTTTGTGATGGACTTATCCTAAAGGATGTGATCCACCCATGACAGAGCTGGTGTTGTTGGAACACATACTGGAGCACATTCATTATTATTATTATTATTATTATCATTATTATTATTAGGGGGAGTTGCAGGGCAGATGGGGTTGGGAGGTATACTCAGGGCCACACAGCTGGGTGATAGTTAGGTGCTGAGGCTGGATTTTAACACGGGTGCTCTTGACTCCAGGGCTGGTGCTCTGTCCACTGGGCCACCCGGCCACTATTATTATTATTATCATTATTATCATTTATCATTATCATTATCATTTTATTTTACATGGGGGTTTGTTTTTTGGGTTTTGCAGGGCAATGGGGTTGGGGTGGCTTGCCCAGGGTCATACAGCTGGGTGATTGTTGGGTGACTGGGGCCGAATTTGGGCTCAGGTGGTCCTGACTCCAGGGCCAGTGCTCCATCCACTGTACCACCTAGCTACCCCTATTATTATTATTATAATTATTTTAATTTTTTTCCTCTTTCCTTTATTTTATTGATCATGATGGTCCATATTTGGGGGGGTATTATGTTTACTCTTTTTTTTTTTGCAAGGCAAGTGGGGTTAAGTGGCTTGCCCAATGCCACACAGCTAGGTAATTATTAAGTGTCTAAGATCAGATTTGAACCCAGGTACTCCTGACTCCAGAGCCAGTGCTTTATCCACTGCAGCACCTAGCTGCCCCTATGTATACTCTTAAACAAGAACATTTTAATAATGTATTTTAAAAAACCATCATTTGTACAAAAATAAAATAAATACAGAAAAAATAAAAAATAAAGATATAATATAGCCCCTGACAGCAGGAGTGAATCCCACAGGTTCTGGCATGTTGTTTCATTACTGTCATTATCTAGGATAAAATAATTAATTCTTTCTATAATTTGTTGTTTGATCAATTCATTTTTTAAAATGGAGTTATTTAGTTTTCAATTAGTTTTGGGTCCATATCTCCCTGGCCCAATATTACATATGATTTTTATTGCATTATGATCTGAGAAAGATGTTTTCACTATTTTTGCCTTTCTGCAATTGATGATTAGGTCTTTATACCCTAGTACATGTCAATTGTTGTGTAAGTGCCATGAACTGCAGAAAAGAAGTATATTCTTTTCTATCCTCATTCAATTTCCTCCATAAGTCTATCATATCTAGATTTTCTAACAATCTATTTACCTCCTTAAATTCCTTCTTGTTTATTTTATGATTAGATTTCTCTAAATCTGAGAGTGGGAGGTGGAGCTCTCCCACTAATAGAGTTTTCCTGTCTATGTCTTCCTGTACCTCATTAAATTTTGCCTCTAAGAGTTTGGATGCTATACCATTGGGTGCATACATATTTAGTATTGAAATTACTTTTTTTGTCTATGGTACATTGTAGGAGGACACACCTTCCTTCCTTATCTCTTTTAACACTATTTATTTTTGCAGTTGCTTTGTCCGAGATAAGGATTGCTACCCCTTCTTTTTTTCCCTTCAGCTGAAGCAAAGTATATTTTGCTCCAAGCTTATACCTTTACTCTATATGTATCTCTCTGCTTCAGATGAGCTTCTTGTAAGCAGCATATTGCAGGATTCTTGTTTTTAATCCATTCTGCTATTCACTTATGTTTTAAGGGAAAGTTCATCCCATTCACATTCAAAGATATAATTATTAACTCTTTATTGACCTCCATGTTATCTTCCCTCTGTATTTTCCCCCTTTTTTCCCTTTATCCATATTCCCCAGTGTTTTTTCTTAATACCACCACCTTCAGTGTGTTTACCCTCCTATATTCAACCCCCTCCACTTTTTCCCCTTTCCCTTTGCCCCTTCTTCCTTCCCTTGCTTGTGTTGTTTGCCCCTTTCCTCGCCTTCCCCTTTTCCCCTTTTAACATTTTGAAGGTAACATGAGTTTCTTAACTTGACTGTGTATATATTAACTTTGTGCCCATCTGATAAGACTAAGATTCAGGTGGTTCTTACCTCCTACCATCTTCCCCTCTATTGCAATAAGTCCTTTGTACCTCTTAATGTAATGAGATTTGCCTCATTCAGTCTCCTTCCTCTTTACTGTCCTCCTTTTTAAGGAGGTATTGTTTTTAAATCGTTCTATCTGAGTCACAGACATGTCATGAGTGTCCATCACTTCTGGCTATTCTTTCTGCTAGAATTACAATTATTGAAAGTTATTAGAGTCTTTCTCCCAGGTAAGGATATATCCAGTTTCATCATACTGGATAGCAGTTTCTTGAATAAGTCATGCTTATCCATCTCTTCTGGCTAATTAAATTCTCTCTAATAGAGTTACAATTTTCAAGAGTTGTTAAAGTCTTTCTGCGAGGTAGGGATATTGCCAGTTTCATCTTATTTAATAACGGGTTTTTTTTTTCCTCCCGTCCCTTTCTTTTTTTTTTTACCTTTTCATGTGTCTCTTGAGTCTCCTATTTGAAATCCAAATTTTCCATTAAGTACTGATCTTTCCATGAGGAAAAGTTGGAAGTATCCTATTTTATTAAATGTCCATCTTTTGCCCTGGAAGTGAAGGCTCAGTTTTGCCAGATAATGGATTCTTGACTGCATTCCAAGTTCCCTTGCTTTTCAGAATATTTCATTCCAGGCCCTTTGATCTCTTAATGTTGATACTGCCATTTCCTGTATAATCCTTACTGTGATTCCTTAGTATTTAAATTGTTTCTTTCTGGTTGCTTACAGGATTTTCTCTTTTATCTGATAGTTCTGGAATTTGACTACAATATTCCTCAGTGTTTTCATTTGGGGATCCCTTTCAGGAGGGGATTGATGTATTTTTTCAATAACTATTTTGCCCTCTTGTCCCTTGACATCAGGGAAGTTTTCCATCACTAAATCCTGTAATACTGAGTCCAGGCTTTTTTTTCCCTCTTCAATGTTTTCAAGAAGATCAAAAATTTTTAGGTTATCTTTCCTTCATCTGTTCTCAAGGTCAGTGGTTTTCTTCTTTCAAAGGTGTTAACCTTCTCTAGGGTTTCTTTTCCCAAATTTTCCAAATGATTTTTAAACTCCTTTCTGATTTCTTCAAGGAAATCTTTCTGTGCTGGAGACCAAAACATATTCTCTTCAGGGGTTCTACATCTCTCTGAATTAAGGTCTTCTCCTTCTAGGAATTTTTCTATAGCCCCCCCTTTTCTCTAGTGTTTCATCATTTTCCTAAGATCTTGTGTTGGGAAGGGGTTCGTTCACAGAGGTTTAGTATTGAGATCCTTAGAGGCTTTACTCACTGAGTGTAATATCTCCAGCTAGCCAGTAGGGAGTGTTGGAAGCTTTTCTCACTGAATGTAATCTCTCCTCCCAGCCAGTAGGGGTGCTAGATACTGGAACCTAACCTGCACCCTTCCTGTAAGTCCCAGACTGTCAGTCCCACAGCCACCCCTCCACTCACTGCTTGTTTCTCAGAGTGAAGTGGTTCCCAGAGCAAAAGCCCCAGGGCTGAGCTGAGATTAGTCTCGCCCCTTCCCCACTGGCATTCACCACACCACCACCCCCTCCAAAGACAGGCCTCGAGCTAGGTGTTCTCCTGGCTTCTCTTTCTGGGTTTCATCAATAGGACTTCCATTAAGAGGTTTGGTTCATATTGTTTATGATGGAAAATCAGGAAACCTTAACACGCAGCTTCTCTCTGCCACCTTGACTGGAAGTTGTGTCCATCCTTCACTCTTTTTTTAGGTTTTTTTACAAGGCAGTGGGGTTCAGTGGCTTGTCCAGGACCACACAGCTAGGTGTCTGAGGCCAGATTTGAACTCAGGTACTCCTGACTCCAGGGCGGTGTTCTCTATCCACTGAACCACCTAGCCACCCCTGGTCTTTCACTCTTGAAGAAGACCATGACACCAGGGGAGATGATGCCATAACAAGCACATGAATTGGATTTGAGTGAGGGAGTGCTGTGCTAAATCACCAGCCTCACTTTCTCTTCCAGAGCCATATGGGTCCAGTGGCCAGAAAGAATCACAAAGACAGGAGATGGCCCTGGATGTGAAACAATCAGGATTAAATGATTTGCCCAAGGTCACACAGCTAGATTCTACTCCCATCCTCCTGATTCCAAGGCCGGTGCTCTACAGGAGTTGGAGAGACCGTTCAAAACCCTAATTCCCACAGTTATCAAATGCATTATTCATTTTAAACTTCTACAGCCAAGTGAAGTAGAACAGATAGTCTTAGTCCTATTTTGTAAAAATTAATACCCAGAAAGAATAAATGATTTGCTGATGGCATCAACTGGAAGGGTTTCCTTCCTTCCTTCCTTCCTTCCTTCCTTCCTTCCTTCCTTCCTTCCTTCCTTCCTTCTTTTCTCCTTTCTTTCTGTCTTGTTTTTATCTTGCCCAGGATAGAAATACAGTAACCATACAGCCCAATTCCAATACTATTGACATAAATGATTTAATTTGTTCCTTTTTCTGACTGGGGATCTACCATATTTTTGTGAACATCTGATCAGTTTTAACCCTAATATAGCACTAATATAGCACACTTCTTCTGAACTTGAACTCTAATGACCTAACAGTCTTAACTTCCTTCAGTAGCAGGATTAAAGTTACCATGAAGACATTATTTCTGCAATCCCCTACAAACTCAGAACTTCTGTGATGCTGGGATGGGAATCAGGTCCCAGAGGCAGTGGAAGTAGCATAAGGTTAGAAACTAAGAAGAGGAGAGGAGAGGAGAGGGAGAGGAGAGGGGAGAGGGGAGAGGGGAGGGGGAGAGGAGGGGAGAGAAGAGGAGGGCAGAGGAGAGGGGAGGGGAGGGGAAGGGAGGGGAGGGGAGGGGAAGGGAGGGGAGGGCAGGGGAGGAGAAAGATGAGACCCTAACTGGTCTTCCAAATGATGCCAGGAAGAAAAGTATACCAGATGGGCTGGGTGGGGAGACTGGGAGGCACGAATCAGCTCCTGTTCTAATTTCTGTTTCTGGAATTTTCCATTCCTTTTCCAGCTAGACATTGGAGGGGCATTCATATCTGAAGTGGGGACTGAGGTCATAAAATATGGAGCATACTGCTTCTATCCTTTCCTTTCCCATATTTCTCCAAAATGGTCCCTGCCAGGGCAACTAGGTGGTGCAGTGGATAAAGCACCGGCCCTGGAGTCAGGAGTACCTGGATTCAAATCCAGTCTCAGACACTTAATAATTACTTAGCTGTGTGGTCTTGGGCAAGCCACTTAACCCCATTTGCCTTGCAAACCCCCCGCCAAAAAAGAAAACCCCAAATAGGGGTTTCACAAGTGAAATAACTAAGCAACAAAAATAGATACAAATCAAAATGGTCCCTACCACCATCCTCCTCTCTCAAGGTCTTACCTCTTCCTTTATCCTCACTACCAAACAAAGAAAAAACTAGACCCAGGTTGGGGTCTCTACCAGAAAACCCAAAATGTCAAGATTGGGGGGGGGGGGGTCTTGGACAACAGAAGGAGGCTAAGGAGATTTCAAACATTTGTCCATCCCCAGGGACAGCTTAGAGAAAAAGATTCCAAGACTGGTCAGGACTGTACTGTATGGAGGTATGTTTGTGGTGATAGTATTTGGGGTCAAAGCACCGGCCCTGGAGTCAGGAGTACCTGGGTTCAAAGCCAGTCTCAGACACTTAATAATTACCTAGCTGTGTGGCCTTGGGCAAGCCACTTAACCCCATTTGCCTTGCAAAAACCTAAAAAAAACCTAAGACCCAAGTGCCCAGCTTTATTCCAAGCCCTACTCCTCACACTTAGACATATGGCTAGGAAACAGGCTCAGCCTTACCAAAAAAGCCTGGTAGTCAAAGAATAACTTTAGAGTTGGAAGACCCAATAGTGATCATTGAAGCCAATGTTCTCATCTCACAAAGGAGAAAAATGAGGCCAGAAGGGAACTATCTTGCCCAAGGTCACAGAGCTAATAAGTAACAGGGCTGACATTTAAACTCAGGTTCTCCACCTTCAAAGTCAGTGCTTGTCACACCATGTCACCCTGCCCCAGGCCTCCCTCAGTCTCCCAGCTCTGCTGAAACCCTCCTGGTTCTGAAGCCCTAGCTCCAGAATTTCCCTTTAAGCCTGAATCCCATTAGGAGTTCCAATTGAGAGAGTTCTAGGGTAACTCAGCCCTTCCATCTATCCAGGAAATAACTAAGGGCCTGCCCTCCACTCTGTCATTTCTCCATGACCTACTACCCATAGGCCAGTCCCTCAGGCTGTCTCTTTCTCTCCCTCTCCCTGCCTGAAAGTTGAGGCACTCTGGAGAACATAGATTCATCCTGGTCTTCATAGCAATCTAATTCACAGAATCTCATAGTCCTGAAACCTCAGAAGACCCCTGATTCATCAAAATCTTGATGAGAATCCCCTGTATTGAATCCACGATTTGGCTCTTTACTAAAAACTGTCCCCAATGGTGTCCCACAATGCCTCGAGGAAGTTTATTCAGCTTTTGGATGGGATATTCTCCCTAGAGCAAAAGATTTCATCTTTCTATACACCCTATCCCTGTGCTCCAGCTTTCTCTAAAGCTTCTAGCCCAAGGGTTTAGGTATTAATGGAACTCAGGATCAAAATAACAGAAGACTCAAGAGTCTATCACCTGATCCAAAAATCCAGATTTAAATGGAAGCCCACTAACTTTTGTTAGATGATTTTTCCAAGGGTACAAATGTTGCTTTGTTCAGTTGTCTCTGACTTTTCATGTCTTCATTTCAGATTTTCCGGGCAGACACTGGAGTGCCATTTCCTTCTTTACCTCATTTGGCAGATGAGGAAACTGAGTAACTAAGAGGGGAAGAGACTTTCCCAAGGTCCCACAGGTAAATGGCAGGGATGAGACAGATAGGAAGAGTCAAAAGGGCAACATCCTTGAGAAGAAAAAGTAGGAGGGAAGGTAAAGAAAGAAGAGTAGGCACTCCAGATACATCTTCTCTCCCTGCAACCAATTCTTTCCTTCCCCAATGTTTTCTCCTTAGCCCAGATTCAGGGTTTCTTCTCTGCCTGCAACTTCATTTAGTCTTCAATGGGTTTTAGTTTCAACAACTACCTTGATGGTATGCTTTAGTCAGTGGTCCATTGGAGAAGTAGGTGGACCAGTGGAAAAAGTACAGGACCTAGAATCAGGAAGACATGAGTTCAAATTCAGTCTCACACAAATTTGGCTTGGTTTCTTCACCTGTCAAATGAGCTGGAGAAGGAAATGGTAAATCATGCCAGTATTTCTGACAAGAAAATATCAAATTGGGATGCAGAGTCAGACAGGATATTGTAGGATTCTGGTTTTTAATCCACTCTGTTATTTGCTTGCATTTTAAGGGAGAGTTCATCCCATTTGCATGCAAAGTTATAATTACTAATTCTTTATTACCCTCCATGCTATCTTCTCTCTGTTGATATTTTTCCCCTTTTTTCACTTTATCCATATTCCCCAGTTTTTTGTTTCTGAATTCCACCACCTTCAGTGTATTTGCTCTCCTATATCAACCACCCTCCCCTTTCTTCCCCTTTCCCTTTTCCCTTTCTTCCTTCCCTTCCTTCTGTTAGTTCCCCCCTTTTTCTCCCCCTCTGTGTCCTCCCTTCCCCTTTTACCCTTTTAATACTTTAAAGGTAGGATTAGTTTCTTAACTTAACTGAGTGTGTATGTGTAAGTTAACTTTAAGCCAAGACTGATGAGAGGAAGATTCAGGTGGTTCTTACCTCCTCCCTTCTTCCCCTCTATTACAATAGGTCATTTGTACCTCTTAATGTAATGAGATTTACCCCATTCAATCTCCTTCATCCTCCTGTCTCCTTACTGTTCCCCTTTTTAAGGAGGTGTTGTTTTTAAATCATTCTGAGTCACAGAAAAGTCATGAGCATCCATAACCTCTGACTAAGTATATTCTCTCTAATAGAGTTACAATTCTCAAGAGTTATGAGTATCTTTCTCCCAGGTGAGGATATAGCCAGTTTCATCTTATTGGATAGCAATATTTTTTTCTTTACCCCCTTATTTTTTTTATCTTTTCATGTGTCTCTTGAGCCTCCTCTTTGATTTCCAAATTTCCTATTTAGCTCTGGTCTTTTCATCAGGAAGTCTGAATGTCTGAAAGTCTCCCATTTTGTTAAATGTCCATCTTTTCCCTGGAAGAGAAGATGCAGCTTTTCTGGGTAGTGGATTCCTGGCTGCATTCCAAATTCCCTTGCTCTTCAGAATATTTCATTCCAGGACCTTCAGTCCATTAATGTTGATGCATCCAGGTCCTGTGTAATCCTTAATATGGCTACTCGGAATTCAAAATTGTTTCTTTCTAGCTGCTTGCAGGATTTTCTCTTTTATCTGATAGTTCCTGAATTTGGCCCCAAGATTCTTTGGTGTTTTCATTTTAGGATCTCTTTCTGGAGGGGATTGATGTATTCTTTCAATAACTATTTTGCCCTCTGGTTCCATGATATCATGGAAGTTTTCCATCACCAAATCCTGCAATATTAAGTTCAGGCTTTTTTTTCCTCTTCAATGTTTTCAGGAAAACCTATAATTTTCAAGTTGTCCCTTCTCAATCTATTCCTGAGGTCAATCATTTGCTGATAAGGTATTTTACATTTTCTTCTAATTTCTTGATTTTTTGGTTTTTGTTTAATAGACTCTTGCTGTCTCATGAAGTCATTAGTTTCCACAGACTCTGTTCTTCTTTTTAAGAGAAGAAATTTCTTCATCTACCTTTTGCAACTCCTTTTCGAATTGGTCAATTCTATTTTTGAAAGAGTTGTCCATTTGACCATTTGAGGTTATTGAGGTGTTGAGAAAATTATTTTCTTTTTGCATTTGTCCAATGGTATTTTCCAAGGATTTTTTTTCTTGTTGCAAGGTGTTAATTTTCTCTCACAAATTTTACAATTGATGTTTTTTATTAAAGATTTTATTTGAGTTTTACAATTTTTCTCCCAATCTTACATACCTCCCCACACCCCCACCCCACGGAAAGCAATCTGTCAGTCTTTATTTTTTTCCATGTTGTACATTGATCCAAATTGAGTGTGATGAGAGAGAAATCACATCCTTAAGGAAGAAACAAAAACTCTAAGAGATAACAAGATCAGACAATAAGATATCTGGTTTTTTTCCTAAAGGAAAGGGAATAGTCCTTGAACTTTATTCAAACTCCACGGCACTTTATCTGGATAAAGATGGTATTCTCCATTGCAGACAGCCCAAAATTGTGCCTGGTTGTTGCACTGACAGAATGAGCAAGTCCATCAAGGTTGAACATCAACCCATGTTGCTGTTAGGTTGTACAGTGTTTTTCTGGTTCTGCTCATCTCACTCAGCATCAGTTCATGCAAATCCTTACAGGGTTCCCTGAATTCCCATCCCTCCTGGTTTCTAATAGAATAGTGTCCCATGACATACATATAACACAATTTGCTAAGCCATTCCCCAATTGAAGGACATTTACTTGATTTCCAATTCAAAGTCATCACAAACAGGGCTGCTATGAATATTTTTGTACAAGTGATGTTTTTACCCTATTTCATCATCTCTTCAGGGTATAGACCCAGGAGTGGCATTGCTGGATCAAAGGGTATGCTCATTTTTGTTGCCCTTTGGCCGTAGTTCCAAATTTCTCTCCAGAAAGGTTGGAGAACTTCACAGCTCCATTGACAATGTAATAATGTTCCAGATTTCCCACAAACCTTGCAACAATGATCATTATCCTTTCTAAACATATTGACCAGTCTGAAAGATGTGAGGTGGTACCTCAGAGGAGCTTTAATTTGCATTTCTCCAATAATTAATGATTTAGAGCAACTTTTCATATGGCTATGGATTGCTTTGATTTCCTCATCTGTAAATTGCCTTTGCATATCCTTTGACCATTTGTCAGTTGGGGAATGGCTTTTAGTTTTAAAAATATGACTCAGTTCTCTGTATATTTCAGAAATGAGTCCTTTGTCAGAATCATTAGTTGTAAAGATTGTTTCCCAGTTTACTACATTTCTTTTGATCTTGGTTACAGTGGTTTTATCTGTGCAAAAGTTTTTGAATTTAATGTAATCGAAAGCATCTACTTGGTTTTTGGTGATATTCTCCAACTCTTCCTTAATCATAAACTGCCCCCCTTTCCATAGATCTGACAGGTAAACTAGTCCTTGATCTTCTAATTTGCTTATAGTATTGTTTTTCATTCAAAATCCTATAACCATTTGGATCATAACTTGGTAAAGGGTGTGAGGTATTGGACTAATCTAAGTTTCTTCCATACTAACTTCCAATTTTCCCAGCAGGTTTTATCAAAGAGAGTTTTTACCCCAATAGCTAGACTCTTTGGGTTTATCAAACAGCAGATTACTATTATCATTTCCTGCTGTTGCTCCTAGTCTAATACACTGGTCCACCACTGTATTTCTTAGCCGATACCAAACAGTTTTGATGACTGATGCTTTATAATATAATTTTAAATCATATAGGGCTAAGCCCTTCTTTTGCACTTTATTTCCCATTAAATTCCTGGAAATTCTTGACTTTTTATTTCTCCATATGAATTTACTTACAACTTTTTCTAACTCATTAAAGTAATTTTTTTGGAATTTTGATTGGTAGGGCACTAAACAGGTAGTTTAGTTTGGGTAGACTTGTCATTTTTATTATATTAGTTCTACCTATCCATGAGCAGTTGTTATTTAAATCTAATTTAATTTGTGTGAGAAGTGTTTTATAATTGTTTTCAAAAAGTTTCTGAGTCTATCTTGGCAAATAGACTCCCAAGCATTTTATATTGTCTGAGGTTACTTTGAAAGTGATTTCTCTTTCTATCTCTTCCTGCTGTATCTTGCTAGACATATATAGAGAATTTAAGGATTTATGAGGGTTTATTTTATAACCTGCAACTTTGCTAAAATTTTTAATTGTTTCCAGTAGTTTTTTTGGGTGATTTCTTGGGATTCTCTAGGCAGACTTTCATGTCATCTGCAAAGAGTGAGAGTTTTGTCTCTTCCTTCCCTATTCTAATTCCTTCAATTTCTTTTTCTTCTCTAATTGCTGATGCTAACATTTCTAATACAATATTGAATAGTAGTGGTGTTAATGGGCACCCTTGTTTCACCCCTGATCATATTGGGAATGCCTCTAGCCTCTCCCTATTAAATATAATGCTTGTTGATGGTTTCAGATACATACTGCTAATTATTCTAGGGAACAATCCATTTATTCCTACACTCTCTAGTGTTTTTAGTAGGAATGGGTGCTGTATTTTGTCAAAAGCTTTTTCAGCATCTATTGATATGATCATATGATTTCTGATAGGTTTGTTGTTGATATAATTGAGTATACCAACAGTTTTCCTAATATTGAACCAACCCAGCATTCCTAGGATAAATTCTACTTGATCATAATGTATTATCCCAGTGATAACTTGTAATTGTTTTACTAAGATTTTATTTAAGATTTTTGCATCTATATTCATTAGGGAGATAGGTCTATAATTTTCTTTCTCTATTTTAACTCTTCCTGGTTTAGGTACCAGCACAATATTGGTTTCACAGAAAGAGTTAGGCAGAGTTCCATCTTTCCCTATTTTTCCCAAGAGTTTATATAGAATTGGAACCAGTTGTTCCTTAAATATTTGGTAGAATTCACTTGTGAATCCATCAGGCCCTGGAGATTTTTTCTTAAGGAGTTCAATGATGGCTTGTTAAGTTTCTTTTTCTGAGATAGGGTTGTTTAGGTATTTAATCTCCATATTTTTGTAAATATTCATCCATTTCACTTAGATTATCAAATTTATTGGCATAGAGTTGGGCAGAATAATTTTGAATTATTACTTTAATTTCCTCCTCATTTGTGGTGAGTTTACCTTTTTCATTTATGATACTAGCAATTTGGTTTTCTTCTTCCTTTTTTTAATCAAATTGACCAGAGGTTTATCAATTTTATTGGTTTTTTCATAAAACCAACTTTTGGATTTATTTATTAATTCAAATTTTTTGCTTTCAATTTTGTTCATTTCTCCTTTAATTTTTAGAATTTCTAATTTGATATTTAATTGGAGATTTTTAATTTGTTCTTTCTCTAATGGTTTTAGTTGCATGTTTAGTTCATTGATTTTCTCTTTCTCTAATTTATTCATTAAGCATTTAAAGATATAATATATCCCCTAAGGCCCACTTTGAGTGAATCCCATAGGTTCTGGTATGTTGTTTCATTATTGTCATTATCTAGGATAAATTGATTAATTCTTTTTATAATTTGTTTTTTGGCCCACTCATTCTTTAAAAGGAGGTTATTCAGCTTCCATTTGGTTCTGGGTCTATATATCCTTGGCCCAATATTCCATATGACTTTTATTGCTTTGTGATCTGAGAAAGATGTATTTACTATTTCTGCCTTTCTACAGGTGATCATTAGGTTTTTATGTTCTAATACATGGTCAGTTTTTGTATAAGTTCCATGTACTGCAGAGATAAAGGTATATTCCTTTCTATCCCCATTCAATTTCCTCCATAAGTCTACTATATCTAATTTTTCTAACAATCTATTTACCTCCTTCACTTCTTTCTTGTTTATTTTATGATTCGATTTATCTAGTTCTGAGAGCAGGAGGTTGAGGTCTCCTACTAGTATAGTTTTGCTCTCTAGGTCTTCCTGTAGTTCTTTCAGCTTCTCCTCTAAGAATTTGAATGCTATCCCATTGGGTGCATATATATTCAGTATTGAAATAGCTTTATTGTCTATGGTACCATTTAGGAGGATAAAGTTTCCTTCCTTAACTCTTTTAATGCTATCTATTTTTGCAGCTTCTTTGTCTGAGATAAAGATTGCTTCCCCTGCTTTTTTCACTTCAGCTGAAGCAAAATATATTTTGCTCCAACCTTTTACCTTTACTCTATATGTATCTCTCTGATTCAAATAAGTTTCTTGTAAGCAGTATATCGTAGGATTCTGATTTTTAATCTACTCTCCTATTTGCTTATCTTTTAAGAGAGAGTTCATCCCATTCACATTCAAAGTTATGATTACTAATTCTTTATTGCCCTCCATGCTATCTTCCCACTGTTTGTATTTTTCCCCTTCCCCCCTTTATCCATATTCCCCAGTATTTTGTTTCTGAATACCACCCCCTTCAGTGTTTGTCCTCCTATATTACCCCCCTTCTTTCCCCTTTCCCTTTTTCCCTTTTCCCTTCCCTTTCTTTTGTTAGTTCCTCTTTTTTTACCCCTCCCCTCCCTTTCTCTGTCCCCCCCTCTCCTTTGCCCTTTTTGATACTTGAAAGGCTAGGTGTTTTTTAAGTTAACTGAGTATGTGCATGTTGACTTTAAGCCAAGTCTGATGAGGAGATTCAGTTGTTTCTCATCTCCTCCTTTCTTCCCCTCTATTACCATAGGTATTTTGTACCTCTTAGTGTAATGAGGTTTACCCCATTCAATCCCCTCCATCCTCCCATCTCCTTTCTGTCCCCCTTTTTAAGGACATAGAGTTTTTAAAATCATTCTATCTAAGTCATAGAAAATTCTGAGTATCCATCACTTTTAGCTAAGTACATTCAATATAATAGAGTTAAAATTCTTGAGAGTTATTAGAGTCTTTCTCCCAAGTGGGGTTATATCCAGTTACATCCCATTGGATAGCAGTCTCATGGATAGATCATGAATGTCCATCACTTCTGGCTAGGTATATTCTCTCTGTCAGGGTTACAATTCTCAAGATTTATGAGAATATTTTCCCCATGCTGGGATATAGCCAGTTTCAACTTACTGGATGGCAGGGTTTTTTTTTACCTCCCCCCCCCTTTTTTTTACCTTTTCATGAGTCTCTTGAACTTCCTGTTTAATGTCCAAATTTTCTATTTAGCTCTGGTCCTTTCAACAGGAATTTTTGGAATTCTTCCATTTCATTAAATGTCCATCTTTTTTCCCCTGGAAGAAAAGGCTCAGCTTTGCAGGATAGTGGATTCTTGGCTGCATTCCAAGCTCCCTTGCTCTTTGAAATATTTCATTCCAGGTCCTTCAATCCCGTAATGTTGATGCAGCCAGGTCCTGAGTAATCCTTACTGTGGCTCCTTAATATTTAAATTGTTTCTTTCTGGCTGCTTACAGGGTTTTCTCTTTTATCTGATAGTTCTGGAATTTGGCCACAACATTTCTTGGTGTTTTCATTTTAGGATCTGGAAGGGATCAATGTATTTTTTCAATGACTACTTTGCCCTCTAGTTCCATGATATCAGGGCAATTTTCCATCATTAGATCCTGTAATATTAAGTACAGGCTTTTTTTTTCTCTTCAGTGATTTCAGGAAGTCTAATAGTTCTCAGGTTGCCCCTCCTCAAACTATTCTCAAGGTCAGTGGCTTGTTGATGAGGTATTTTACATTTTCTTCTATTTTTTTCTATTTTTTGATTTTGTTTAACTGGCTCTTGCTGTCTCATGAAGTTATTAGTTTTGCAGACTCCATTCTTTTTTTAGGGAGGAGTTTTCCTCATAACCTTTTGCAACTTCTTTTTCAATTGGTCAATTCTACTTTTGAAAGAGCTTTCCATTTGACCACTTGAGGTTTTGAGAGAATTATTTTCCTTTTGCATTTGCCCAATTGAGGATCTGAGAGAATTATTCTCATTTTGTATTTGTCCAATTGAGGATCTGAGAGATTTATCCTCATTTTGTAGTTGACCAATTTTATTTTCTAAGGATTTGTTTTCTTGTTGCAAGTTATTAATTGTCTCTCCCAAATTTTCCAGTTGATTTTTAAACTCCTTCCTTATTTCTTCAAGGAAGTCTTTCTGTGCTGGAGACCAGATCATACTCTCCTCAGAGGGTCTAGGTCTCTCTGAGTTAAGGTCTTTTCCTTCCAAGAATTTTTCTGTGGATCCACCTTTCTACTGACCCTTCTTCATTTTGCTAAGACCTTGAGATGGGGAGGGACTGGTTCACAGGGGTTTGGTGTTGGGATCCCTAGATGCTTTACTCACTGAGTGCAATTTCTCTGGATGGCCAGTAGGAGGTGCTGGTTGCTTTCTCTGGAGTGTCTGTGACCTTGACTGAGGCTTTCTCCCTTAGCTTGAAGGAAGGGGTTGAAGCTATTGAATCCTTTTGTCTTCAATCAATGGTGGGCTTTACCCTGGGGTGAGGTCATCCCTCTCCCTATTGTCAGCTGGGCTGGTTCTTCTGTTCACACACCTGTCCCTGAGGCAGAAGTAGTCTGCAATTGTTTGTTATGGGAAGAGGCCTCAACCACAATGGAGGCGTGGACTCAGAGTTCCTCAGACCAGAGGAGCCCAGGGATGGTGTCCGCAGCTCTCCTGCACCGGAACTCTCCCCCCAGCCCTGTTGGCAAGCTCTAGAGGGTGAGGGCCAACACCAGTGCCTCTGCTCCCTAGTTGACTCAAGCCCCCGTGGTCTAAACCCACCACTGATCTAGCAAGTCCGTCTCTGGGGCCCTCAGACTCCCCAGTTACAATTCAGCCACTAATCTGTCTGATTGGGGCTGATCCACCCTCTGCGCCCAGACTCACCCACCCGTACTCACCCAAGGATGCTGCAGAAGACATATCCTGAGATAGATGTTCTTTCTCCTGGCTTTTCTTTCTGGGTTTTGTGGGTTGGATTTCTGTTAAGAGATTTGTTTCATATGATAGATGGGGAAATATCAGGAGATTTTAGAACTGTGCCTGTCTTCTCTCTGCCATCTTGGCCAGAATTCTCCAATTGATTTTTAAACTCCTTCCTGATTTCTTCAAGGAAGTCTTTCAGTGCTGGAGACTAGATCATATTCTCCTCCGAGGTTCTATGTCTCTCTGAGTTAGGGTCTTTTCCTTTTAGGAATTTTTCTATGGACCCTCCTTTTCAATGGCCTTTCTTCATTTTCCTAAGACCTTGTGGTTGGGGAGGGGCTGGTTCACAGAGATTTGGTATTGAGATCCCTAGAGATTTTACTCACTGGGTTTAATAACTCCAAGTGGGTTGGCCAATAGGCTGTGTTGATTGCTTTCTCTGGAGTGTCTATGACCTTGATTTGAGGC
This sequence comes from Macrotis lagotis, assembly GCF_037893015.1. Lineage (NCBI taxonomy): Eukaryota > Metazoa > Chordata > Mammalia > Peramelemorphia > Peramelidae > Macrotis > Macrotis lagotis. The sequence goes on along the minus strand of NC_133666.1, from coordinate 628,893,975 downwards.
CCTTGCCCTTGGCCTGGAGGAGGTGGTTGAAGCTTCTGAATACTTTTATCTTTGAACAATGGTGGGCTTTGCCCTAGGGCAAGGTAATTGCTCTCCCTATTCACAGCTGAGGGAGTTCTGCTGCTCACACCTGAATCTGGGGTGGAGGTGGGCTGTAATTGAGTTTGTTTTGGGAAGAGACTTCAGCTGAAATGAAGGTATGGACTCTGAGTTCCTCCAGACCAGAGGAGCCCAGGGATCAATGTATATTACACTCCTGCACTGAAACTCACCCTCCAGCCCTGATGGCAAGCTCCAGACCACCAGTGCCACAGTCAATGCCTCTGCTCCCTAATTGGCCCATGTCCCCTCAGCTGATCAGGCCAGTCCCACTCTCAGGTTCTCAGGCTCTAGACCCACTGCTGATCAGGCTGGTCCCATTCTCAGAATCTCAGGCTTTCACCCTGTCCTGTGCTCCTGGCAGAGTCCACCCCTCTGCACCCAGGCTCACCCACAATCCCAGAAAACAAACTTTGAAGTAGATGTTCTCCTAGCTTCTCTTTCTTGGTTTTGTAGATCAGGTTTCTGTTAAGAGGTTTATTTCATATTATATATGAGGGAAGACCAGGAGACTTTAGCACTGTGTCTATCTTCTCTCTGTCATCTTGGCCAGAAATCCAAAAGGTATATTCTAAAGGAGAAGCTAAATGAATTTCAGGAGGACATAGACAACAAAACTATACTAGTTGGGGACTTCAACCTCCCTCTTTCAGAATTAAATGCAAAACGAACAAGAAGGAAGTTAAGAAGGTGAGAATTTTTTAAACGTTTGATATGGGGGGTGGCTAGGTGGTGCTGGGGGCAGCTAGGTGGCATAGTGGATAAAGCACCGGCCTTGGAGTCAGGAGTAACTGGGTTCAAATCTGGTCTCAGACACTTAATAATTACCTAGCTGTGTGGCCTTGGGCAAGCCACTTAACCCCGTTTGCCTTGCAAAAATCCTAAAAAAAAAAAATTGATATGACAGACCTCTGGAGAAAATTGAATGGGAATATGAAGGAAACTTTTTTTTCACAGTGCATGACACTTACTCAAAAATTGACCATGTATAAGGGAATAAATAAATGGAGAAAGGCAGAAATATTCAATGCATCTTTTTCAAATCATGATACAATAAAAATTATATATAACTCAATAATATTCCAGTTCAATCATGTACTATAATTTATTCAGCCATTGCACAATTGATATGATATATCTTTAGTTTCCAGTTTTTTACTATTTCAAAAAGAGTGGTTATAAATATTTTTTCACATATGTGTCCTGTACCTCTTTTTTTTTAATTCTTTGGGATAGAAGCCTCATAGTAATATCAATGATTGAAAGGGTAAATACTGCTTAGTCTTTTTTGAGGTATAGCTCCAAATTGTATTCCAGAATGGTTAGATCAGTTGCTCATCAACAGGGAATTTTTTTTCAGCCCCTTCAGCATTTGTCACTTTCTTTTTTATTTTGTTTTGTTTTGCTTTGTTTTGTTTTTGATTAACTATGACATTCTGAGGGACATGAATTGGAACCTCTGAGTAGCTTTAATTTACACCTCTCCAACCATTAGTGAGTTGGAACATTTTTTCATGTTTATGACAGCCTGAATTCCTTCCTTTGAAACCTTTTTTCCTATCCTTTGATCATGTAGTTACTGGGAAGAGACACTGAATCTTACAATTTTTTTTTTGTAAGGCAAACGGGGTTAAGTGGCTTGCCTAAGGCCACACAGCTAGGTAATTATTAAGTGTCAGAGACCGGACTTGAACCCAGGTACTGACTCTAGGGCCGGTGCTTTATCCACTACACCACCTAGCTGCCCCTGAATCTTATAAATTTGAATCCACTGTTTACGTAAGTTGGAAATAAGATCTTTCTCAAAGAAACTTGCTACAAAGATTTGTTGTTGCTACTTACCTGCTTCATTTCTATTTTAGTTACATTTGTTTTCTTAGTGCAAAACTTTTTAAATTCTATATAATTAAAATTGTATATTGCATCTTCTTTGGTTCTCTTTCTCCTCGTTCAGTTACATTCAATTATTCTGCATCTATCCATGCACTTGCACTGTTAGCAGCTCTGCTAAGAAGCAGTCAAGGATGTGAGGTATAACCTGATTGCCTTTCTGTAAAATTTCATTATTGACTAAAATGCTAAGAAAACAAGATTTTACTACTGCCTATAAAGTCATCATCTTCATCATCTTTATCAAAGTACTTTGATTTTTTTCAACCACAGACACTGACTGGCTTTATGATACTGGGCAACTCATTTAACCTCCCTTAGATTCAGTCTGTAATATGAAGATAATAATAGCACCCACATGCCAAGATCATTATGAGGATAAAATGAAATAATGTTTGTAAAGCATTTTGCAAAACATAAAGAGTTATATAAACACTGGTTTTATATTGTTATTGCTACTGTTCCAAAGATATTCATATTCTTAAAGTTGTTTTTTAATCATTTTAGTTGTGTCTGACTCTTTGTGATCCCATTGGGGTTTTCTTAGCAAAGTTACTATACCAGTTTTCCATTTCCTTCTCCAACTTATCTTGTATATAAAGAACTGAAGCAAAGAAGATTAAGATCACACAGTTGGTAAGTGTCTTAGACTGGATTTGAACTCAGGTCTTCATGACTCCAGCATTCTATCTCCTGCACCAGCTAGCTGCCCCAAAAGGCATTTATTAAGTGCTTACTCTGTGCCAAGCACCATACCAAGCACTGGGGGGTAAAAAGAGACTAAAAATACTCTCTACCCTCAGGGATCTTCCATTCTAAAGTGGAGGACACCATGTAAACAGCTACTCACAATCTATAAAGTGTAAATGATAGGTAATATCTAGTATGAAGACCAAAAGAGAATTCTAGCCAATACTTCTTGGAGAAGGTGGAATTTTAGCTGAGACTTAAAGAAAGCCAAAGAGTAGAGATGAAGAGGAAGAACAATTGAGGCACAGGGGACAGCCAATGAAAATACAGAGTTGGGAGATGAAATTTCTTGCATGAGAAAACACAAAGAGACCAATGTCATTGGATAATAGAGTACAATTGAGAAGAATAAGGTATAAGAAAACTAGAAATGTAAGAAGGAGTCAAGTAATAAATGGTTTTTAAAATCAAATAGAAGACTTCATATGTGATCTTAGAAGTAATAGGGAGCCACTAGAATTTATTGAATTGGAGAAGGCAATGACATGATCAGACCTGCCTTTTGAGATAATAAATCTGATAGTTGAGTGAATAAACTTCAATGCAGAGAGACATGAGGCAAGGGAAACAACCAGCAGGTTACCACAGTAGTCCAAGTATGAGGTGACAAGTGCCCTCACAATGGTGGTGACAGTGCCAAAGAAGAGAAAAGAGCATATAAGAAAGACTTTGCAAAAATAGAATCAACATGACTTGGTTGCATAATAGATAAAGGGAATTGATATTAGACATAAGGGCAATGTATTTAATTTTTAAAAAGCTTAGAAGAAAATGATGAGGAATGGAGAATGGCATCTAGTTTGGGAACCTGGATAACTGGGAAAATGATAATACCTAGCCTCTTTGCTGTTCCTCACTCAAGACATTCCATCTCCCAATTCTGTAAGGAAATTAGGAAGATAGGAACTCTTGAGGGCATTCAGTTTATACATCTTGGGATTAAGATGTTTAAGGGACATTTTTTAGATGTCCCATAGACAATTCAACCCAACAATTAACAATTAATAACCAACTTTCAACCTCCTTTGTATTTCACTATCAATTAGTCAATCAATACATATTTATTACTTGCATGAATTTCTATATTCTAGAAAGTGTTAGGATCTCAGTTGGAATGAATTTCACTGCCCTCTTATATAGGGACACATTACCATTTTGTAGATATTTAGGAAATTGATGCATTCAAATCATGCTTTATTTTTGTAACTATAAACAAAAGGGACTTCATTTTTCCCATACTTTCTTCAATAGCAAATGAAGACTTTTTTTGCTAACATCAATGCATACTATAATATTATATATTTAAAAGTGGTAGACTTTTTGGTGCCAAATTAATGAGATGTAGATTCTCAAAGCTTTGTTAGAATTGATAGGGTTTTATTTAATCATGCAAACATAACAAATTACAATAGTAGGAGAGAACTAATTATTAACTAAACTTTTAATATTCTCTAGACAATCCTAGAGAATATAAATTTCAAAGTTATTACTGAGATTTATAAATTTATGGCTATATTATCATCCTAAATTTCATTTCTGGGTTAGGAACATAGACACCAACCAGCCAGACACAATTTTTAAAATTGTGATTTGGTTCCCAGGCTAACCCATAAGAACCTATTTAATATACAATGTAGCTGAAATGCTATGCATTTGCAAGGAATTAATAATACTATTAAAATAACAATATTCAAAAATTATGAAATCAGGAAAAGATGTATAAGGAAGGCTTAGAATTATTTGGTTGGTTACTCTACTCTTGTCCTTTGTTCTCAAAGAAGATCAAATGACATCTTTGTTCTGGAGTCCGGGAAGTATGTCTGATTGTGACTGATCAGACCAATATGAACTCAAATGCTCTACCATAGGTCAGGCACAGTTAATTCATATGAACTTTTGGATGGAATCAGGTCTTTTGATTCATGCTTAAGTTAGATTTAAGGGGGGCAGCGTTGCATGAAATTATCAGTCTCACAATTTCTTTCAGAGTCAATACAATCCATTGACAAGACAAAGTCAAAACAACTGGTGATGGTTCAGGATTCAGTGGATGACTTTGGTGTCTTCATTGTCTAACCAAGATTTAAGCACTCTACAAAGTCTACTTCAGCTGCCTTCATGGCCCTCAGAAAATTTGTTCTATTTTTTTTAGGGTTTTTTTTTGGCAAGGAAATGAGGTTAAGTGACTTGCCTAAGGCCACACAGCTGGGTAATTAAGTGTCTGACACCAGATTTGAGCTCAGGTCCTGCTGATTCCAGGGCCGGTACTCTATTCACAGTACCACCTAGCTGCCCCTAGCGTAATTTGTTCTTAGCTGCTCAGTCTGACTTAGAATTATTTACACATGGAAAAGATAGGGTAGAGAAAAAGAATAATAAAATGTATATATAAGAGAGATAGTCTACTTCCTATATTTTAGCCCCTTGTAATATATCTAGGTAACCTCCAAGATAACTCTCTGGGGAACAAGACAGGTAACTAAGCAAAACCAGAAAGTCCTTATCCAAATCTTCCTGTCTCTGACCTAGTGCATCCATAGAAGGGGCAATTTATCCATTTATTTTCTGATCTTGCTCTCTACTGCCCCCTCCACTGGAGACGTGAGAAAATAACCAGTGAGGAGTTAAGAGCATGTATAACATAATTTCAGATCTGATGTGCATATAATGGAAAGTATCCATAACACTTAGAATATAACATAAACATTTATGGTTCTAAAGGAAATCCTACCATTAAAATCAACTACATGAAGCATGTTTTTGTCATTTCTTTTTTTTTTTCCGGTTTTTTTGCAAGGCAATGGGGTTAAGTGGCTTGATGAAGCATGTTTTTGAGACAAGTTCCCAGTTCTCTAAGCATACACAAAAAGGCAATACTTCCTGAATATGCCAAGTAGAGCCAATTTTCTTTCTTCTGACCCCCTAGGGTCTGCTGATGTGATAGACAATGTGAAATTTTCAGAGGTGGCATTGCTTTTTTCCCCTTCCAAATCTTGACTGTTTTTATAATTTTTTCAACAATGGGATTAAAAAAATGAAAGAAAGAGGTAAAAATATTGAAAACAAGTGAGAAGGTAACTTTAAAAAAACAGATTTTTGTCCAGGATATGAGTAACTAGATTGTAAATAAAATTTTGAGATTCACTGGGAAATATTTCACATATTCAAAACAAAAATAAAGTGTGGCAGAATTTCAATTCTATGTACTCATGGTTGTGATTAATCCAATTGGGAGAAGATTTATATGTAACTAGAATTTTAAAATATCTGGTTCATTAGACTAAAATTATGTTTTCAACATCTGGCCATCCCTTATCCTAAATCCAGGCTAAAGGTTGTCTTCAGTGAAGATTAGAACTTCTGGTATAAAGGCTATTGAGCATTTTTCAAGTCTATTTTCCATCTTTGGTATCCACCTTTTTCACCCAACTTTCACCTATGAATCTAAGAAGTTGTAGCATGCACAATGCTACATCCAGGTAAACCATTTTAGCATATAGGCAAAATGTGCCCCAAGTCAGGGGGAGAAGGCAAAAGACTCTTAGACCTCCGTATATAACTATGGAGGCTATCACAAAAGGTAAGGCAGCAGAATTAGAATAGGGCAAGAAAGGAGATCACCTCTTCTTGTCAACTAATACTGTTCAGGACCACATTTAGGGTTCCTTCAGTATCCAGATATACTTGAATGGTTTGCCATTTCCTTCTCCAGCTCATTTTACAGATGAGGAAACTGAGGCAAACAGGCATTCCCAAGATCATACAGTTAGGAAGTGTTTGAAGCCAGATTTGAACTCATAAAGATGAGTCTTCCTAACTCTAGGCCTATTACTCTTTACACTTCACTTCCTAGCTGCCCAATGACCACTTTTGTTGTTCTTTTTATTGTCTGGCTTAGTTGATTATTCATGTCTGACTCTTTGTGACCCCATTTGGGGTTTTCTTGACCAAGAAACCAGAGTAGTTTGCCATTTCCTTCTCCAGTAGTCAAAATACATCCAAAAAAATACAAAATATTTTTTTTAGTGGAGTAGGAAGGATACTCACAACCAGGAAAGTCTAAAGATCAATCTTTTCCCATTGAATATATATGGCAAGGACATCAACCAACCCAGTGTGAAAGGTCCCCAGAAGTGTGCTCCCTTCCTTTTGGCTCAAGGAGCATCTCTCTTCGAGTTGAAGTGGACAAGTTCATGAAACCCGGGAAGGTGGTGCTGGTCCTGGCCAGACAGTACTCAGGGCACAAAGCTGTCATTGTGAAGAACATTGATGGGACTTCTGACAGGCCCTACAGCCATGCCTTGGTGGCAGGTATTGACTACTATCCTCACAAAGTGACAGCAGCAATGGACAAAAAGAAGATTGCCAAGAGATCAAAAATCAAATCATTTGTGAAGGTTTATAACTGCAACCATCTCATACTCACCAGATATTCTGTGGATATCCCATTGGACAAAACAGTTGTCAACAAAGATGTGTTCCATGACCCTGCACTGAAATGGAAGGCCAGGAGGTAGGCTAAGGTCAAGTTTGAGGAAAGGTACAAGACAGGCAAATGCAAGTGGTTCTTCCAGAAGCTACAGTTTTAGAACTACTATGTTGGTCAAAAAATAAAATGTTTATTAAAAATTTTTAAAAAGAATATATATGGCAAGAATGCAGCCAAATAAGCATTGGGACAAGCAAGGCATTTAAGGCAAAGATGGGAAAAGACTGTGGGCAAGATTTCTTGAAGTTACTTATAAAGTAAGAACCAACATGATACAAGAGGGTCAAGAAGTCCCTGGGGTCAAGTCTTCCCTATGACATATATTAACTATTTAACCCTAGACAAATCAATCCATTAATTATTTGCCTTCTGTGTATCAGACACTCCAAAATACATTGGATTAAAAAAAAGGCAAAAGTCAGTCTTCACTCTCAAGGGGTTCAGAGGCTAATGGGAAAGACAAAGCGCAAGCTACTGTATAACAGCAAATTATGCAGGATAAATTAGAGACAATCAAGTAGGAAAGACACTAGAATTAAGAAGGATCAGATAGATGGTAGGATTTTAGCTGGAGCCTGAAAGAAGTCAGGGCAGCTAGGAGGCAAGATGAGGAAAGAGAATGCCAGGTAAAGAGAATTTTCATAGAAAATTCCTGGATTTGAGAGAAGGAAAGTCTTATTCCAGAAACAGTAAGGAGGATGGATTCAAAGAGCACCAATAATTAAGTGTAAGAAACTTGGAAGGTTGGGGATGGGGCAGGACATGAAACGCTCCAAAGGTTAAACAGGAGTTTTATGTTTTATTCTGGAAGCAACTGGGAGCTACTGAAATTTATTAAATAAGAGGTGGAGTGACATGATCAGATGCAGATTTTAGGACTATATAGGACCCAAGCTATATAGGCTACTGATGAGTTACAGATCTCCATTGGAAGATGGAATTTCCACAATGGGAAACATCAATTTAAAAAGTACATATTGGGGCGGCTAGGTGGCACAGTGTATAAAGCACCAGCCCTGGCGTCAGGAGTACCTGGGTTCAAATCCGGTCTCAGACACTTAATAATTACCTAGCTGTGTGGCCTTGGACAAGCCACTTAACCCCATTTGCCTTGCAAAAAATAAAAGTAAAATTTAAAAAATAAAAATAAAAAAGTACATATGGAATATGAAATTGAAATATTCAGTGATGGATTTCTGGAGTGAAATATAAGATTAGACTTGAGTGGGGAGTGCAGGGATGGAACCAAGACAGTAAAGAAAAAGCTAAGGCTCACCTGAATTCTTCCTCCAAACCCTTCCAAATATCTATAAATAATAATTATAAATAAATTCTAAAGAGGCACGAAAAAAGATGAAGTGAAACAATTTTCCAGCCCAAGGAAATTTAAATGGTCATCAGAAAAGGTCTTTTGCAACATGGTGAGAGAGGTGTGCCATTCAGCACACACTGAATTATTGATAGCAATAGCAGTTTGCAGACCTCTCTACCCACAGATGCCAAAGACAACTTAGAAGGTCAGCAGGATGAGAGTGAAGCATAATCCATAGCAGCCTGTGTCAACACAGACCAGCCCCAGCAAACCAGGAGCAAGCCTTGAAAGTCAATGGCAGTAGCTCTTTCCAGAGCTCTCAGTCTACAGATGATAAGGGGTTTGAACAACTGGTCAGAAGGAGATTACATGGGTCTCTTTGCTAACAATGAGGCAAGACTCTGTTGCTTTGCCCAAGCTGCATACAAGGAAGCAGTCCCAGGGTGAGAAAGAGCACTGATATACAAGCGCTTGCGACCACAGTGGAGTCAGGACAGAAAAAAGTGTTTGTGGTTACTCACAGACCATAGCACAAGCCAGGAAAGAAGCAAACACACCTCTGCTTAGATCATAGCACCTTGGAAGAACTAAAACCCTGTAGGTTCCTAGAAATATCTCTAAAAATAGTTGCACAAAACTCCAGAAGCTTGGGACAGTGCACCCTCCACCATGAAAAAAGAGTGATCCTTTAATAAAGATTTAAAATCAAGTCATAGACTAGGAAAATGAACAAACAGAAAAAAATCTAACCATAGAAAGTAAGTTACTATGGTGACTAGGAAGATTAAAACTCACACTCAGAAGACAAAAAAGCAAAGTTCCTACTTCAAAAACCTCCAAGGAAAAATATGAATTTGTCTTTGGTCATGGACAAGCTCAAAAAATTTTTTGAAAATCAAATAAGAGAGGGAGAAGAAAAATTGGGGAAAGAAGTGAGAGTGATAGAAGAAAATCATAAAAAACAAGTCAATGGTTTGGAAACACAAAAAAATTCCTGAAGAAAATAACACCTTAAAAATGAACCAGATCAAATGGTAAAAGAGGTCCAAAAAGTCAATGAGAAGAATGACTTAAAAAAGTATAATTGGCCAAATGGAAAAAGAAATACAAAAACTCACTGAAGAAAATATTCCTTAAAAATTAGAATTGAGCAAATAGAAACTAATGAGAAATCAAGAAACAATAAATATCTTACTAGGAAAAACAACTGACCTGAAAAACAGATCCAGGAAAGAGAATTTTAAAATGAAAACCAGATTTAAAAAAAGAACCCAAACATCTTACAAGAAAATTTCCCTGATATCCTTTTTTAAAAGAGGGTAAAATAGAAATGGAAAGGTTGCATCAATCACCAAAATGATACCAAAATGAAAACAACCAGGAATCTGAAAGTCAAATTCCAAACTTTCCATGTCAAGTAGAAAATACTGCCATGGTAGCAAATAATCTGATATACAGTCTGTGCATGTACAATCATGTTTAACATATTTTCATAACAGGCATATTGGGAAAGAATAATAGAACTGGGAGGGGAGAGACCATTAGAGAGAAAGAAACAACATAAAGGAAGATTTTAAAAGGGAATAGAGTATGCTTTGCTCTGAATCCAGACTCCATAGTTTTCCCTATGGATGTGAATGACATTTTCTTTAGCAAATCTCAGGATTGTCCTTGATCACTAAACTGTTGAGAGAACTGTGCCCATCTTAGTTTATCATCTCACAATGTTGTTTTTATGTGTACAATGTTTTCCTAGTTCTATGCACTTCACTCAACATTAGTTCATGCAAGTCTTTCCAAGTTTTTCTAAAATCTGGCAACTCTTTATTTTTTACAGAACAAAAGTTATAGTCATATACCATAACTTGTTCAGTTCTTGTTCAGCCTTCCTCAATTGATGAGCATCCCCTCAATTTCCAATTCTTTGCCTCTACAAGAAGAGCTGCTATAAATATTTTTATATAAGTGGGACTTTTCCCCATTTAATGATTTTTTTTGATATATAGATCTTGTAGTAGTATTGCTAAATCAAAGACTGAAGTTTTCAGGCTGTTTGGTTATATTTCAAATTGCTCACCAGAATGGTCGAATCACTTCACCAATCTATCAGCAGTGCATTACTGTCCCATTTTTCTCACATCCCCTCCAAAATCAAGCATTTACCTGTTTTGTCATTTTAGCCAATCTGATAGGTGTGAGATTTTACCTCAGAGTTGTTTTAATTTGTATTTCTCTAGTCAATAATGATTTGGAACTTTTTATATGACTATAGTTAGCTTTAATCTCTCCATCTGAAAACGACCTGTTCTCACCCTTGGACCATTTATCAATTGGGGAATGACTTGCATTCTTGTAAATTTGATTCAGTTCTCTATATATTTTAGAAATGAATCCTTTCACTAACTGTGAATTGTTTCTCAGCTTTCTGAATTCCTTCTAATTTGGTTGCATTAGTTTTAAAACTTTTTATTTCCCTCCATCCTATCTTCCCCCATTTGTGTTTTCCTTTCTCCTTTCCACTTCTCCCTCCTCAGAAATGCTTTGCTTCTGATTGCTGCTTGCCTCATTCTACCCTTTCTCCTCCTTCTTTCCTCTAGGGTAGGATAAATTTCTAAACCCAGTTAGGAATATATATTATTTCCTCTTTGAGCCAAATCTGTTGAGAGGATTATCTAAAGTCCATATTTTTCAAGCATATAAACTAAGTCAAATTCATAAAAGTAAGAATCATTCCCCACTTGACAAATGATCAAAAATATGAATTATTTTCTGGTGAAGAAATCAAGGCTATCCATAGCCACAGGAAAAAAAGTACTCTTAACACACTATTGATTAGAGAAATGCAAATTAAAACAATTCTGAAGTACTATCACTTACCCATTAGATATACCTATTAGGTTAGTTGGACAGAAAAGGAAAGTGATAAATGTTGGAGAGGATGGAGAAAATGAGTCATTAATGTATGACTGATAGAGTTGTGAACTGATTCAACTATTCTGAAAAACAATTTGGAACTGTGCCCAAAGGGCATATAAAACCAAAAACACTGACTAGCAATACTTCTACTAAGTCTGTGTCCTAAAACTGATTTTTAAAAAAGTACCTAGGTAATCAAAAATATTTATAGCAACTCTTTTAGTGGTAAAGAATTGGAAATTGAGGTGATACCCATGACTTGGGAATGATGAACAAACAATTGTATTGATTATTATGGAATACTATTCTTTTATAAGAAATTATGAGCAGGATACTCTAAGAAAAACCTTGAAAGACTTAAATGAGCCAATGCGAAGTGAAGTGTATTGTATAAAATGTAATCGCAATATTGTAAGATAATCAACTGTGAATGACTTAACTATTCCCAGCAATACAATGATCCAAGACAACTCTGAACTACTTATGATGAAAAATGCTACTCATAACCAGAGAAAGAACTAATGGTTTCTAAATACAAATTGAAGCATATTTTTGGCTTCCCTTATTTTTCTTGAGGGATTTTTTGAATCTATATTTTCTTTCATAATTTGATTATTATGAAAATGTCTTGCATAACTACATATATATCTCCTATATAAAATTTGTTACTTTCTCAATGGGGGACGGGGAGGGAGGAAGGGAGAGGATTTGAAGCTCGAAGTTTTAAAAATGAATGCCAAAATTTGTTTTTAAATATAACTAAGATAAATTAAAATGCAAAATAAACTCAAATAAAAAATACAAAAGGCAAAACTTTGTCTAATAGATTATTTGCAAGGGAAGAGACTTGATTGAACTTGGATAGTTGGAGAGGTAGTAAATGCAATCTTAGGTTGCATAAAGAGAAGTACAATGTCCAAAAGAAGGAGGAGCTCCTATGGATATATATCTGCATATACATTTATATATGTACTGCAGATCATATGTAAGATGGCCAGTATCAAATGATGCAAAGAGGTTTGGTGAGCAAGACTGAGAGGAAATTTTTCCATTTGGTTTTTCAATTTTCAATTCAATTGAATGAAGATTTTCAATTTAATTGATTTCAATTAAAAGGTAATTGGTAACTTGGAAAGTAGAGTTTCAGTTGAATGATGATGTTAGATGGTAGGTTGGAGATGGTTTAGAAGAAAGTAAGAGAAAGTAAGAGTAATTGTATATATATAATAATTTCAAGGAGTTTCGCTGAGATGTACAGGAGAAATATGACACAATAGCTGAGGTAAATGATAAGATCAAATGACGTCTTCTTTAAGAATTGGGTAGGGGGCGGCTAGGTGGCACAGTGGATAGAGCACCAGCCCTGGAGTCAGGAGTACCTGGGTTCAAATCCAGCCTCAGACACTTAATAATTATCTAGCTGTGTGGTCTTGGGCAAGCCACTTAACCCCATTGCCTTGCAAAAACCTAAAAAAAAAAAAAAAAGAATTGGGTAGAGTGTGGTTGATCTTGCCAAGGAATAGGCCAACTTCTTTATAAGAGACTAACCTGAAGGAAGGGATAGAGTACAATGATGTCTGAGAGAAGAGTGTATGATGAGGGGAAAGAGATAAGAAGAACTTCCTCATGAATAGCCTCTTTTTGGGGAATGGGGTATGAAATATAAAGTAAATTCCCCTGATGAGAAGATGGGAGAGGCAGTGCTATGGGAGGCTTAAGGAAAAGAAGATAATTCTTAGAACAGTCACTGTTGTGAATGGAATAGAGAAGTGATAATTGAAGAATAGAATTTCCTTGATCCAATGAGAACTCAACTGAGATTATAAATACAAATTTATCATGGATCTAGTCATTAGGATTTTGTGACTATCTCTTACTCTATTCAGTAGCAAATGAATAGAAATAAAAAAAGTGGATGATGAGAGGAATTCAGGGCTAGGGTTTAGCAAGGTATGATTGGTAAAAGGAGAATGAGCAAGGGGATTTGAAAATGTAAGCTAATGAGGAGTTCATCTATTTCACCAAGAGATCAGAATTTATAAATGTGGAGGGTATGATTATAGTGGTGGTGATGGTCTGGGAAAGTTCTGAAGGGCAGAAATTAGAGGTCATGGTGATAATGAAGAGTAAACTTAACAGTAAAGAGTAAGAAGAGATGAATAAATATTATGGTCGGATAATGGAACTTTGGAATCCTTGAATGTGGAAATGGAACATGTATGAATCCATCTTTGTGTCTAGATGAGGGGGAATGGAAGGGTAGTTCATGAAAGCTGGATAGATTATGGAATATTTAAGGGAAGATCAGTAGGTATATTTGGATAGGTATTGGGTTGGAAAGGAGTATAACAGACCAGGTACTAAACTCATTGGGAAAGGAAAGAGAATATCCTCAAGGGTTGGTAACTAACAGCTACTTGGGATCCAGACTGGATGATATATTGAATTGTATGAACCTCAAAAGAGAAGAGGCAGCTGAATATTGGTGATAGAATCTGAAACTGACCTTGGGGAGCAAGGAGTATTTTGACTACCCACTGAGATCAGTGAACTGGGAGTATGAGAGAAAGTATGGCTACTTGAAAGAGTGATCAGGGAAGCAGTGGCATTTGGAGGAAGCAAGGACTTAGTAAGTACCAGAATATAGAATGAGTAATAGAGGAAAAGGTTGAATATAAATATAATATATAAAATATAACATGATACTATAAGTAAAAATATAATAATGTAAATAATATACTATAAAAGGAAATTTGTTATTTGTAGAACAAGGATTTCAGAGAGCCAATGAAAGAGGTGTGCAGATCTAGAAGAAGACAAGATGGGGTAGAATTGAGGGAAGGAGGGAGCAGAACTTAGGTTGGGAAGAAATTTTGTTCTTCAGTAGCTGGGTCTTGAGCATAACTGACCTGGGGAGATTTAAGAGAGGTGGGAGAACATTAGAAGTTTTTCCTTGAAGGCTCTTAATCTAATCACTTTCTTTGTCAGCCCCATCTGAAGCAATGGAGTTTGAGAACTGGTTCATTTGATAACCAATGTGTTATCATTTTCAATTACAAAGTGTCACAACTCATACCTTTCTCCTTCTAGAAGAAGGGTGAAAATGAAGAGTTTGTATGTGTTTATTTGTACAGCACATTATGGCCTGATGAAGGCTTCTTAGTCATAAATTATAACAAAAGTCACAGTGTGCAGTTTAACCCACTTTTTACTATCCTTATGGCAGCCACAAAATGAGAAGTATGTTATTCAAATCAACTTAATTGCATTGTCATCTGATATTGGGAAAGTCACATAGGAAGAGGAAATGGCAGGAGACTTGGAGTCAGAAAGATTCTAGTTTCAAATAATGACATCACTTACTAGCTACATGAGTTTGGACAAGTGATTTACTTCTAGTGCTTGAACCTCAGTTTTCTCATCCATAAAGTGGAGCTAACAGTACTTGGCCTACTTACTTCACAGGGTCACCCTGAGATCTAAATGGGATCATATGTGTGAAGGTAGGCACTCCATAACCTCCATACACCTCCAACACTCCATAATAACAGCTTATATTTCCCTACCACTTTAAGGTGTAAAAACCTCTTTTCCTATAACCCTAAATGTCTTTTGTAATTATCCTATTTCAAAAGCATTATGGTTTCATGTGCAAGACTGTAACTAGGATGGGAGACTAGAGACTGACCCAGAAGACCAAACTGAAAAAGTATTAATAAGATCAGCATTTTGTGTTCTTTAGCATTATTGAACCATAGCAAGAATAAATCAAGGAGATGACATGGGTAGCTAGGTGGCATAATGGCTAGAGTACCTGGCCTGGAATCAGGAAAACTCATCTTCAGTCTAAAACTGACCTCAGACTAGTATTTTACTGAATTTTACTGCCAACCATTCAAACTCTCCTGCAGAGAGTGCATCTCCAATGGGCTTGCCACATTGTTTGAATGCCAAACATACACTCACCTAAAAGGCTATTTTACTGAAAATTCACACAAGGCCAGTGCTCATACAGAAGTCTATTGTGACTCTGGGCAAGTACTTAACTGCGTTCACCTCAGTTTTCTCACCTGTGAAATGAACTAGAGAAGGAAATGGCAAACCACTCCAGTATCTCTACCAAGAAAGCCCTAGGGGTTGCTAGGTGGCACAGTGGATAGAGCACTGGACCTGGATTCAGGAGTACCTGAGTTCAAATCTGGCCTCAGACACTTAATAATTACCTAACTGTGGCCTTCAGCAAGCCACTTAACCCCATTTGCCTTGCAAAAACCTAAAAAAAGAAAAAGCCCTAAATTGGGTCACAAAAAAAAACAGCAAAAGTATTATATGACAAGATGGGGTATCTCCTTCCCTACCCTTTCTTCACCCTGTTCCCTTACCTTTTGTAGCAGCCTCCACACCAGTAGTGGCCTACTCAGGTCTAAGGCTCTTTTGCCTTTCCACTATAGGGCAATGTTCCTTCCCCAATTTAGGGTACACTTTGCCATTTAACCCAGAAATGACTTATGGTCCTTGTCCTGATACAAAGCTTCCTGGTTCCAGCTCTTTACAACAGATTACAGCCCTGCTGTGCCTCAGTCATTGAGTCTCAAGAGTTGATGAGGCCAAATCAGTTCCTGATGTGGAGGCTAACACTGGGCTGATAAGCTGATTCTTTCAGGTGGGTTTCGTAATTCCTATTAGCAGATACACAGCTTTACACTGGTTGGTTGGTTATTGTTCTTCATTCTCAAAGAAAACCAAGATAGCATCACTATGTTGGAGTCAAGGGACAGCGTGTCCAACTGTGATTGATCAGAGTAGTATGAGTTCAGAAGATTCAACCACAGGTCAATCACCAATGGTCTATGAACATTTGAAGTACAGATATCTCTAAATTTGCACATTTTGTGTTTCTTTTGGGTTCCTGCAATTCTGCTTTACTCATAAAACACAGAGCCTTCTTTGATGTGGGTACATCATGCTGGGCAGTCCTGTACCAAAGTCTCCCACATTTCACAATTTCAAAGTTCTTCATAAATACCTTGCAAATGTCCTTGTATTACTTCTTCTGACCTCTATGTGAACACTTACTTTGTGTGAGTTTTCAGTAAAACAGTCTTTTAGGTAAATGTAAAACCAACAGCAAGAAATCTATGTAATGGGGATAAGTTAAAAACATTCTGAATAAGCTCAGAGATGAAACAGGGATGCCACTGTTATTCAATATTATATTAGAAACTCTCATTCTTTGCAGATAATATTATGGTATACCTAGAGAACCCTAGAAAATCAGCAATTGCTTGAAACAATTAACAACTTTAGCAAAGCAGCAGACTATAAAATAAATTTTCATAAATCATCAACATTTCTATATATTACCAACAAAGACCAACGGCAAGAGATAGAAAGAGAAATTCTCTTTAAAGTAACTAAATAATTGAGTCAAATTTATAAAAATATAAGTCATTCTCCAAATCAGATCTAAACAATTAGAAAAAATCAATTATTCTTGAGTTGATCAAGCTTACATAATAAAAATGACAATTCTACCTAAATTAATTTACTCATTCAGTGCTGTGCCAAGCAAAGTACCAAAAAATTATTTTACATAGCTAGTAACAAAATTCATCTAGAGGAACAAAAGGTCAAGAACACTAAAAGAATAAATGGGAAAAAATGCAAAGGAAGGTGGCCTAACCATACTTGATCTAAAATTAAATTATAAAGCAGAAGTTATCAAAACTGTCTGGTTTGGTTAAGAAATATAGTAAGTGATTTACTGTTGATATACCCAAAAGACTCCAGCTTCTGGGAGAAGAACTCATTCATTGACAAAAACTGAAAAATAGTATGGCAGAATATATGCATATCTCACACCTTATACCAAGATCAAAATAAGTACAGGATTTAGACAGTGATACCATAAACCAAGAAATATAAATAATGGTTTACCTGTCATATCTATGGAGAGGGAAAGAGTTAATGAAGCAGAAAACATTATAAAATGCAAAATGAATAATTTTGATTACATTAAGTTTAAAAGGTTTTGCATAAATAAAGCCAATACCACTAAAATTAGAAGGAACACAGAAAGTTGAAAACAATTTTCACAGCTAGTATTTCTGAAAAAGAACTCATACCTAAACTATAGGGAGAACTGAGTAAAAGTTATAAGAATATAAGTAAGTCATTCTCCAATTGCAAAGGATATGAAAAGGAAATTTTCAGATAAAATTAAAGATATAGTCATAAGAAAAATATGGTCTAAATCATAATTGATTAGAAAAAATGAAAATTAATACAACTCTGAGTTACAATCTCACACCTATCAGATTGGCTAAAATGACAAAAAGGAAAATGATCAATGTTGGAAGCGATGTGAGAAAAGTGGGACACTGATCCAACCTTCCTGGAAAGCAATTTGGAACTATGTCCAAAGGGCAATAATACTGTACATATCCTTTGATCAATACACTACTAGATCTTTATCTCAAAAAGTTTTTTACGTAGGGGAAAGGCCCATAAGTACAAAAATATTTATGACAGCTCTTTTGTGGTGGCAAAGATTTGAAAATTGAGAGGATGCTCATCAATTGGGGAATGGCTGAACAAATTATGATATATGAATGTGATGGAATATTATTATTCTGTAAGAAATCATGAGTGGATGGACTTCAGAAAAGCCTAGAAAGACCTGCATGAACTAATGCTGAGTGAAGTAAGCAGAACCAGGAGAGCATTGTACACATTAACAATATTGTGAGATGATCAATTCTGATGCACTCTGCATCTCCTGGCTGTTGAGTGATCAAGGTCAATCCTAAAAGATATGTAATGAAAAACACCATCCACATCCAGAGGAAAAAACTATAGAGTCTGAGTGCAGAGCATAACATATTCAGTTCACTTTTTAAAACATCACTTATGCTGGTTTTTTCTTTCTCACAGTTTTCCCCCTTTAGTTCTAATTCCTCTTTCAACAACATGGCTAATATGGAAATGTTAAATATTTGTACAGTACAACTTATATCAGGTTACTCTACCATGAAGAGGGAGGAGGAAAGGGAGGATGGTGGAAAAATTGAACCATAAATACCATAAGTGTACAAAAAGAAAATTGCAGAAAATTATCTTTGCGTGTAATTGGCATAAATAAAATCAAAAAAAAAAAGAAGAAAAGATAAGCACTTCCTTGACTCTGAGTCATATATTGTCTTAGAGAACAGGAAGGTCATTGGCAACCACAACCCCCCAAAAAATTTATTCAATTTCACAAAAAGGGGGGAAAAAAGTCAGCATGTTTCTTAACACTTCTGTTTTTAAGAAATGCTCAGGTCTGGAATTTTATAAAAGAGAATTTGGTTGTTTTTGGTTTGTTTTAAGAGTAAGATAGCCTGCAATTAAAAGAAAAATTTGGATTTTTATTCCCTTAAGGTGGAGTTTTATCCCCTCCAATGCAAATCTCAATGTTTCTGGAGTATTGAGAATTTAGGGTCAAATTACACCAAGATTGTTGTGATGGTTCCTCTTATCAATGAATCTTGTATCAATTTAAAAGATCAGCAGAAAAGAATTTTTCGTTTTTAAACTTAATTTTATTCTCAGTTGCATATTCCTTCCCTCTACCTCCCTCAACCATTCAGAAGGCAAGAAAAATAAAATACCTTATTAATATGCAGACAAGCAAAATAAATTTCTAATTAACCATTTTAGCAGATAAATTTTTTAAAGCTCAGAAAAGGCCTACCACTAACAAGAACCTTATATGTCTTGCCAACTTGGCTTAAAATAGAGAGGGATCAATCTTTGCTCCAAAGTTATTTAGGGTTTCACTGTATCCCAGTCAGGACAGTGCCACCATAGAGGAGACACAGAGAACTACCAGGAGTTCCTGCCAAGAAGTTAGAAAGAACTATCATTTCCTCATTTTCAATCCCCAAAAGATTTTCAGCACTGCTTATTGCTTTATTTATCAGCAATAGGAAATAAGTCACTACCCAGGAAAACTTGCCAAATGAATAGAGTTAAGATGCTATCAGAAAATATCAACCAAATTGTTTAAGTACATCAGTGATTACAAAATTGCTTATTAAATAAGGGGAAGAAAGAAATCCAGCTACATACTTCCTAAACCAACTGGTTCAGAAGGCGTCAAATTCTGTGAGATTTAAAGGGCCTGAAGGATCCAGATTTTTCAGGTTCTAATTGGCTGTGTATAATTGCTTCAACATCATGGGAAGCAGATGGGCCTTATTTCTTCCAGGTAAGTAAAAAGGGGAGAGCAACTATCACAATCCATATTTAACTTGTAGGTGAGGGAGTAACTAAATTGAGAATGCTCTCTGTCTTTGCCGGCTCACCTTGTGTCAGGTTCCTTACTTGTGGTTATTTCTCTACTTTAGCCATTTTGCCAAGATGAAAAGAGGGATAAAGAGGAAAGATAAAAATTAAATCAGTTTGTGTAGTATGTTTTAGTAGCACACATATATGTACAAATGTTTGATAGAAGATGAAGTTGAAATGGGATGATGATCAACCCTGATGGATTTGCTCCATCAGTACCATAATCAGGGACAATTTTAGGGGATCTATAAAGGAGAATACCATCTGTATCCAGGGAAGGAATTGTGGAGTATAAATGCAGACCATTGTCATGTGTATTGTGTAATTTTGCTATCTCTAATGCTATCTTTCTTCTTTTTTGTATCTGTTTCTCCTCTCAACACATTCAATTTGGATCTATGGATCATGGAAGCAAATGTAAAGACTATATCAGAGTGCCTTCTGTTGGGGAGGGGAGGGAAGGGAGGAAGGGAGAAAAAAATTGTAAAATTCAAAACCTTGCAAAAATGATTAGTGTATGTAATTGGAAAACAAAATATAATAATTAAAAGAAGAAAAAGAGGAGGTTGAAGCTGTTGAATAAAATGTGAGTTTGGAATTTTCTAGAGATTACAATATTCCATGAAAAAGATTTCTACTTTTCCATTTTATTGGATAGAAATTTGATTTATAGGGGACTGGATTCTAAGGATTTCTGAAATATCAAACTTAAGTTAAATGAAAATCAAAAACTCATAAATTTAATAGCTGGAAAGCTGGATTTAGAAAAAGAGAAACTGGATTTGGATTCTACTTTTGCTAATTAATTCCTCATTTATAAAATTAGGTGCATGGATCCAGTGATATCAACTGTCCTATTTAACTCTAAGTTCAATTATCTTGTGGGGAAAATAAATTCTAAATCATGGGATTTTTGAGCTTCAAGTAATCTCAGAGATAATTCCCTCATTTTACAGAGGAGAAGACTGAAGCACAGAGAGTTAACATGACCAAGGGATCAGAGAAAGAGGCAGAGTCAGAATTGGGACTCAGGTTTCCTTCTTCCTTGGTCACCCTTTCAATGAAGCAGTGTTGGCTACATTTTCACTCATATTCCCTGACTCACTGATCGTGGTGGGGGGAGTTGAAATGGTCTTTTGTTCCCCACTGCAGTTTTCAGACTCTTCCCATTCATTCATCATTCAGCAATCCCTCCTTTGACATTCATAAAATTAATTTTTTCCACTTTTCATAGTCTGGTAACTATTATCTACTGACCCTTAATACATTCTTCATTCTCAATAAGTTAAATAACTGGCTCCCAGAATTCCTTCTCATCCCAATTCTCACCCCTATTCTAAGGGACTTGAAAATATGTGTTTATTGCTGTCTCAACTATCTTAATTTCTGATTTCCTTAATCTATTCGTTTCCCAAGACTTTACTCCTCTACTCCACTTCATCTTCACATAATGATGGTCATACCCTTGGTACTATTACCATCATTGTTATTTAAATTACAATGAAGTCAGATAGTGGGAAAATTCCAGGGTTGGGATTTGGCAAGGTATGATCTGCAATAAGAAAAAGCAGCAAGAATAGTGTAGAGTTGAACTGTTCGATGGTAATAGTAATAATAACAATAACTAACATTCATATAACACTTTAAAGTTTTCAAAGAACTTTACATATATTATCTCACATTATTCTCACAACCTGGGAGGTTAGTGCTATTATTGTCATCTCTATTTTACATATAAGGAAACTGAGGCTGAGAGAGATAAGTGACTTGCCCAGGACCACAAAGCCAGTAAATAGACTAGCTTTGAATTCAAGTCTTACTGCCCCCATGCCCTGTGCTCTTTCCACTACACCATTTGACTGCCTGACATTTTAAACTGAAATGGCAGAAATCACAAATTCATCCACATAGGGTCCTCTACACATTTTTGCTTGTTAATCTCATCTGGATTAATCCAAGTTACTTTCTTGCTGTAAGAAGGCAATCCTGTCACAGCTTCCTAAGTATTCCCCTATCCCATTCACCACAGAAGTTACCTTCTTTCTTCAAGTCTTCCATACCATACTTTCCTTACCTCTTTTCATATTTTAACTCAAAAAATTAGGCCACTCACTGAGAGTTCCCCTTTCTCTCTTCAATATCTCATATTTCCTGAACAGGTATAAAGAGATTTATGGGTCAAATTGTGATTTACCTCAGTTTGGTCCAAGCTCCCTAGTCCAAACAGCTCTGTAATTGGAAGTACAAAGCAAAAGAATTATTAGAATTGTGCTTAGAGGTTCTAGATTCAAATCCTGACTTGGGACTTGCTACCCATATGACCTTAGGAAAGTTCTTTCCACTCCCTGACCTCAGTTTCTTCCTCTATAAAATGAGGGAAGACTGTATCTAGAGGACCTCTTTATGATCCCTTCCAGCTCTAAATCCTAGCCATAGTCAGATTCCATCCATGAAGATAATGTGACAGAGGGAAGAGAGCCATTAACAAAGTAAGGAAACTGGTCTCAAATTCTGGCTCTTCCATGTAAGCACAGTGACTCCTTGAAAGTTGCCACCTCAGGGGTGGCTAGGTGGTGCAGTGGATAAAGCATGGGCCCTGGAGTCAGAAGTACCTGGGTTCAAATCTAGTCTCAGACACTTAATAATTACCTAGCTATGTGGCCTTGGGCAAGTTACTTAACCCCATTTGCCTTGCAAAAACCTAAAAAAAAAGAGTTACCACCTCTCTGAGTTTCATTTTCTTCATGTGTAAAATGGGAACAAAATTGCCTATCCTGCCTACTCCATGACCTTGTGTTAAGGAAAAGTTTTTGTCAAAGACTCTAGAAACCAGAGATGGTTCTGGCATCCCCAGGTCTTTGGCCTTCACCATGTTGTGGTTTCTTGACTTTCCCCTTCCCTCTATTTCTTGAGCCCTACCCCATGAGAACTGTGATGTAGGTCAGGTTGGCGCCCTTGAAACAATAGTGAGTAAAAAAAAAAAAAAAATAGTAGTTTGAGTGCAGATAGAAATTAATCCAAACACAGAGATCTCCTCTTCCTCCCCAGAGTCCTACCCCCCCATACCTATGGTTCTTGGATTCTTTTCTCAATTTTGTATAATACATGAGAGCCAATCCTAGAATTCAAATGAGAGGCTCCAGGTTCAAATCCCTCTCTGGGTCTCAATTTTTCATTCTTGACAATTAGATTGGTTGGTTACCTTGGACAAGTCACTTAATCCTGATTGCCTCACATTCAAGGTCATCTCCAGTCTTCCTAATTCTTAACTGGTCACTGGACCCTGATAGCTCCAGAGAAGAAAATGAGGCTTGTGACTCTGCTTAGCACCCCTCACTCAAATTCAATACATGGGCTTGTCATGACATCATTTACCTGGTATTATGTTCTTCTTTGAGAATGAAAGACAAACAACAACATGTGATCTCTAATGACCCTTCCACTTCACACATTCTATGAGGTAAATAGGTAGTTCAGTGGATAGAGTGCTAGCCCAGACTCTATATAAGACTTGAATTCAAATCCAGAAGAAGATGCTTTTCAGTTGTGTGACCCTGGGTAAGTCACTTAATCATTCTTTGTCTTTTATTTCTCCATCTGTAAAATGGGGGTATTAATACCATCTATCTCCCAGGGTTGTTGTTGTGAGGATCAAATGAAATAATATTTCTCAAGCAATTTGCAAACTTCAAAGTCTTAGAAAAATGCTAACTATGGTTATCATTATGATCTCTCTGAGTCCAAGGCCAGGAGGGAGATAGATGATTGATTCATAGGACTAGAAACCTGAGGATTCTTTCTCCCTTAGATTCATAGTCTACTGATGATGATGATGATGATGATAATGATGATGATGATGATGATGATGATGATGATGATGGTCCTTCACTCTTTTTTTAATGTTATCAAGATTTTATTTATTTTGAGATTTACAATTTTCCCCCAATCTTGCCTCCCTCCACCCACCCCCACAGAAGGCAGTTTGTTAGCATTTACATCATTCCCATAGTATGCATTGAGCTAAATTGAATGTGATGAGAGAGAAATCATCCTTAAGGAAGAAAAATATAGTATGAGATATAGCAGAATTACATAATAAAACAACATTTTTTTAATTAAAGGTAATAGTCTTTAGCCTTTGTTCAAACTCCACAATTCTTTCTCTGGATACAGATGGTATTCTCCATCACAGGTATCCCAAAATTGTCCCTGATTGTAGCCCTGTTGGTATAAGCAAGTCCATTAAAGTTGATCATCACCCCCATGTTGCTGTTAGGTTGTACAATGTTCTTCTGGTTCTGCTCATCTTGATCAGCAACAGTTCATGCAAATCCTTCCAGACTTCCCTGAATTCCCATACCTCTTGGTTTCTAACAGAACAATAGTGTTCCATCATATACAAACCAAAGTTTGTTAAGCCATTACCCAATTAATAGACATTCCCTCAGTTTCCATTTCTTTGCCACTACAAACAGAGTTGATATGGACATTTTTGTTCAGGTGATGTTTTAAGCCTTTTTCATAATCTCTTCAGGATATAGACCCAGTAGTGGTATTGCTGGATCAAAGAGTATACACATTTTTATTGACTTTTGGACATAATTCCAAATTGCTCTCCAGAAAGGTTGGATGCGTTCACAGCTCCACCAACAATGTATTAATGTCCCAGATTTCCCACATCCCTTCCAACATTGATCATTGTCCTTTCTGGTCATACTGGCCAGTCTGAGAGGTGTGAGGGGGTACTTCAGAGATGTTTTAATTTGCATTTCTCTAAGGATTAGTGTAGAGCAATTTTTCATATGACTATGGATTACTTTGATTTCCTCATCTGTAAATTGCCTTTGCATATCCTTTGACCATTTGTCAATTGGGGAACAGCTTCTCTTTTTTTTAAAAATTCGACTTGGGGCAGCTAGGTGGCACAGTGGATAGAGCACTGGCCTTGGAGTCAGGAGTGCCTGAGTTCAAATCAAGCCTCAGACACTTAATAATTACCTAGCCACGTGGCCTTGGGCAAGCCACTTAACCCCATTGCCTTGAAAAAAAATCTAAAACAAAAACAAAAAACAAAAATTTGACTCAGTTCTCTGTATATTTTAGAGATGAGTCCTTTGTCAGAAGTATTAATCATAAAAATTGTTTCCCAATTTACTACATTTCTTTTGATATTGGTTACAGTGGTTTTTGTCTGTGCAAAAGCTTTTTAATTTAATGTAATCAAAATTATCTAGTTTATTTTTAATGTTGTTCTCCATCTCTTCCTTTGTCATGAATTATTTCCCATTCCATAGATCTGACAGGTAAACTATTGCTTGTTCTCCTAGTTTGCTTTTAATATTTTTTTTGCCTAGATCCTGTATCCATTTTGATCTTATCTTGGTTTAGGGCGTGAGATGTTGGTCTAATCCAAGTTTCTTCCATACTACTAATTTTCCCAACAGTTTTTATCAAAGAGAGAATTTTTATCCCAATAACTGGACTCTTTGGGTTTATCAAGCAGCAGATTACTATAATCATTTCCTGCTATTGCACCTTGTCTATTCCACTGATCTGCCCTCTATTTCTTAGCCAATACCAGACAGTTTTGATGACTGATGCTTTATAATATAATTTCAGGTCTGGTAAAGTTAAGCCACCTTCTTTTGCACTTTTTTCATTAAATCCCTGGAGATTCTTGACTTTTTATTTCTCCATATGAATGTACTTACAATTTTTTCTAACTCTTAAAGTAATTTTTTTGGAATTTTTATTGATAGGGCACTAAACAAGTAGTTTAATTTTGGTAGAATTGTCATTTTTATAATATTTGCTTGGCCGATCCATGAGCAGTTATTTTCCCAGTTATTTAAGTCTCGTGTTATTTGTGTGAGAAGTGTTTTGTAATAGTTTTCAAAAAGTTTCTGAGTCTGCCCTTGACAGGTACACTCCCAGGTATTTTATATTGTCTGAAGTTACTTTGAATGGAATTTCTCCTTCTAGCTCTTTCTGTTGTATCTTGCAAGTCATATATAAAAATGTTGAGGATTTATCCTGCTACTTCACTAAAGTTGCTAATTATTTCTAATCGGTTTTTTAGATAATTTTGGGGGGATTCTCTAGGTATACCATCATGTCATCTACAAATAGTGAGAGTTTTGTCTCTTCCTTCCCAATTCCAATTCCTTCAATCTTTTTTCTTCTCTAATTGCTGAAACTAACATTTCAAATATGATATTGAATAGTAGTGGTAATAATGGGCATCCTTGTTTCACCCCTGATCATATTGGGATGCCTCTAGCCTATCCCCATTGCATATAATACTTGTTGATGGTTTCATATAGATACTGTTTATTATATTAAGGAACAAACCATTTATTCCTACACTCTCTAGTGTTTATTCCTATGTTCTCTAGTGTTTTTAGTAGGAATGGGTGCTGTATTTTATCAAAAGCTTTTACAGCATCTATTGATATAAACATATAATTTCTGATAGGTTTACTGTTGATATAATTAATTATACTGACAGTTTTCCCTACATTCCTGGGACAAATCCTACTCGGTCATAATGTATTATCCTAGTGATAACTTATTGTAGTTGTTTTGCTAAGATCTTATTTAAGATTTTTGCATCTGAATTCATCAGGGAGATAGGTCTATAATTTTCTTTCTCTGTTTTAACTCTTCCTGGTTTAGGTATCAGCACCATATTAGTGTCCTAGAAAGAGTCAACCAGAGTTCCATCTTAACCTATTTTTCTTTACATCTTTTCCAGGCAATGGGGTTGAGTGGCTTGCCCAAGGCTACATGGCTAGTTAATTATTAAGTGTCTGAGACCGGATTTGAACTCAGTACTCCTGACTCCAAGGCCAGGGCTCTATCCACTGCACTACCTAGCTGCCCCTTAACCTATTTTTCCAAAGAGTTTATATAGATTTGGAACCAGTTGTTCCTTAAATGTTTGATAGAATTCACTTGTGAATCCATCTGGCCCTGGAGATTTTTTCTTACGGAGTTCAGTAATGACTTGTTGAATTTCTTTTTTCTGAGAAAGGGTAATTTAGGTATTTAATTTCCTCTTCATTTAACCTGGGCAACTTATATTTTTGTAAATATTCAACCACTTCACTTAGATTGTCAAATTTATTGGTATAGAGTTGGGCAAAATAATTCTGAATTATTACTTTAATTTCCCCCTCATTGGTGGTGAATTCACCTTTTACATTTATGATACTAGCAATTTGGTTTTCTTCTTTCTTTTTTTTAAACAAATTGACCAAAGGTTTATCAATTTTATGGGGGGGGGGGTTCATAAAACCAATTCTTGGTTTTATTTATTAGTTCAACAGTTTTCTTGCTTTTGATTTAATTAATTTCTCCATTAATTTTTAGAATTTCTAATTTGGTATTCAGTTTGGGGGGTTTTAATTTGTTCTTTCTCTAATTTTTTTAGTTGCATATTCAGTTCATTGATTTACTCTTTCTCTAATTTATTCATGTAAGCATTTAAAGATATAATATAGCCCCTTGACAGCCACCTTGAGTGAATCCCATAGGTTTTGGTATGTTGTTTCATTATTGTCATTATCTAGGATAAAATAATTAATTCTTTCTATAATTTGTTGTTTGATCCACTCATTTTTTAAAATGAGGTCATTTAGGTTCCAATTAGTTTTTAATCTGTATCTCCCTAGCCAAATATTGCATGTGATTTTTATTGCATTATGATCTGAGAAAGATGTATTCACTATTTCTGCCTTTCTGCAAATGATCATTAGGTTTTTATACCCTAGTACATGGTCAGTTTTTGTAGTGCCATGAACTGCAGAAAAAAAAAGTATATTCCTTTCTATTCCCATTCGATTTCCTCCATAAGTCTATCATATCTAGATTTCTAACAATCTATTTACCTCCTTAACTTTCTTCTTGTTTGTTTTATGATTAGATTTATCTAAATCTGAGAGCGGGAGGTTGAGGTCTCCCACTCTCCCACTAGTAGAGTTTTGCTGTCTGTGTCTTCCTGGACCTCTTTCAACTTCTCCTCTAAGAATCTGGATGCTATAGCATTGAGTGCATACATATTTATTATTGAAATTACTTTTTTGTCTATGGTACCTTTTAGGAAGATACAGCTTGCTTCCTCATCTCTTTTAATGCTATCTATTTTTGCAGTTCCTTTGTCTGAGAAAAGGATTGCTAGCCCTGCTTTTTTTCCTTCAACTGGAGCAAAATATATATATATATATAATCTGCTTCAGATGAGTTTCTTGTAAGCAGCATATTGCAAGATTCTGGTTTTAATCTACTCTGCTATTCACTTACATTTTAAGAGAAAGTTCATCCCATCTACATTCAAAATTATAAATACTCTTTATTGCCCTCCATGTTATCTTCCCTCTGTTTGTATTTTAGCCTTTTTTTCTCTTTATCCATATTCCCCAGTGTTTTGTTTCTTAATCCCACCAGCTTCAGTGTGTTTGCCCTCCTATATCCAACACCTATCCCTTTTTTTCCCCTTTCCCTTTGCCCCTTCTTCCTTCCCTTGCTTCTATTGATTGCCCTTTTCCTCCCCCTCCCCATGTCCCCTTTTAACACTTTAAAGGTAAGATGAGTTTCTTAACTTGACTGAGTGTGTGTAGAGGTTAACTTTATGCCAATCTGATAAGAGTAAGATTCAGGTGGTTCTTACCTCCTCCCTTCTTCCCCTCTATTGCAATCAGTCATTTGAACCTCTTAATGTAATGAGATTTACCCCCATTCAGTCTCCTTCATCCTCCTGTCTCTTTACTGTCCTCCTTTTTGAGGAAGTATTGGTTTTAAATCATTCTATCTGAGTCACAGAAAGGTCATGAATGTCCATCACTTCTGGCTATTCTTTCTGCTAGAATTACAATCATTGAGAGTTATTAGGTCTTTCTCCCAGGTAAGAATATATCCAGTTTCATCTTACTGGATAACAGTTTCTTGAATAAGTAATTCATATCCATGTCTTCTGGCTAATTAAATTCTCTCTAATAGAGTTACAATTCTCAAGAGTTGTTAAAGTCTTCCTTCCTGGTAGGGATATTGCCAGTTTCATTTTATTTGATAACAGTTTTTTCCCCTTCCCTCCCTTTTTTCAATTTTACCTTTTTAATATGTCTCTTGAGTCTCCTATTTGAAGTCCAAATTTTCTATTAAGCTCTGGTCTTTTCATCAGGAAAAGTTGGAAGTCTCCTATTTTATTAAATGTCCATCTTTTGCCCTGGAAGAAAAGGCTCAGTTTTGCCAGATAATGGATTCTTGGCTGCAATCAAAGCTCCCTTGCTTTGCATAATATTGCATTCCAGGCTTTTGATCCCTTAATGCTGATGCTGCCAAATCCTGTGTAATTACTGTGACTCCTTAGCATTTAAATTGTTTCTTTCTGGCTGTTTGTAGGATTTTCTCTTCTATCTGATAGTTCTGGAATTTGACTACAATATTCCTTGGTGTTTTCATTTGGGGATCCCTTTCCAGAGGGGATTGACATATTTTTTCAATAACTACTTTGCCCTCTTGTCCCTTGACATCAGAGCAGTTTCCCATCACTAAATCCTGTAATATTGAGTCCAGGCTTTTTTTCCTCTTCAATGTTTTCAAGAAGACCAATAATTTTTAGGTTATCGTTCCTTGATTTATTCTCAAGGTCAGTGGTTTTCTTCTTGCAAGGTGTTAATCTTCTCTAGGGTTTCCTTTACCAAATATTCCAAATTATTTTTAAACTCCTTCCTGATTTCTTCAAGGAAATCTTTCTGTGCTGGAGACCAAATCATATTCTCTTCAAGGGTTCTACATCTCTCTGAATTAAGGTCTTTTCCTTCTAGGAATTTTTCTATAGACCCCCCCCCTTTCTCTAGTGTTTCATCATTTTCCTAAGATCTTGTGTTGGGAAGGGGTTCGTTCACAGAGGTTTAGTATTGAGATCCCTAGAGGCTTTACTCACTGAGTGTAATATCTCCAGCTAGCCAGTAGGAGTGTTGGAAGCTTTTCTCACTGAATGTAATCTCTCCTCCCAGCCAGTAAGGGTGCTAGAGGCTGGAACCTAACCTGCACCCTTCCTGTAAGTCCCAGACTGTCAGTCCCACAGCTATGCCTCCACTCACTGCTTGTTTCTCAGAGTGAAGTGGTTCCCAGAGCAAAAGCCCCGGGGCTGAGCTGAGATTAGTCTGGCCCCTCCCCCACTGGCTGTTGGAGCTCTGCACCCACCACACCACCACCCCCTCCAAAGACAGGCCTCCATCTAGGTGTTCTCCTGGCTTCTCTTTCTGGGTTTCATCAATAGGACTTCCATTAAGAGGTTTGGTTCATATTGTTTATGATGGAAAATCAGGAGACCTTAACATAGGGCCTGGCTTCTCTCTACCATCTTGGCCACAAATAAGTGTTGGTCCTTCACTCTTTTTGTGTTTTAGGTTTTTGCAAGGCAAATGGGGTTAAGTTGGCTTGCCCAAGACCACACAACTAAGTAATTATTGAGTGTCTGAGGCCGAATTTGAACTCAGGTCCTCCTGACTCCAGGGCCGGTACTCTATTCACTGCACCACCTATCTGCCCCTGGTCCTTCACTCTTGAAGAAGACCATGACATCAGGGGAGATGATGCCATGACAAGCACATAAATTAGATTAGAGTGAGGGGGTGCTGTGCTAAATCACCAGCCTCACTTTCTCCTCCAGAGCCATATGGGTCCAGTGGCCAGAAAAGAATCACAAAGATGGGAGATGGCCTTGTATGTGAAGCAGTCCGGACTAAATGACTTGCCCAAGGTCACACAGCTAGATTCTACTCCCATCCTCCTGATTCCAAGGCCAATGCTCTACAGGAGTTGGAAAGATCATTCAAAACCCTAATTCCCACAGTTATGAAAATTAATACCCAGAGAGGATAAATGATTTGCTGATGTGATGCATCAACTAGAAGTTTCCTTCCTTCCTTCCTTCCTTCCTTCCTTCCTTCCTTCCTTCCTTCCTTTTTTCCTTTCTTTCTCTCTTGTTTTTATCTTGCCCAGGCTAGAAATACAGTAGCCATACAGCCCAATTCCAATACTATTGATATAAATGATTTAATTTGTTCCTTTTTCTGACCTGGGGGTTCAACCCCCCTGGGGGATCTACCTGGGGATCTACCAGATTTATGTGTACATCTGATCAGTTTTAACCCTAATATAGCACACTTCTTCTGAACTTGAACTCTAATAACCTAACAGTCTTAACCTCCCTCAGTAGCAGGATTAAAGTTACCATGAAGAGATGATTTTTGCAATCCCCTACAAAGTCAGAACTTCTGTGATGCTAAGATGAGAATCAGGTCCCAGAGGCAGTTGGAGTAGCATGAGGTTAAAAACCAAGAAGAGGAGAGGAGAGGGAGAGAAGAGGGAGAGGAGAGGGAGAGGAGAGGGAAAGGAGGGCATGGGTGGGGGAGGGGAGGGGAAGAGGGGAGATGATGAGGAGAAAGAAGAGACCTTAACTGGTCTTCCAGATAATGTCAGGAGGATAAGTATACTAGGTGGGTTGGGTAGGGAGACTGAGAGACAGGAATCAGCTCCTGTCCTAATTTCTGTTTGTGGAATTTTCAATTTCTTTTCCAACTGGACACTAGAGGGGCATTCAGATCTGAAGTGGGGGATTGAGGTCATAAAATCTGGAGCATACTGCTTCCATCCTTACTTTCCCATATTTCTCCAAAATGGTCCCTGCCACCATCCTCCCTCTTCTCCCAAGATCTTGCCTCTTCCTTTAACCTCCCTACCAAACAAAGAAAAAATCAGACCCAGGTCGGGGTCTCTACCAGAAGAGCCATAATGCCAAGATTGAGGGATTGGGGACTTTGGACAACAGAAGGAGGCTGAGGAGATTTCAAAAACTTGTCCATCCCCAGGGACAGCTTAGAGAAAAAGACTCCAAGACTGGTCAGGACTGTACTGTAGGGAAATATGTTTGTTGTTATAGTGTTTGGGATCAAATCTAAGGCCCAGGTGCCCAGCTTTATTCCAAGGCCTGCTCCTCACCCTTAGACATATGGCTAGGAGACAGGCTCAGCCTTACCAAAAAAGCCTAATAGTCATAGAATAACTTTAGAGCTGGAAGATCCCATAGTGATCATTGAAGCCAATGTTCCCATCTCACAAAGGAGAAAAATGAGGCCAGAGGGGAACTATCTTGCCCAAGATCACAGAGCTAATAAGTAACAGGGCTGACATTTAAACTCAGGTTCTCCACCTTCAAAGCCAGTGCTTGTCACACCATGTCACCCTGCCCCAGGTCTCCCTCTGTCTCCCAGCTCTGCTGCAGCCCTCCTGGTTATGAAGCCCTAGCTCCAGGATTTCCCTTTAAGCCTGAAGCCCATCAGGGGTTCCAATTGAGAGCATTCTAGGGTGACTCAGTGATTCCATTCTATCCAGGAAATAACTAAGGGCCTGCCCTCCACTCTGTCATTTCTCCATGACCTCCTACCCATAGGCCAGTCCCTCAGGCTGTCTCTTTCTCTCCCTCCCCCTGCCTAACAGTTGGAGTGCTCCAGAGACCATAGATTCAACTCAATCTTCATAACAACCCAATTCACAGAATCTCAGAGTCCTGAAACACCCAGAAGACCCCTGATTCAACAAAATCTGGATGAGAATCCCCTGTATGGAATCCACAATTTGGCACTTTGCTTAAAACTATCCCCAGTGGTGGGGAGCCCACAATACCTTGAGGAAGTTTATTCAACTTTTGGATGGGATATTCTCCCTAGAACAAAGGATTTCATCTTTCTATCCACCCTATCCCTGTGCTCCAACCTTCTCTAAAGGGTTTAGGTATTAATGGAATTCAAGAACAAAATAACAGAAGTCTCAAGAGTCTATCACCTGATCCAAAAAGCCAGATTTGGAATGAGGAAATGGAAGCCCAGCTAACTTTTGTTAGATGACTTTTCCAAGGTTACAAAGGTTGCTTTGTTCAGTTGTGTCTGACTTTTCATGTCCTCATTTCAGATTTTCTGGGCAGAGACTCTGGAGTGGTTTGCCATTTTCTTCTCTACCTCATTTGGCAGATGAGGAAACTGAGAAACAAAGAGGGGAAGAGACTTTCCCAAGGTCCCACAGGTAAATGGCAGTGATGAGACAGATAGGTGGAGTCAAAAGGGCAACATCCTTGAAAAGAAACAGTAGAAGGGAAGGTAAAGAAAGAAGAGTAGGCACTCCAGATACATCTACCTCTCCCCCTACAACCAATTTTTTCCTTCCCCAATATTTTTTCCTTAGCCCAGATTCAGGGTTTCTTCTCTGCCTGCAACTTCATTTAGTCTTCAGTGGGTTTTTGTTTCAACAACTACCCTGAGGGTGTGTTTTAGTCAGTGGTCCATTGGGGAAGTAGGTGGACCAGTGGAAAAAGTACAGGACCAGAATCAGGAAGACCTGAGTTCAAATTTGGTCTCAAACAAATTTGGCTCAGTTTCTTCACCTGTCAAGTGAACTGGAGAAGGAAATGGCAAACCATGACAGTATTTCTGCCAAGAAAATCTCAAATGGGGATGCGGAGTCAGACAGGATTCAACAACAGCAACAACTAGTGGAGGAAAGCATAGTCATATGCCTCAGGTCATGGAGAACCAGAGAGCACTATTGGAACATCATCATCTTAAGGATAGAATGACATGACTTTTGTTTCTTTTTTCCCATTGCTGGCCACAGAATGAGCACTTAATAAAGGATTGATGAGATCATCTTAGCTCACCAGTTTTTGTGGGTCAGCATTAGGTTGAACGAGGTGGGTTAGTCAAACCCCAGGACTGTGACGTAGTAGACCAGACTTGGTACATTAGTTCAGGTCAATCCATCTCGGATCCACCTGTGGACCATTTGGCAAGAAGAGCTTAAAGGTCATTTTTAGGATAGTGATAGAAGACTCCTGGGGTGACTGGGAAAGTCCTTGGTGGACTCATTTTTTTTTTTTTTGGAAACTGTCTTTCTTGGAGGAATTTGAATATCTTTTTATTAAAGAGATTGACCCTTGGGCTCTGAGTGATCCATCTTCCCAGTTGGGGAACCATGATTTGAATGCTACTCTTTGCCCAGAAAGGGCAACTGAGGCCCAGAGTGAAGAAATGAGCTGCCCTAGGGTCACCAAGTTAATAAGCTTTGGTGATAGGATTCTAACCAGGTATCCTGACTCCCTTCCAGTGTCTCTCTTTTCCTAGTATACCTGTTGAGAATGCTTTCTCTCCCCTTCAGTTTTTTCTTATTTCAAACTCAGGTCTCTTAACTTCCTGTTCAGGTATCTCTCCAATGGAATTCAGCTAATGCTTTTTAACATTGGATTGTAAGCACCTTTTGTCTTTTGTCTTTTGTCTCTTTTTGTGTCCATAGTATCTAGTACAATGTTTGCACATAGCAGGTGCTTAATAAAGGTATTTTTAATTGATTGATTAGACTCATAAACCCCCTTGGAAGTCTCTGTGCTGGAAGAGAGAGTCCTAGGAAACCTGGCTTTGAATCCTGGCTCAGTCACCTATTGTCTGTGTGACCTTGAGCAAGTCACTTCCCTTCTCACTGGGCCTCAGTTGTCCAAACTATTAAAAGCAAAATTTTGACTAGATTATCTCCAAAGTCCCTTCCAACTCTAAATCCTACAATGATTACCAAGCTCCCTCAGGCCAGGGACTGACTAGATCATAGAGTCATGTTAATAGGAACCTCCCAATTGATCTAGCCCATGTTTTCTTTTTACATGCAAGGAAAGTGAATTTTTAAACTTCTTTTTTAGTTTTTTTTTTTATTTTTCCCCGGTTACATGTAAAAACAAGTTTTAACATTCATTTTTAAAACTTTGAGTTCTAAATTCTTTCCCTTCTTCCCACCCCTCTCCCTCTCATTGAGAAAGCAAGTTATTTGATATAGGTTAAAAATGTGTAGTCATGCAAAACATTTCCATAATAATCATATTGTGAAAATAAACAGATCCCCTCCCCCCCCAAAAGAAAAGAAACCTCAAGAAAAATAAAGTAAAAAAAAATATGCTTCACTCTATATTCAGTCACCATCAGCTCTGTCTTTGGGGATAGATAGTATTCTTTATCATAAGTCCTTCAGAGTAGTCTTAAATCATAACATTGCTAAGAAAAAGGAAGTCATTCACAGTCAGTTACCCTTCAATACTGCTGTTACATTAAATATTGTATATTGTCCTTTGCATCTGCTCATGTAAGTCTTCCCAGGTATGACTGAGAGCATCTTGTTCATCATTTCTTATAGCAGAATAGCATTTCATCATGTTCAGTTGATGGACATCCCCTCAATTTCCAATTCCTTACCACAGAAAAGAGTTGTTGTACATATCCTTATACATGTGTCTTTTCATCTCTTCTGGAATATAGAATTGGTAGTGGCATTGCTAGATCAAAGGGTAGGCACAATGTACTGTGCCTCTTTCTCACCCCAGGGGAGCAGGCCTTTCCCATCTATTTTCCAAATTGTCTTGAGTTAGAAAATTGTTTCACTCAGTCTTTGTGTGGATTCTGCCACTTTGAATTTCTTTAGAGTCATTTATTAAAGGTATTTGGAGTGATTTGGGGAAAGCTGGGAGAGGCACACTTCTTTTCTTTACTCCATCATCTTGGTTCCATCTCCCTGAAAGCGATTTCTTGAAAGAGGAAGCAATCTAATCTAGACTGGGGAAGGCCAAGACCTTCATCATCCCTAGCCTGCAGGACCTGGACCTTTATTTCTTTCTTTCTTTGGAATTTCAAGACCTGGGTAAGAATCCTACACTATCAAGTAATTATGTGACCTAGGCAGAACACATCAGGGCCTGGGTTTCCTTATCTATAAAATGAAGGGATTGGATCAGATGATCACTAAAGTTCCCTATTCCCCCCCTCTCTCTATTTCAGGACTCTGTGTCTTGGTCCTTTTGAAAACTGCTACAGCCCAGACCTTCTTAGGTGAGTGTGCTTGGAGCCCATCCATCCCCAGCTGGAGACTGAAGGAAGGCCAAGTCAGGGAAAGGCCTGATCTGAGGAACAGGCATAGAGAGGAGCTGCCTCTGCAACTCAACAGACCCCACTCAGATCTTTTGATCTATATCCCCTCTCCAATGCTTGCCACCTGACTTGAGATTGAATCCCCTCTCTATTACTGGCAAGCTGCATGGTCCTGAGCAACCAAGGCCCCAGTTTCCAGATCTATATAATGGAGGTAATGATACTTGTGCCATGGCATGGACCTCACAGTGTTGTATGGTATTTTAAGGTGTAGTGTATATGTATTATCTTTATTAAAATTATTAATAGCCTCACTAATTCCTCTGCACCCCAATTAAATGATGAGGAAAAAACAAGCTATTTTTTGTTCTCCTTTATCCACCAGGGTCACAGGTTAGCCAGTTAGCTAAGTACATAAGCCATGAACTGCCCAAGTCCACCACCCCCAACCAGATGCATACAAGAAGCTAACAGGATAAAACATGAGCTATTCCCATTGGAATAACACCTGACAGTTTTCTCCTTTGTAAAATGGGGATAATAATCACTATGTTTCATACCTTACAGTGAATGTTTTGACAAATATACTTTATAAGCTTTAAAGATTATAGAAATCAGAGTTATGACTGTCAGTTTTATTCCTCTGATTAGATTCTCAATATCATCCTTGGTATCCCCAGCATGCCACTTGTATCAACAAGACCCAATGTGCCTAGGATAATGGACTTGCTTCTGTGAGTTGAGAAAAAATACTTCTGTGACCCTCTGGAGATCTGTGATAGTAACAAGGTTATCCCTTAGTTCTAGAGTTGGGAACAGCAAAGAGGGAGCAGCTGAGTGAGGGGAAATGAGGTGCAAGTAACCACAACAAGGGGTTGCTTTTTGAAGAGAGGGAAAGTGGAAGAGGCAGGAGACCAGAGTGAAGAAAAGAGAGAAAGAGAAGAAGCAGCAGAAGGGTGACCTGATGGTTATGGGGTCAGGATGCTGATGGACCTCAGTGACAGCCAGGAACCTATGAAAGTCTAGGATCTCATACTGCTATTCTATTAACTTGCTGTGGTTACCTCAGTTCTATCATTGCCTCAGTTTCCCCATTCAGCAAGGTGATTGAAGAGATAATTCTAATAGATTTCTGATGTCACCAGTTTGGATATTCCCATCAATAAAACAGCTCACAACCCTTTGGTGCTTCCCCACCCCCCCGAGGACTTTCTTGTACAAATTCTATTCTTGAATTTGACCTACACAAACTTGTGGTTCTCCTCAAGGTGCTTGAGGCCTTCCTCATTTTCTCCTGAAAAGGAGGAGACTCATGGAGCACTCTTACTGTTTACCTGCCATCTTTTCACCCTTACTAGCTGTGTGACCTTGGACAAGTCACCTCATCTCTGCTTGCCTCTGTTTCCTCAACTATAAAATAAAGAACATAATAGCATCTACCTTGAAGTGTTGTTATAAGGATCAAATGAAATAATATTTCTTACAAGTATCTGGTACCTAATAGGTTCTATATAAATGCTTAATCCCCCCACCTCCATCCACCATCATACAGCACTCTATTTGTTTTTATCTGATATTCAGGAATGAGGAGGAGTGTGCTTCAGGCAGGAGGGACAGTCTGGATAAATGCATATAGGTCAGAGATGATAAAAAGAGAAAGAGAAGCAGGATTTCCCAACTATGACTCATGGCAAAATGCTTTGCCTACTCTATAAAACATTATTTTTTTAAAATGTTTAAGATACAGTCATTTGAAATCATAGAGCTGCTTAGAGAACTGAGAGGTTAAATGATTTGTCAGGGGTAGGACTTGAGACTGGGCCTTTTGGATCCAAGGTCAACTCTCTGTCCAACACAAAATCCTTGCCTCTCTAAGAGAATTAGTGAAATTTTTAAAAATCCAAAGAAAATGAGGTCCAAAGAACTTGTGCTTGAGGTATCGGTGAACACAATGGATAAAACACTGGACCCAGATTCAGAAAGACCTGAGTACAAATCCAACCCCAGATGTTGTATGACCATGGGCAACTCATTTAACATCTGGTAATCTCAGTTTTATGAACTGTAAAATAGAGATAATAACACACCTGATTCCAGGTTGTTATGAGGATCAAATAAAATAATATTTGTAAAGTTCTTTACAAACCCAAAAGCACTCTGTAAATGCTCTAGTTATAATTATAATTTTTACCTATAGGCAAGTTATAAGTAGCTGCTGAAGAAAGTCACGTTATCACCTGGAAAAGAGCATTGACTCAAGAGTCAGAGGAGAGAGAATAAAATTCCATCTTTTGATACTTTAATGCCTGTGTGATCCTGAAACAGTCCTGGAACACATCCCCACTATGGATTTCCCTTTATTTATTCTTTATTTGGGATGGTCCTCCAGTTCAAAACATGAGATCTTATACCCTGGATCAAATTTTTGTTACCTAATTTTACCTGGATCAATGTCCCCACAAGACAATAATACTTTTACTCTGTGTGTATCTAGCTCTCTCTGATTTTCTTTTTCTCTTCATCTCTCTGTCTCTCTTACTCCATCTCTGTCTCTGTCTCTCTCCATCTCTATCTCTGTCTTTCTGTCTCTCTTTCTTTCTCTTGATTGACTTTAACTTTCCTGTAGCTCAGAACTCCAGTGCTCAAGGAATATACCTCATTCTCCCTCTCAAGAAGCAGGGATAACAGAGCATCCTACCTGGTTAATCCTTTTGATCGGCGACAAGTTCATGTCTGTAATATTTCTGAAGATTCTAACCTTCTAAAGTGGTTGTTCAAAACTTTACCCTGTCTCCTTAAAACCCTGATGGCCATGACTCTCTGACCACTTGGGTCTTAGCAGAGGAGTTGGTCTCCTAGTTTATTGAGAAGATCTAGGCTACCCTTCCAGAAATCCTTCACCTCCTGGACATCATGTATAAAGTCTCAGACTCCTCCTCTTCTATTCTTCTGTTGTTCTTGCCAAGGCTAGTCCTTTTACTTCAACCTTTATCTTATCCTCTCTCATATCTTCAGGAGCTAACCCTAGAGACCACAACCTGACCCTCCCCCTCCCAATCATCAGCTTCTCCTTAGCCATTGGCTCCTCAGATCTTACCCATCTTTAACAATTCCTCTCTTAAGCTCAAGTTACTATCCTAGCTCTTTTCTCCCTTTTACTGTCCTAAAAAGAGTTGTCTGTACTTACCAACAGGAATCTGCCAAATAGAATTGAAAGATGAGGCTTGATACTATCCCTGTACCCGTGCTCTCTATTACCTTTCTGATCTTTTCTTTTTCTTTTTTGGAGAACGAGAAAAAGGGAAAGAAAAATAAGAGCCCTATAATAAATAGCAAACTGCAGTAACATGAAACAAATTCTCACACTGGCCATGTGTAAATATGTAGATTTCATTTTTTTCTTTTCTTTTCTTTTGTTGCAGATATTAGTTTATGTCTAAAAGATATTGGTGGCTTTACGATTCCAGATTGTGTTCCAGAGGGAAATGACCACTGCACCTGTTTCCATGAGATAACAAATACTACTAGGGAGACAACAATCTCAGATAGCACTATGTTGGACGATAATGGTAAATCACTCTGACATTCTTTCTCTAGCCTGGGAACTAATGCAGATCTCTTTCTGCTGAGGTTGAGAGCACAACAGTTTATCCCTGCATGGGCATCCCTCTGTTCAGTGTCCTTTGCCTTCTCACACCTATAACCTTTCCCAGGCCCCTCCCTGGCTCTGGATCTCTCTCTCTTCAGGACTTATTGTCTCTCTCCTTTTCCCTATTCCGTCCATCCCAGCTCAGACCCCCTCAGGAAACTTCATCCAAATGCTTTGGCCACATCTTGGTTCAGGGCTGGGAGGTTCAAATCCCTTCCCAAACTATTACTCAGAAGACGAAACTGAGGCCTCAGGAGTCTGATTTACTGGGTCATGCTACCTTCTGGGACCCAATATTTAGGAGACAAAGGGTGGAGGGATATCTGGAAGGGTATAAATGGTGACTTTTCTCTACCAATGTCCTGCTATGTGTAGTGTTCAAGAGGTCTGAGGCACTGAGAGACTGGGGGCCTTGGAGACTCATTGAGCCAGGGATCGTTCTGGGGGGAAAACTTGAACCCGGATCTTCTAAATTCCGATTCTGTCTCTATTTACTCAGCCACATTCTCTCTTTTATCCAAGAACTTTTCCCTTGCCCCCCACCCCATAACATCAGCCATTTCATTTCTTTCCCTTATGTCCTTTCTTTCTCCCAACCTCGTCTGCTCCTTCCTAGGTAGAACTCCCTCTTGGCTCAGTCTCACAAGAACCAGCAGAGGTGGAAGTGATCCAAAAATCCTTGTGGACTAAATGACTGAGGGAGATATTGTAGCTATTTTGGATTCTCTGTTGAAGAGATTGAGATTCAAGAAGGTCCAGAAGCCTGTCTCTGTAGGCCACTCCCTCCTGGGTGCCAGTTCTCTACTCATGCCAAGCCTCCATTCTCCACCAACTTTCAAGGAGATCAGCCCCCTCCCTCTGGTTTCCATCTGCCATATTTCTCATTCCCAACAATGTAGATCTTTAGGAATGGGAGATGAAATTATTCTTAGAGGAATATGTAGTAGAAGTTGACTCTGGAAAGGAATTGTGAAGATTTTATGTAGAACTTTGCCTCAAAAATAACCTTTGGAGGAGGAGACACCAAAGAAATTAAATATCTAAGGTCAGGTTTTCTGGACCTCAGTTTCCCCATTTGGCCACTACATATCCTTACCTCTCTAAGAGCACTTCTGCCCAAATAACTTGGGCAGGAAGTGGTTAGTAGGCATAATGGATAGAGATTGGACCTAGAGTTAGAAAGACTTGGGTTCAAATATAACCTCAATTGCTGTGTGACCCTGAGCATGTCACTTAACTTCTTCCTCCTTCGATTTCTTAAACCAGGGCTGTCCAAATTACAATCTGCAGTCACATGTGGCCTGCAGCGTGATTTTATGCAGCCCACGTGGGTTTTAGTTTTCACGAGTGAAAAATAAAATAATAATTTGCATGGAATGCATAGTAGATTATTTTAATTCCATCACTAATAAATAATCTCGTTGATGTTAATTTTCTTTGGTGTTTTTAAGCAAGTATTATGGATGGAACATATCACACAGAATTTTCAATCGATCTCTGGGATGCGTTCCGTCTATAAGATGCAGACTAGTCAGTATGCACCTACCTTTATACTTTACTGTTGCTTTGTGGTTTTTTTGTTTGCTTTCGTACTTTGAGTCTTCACCTGTCATATTAATGATGTGCTTTCCCCCACTTTCTAAGAAGTTAAAAGTACCATGACTTTTCATAGTGCTTGCTAAACCTAAGGTAAAACTACAAATTAACTATTTTATTAGTGTACTGTATTTTTTATTCTAGGTGCAGACCTCAAATAAACATTCTATTTTAATG
The DNA here is from genome assembly GCF_037893015.1 of Macrotis lagotis. Classification (NCBI taxonomy): domain Eukaryota; kingdom Metazoa; phylum Chordata; class Mammalia; order Peramelemorphia; family Peramelidae; genus Macrotis; species Macrotis lagotis. Next base: position 628,852,807 of record NC_133666.1, on the reverse strand, counting down.
CGGTCCTAAGATTACCTAAGGTTGAACAGCCCTGTCTTAAACTATAAAATGGGGACAAAAACTGTACCTAACTCCCAAGTTGTGAGGATCATGTCAGATATTATTTGTAAATTCTTTATAAACCCTAAAGTATTCTGCAAATGCTCTAACTATAATTATCTATAGAAAGGTTATAGGTAGCTGCCAAAGAAAGTCACATAATCTCTGGGAGACCAGGGAGGACAAAGGAAAGAGCACAGGTTCTGGATTTAGAGAAATTAAAATCAATCCCACCTTTAACACTTACTGGCTGTGGGATCCTGGACCAGTCACTTCCCACTATGCTTTATTTAGGATGGTGCCTCCAACTCTAAAGATTTACATCTCATATCCTGGATTAAATTCCTGTTGCCTGATTTTAACTCAGATTTCCCTGTTGGTCATTAATCCTTTTATTGTCTCCAACTCAGCCTCTCACTCAAGTGGCAAGGATTACAGGGCATCCAACCTAACCCTTTTATTTGTCCATAAATTCATCTCTAAACAAAAATTGCAACAGAACAGTGTTCCTTCTGGGACACTAGGGAAGATTTGAAGAAAGATCCCCAGGACCAAGGTTCTGGTGGCTGAGTGAAGCACAAACATCCCCAGGTTAACTCTCTGAAGATGTGAGCCCTAGGGGCAGCCAAGGTGGGAAGTAATCACCCTCTCACTCACATGAATTTTTACCTGTCTAGTGTCTGAGTAGGGTAAGAGAGAGAGAGAGAACCTTTGCTGATAAAGGACATCAGGCCTAGATGGGCAGGCAAGACACAATCCAGGGCAGGAGGGAAACAGCACAGCCCTGGCATGTGCAGAGGCAGTTGCACCAGATGCTTACAAGAGAACTGAGTTCCTGGTCTTGGTCCCAGGCCAGAGGGGAGAACTGAAGAGTATAGCCACTGGATGGCCCTCGGGAAATAAGATCAATTCCAGTACAGTGGGCTGAGAGATCCCAGCTGTGACTTGAAGGGGGAAAGGAGTGAAGATGTTGGGCTCAGGACAAAGCTCCTGAGGTCGGAGACACTCCACCACATAGACCACAGGACTAGAACTGAATATAAGAAAAAGCTACTAAAAATAAATTTTTGAATAGCCCAAGGAGAAAGAACTCAACTATAGACAGGTACTTTGGGAATAGAGAAGACCAGGGCTCACTTTCAGAAGATGCTGAAAAAAAAAATCTTTCCTACCTGGTCAAAAAGAATTCATTGATGAACTCAAAAAAAAAAAAGTTTAAAAAACAAAGAAGAGACATTGAAGAAAAATTTAAAAAGAAAATAAATACAATTCAAGAGAACAAGAAAATTATGAAAAGAAAGTAAACCAACTGGAAAAGGACATCCAGAATCTCAAGGAAGAAAATGACTCTGAAACTTAGAACAAGGGGAACTCACAGAAGTTATAAGAGATTAAGAAATACTAAAACAAAACATAAAGAATGAAAAATAGAAGAGAAGGTGAAATATATGACAAAAAAACCAACAGATTTGGAAAATAAATCAAGAAGAAAAAACATAAGAATAATGAGACTACTTGAAAGCTATGATAAAAAAACAAAGTTTATACAATAATATAAAAAATAATTAAAGAAAAATGTTCTGAAGTGTTAGAATAAGAGGGAAAAGTAGAAATAAAGAAAGATTCACTGATTATCACCTGATAGGGATCCTAGGAGGAAAATTTACAGGAATATCAAAGCCAAATTCCAAAATTCCTGGGTTAAGGAGAAAATATTAAGAGCAACAAGAAAAAAATTTCAAATATGACAATCACAATTAGATTTACACAAGATCTAGCAGCAGATCTGCAGGCTTGGAATACAACATATCGAAGACCAAAAGAACTGGAATTGCAGTCAAAAAATATCATACCCAGCAGAGTTAAGCATAATCTGAATAAAAAAAACTGAACTTCAATGAATTGCCAGACTTTCAGGATTTTGTTGTAAAAAGACCTACACTTAATAGAAAAATTTAAATATAAGAACAAAGAAAAATATAAGATAAATATCAAAGATTAATTATAAGGGACTCAATAAAGACAAATTGTTGCTATCTATATGTGGAAATGTAAATTATGTGTCCAACATTCTAATTAGTAATTAGGTAGTTAGAAGAAAAGATGGAGGTAGAGCTGATTAGGATGGGATTCTTATAAGTAAAATAGTCTAGGAAAAGATTTTTTTTAAAGTTACCATCTGGGGCAGCTATGTAGTGCAGTGGATAGAGCACTGACCCTGGAGTCAGGAGGACCTGAGTTCAAATCCAGCCTCAGACACTTAATAAATACCTAGCTGTGTGATCTTGGGCAAAACACTTAACCCAATTGCCTTGAAAACAAAAAAACAAAAAAAGTTATCATCTTATACAAATGAGGTGTAGGAATAAGAATTGATTCAGAGTAATTAGATGGGGAAACTTGTTCTGGAAACCTACTCCCATCAGGAATGGATTATGGAGGGAATTTCACAGATACATATATAAGGCTATAAAAGTCTTCTAAATTCAAAAAGAAATAAGAGGAGGAGATAAAAAGAGTCATGAGTTAGAAGGTTAGGGAACAGGATAAGAGGTTATATAGAAAGATATGTAAATTAATGAGAAAGGGAGATAGAAAGACATGTAAGGAGGGATTCTTTGAAGGGCAATTCCAGTTGGTTAAGGAATAGGAGGGCAAGGTAGCATGTAGAAGTAGAGTAGAGGATATGAGATACATACAGACCAAATATGTATTTGGATGTGTGTGTATGCATATACATAAATATCTATATAGATATATGTATATGTTATGTGAGTATGTATTTAAGTATGTTATATAGATAGATAAATATACATGTCTATCTATATAGATAGATATGTAGATATAGATACAGCTCTATCTATATAGAGAGATATGTAGATATAGATAGATAGATAGATAGATAGATAGATAGATAGATAGATAGATAGATAGATGATAGATAGATACAGCTCTGTACTTAATTGTAGCTATCCTGGGGAAGATAGGAAAAAAAATTAGTAAACAGTACAAAAGAAAGAACAGAAGAAAAGCTATAAGGAAGTAAAGATGGACAATTTTGAACACAATGTTTAATATTTATTATATAGACTTTATTGAAATCAAAATTTATTTTTATACTATGAATTCTTTCATGTGCATATGACTGATTTTTTCTTATTTTGTAAAATTAAAAAATAGACTAAAAAAAGAATTCAGGTCCATAGTCACAACATAAGATTTTTTTAAAAAAAGAAAGAAAAGGGGAAAAAAGAGTTGTCCCTACTTCTATGCCAACCAGAAACTCACTGATAAAATTCAGAGATGAGTCTTGATGCTGTCCTTGAACCCATCTTCTTCCATTATCTTACTGATCTTTTCTTTTCTTCCCTTTTCTTTTCTTTTTTTAAATCAACAAACAATTCTTTCATCTTCCTCTTCCAAAACTTGGAAAAGAAAAAGAAAAAAGGAAGCCCCTATAACAAATACCACACTGGAGTCAGATAAAGCAAATTTCCACATTGTCCATCTGCAACTATGCTTCATTTATTTTTCTTTTCTTTTCTTATCTTGCAGATATTATTGAATGTGAACTACTTTTGGGTGTCTCTTGTGATAAGTTTGCAGATTGTTTTAAAACAACGGGAAGTTACCATTGCAACTGTATTCCTGCGATTATACTTTCTTCTGAGAAGGAAGTATTCCCAACTAGTCATATTATCAATTGCAAAGGTAAACACCTCTCTGGCATTTTTGGTTAGCCTGGGATTCATTAAAGAACCCTTTCTGCTGAGGCTGATAGCAGAGCAGTCCTTCCCTGCATAATCATCTCTATCCAGTGTATTAACTTTAATTTCCTTAAACTAGAAATGAAATAACAAAGTTAGTTTAATAAATGAAGTTTAATTCTCTAGGATCTCACCAAAGACATGGGTGGATGGCATTCTTGCGAACACCAAGAATACAAAATTGGGGTGGGGGAGGCAATTCATATAGAATGAACACAGAATCATAAAACTTTTGGTGGATAACCAACCATTTGTATGTCATTGATTACTTTGATGATTATCTAACCCATCCATAATATCTGTTTCTGTGTCAAAATTGACAAGATCCAATTTGCCCCAGGATTGCTGTCTCCTCTTTACCAAAGTGTCAAAAAAAGATAAGAATTCATATTTTGTCTAGATAACTAGAGTGGTTTTCTTGTCTTCTTAGGATGGCCTTTCATCTGGTTGTTATTCAAACTTGGAAATCAACTTTGAGATGCAAATTAGGAAAGGTCTGCATTTCACAGACAGAGCTTTTCCCTCAAATTTATCTCAAAGAACAGAGTCTGTGGGGATGGCAGGGGGGTGGGGGGCAGAGAGGTAGCAGAGGTAAACCTCCTGAAATTTATAATCCTCCATTAGAGGCTGATAGAACAACTTTTGACCAGAACTATAGAGATCAAGAAATGTTAATAAACTTTTAAAGGATATTAGATTAGGCACCTCATCTAAGTGCTTTGGCCAGACATTGGCTCAGGACTGGGAGGTACAAATCTCTTTCTTTTTTAAAAATTTTATTTATTTAAGACACTGGGGTTAAGACTGACTTGCCCAAGGTCACACAACTAGATAATTATTAAGTGTCTGAGGTTACATTTGAACTCAAATCCTCCTGACTCCAGGGCTGGTGCTCTATTCACTGCATCACCTAGCTGCCCCCATCCAAATGTCTTTCAAAACTGCTACCCAGAGGGCAGCTATAGGTGACCCAGTGGATAGTGCAGCAGCCCTGGAGTCAGGAAGAACTGAGTTCATATGTGGCCTAAGGCACTTAATAATTACCTAGCTGTATGACCTTGGGCAAGTCACTTAACCCCATTGTCTTACCAAAAAAAAAAAAAAACTGTTACCCAGAAGAAGGAATTGAGGCCACAACAGTCTGACCTGCCTGACCATTCTGCCCCCTGGGACCCAATATTTAGGAGACAGAGGGAGGAGCAATATTTTGGAGAGGACTAAACCAGTGATTTCTCTCTATTAATGCCCTGCTATTTGTAGTCTTAGAGAGAAGGTCTGAGTTACTGAGGGGATGGGACCTTGGAGACTCATTGAGCTAGGATGAGTCTGAGAGGGAACTTGAATCCAGATCTTCTGAACTTTGAGTGGGTCTCTCTACTGGCACATTCCTTCTCATCCAATAATCTTTACTTTCCTCCTGCCTGCTATGACAAGGGCCATTCATTTTTTTTTCTTCTGTCCTTTCTTTCTCCCCCCATCCCCATCTACTCCATCCTGAGTAGGACTCCCTCTTGGCTCAGCCTCACAGGGACCATCAGTGGGGCTCCTGGCCAACAGGGAGAAGGCCTTATCAAAATTAAGCGCTGGATTTCATAGCTCCTAGGATGACAAACTACTCCCTTCTCTCTGATTTTACCTCCCTTTTGTACCACATGTATCTTGTCTGGACACAGTGGTATACATTTTGTCTCCCCATGAAACAGTGAGCATGTCTTCCAATGTAGAGACTGAGCTGTTGCACTTCTTTGTACCTGCAATGTGCCTAGCCCAGAGCCTGCCATAGGAAGTGCTCCATAAATGCTTGTGGACTGAATGACTGAGGGAGATACTATAGCTATTTGTGATCCTACAATGAAGAAAGTGAGGATGCTGGAGAAGTCTGCCTCTGTGGTCCCTCCCTCCCTGTGTGCCAGGGCCCCACTCATGCCAAACCTCTATTCTCCACCAGCTGTGAGACCAGGCCCACTCCCTCTAGTTTCCATATGCCATATTTCTCTTTCCCAACTACATAGATTTTTAGGAATGGGAGATAAAATGAGTCCATTTCTTGGAGGAAATTTAGTGGAAGCTGATTCTGGAAAGGAGCTGTGAACTCCAAGGTCAGGCTCTCTGGGTCTCAGTTTCCCCATTTGGCCACCACAATATCCTTGTCTTGCTAGGAGCACTAGTGAAATGCTTAAAATCAAAAGAAAGTGAAGCACAAAGAGCTTGTGCTTGAGATAGCTAATGGGCACAGTGAATGGAATCAGAAAGTTCTGGGTTCAAACATAGCTTCAAATGTAGTATTGACCTTGGGCATGCACCTTAACTTCTACTTCACCTTGTTTCAAATAGGGATAAGATAATATTTGTGAAGCACGTTATGTACCCTAAAGTACTATATAAATGCTAGCTATAATTTTTATCCATAGGTGGATAGTAAGTAGCCACTGAAGAAAATCATGTTATCTCTTGGAGACCAGGGTGCAGGACAATGGAATGGGCATTGGCTCCAGAGTCAGAGGAAAAAAGATCAAATCCCATTTTTTATATTTACTGGTTGTATGACAATGGATCAGTCACTTCTCACCAAATAAAGGACTTTCCTCCATTTGGGATGGTCCCTCTGCTCTAATCATATGATCTCATATCCCGAATCAAATTTCTGTTTTCTGATTTTAACAGGATTTTCCCCTGCTAGACAATAATCCTTTTATTTATTTATTTTATTTGTCTGTCTGGCTGTCTCTTTCCACTCCCAACCCCACCCCAATCTGACCAGGCTGGAAGTGCACTCCTGGTCTCAATGCCACTGATTTATTGGCAAGAAAGTTCTATCCTATTCCATTTCCAACCTGGATCAATTTTCCCATCCTTAAGCAGTCTATTAGTTTCTCCCTCCTAGGAACTCACTTTATTGATGCCAGACTTAGAGTGAACACTCCATTAACTACTCCTATAGCTCAGAACTTGTGACTCAAGGAGTTCACCTCAGTCTTTCTCTCAGATGGCAGGATTACAGAGCATCCTCCCTGGATAATCCTTTTATTTTATACAGTTTCATCTCTGTAATAATTTTGAAGCTTCTCACCTTCTAATGTGGTCATTCACAACCTTGCCCTGTCTTCTTAAAATCCTAATGACCATGACTCCCTGATCCCTGGGATCTAAGAAAAGGACCCAGCCTCCTATCCTACTGAGAATATCCAGGCTGCCCTTTCCAGAGTTCCTTCACCTCCTTGACATCATCTGTCGGTTTCTAGACCCATCCTCTTCTCCTGTTCCTCTGTTCCTTGCCAAGGCCATTCCCTTTGTTGCTGGGGTATTTGGGGAGGGGAAATTCAAGATGGACAGTTGTGGTTCTTTAGGTGATGATATCACTGAATTTTCTGACTCAGGGAGGTAAGAAAGACCCAGACTTTAATTTAAAGACTGAACAGTTTACAAGTTACTATAAAAAGTTCAAAAATTAGGTTCTTTAGAGAAGCAGTGAGATAGTGAGTTTCAGTATTGCTATGACCTAAAAGGAATCAAAAACTCCTAACTGAAAAATGAATTTCTCTTAAAGAAAGTAATTTTCAAAATAGACTAAAGGTGATACTTCTGACATACTTAGTGGACTTAAAATCCTTTTTTAAAAAAACAAAACAAAACATGAGATAGTTATAATAAAGAATCACATCTTGATATCACAAAAATATTTACCATATGCTTAAATACCTTCTTGATGCAGAGAAAAGATGAAGAGAATTGTGAATGTAACAGAAAGAAATTAGGTAGAGATATAAATTGACTACCACCTATTCTCAAGATGTAAATTGACTACCATGGTAAGGATATAGAGAACTACGAATGTAGCAGAAACAAAATTTGTAATCTTAAAGGCTGCTCAAATTGGGTGGAGATGCCTATTCTTGATCTACTTTTGATTCATTGTTTAATGTAAAATTTGTATCCTGATCTCCTTAGGCTTTACTTTCTACCTAATTCAGGTCCAGCAGGAGAAAGGGAATTCACTTTTTGCCCTCTGGATGAGAGTCAAGACATAAAAACCTGGGTTGGGCTCCAGCTCAAGGCACAGCCTTCTCTACCAACCTGTGGCCTAGTCAGTGCTGCTTGGCTGTTTCTCTCTCTCTCTCTCTCTCTCTCTTTCTCTCTCTCTCTCTCTCTCTCTCTCTCTCTCTCTCTCTCTCTCTCTCTCTGTCTTTATGTCTGTCTATGTCTCTGTCTCTCTGTCTCTGTCTCTCTCTCCCCCTCTCTATGTCTCTCAGTCTCTTCCCTCCTCCTCCTCCTCCTCCTCCTCCTCCTCCTCCTCCTCCTCCTCCTCCTTTGCTTCTTCCTCTTTGTCATTCTTAAGTGCTATGAATTCCAGCTCTCAATTATGATAAGACCTCTTCCCTCTGGACTGGAGCCCCCACAATGGTCTTTATGAGGATGAGACAAGAGGGAGCCCTACTCAGGATGGAACAGAACTGGATGGGGAAGAAAGAAAGGACACAAGAAAGAAAATGAAATGAGTCATGCCATTGGGAGCAGGTGGAGGTAAAGGCTATTTGATAAGAGAGGGAATGTAACAGAGTGGAGGGAGAGACAAGGCTCGTAGTTCAGAAGATTCAGGTTCAAGTTTCCCCCCAGACCCATTCTGGTTCAATGAGTCTCCAAGGTCTCTTAGCACTTCAGACACCTCTCTCTAGGACTATAGATGGCAGGATATTGGTAAAAAAGAATTGTATAGTACCCTCCAAAATATTCCTCCCCCCTCCATCTCCTAAATATCGGTTCCCAAGAGACAGACTAGGAAGTATTCCATAAACTCTTGTAAGATTGACTGACTAAGGGAGATACTGGAGCTAATTTGGATTCTCTGCTGAAGAGACTAAGGTTCCAGGTGGACCAGAAGACTGCCTCTACTGGCCCCTCTCCATGTGCCAGGTTCCCATCCATGCATCCTTACTTCTCAAAGCCTACTCTCTCCTGAAGCTGCTGACCAGTCCCCTTCCATCTGGTTTCCAGCTGCCTTGTTTCTCTTTCCTAGTAATATAGATGTTTGGAAGTAGGAGATGAAATTAGCTGTGCCAGTCAACTTCTTTACATAACAGACTTTCTGTAGCTCTTCTAGATCCTCTGATGAAGAAACTGAGACTCCAGGAGGTTCAATGCCTGCCTCAAAAGTTGCTCTCCAGAGTTATGGCAGGGTTAGAACCAGGAACCTCTGAGCTGGAAGGAGTTTCTTTGATCAGCACTTGGAACAGACCCTGAAACTTTCTGGTAGAGAGTTTGGTGTGAGGACCAGTTACCTTCAGAATAGGAGCCCTGAACCTTGAGCAAGTCCCTTTCCCTCTCTGAACCTCAGGGTGTTCATCTATACAACTTGCAACCCACCTCCCAAGGTGTGATAAAGAAAGGCTTTGAGGGGCAACTAGATGGCAAAGTGGAGAGAGCACCTGCCCTGGAGTCAGGAAGTTCAAATCCAGCCTCAGACACTTAATAATTACCTAGCTGTGTGGCCTTGGGCAAGTCACTTAACCCCACCCAGATTGCCTTACCAAAAAAATAAATAAATAAATAAGAAAGCCTTTGAAAACTTTAAGGTTTCACAGAAATGGGTGCTGTGGTTATTGGATAATTCCAGTCTGAATTCCCTTTGCCACAGGGAGTTCACCCAGAGGGTCTTACTCCATGATTCTTCTATGACTCAGAGTAAGCACTTGGACCTGTTCTCTGGGCTTCCTTCATTTTCTTCAGATCCTGGATCATTTTTTTTTCTACAAGCATTTCCCTGATGACAGTTTTCCTCCTGTTCTTTAGAACTCCTCATTGGTCATAGAATACAGGGTCTCGCACTACTATGGGTCTCTCTAGTGCCCCCCTTGTAGACTTCAATTATGTTCTATGTCTCACCATCACACTTCAATAACAATAGAAAATTAGTATTGAAAATATACATCTTTATTTTCCAGAAATCATTAGAAGAGATTGGCAATTTCTTGTCCTCCAGCTCCTATCCTCCTCTGTTTAATTTTGAGCCAAATTAACTGTCTCTATATATACTGACTATCCTAATTATAAATAATGATGAACATAGTCTAGATTTTCCCTCCAATAACAGGGCATAATCTGGGCAAGAGTCATTCTTCATCTACTTGGTCTTTCCTCTGTGAAAGGTCAGGCCAAAGTCTTTGAAGTGATTATAAATTGGAGAGAAACATAGAATAATAGAAGCACAGACTTTTCCTTTAAGAAGCTTACAGTTGACTAGAAAAGTTATGACACAAATAAGTAGACTGTGATGAGGACACCATGGCCCCACTCCACACAAAGATCAAAAACTAAGCATGGGCAAATTTGAACAGAATCAGAATTCCTTTGAATTGGAGCAAGAGGGAAAGGATCAGGGAAGAATCCAGGACAATGCAAACTCTTTGGGGACAGGAGGAATGCTATAGGTTTGTCTGTATCTTCAAGTAGACGATCAGTGTTTGTTGAATTGACCTGAATAAAAGAGGATCCTAAGAGGCAAGGGGGAGGCTAGGAGATTCAGCAGGGCTTCCCTGCTCTGAAAAACATTTACACTTTTAAGATGCAGTCATTTAGAAGGACTTAAGCTGCTTAGAGTATTAAGAGGTGAAGTGATTTTCCCAGGATCACCCAGGCAACATGTGTTAGAAGCAGGACTCAAACCCAGGTCTTCTGACCCCAAGTCAGCTCTCTGTCCACCAGAAGATCCTTACTTCTCAAAGAGCACCAATGAAACATTTAAAATCCAAAGAAGGTGAACCCCAAAGACCTTGTGATTTGAGGTAGCTTGTTGTTTGCAATGGTGAGAGAATTGGACCCAAAATTCAACCACAGGTTCATATGGCCCTGGCCAAGTCACTTAGCTTCTGCCTCCCTCAGATTCATAAACTGGAGATAATAACAAGCCCTAACTTACAGGTTGTTGTGAGGATAGAATGAGTTAATAATTGTGAAGCACTTTATATACCCTAAAGTACTATATAAATGCTCTAGCTTTAATTATAATTATTATCCATAAACAGATGGTAAGTAACTGCTGAAAAAAGTCATGCTATCATTGGAAATCCAGGGGGGAAAATGGAAAGAGCCTTGACTCTGGAGAAAGAGGAAGGAGAATAAAATCTCACCATTAATACTTGCTGGCTGTGTGATCCTGGACCAGTTACTTCTCCTTACAGGTTTTCCTTTCTTTAGGAAGGCCTCTTCCTTCATTGTGATCTTACATCTGGTTCAAATTCATGTTGCCTGATTTTTTTTTTTTTAGGGTTTTGCAAGGCAAATGGGGTTAAGTGGCTTACCCAAGGCCACACAGCTAGGTAATTATATTAAGTGTCTGAGACCAGATTTGAACTCAGGTACTCCTGACTCCAGGGTTGGTGCTCTATCCACTGAGCCACCTAGCCACCAGACACATTGCCTGATTTTTAAATGAACTTTTCCTGCCAGATAGTAATCCTTTTATTGTTTCTCTCTCTCTGTCTCTCTGTCTCTCTCTTTCTGTTTGTTTCTCTGTCTCTCTCCCTTTCTCACCAGGCTGTAAGAGCACCACTCCCAGTCCCAATTTCACTACTGCTTTATGGGGATGGAAGAATTTTTACCCCTCCATTTTCAACCTGGCTCAGTTTCCCATCCTAGACAGCCTACTAGCCCACCCTTCCAAGGAACTCACTTTACTGACACCAGACTTACCATAGACACTCTACTGACTTTAACCCTCTTGTAGCTCAGAACTCCAGAGCAAAGAAATCCACTTCAGCCTCCCATTCAAGTGGCAGGGATTACAGGGCATCCTACCTGGTTCATCCTTTAATTTGTCCACAAGTTCATCTCTGTAACACTTCTAAAACTTCTATCTACCCTACTGATTCTCACAACCTTGCCCTGTCTTCTTAAAATGCTCATGGCCAGGGCTTCTAGGTGGTGCACTGGATAGAGCACTGACCCTAGAGTCAGGAGTATCTGAGTTCAAATCCGGCCTCAGACACTTAGCTGTGTGGCCTTGGGCAAGCCACTTAACCCCATTGCCTTGCAAAAAAACTAAAAAAAAATGCTTGTGGCCATGACTCCCTTGAGTCTTAGTAGAGGACCTGGCCTCCTATTCTACTAAGAAGATCTAAGCTGCCCTTCCAAAGGTCTCAATCATGCTTCAGTTTCCAGAACCATTCTTTCCTCCTGTTTCTCTGTTTCTGGAGAAGAGATGATTCTTTTCATTGCCATGGCCAGCTCCTTTACTTGTGCCTGCCAATTTATCCCCTCATGTCTCCAAGAACTGGCCTGGAGACCATAATCTGACCCTTCCCCTTCAAATCAACAGTCTCTCCTTAACCACTGGTCCTCAGATCTTTCCATCCTTAGCAAAGCATCTCTTTACCTCCTCAAGTTACCATCCTTGATCTTTTCTTCCTTTTTACTATCAGAATCCTAAAAAGATTTTTCTAGATGCAAGCATTAATGTCTCAGAAAGAATTCAAAGATGAGGATTAAACTGTCTCTGAACCTATCCCCTTCCATTACTTTATGGATCTCTTTTTTCCCCCTCCCTTTTCCTTTTTTCAATCAACAGGCATTTCTTTCAACTTCATCCCACACTCCTTGGAAAAGAATAGAAAAAAGAAAACCCCTTAACAAATAGCATTCTGGAGTCAGATGAAACAAATTCTCACATTGGTCATGTGCAAATAAGTAGGTTTCATTTCTTTTTTGCTTTTCTTTTCTAATGTAGCCAATGATAATGAATGTGCAGGATCCAATGGTGTCTCTTGTGGTCCGAATGCAGCCTGTGTTAATACATATGGAAGTTACCACTGCAGATGCATCTCTGGATATACCCTTCCTTCTGGGGAGGAGACATTTCCAAATGAGACAATGAACGACTGTCAAGGTAAACCTCTCTCTGGCATTCTCTAGCTAGCTTGGACACCAAAGCAGAGCTCATTCTGCTGAGACTTGAGAGCAGAGGGTCCCTGAAAGGGCCCCTTCTGGCCAGAGGTCTTCATTTGGGCTGACCTCAACTTTCCCCAGGCTCCTCCCTGACTCCAGCTCCCTTTCTTCAAAGTCCTTGGCCTCCTCACTATACAAGTTACCTCTACATCCTGGGAACTCTTCCCTTTTTCCTATTCTGCCCACCCCCCTCAGTTCAGGACCCCTCAGGAAACCTCATCCATGTGTTTTGGTCAGACTTTGGTTTAGGACAGGAGGTTCAAATCCCTTTCCAAACTATTATCCAGAAGAAGAAATTGAAGCCACAGAAGTCTAACCCGCCTGGCCATGCTGCTCCATGGGGAGAAAGAGGGTGGAAGGATATTTTGGAGGAGACTAGATAATGAGTTTTCTCTAGCCAATGTCCTGCTATTTGTCATACTAGAGAGAGAGGTGTCTGAGGTACTGAGAGGTCTTGGAGACACATAGAGTCAGTATGAGTTTGAGGGGAAACTTGAACCTGGATCTTCTGAACTCTTAACCTGTCTCTCTCTCTCTCTCTCTCTCTCTCTCTCTCTCTCTCTCTCTCTCTCTCTCTCTCTCTCTCCACTGTTACATTCCCTCTCCTATCCAGTAGCCTTTGCCTCCCCCTTCCCCCATGACATTTTTTTTCTTGTATTTTTTCTTTCTCCCCCATCCTCATCTGGTCTACCTTGGATAGTACTCCCTCTTAGTTCAGCCTCAAAGGGACCAACAAAATGCTCTAACCTGGGGGAGGAGGAGTTTTTTTTTTTAAGGTTTTTTCAAGGCAAACGGGGTTAAGTGGCTTGCCCAAGGCCACACAGCTAGGTAATTATTAAGTGTCTGAGGCCACATTTGAACTCAGGTACTCCTGACTTCAGGGCCGGTGCTCTATCCACTGTACCACCTAGGCACCCCAAGGAGTCTTTTTTTAATGAATATTTTATTTGTTTTCCAATTATACACAAGAGTAATTTTTTGTAAGGTTTTGAAATTTACAATTCCCCCCCACTCTCCCTTTCCCTCCCCCATCCCCCCACAGAAGGCAGTCTGATAAACTTTACATTGTTTCCATGCTATACATTGATCAAAATTGAATGTGTTGAGAGAGAAATCATATCCTTGAGGAGAAAATAAAATATTAGAGATAGCAAAATTATGTAGCACATAAGACACTTTAAAAAAAATCGAAGATAATAGACTTTCGTCTTTGTTTAAACTCCACAGTTCGTTTTCTGGATACAGAAGGTATTCTCAGTCACAGGTACTCTAAAATTATCCTTGATTATTACATTGATGGAATGAGCAGGTCCATCAAGGTTGATCATCACCTCCATGTTGCTGTTAGGTGTCCAATGTTCTTCTGGTTCTGCTCAACTTGCTCAACATCAGTTCATGCAAGTCTTTCCAGGCTTCTCTGAAATTCCACCCCTGGGAAAAAGTCATATCAAAATTAAGAGCTACATTTCCACAGTCCTTTTTGTTGACAAGGCTGACATAATACAAGAAACGACACAGAAAGTGCTCCATAAATGCTTGTAGACTTACTGACTTGGGGAGACACTAGAGCTATTTTGGATCTTCTGATGAAGAAACTGAGGTTCCAGGAAGTCTAAATTCTGCCTCCAAGGCTGCTCTCCAGAGCCATAGCAGGATTAGAACAGGAACCACTGAGCTGGAAGGAGTTTGGAAGGAAGCATTTTATGTAACTCAATATGGTCAGCACTTGCTACAGGCCCTGAAGTTTTCTGGTGGGAAATGTGGTGGAAGAGCACCTTCAGAATAGGAGTCCTGGATATGATGCTCTGGCACTACCTACTATGGGACCTTGGGCAAGTCACTTTCCCTCTCTGAGCCTCAGGGTGCTCATTTATATAACTCCCAGTCCACCTCCCAAGGGGTGGTAAAGAAAGGCTTTGTTAACCTTAAAGCACCTAAAGTGGTAAAGAAATGGGGGCTGTATCCTTCCTATCTGAATTCCCTTTGCTGGGAGTTCACCCAGTAGGTCTTCCTTCTTGATTATTCTATGACTCAGACCAAGCACTTGGACCTGTTCTCCTGACTTCTTCACTTTCTCCTTTTTTCTGTCATGCATTTCCCTGATGAGAGTTTTCCTACTGTTCTTTGGAGTTCCTCATTGGTCATAGGATACAAGGGGCTCACACCACCATGGCTCTCTCTAGTACCCTCTGTGTGGACCCAATTATGTCCTATGTCTCACATTTACACTGTAACTCCAATAGAAAATTGGTATTAAAAAAATATAGACCTTTATTTTCCAGGGGTCATTAGAGGAGACTGGCAATTTCTTATCCTCCAGCCTCCATTCTCCTCTGCCTAATTTTGAGCCAAATTCATTTTCCATATGTACTATGTCCCTAATATACATAATGATGGGCATACTCTATAGATTTACCCTCCAATTGCAGGTCATAATTTGGGCAAGAGGCATTCTTCATCCACTTTGTCTTTTCTGGTATAGATGGTCAGGCCAAATTCTTTGGAGTAGTTATGGATTGGGTAGATACAAAGAAGAATAAAAGCACAGACCTTTCTCTTCAGAAACTTACAGTTGTTTAGAAAGGCTATAACACAAATAACTAGACTTTGATGGGCACACCATGGCCCCATCCCCACATAAAGACTAAAAATTACATGGGCAAATTGGAAGGAAGAGAGATTCCCTTGAATTGGGACAAAAAAAGGAGGGATCAGGAAGGATTCCAGTACAATGCAAGCTCTTTGGGGGACAGGAGGACTGCTGTAGGTTTATCTTTTGTTCCCAGACCACAGTAGGCAGTCAATTAATGTTTGCTGAACTGAACAGAAGAGGATCCTAAGAGGCAAGCAGGAGGAGTCAGTGGGCTCCCTCCAGACAGGAGGTACAGCAGGGCTTCCCTATTCTACGAAACATTTGCTCTTATACATTTTTAAGATACAGCCACTCAGGGATCCTCTGCTTAGAGTACTAAAAGGTAAAGGGATTTTCCCAAGATGTCTCAGCAAACATATGTTAGAGTCAGGACTTGAACCTAGATCTTCTAGCTCCAAAGCCAACTCACTGTTCACTGCAACATCCTTGCTTCTCTGAGAGCACTGGTGAAACATTTCAAATCCAAAGAAAATGAAGCCCAAACACCTTGTGATTTGAAGTTAGTGAGTGTGATGGATAGAGTGTTGGACCCAGAGTCAGAGAAATCTAAGTTCAAATTCAACCTCAAATGCTTTGTGACCCTGGGCATGTCTCTTAACCACTACCTCCCTCAGTTTAAAATGGGCATAACAACATCACTTAACTCCCAGGTTGTTGCGAGGATTAAGTGAGATAATAGTTGTGAAGCACACTTTATAAACCCAAAAGCACTATATAAATGTTCTAACTATAATTATAATTATTATGCATAGATAGGTCATAAGTAGCTGCTGAAGAAAGTCAGGTCAGGCCAGAGGGAATAATGGATAGGGTATTGACTCTGGAGTCTGGGAGAATCAAATCCCACCTTTAATACTTACTGGCTGTATGATCCCAGACCAAGCCTTTTCCCACTACGATCTTCCCTTTCTTTTTCTGTAAGAAGTGGAGGTTAGAATGGTGCCTCCAGTTCTAAATATGTGATATCCTGGCTCAAATTCCTGTAGTCTGACTTTAACTTCCTACTAGACAATGACCTTTTGACTCGCTCTCTCTCAATCCCTCTACTTATTAATTGTCAGGGGAGTTTTTGCTTGTTCCATTTCCAACCTGGGTTGGTTTTCCCAATCCTAGGCAGCCTGGTAGCCTCACCCTTCAAAGAACTCACTCTATTGGTGACCAACTTACTGTGGACCCTCCCATTGACTTTTACCCTCCTGTAGTTCAAGGGATCCACTTGGGCCTCCCTCTCTGGTGGCAGGGATTAAGGACATCCTACCTGGCTAATCCTTTTGTTTGTCTACAGTTTCATTTCTATATTTCTTCTAAAACTTCTAATCTTCTAATTCAAAACTTTACTGTTCTGGGCCATGACCCCATGAGAAGAGGACCTGAACTCTACCCTACTGAGAAGGTCAAGGTTGCAGGATATCTCAACTTCCAGACACATCTTCTCTTCCTGTTCCTCTGTTGTCTTTTCCAAGGTCAGTCCCTTTACTTCTGGCCTCCATCTTATTCTCTCTTATCTCTCCAGGAGCTGACCCTAGAGACCATGACCTGACCCTCCCCATCCCAATCATCAGCCTCTCCTTAACCACTGGCTCCTCTGACCTTCCCCATCCTTAGTAATCCCTCTCTTGACCTCTTCAAGTTACCATCCTACTGTCAGCATCCTAAAAAGAATAATCTGTCCTTAGACTATCCCAGGAAGAATCTCCCAGACAGAATTCAGAGATCAGACTTGGTGCAGTCCCTGAACCCACCACCTTCTGTTATCTTATGGATCTTTTTCTTCTCTTTTCTTTTCAATCAACAAGCATTTCTTTCCTCTTTTCCCCACAAGACTTGGACTTTGAAGACTGAGAAAATAAATCTTAGCCCCGCCCCCCTGGAAACCACAAATTTCTCTTAGGCCCCTGTAGAAACCCCAAATGACTCTTTGCTTCCATGGAAACCATAACACCCTTCTTTCCTATAGCACTCACCCTATAAAAAGCATGCTACTCTGGTGCTAGAGTCTATTCAGACCCAGCCCACCATTGTCCTTATACCATGAGCTTTCTGACCTTATAGAATAGTTTAGATAAACTATCCCACAATCATTCTGGGTATCATAGAATTCCCTAGGGAGGAGAAGTAGCCCATCTTTGGGGATTGGTACTGCTAATCTGGAGAATTAACCCAGTACTTGAGCTATATTTATCTTAGATTGTATCCCTTCTTACACTCTATGTCTTAATAAAATTGGACTACTTTCAGTCTCTGAAATGGATCCTTCAATTCCCTTCTCTTTTGCAATTGCTCAACCAGTTTCTCTGACCCATAATGTCTCCCCACTCCAACAACCCTTTCTTGTTGAATTTTTACCCTTCCTTTAAAGGCCGGTTCAATTGTCACCCTTTTGAAGACACCATCCCTGATCATAGTGACATCCCACCCACCTAGTCATTTAGTTTCAGTTTAAGCAGAGAAAGAAGCATCTCAGTTTCATTTCTTTGTTTTGAGATGGTTCCCCACCTAGTTAGGATTTTGGAAATCCTATCTCCTGGGAGTCCTGGCAAGGAGGAAGGGGGAGTGATGGGGAAGGAGTCTTACCTTTCAGATTAGCCCTTCTATCAAAATGGCCTGGGTGTAGCAATCATCCTTAAATATCTGGGCATGGTGGGTCTCAGCAAGGATTACAAGCGTTCATTCTGGCAAAAATCAAGGAATTAACCAGAACTCACTGATTCCCTGGTTGCATTCCTTCAGGGGCCCCTTGCCTTGTTTCTCCTAGGTATCAGCACCAAATGTAAGGTTGGAAAGTTGGAATAAGGAGGACAATAAAATGTAAAGGGGGTTATTAAAGAAAGGCATAATGGCCTAAGTCTGAACAGATTCCAGCACTGGATAGTTTTGGGAGCATTCTTTTTATGGGGTGAGTGCTATAGAAAAGCAGGGTGTTGTGATTTCCATGGGAGCTAAGAGTCCTTTGAGGTTTCCATGAAGGTCAACATTTGTTTTCTCAGTAAAGTTTCATTTCTTCTGGAAACATTACTCAGCTGGGCTCTATTGGGCAAGAGTGAAACCCAAGCCTGAATTCAACATATTCCTCACAAGACTCCAAAAGAGTATTTCACCCAGTGAGTGCCAATTGATATCCAATTATCAGCCAGGCTTAATTACTTTCTAAAAACAGATATTTACTAAAGTGGACACAACACGAAGAGTTGCTACAAAATATTTCTCCTCCAAACACATTCTCCCACAAATGCAGGCAGGCACAGTCCAAGAAACAGTCTGCTCAAGCTCAAAGGACACATATGGAAAGGGATATTTCATTATTGCTGGTTGCTGATTTCTTCCAATCATAGAACCCTTATGAAATTCACCTTTAGAATAGTTTAGAAGCTGCCTTTCCTCAGCATGACAACTTTGTCCCTAATTCTCAATGCAGACACTGCCATCAGCTGTTCTGGGAATGCTGCTAGGTAAGAGGCTGATGAGAATTCCCAAAACTATTCTATCCTATTTGCCTTTTTAAAGAATACAATAAATTCAACATGTTTCTTTCAAGAGTGTCTTCTCCATGTTTCCTTCTGAACTTCTGTTCTCTGTTCAGTTTTTTAAATGTTTCTTTCCTACTTCTTTTCACATTGTCCTTCATACCCATCTCTCCTCCAGATTTCCTCAGTTGAACCTAATATTTGTTTTTGGTTTTTTTTTTTATATTTTTCAAGGCAATGGGGTTAAGTGGCTTGCCCAAGACCACACAGCTAGGTAATTATTAAGTGTCTGAGACCGGATTTGAACCCAGGTACTCCTGACTCCAAGGCCAGTGTTCTATTCACTGCGCCACCTAACTGCCCCTTGTTGAACCTAATAAAGAATTAAAATAACATATAATAATCTCCAGAGTTTTTCCAAATAAAAAACAAACCTAATTAGATAACGTATTAGCCATCAGAGTTTGGTCTTAAGAAAGAGTAAACAGAATTAGATTAATATACAAGTTTATTATTTGGAGTCATAAATCTGAAGGCTGGATATGATAAAGCAGTTCCTGCCCTAGTCACTCAAGGGAGTGACCTTCAATTCAGGATGTGCTTCATATTAGTTCATTAGGTCAGGAGAGGCCCTATCAGGAATTCCATTAGGTAAGAAGTAAGCCCTCCTGACTCAAGATTATTGTCCCTTATCACTTATGCTAGAGACCTCCATAAAGCATGAGAATCTTCCCCCTTCAGGATGTTGTCACCATCCTGTGGTTGTTGATACCATGGGGAGATATACACTTGTTACAAGCAAACTAAATTTGTATGTTTATAGACATTGGCACCTCTCAATTAAAAATAGGGAGGAAAACTCTTTAATAAATAAGCATAGTTGAGTAAAACTAATATACTCAATGGTCATGATCAAAAGTTCATGTGTCCCACAATTGGATCCATCAGCTTCTGTCAGGAAGGGGGTAACATGCTTTATGATAGATCTTTCTGGGGTCATGGTGGTCATTAGGTCATAGGATCAGAGTTCCTAAGTCTTTCCAAACTATTTTTCTTTACAACTTGTCATTGTAAAGTCTGTTCTCCTACTTCTACTCTTTCTTCTACATCAGTTCATATTTCCCAGGATTCTTTGAAGTTGTCCCTTTCTATTTCTCTGGAGTTTCTTTTTGGGTTTTTTTTTTTTACTTGAAATTTCCCCATAGGATCAGGAAGTTTATTTAGCTTAGGATTGTTCTCTCTCTATTACTGTCATTCATCATAATTAAACTCCCTTCCTATGCCTCAATCTCTCTATTGTTTTATTCATTTCTACACAAACTGTGTATTTGTGTGTGTGTGTATTTGTTTTCAAAAATCCTACTCTCCTCAGTATTTCCTCCATATTGCATATTCTTCTCAGAACCCAGTTTTAAGGAAGAATTACTTCTACCCCTTCTTCAAAATGAAAAATCTAGAAAGAATTTATTAGTAAGAGAAGGGGCCCACAGGAACAGAATCAGGATGAATTGTGGCTAAAACTAGAGTGTTAAAGATGACTGACCTTCCCAAAAAATGGAAGAATTGAAAAGAACTCAATGGTGAAAGAACAGACAACCAGGAGCAGATACAAGAGGTAGCTGAGGCAAAGTGGAATAGTCCACAGAATCAGGGATAGTTGATCTGGAGTCCTTTGCCTAAATGGAGGCTCAGGTATGCATCTTCACATCCTCTCTTTTTCTTATATAGTTCCCTCAATATCCTCTGAAGACCTTAAAGTTCTGTAAGAACACTTGTTTCTTCTCTACCTGGTAGCTTTTTCAACATCATATAGCAACTTCCAACTCCTCAAATAAATTCTCCTTTCCAGGTTTTTCCCAAATCAAATATTTGCATTTTAAAGTTTCAACTCAGCTCAGATTCTTTCATCAGAACTTCCTGAAAGTCTTCTATTCCAAGAAAAATTCATTTTTCTCTCTATAGGATATACTTAATTTTGAAGGCTGTTATTCTTAAATGTATGCATATATCTTTTACCATTGAGAATACTTTATTCCAAGACTTCTTTTTTATGGTAGAAACCACCAAGTCTTGTATGATTTTGACTGTGATTCCTTGGTACTTAAATTTTTTTCTTGCTGTTTGCAGAATCTTTTTCTTTGACAGATACTTTTGGATTTAGGCTATAAAATTCCTGGAATTTTTCATTCATAGGTTTCTTTCAGGAGATCATTATTTTCTTTCTATTTTCACTTTGAACTCTAATTCTAATAGATCTAGACAGTTGCATCATAATTTCTCAAACTACGGGATCCAGGCTTTTTTTTTTAATCCATTTCTGTAGAGTCTGACAATTCTTGAATAATCCCTCCTTGATTCTCTTCTGGGACAATTATTATTGATAGAAGAACCCTTCTATTTTTCTCCTATTTTTTTTTCAATCTTTTGACTTTGTTCTAGTCTTTCTTGTTGCCTCATAGAATCCTTGATTTCTACATAGTCTATTCTAATATTTGACTAAAGTTTCCACTCTCTGTTTTAGGATATTTATTGTCCTTCCAATTCTTCCCTAGAGAGTTTATGATTTTTACATTTTGTTAAATTTCTTCCAGGTATTTTTATATTCCTTATGGAAAATCCATTTTTTTTTTCAGTTTCTGCTTACAGTGGTTAGCCCATACCAATGCTCTTGTTCTAGTCTGGACTTCAGAAAATCTCTAAATCTTTAAGAATTCATTATAGGGGTGGCTAAGTGGCGCAGTGGATAGAGCACTGGCCCTGGAGTCAGGAGTACCTGAGTTCAAATCCAGTCTCAGACACTTAATTTTTACTAGCTGCATGATCTTGGGCAAGTCACTTAACCCTATTGCTTCACAAATGAAAAAAAAAGTGATATGAAGTTTTTCCCTATTTAATAATTTCCTTCTTTTTTCCAGTTGTGTTCTAAGCCCAAAGTGATTAAAAATGGCTTTTATTAAGATGTCTTAACAAAAGGACCACTTCTTTCCAGGGGAGAGGGGCACCTAATCCCAGAAATGCTAGCTCTTATATGCACTTTCAAAGGCTTGTTCCTCCCCATTCCTGCCAATCAGTGCCTGGGATCACAATCTAATTGATACACCCCCTTACTTTTTCCTTGCCCTGTTCATTACACTAATGAGCACGGGGAGGAAGCAGTAACCTCCTTGAGCCTGTGCAAAGAAGGACAGAACCCAGAACTAGGTGGGGCAGACCTGATCTAATCTCAGTTTTTGATCAGTTTGAGTCTAAGGTTTTTGTTAGGCACTAATACACAGGCAGACCTGTCTTTGTAATGTAAACTAACAAACTACCTTAATATTCTTGTGGGTCAAACACCCGAATATTCCTCATAAGTTGTATTGATTTTTGGTACTGCAAAAGCTTCTCATCTATGGGAATGGAAAGATATTATATCCTCCCCACTGTTTAGAGAATTACACAGGCTGAGGCTGGAACTAAAAGAAAAAAGAATTTAGAATCTCCCTGTCTATCTATCCTGGCTGAGCATCTTTGCAAGTTATATGTGCAAATACAAAGCAGGCTTTGCCAAAAGCAGTAAAAGCCTAACAAAACTTTGCATAGGGATGTACAGAGGAGAAAATGTACCCTTCAGCCCTATGACAGTGAGCCCTTTCCAAAACTAGAATGAGTGAGCCAGTGTTCAGAACCAAGCATACCATGGCATCATCTTCCTGATGTCATGGTCTTCTTAGAGAACAGAGGACAAACAACAGCAAACTCAGCATGAATCAAGTCTCAGAGATGATTTCTAAACTTTTAAGTAAGTTTAGACGATGCATGAAGAATTTCATGTTTTTCAGAATGGCATAATGCTATGCTTTCCATTCAGATCAATAGAAGCTTTCACTCTTACCACACCTTGGGAGGTAGCAATTTGCCTTTCCTTAGAGGTCTTCATGTAAAAATGGAATGACCACTTACTGGTGGTCAGTTGTTAGGTATGTTGAATATGTAGTTTTGTTCAGATATGGGCAGGCAACCTACAGGTTTGCAGGATCACAAATTTAATGCTGAAGAACTTAGAGGTCACATAGTCCAACACTTTAATTTAGCAGATAAGGAAACTGAGCTTCTTTTCCCATCGGTGAATTCTTCCCAGAACTTCAATTTTGGGAAAAGGGTCTGGACCAACCATCCCTCACTCTCAATATTATGCCAGATGCTCATTTCTGGGTAGCTCCTGTTTTTAAATTCACGTTTTCTTTGTTGTCTTTCCCTCACTAAAGTATAAGCTTCATGAGGATAGGGACTGCCTTTCTTTTTTGTTTGCATTTATATTTCCTAGGTTTAGCACAGTGTCTAGAATTTGATAAACTGTTTAATAAATGCTTGTTGATTGACTGACCGATTGTAAATTAGCTCTGCTCCTAGGGCTTTTTTTTTTTTAGGTTTTTTCCAAGGCAAATGTGCCCAGGGCCACACAGCTAGGTAATTATTAAGTGTCTGAGACCGGATTTGAACTCAGGTACTCCTGACTCCAGGGCCAGTGTTTTATCCACTGCACCACCTAGCCACCCTGCTCCTAGGGTTTTAAGAGAGGAAAGAAAATGGAGAATAAAAGAAATATTCCAGTGTAGGGAAAAAGGTAAAGGTAGAACTTGTTCCTTCTCAAAATTAGGTTGTTTAAGAGTACACAATGTAGTAGGCCATTAATACTGTATTGAAGTTTAAGCATTTTGGTGTTTAAGACTGCAATGAAGCCAAGAGAAAAACTGGAAAAGAAGAAAAGTTTCTATATCTCATATGCACACCAAATTTGCCCTATTTCTATTTATATGGACTTTGTACAAAGAAAGAACTCCAGTCCTTTATTTTATTCTTCCCATCCATGAGGCCAGGAGTAGAAAGGTTAGATGTTCCAGTCTGTCATTCCATACCAATCCTTCTAAGAGACTAGAAGCAAGGACGTTTCAGAAAGGCTGGTAATTTCTAGTATGGCTACAGTCTGAAGGAATGGTACATAATTAAAGATGAGTGGTGGTCATACAGAGACTCAGATAATGAGGACAATACCGCACTGTCATGGGAACCAGAGCAGAGTACCCATCATGACCCTTCATGGACAGACCAGGGTATAGATAGTGTCAAATACTGACATTGCCCTTAGTTTTTTCCCTTTCCTTAAAGGATCTTGTAAATTTGTAAATTTGCAATCCCTCTCTTAATTCTATTCCTCATGCCCCACCACAAAGTGAAGGTGGAAAGTGGGAAGTTTATGGGGAAATTTAAAGTAATTGCCAATTATTAAATTTTTTCAATAAATTATTTGACCATTAATAGGAGGAATTGGCAAGAAAAGATAATGTAGATAATTTTGATTATATGAAATTGAAGTCTATTAGCACAAATAAAAGCAATATAACTAGAATAAGTTGGGATTCTCTTATTTGGGAAAAAATCTTTTAATCAAGATGAGGAAAATGAACAACAGGAACCTTAAATTATTAGTTCAGTCACAAATATAGAAAATAAGAGAACATATATAGGTTTTCTGTATTCAAAATCAGATCAATTGTCTGTATTGGCTTTCAAATAAGATTTTCTACTTGATAGAGGGAGCAACTGGCATGAGTGGCATTGAGCTATTTGATCTCAAACCTCTCAGAGGCACTACACTGTACTACTGTGTTCAATTGTGCAGATTATGATTTAGGAAAGACATAAACATGGGAAATCAACATGGAGAACTGAATTTGAAGTCACTAGACTTATATTCCAATCTCAATACTACCTGTATCAACTTGAACATCCAACTTAGAATCCAGTTCCCTCATTCACTAAATCAAAAAATTGGGCTAAATGATCTCTATGTTTTCATTCAACTCTTAAGTTTTTGATCTTATGATCATTTAATCCTGCCCATATCTCAGCAAGAAATACTTGTATAACATACCCAATAAATGACCACCAGGAAATGGATATTCAATCTTCAATGAAGGGCAATCTATTACCTCCCAAGGTATGGGAGAAGCAATAACCCTTAGCAATCTGGTTAGAAACCATGTTATTATGCAGCTTGAAATTTACTAGGTATGCCTAAATCAATGGAATAATTTTTCAGACTTGGCTTATCTAGGAGATTAAAATATGAACTGCTGATGTAATTACTCAGAGGCATAAAAATCAAGTACACACAGTTAGTTGTCATCATTCATCAGGACTGCTCCTCCAAAGAAGGAGTTTGGTAATTTGTTTTTTTTAATGTCTGCCTTTTTTGGTTGTTTTTATTTTCATAAAAGAAGCTCTTAGTTTTATTTATTAGATCAATAGTATTTTTACTTTCAATTTTATTAATCTCCTCTTTGATTTTCAGGATTTTTACTTTAGTTTATTTGGGGATTTTAATTTGTTGGGTTTTTTAGTTGCAAGCCCAATTCATCAATCTGCTTTTTCTCTCCTTTACTGATGTAAATGTTTAGAGATGTAAATTTTTTCTAAGTATTGCTTTGTTGCAATCCACAAACTTTGACATTTTGTCTCCATGTTGACATTATCTTTAATAAAATTAAATTCATTGAAATTATTCTTTTATTTGTTATTTGTCCCACTCATTCTTTATGATTAAATTATTTATTTTCTGATTAATTTTTAATCTGCCTTTCATGAGTTGCATTTTGATAGAGATTTTCAAGCAGAGGTTAGACAACCATGTCTCAAGAAAGTCATAGAAGAGATACTAATTCATAAATAGACTCAGACTAGATGTCTTCTGAGTTCTCTTAAAAATAGGAGAATCTCTGTGATTCGAAAAGAAGAAAATGAGTGATAGTTGAAGTCATTTTCTCTCTTTAACCCAGTTTTCTCAGCTTTAAAATGAGAGCAATTATCTGTGAATTGTCTGCTTTATAAAATGTTGTGGGATTAACTGAATGAAAGGATATAAAAATCATTCCATAGTATAAAATGTCAAACAAGATATATTTGGTAATTGTGTTCTAGGGCAAAGCTCAGACCATGTACCTAGACCACACATCATCCTTACATCTCCATGAGCATTGCTGGGAGAGGTCTTGCTTCTTGCTCAGGGAGAAGTCAGAGGACAAGGGGAGACTTTCCAGAAATCACTAGTTAAAGGAAAATTTCAAGCTGATTTGGGAGATAAAAACATCATCTCACTCCTTAAATGGCCATGATCTTTCTGACTTTGTGACCCCATGAGTGAATGAATACACTTCTGGGCTGCACACCAATACCCCCATTACAAAACTGCAGAAGCCAGAAGCTCCTTACTAATAAAGACAAAATAGCATGATCTTAAGTCAACCTGAGACAATATTGGGGTGGGGGGGATTAGCAGAAGGTCTGCATTTAATCCATCCTAATGGTCCTGTCTTACTCATATCTCTTATAGAAGCCTCTACAAAGCCCAGGAACCATGAAGGCAACAACAAGGTGAGTTGTGGCTAAATATGAGGGAAATGGTCTCAAGTAGAGGTGAGAGAGGAAGTAAGTAAAGGTAGTTGAGTTCAGAGAGAGGAGAGAGGGGTTCAGATAAAAGAAAGGTGAGGGAAGAGTATAAATATATAGGATTAAGCAAAAAATAAATGGGATGAGAGAGAAGAGATAGAATTCTAGAAAGATGAGATGGGCTTAAAGGGAGTGGGAATCAGTCAAAGACAGCATGGGGTCAGAAACAGAAGAGTGGGGATCCCAAAGTGAAGAAGCCCATGAGAGTCCAGTAAAATGTCACAGAACTAATAGCTGACAATTATATAGTATTTAAAATTCCTAAGTTCTTATGCATACATTATCTCATTCCAGCTACACAACAACCCTGTAAGGCCTATACTATCATATTTATTATATAAGGAAACACATTTATTATATAAGGAAAAAGCCCCAGAGATGCTGCTTGACATCCTCTAGTCCCAAAATCATTGAATATCATAGAATCTCTTTTAAATTTTTTTTACTTATTTAAGACAATGGGTTTAAGTGACTTGCCTGAGGTCACACAGCTAGGCAATTATTAAATGTCTGGGGTCAAATTAGAACTCAGGTCCTCTTGACTACAGGGTCGATGCTCTATCCACTGTGCCACCTAGCTGCCCTGATTATCATAGAATCTTTCTGATTCTCCCATTCTAGTACCCTTCCTCCTAATTTAGTCTAAGTTACTGTGCTTTTAGACAGATATTCTAATCTTATGAGATTATTCATTTTTTCTTATCATCTGAAGAGTCTTTCTTACCACTTTGGATCATTTCTCACTACCAATGACTTTTGGACTACTAAAAGTAAGAAAGAAATTGGAAATGAAGCAACAATACTGTTACAGGGCCTAGAACAGGCTGTTTTCCAGTCTCCTGAGGAGATCCAGAAGCTGCAGAACAAATCTGTCCTAGGTAAGCTTATTTGCCAGAAGTCATTATAATAAAATGTGGTTGTGTCTTCAGAATCCCAAACATTCACTAGATTCAATCCACTCAGTATAACAGCAAATAATCCTATAGAAAAAAATCATTTAATCAGGTTACTATAATGAATGTGTAGTATTCAGTGATTCACATGGTTAGAATGGCTAGCATGTAGTGTTTAGTAAATCTTTGTTGATTCATTGGTTGGGCAGGCCTTTAATACAGACCACAGATGAGTGTTTTTTGAGCAAGGGTAATTGACTTTCAGGACTGTAATTCCCTCCAGGGGCAGTTTTCTCTAGCTCATAACCATATAACAAAAACTCCATTCCATTGCCCAATCTCTCTGTGATGAGTTCCTTCCTTCATGACAGTACCTCTTCCTATTGGTACCTCCCCCTCCTCCATCTACCTCAACCAATGCTGAAGGTGAAGATCAGAAATTAGGTAGTGTTCCTAGACAAACTGCAGGGATCAGACTGGAATGTAGGTGATGGGGAGAGGCTAATTAATCCACCTTTCCTTGACTTAATTTTCCCCAGGAGTTAGAATTCCTAGTCACAGTTCTGTTGGGACCAGCCAAATTAGATTTAGAAAAATTAGTATTACCTTGGCTGATCAAGCGATACATATTTTTATGTAAAATTTTTGTATCAAATACATATTTGATCATACAGCTTTTGTAGTAGAAGATCCTACTTCCTGAGACATCTCATTAAGTTTCTAGATAATTCTTCAAGGAAAGTTTTCCTGATATCAATCCAATGTCAAATATCCACCCATTCATTGTTCCTGGTTCCATAAAAATGAGTCTATTCCTCCTTCCAACTAAGAGTTTTGTTAGTGTCAAATCAAAGTAAGGAACTTTATTGAAAAATGAGAAAATGGTGCTAGGTGAACCCTTAAGTTAAATGTTACATAACTATACTGCCACTATCCAAATCACAATGAAGATGCATAGCTGATGTGGATCCCTCAGACTCATACAGTAGACATTAAAATGACAAGGAAGCTGCCTTTCAGACATTTCTACCATTGCCCAGATAACTGAACTCTTCTCCTAAGTGCTAGTGGTACCAAAATTAACTATCATTTCACATAATGCCCTGGGGATTATATGTGACTTATTCAAGGAAATGAGCTAGGATGCTTCAAATGGTGGTGGCTTCTTGGCTAAGAAGTAGGCAAGGCAGGTGGACTCACTTGTTTCATTGTTGTTCCCAGCTATTGAAACACGAGTAATCAGCAACTGCTCCCAAGAAAATGGCATCACTAAACTGAAAGCTCAGAATAACTCAGTGGAAATTCCCTGCATGGATATCATCCACTCAAATGCCCAAGGTACACTAACTTTATGAACTCTGCACTCATCTATAACAGGCTGGAATGCAATATATTCCTTCTATGTCAAAGAATCCCCAGGTATTTGACTTAGAAAGGGCTTTGGAGACTCAACCAACTTGTATCTGTCTAAACAAATATCCTTTCTGCCATAGACCTCAATGGCAAATAATCATCAGATGTTGCTTGGAGAGCTATAGTGAGAGAAGCTACATCCCTAGCCACCCTTTACCACTTTGGGATAGCATTAATTGTGAGCAAGTTCTTCCTTCCATCATGGACAATTTAGTCTCTGGGAAAATACTATTACAAATATCATCAACCCAATCTTTTTTTTAATGTATTTTATTAGATTGCTAAAAACCAAATTATTATTCTGTTGCTGTCCTGATCTATAATTTCATCAGTGTTGGAAACTTGCAGTGTGTAGATTCCATTCACTAATGTAGATTGATAATTCATCTGGAACTGCTAAAAGATCAGATGACTTGCTTACAGTCTCTGTAGAAGGAATGACTTTGGAGAAAGCTTTAGTTACTGCTATTTAGTCATTTAGTTTTTGTGTCTGACTCTTCATGATCCTTTTTGGGATTTTCTTGCAAAGACTGAGTGGCTTGCCATTTCCTTCTCCAACTTATTTCATAGATAAGGAAGTTGAAGCAAACATTCAGAGTCAACTAGATATTAAGGATCTGAAGCTAGATTTGAACTCAGATCTTCCTGATGCTAGATCTTATACTGTATCTATTGTGATACCTATATTTGACAACTGTTAAATTCAGATTCAATTCAAATCAACTAGCATTCATTAAGTGCCAGCTCAAAGAAGTTTAAAAGTAAGTGAGGAAGTAGAGGCACTTTCAGTGTCTTCAAGACTCTCAACTACAAGTGCTGAAGAAAGCCCTAAGCCCAACCTTCTCATTCCTACCCTCTCAACTCTATCCAGTGTCTCACTCCATAAATTCCCACTCTTCTATGGTGCCTTCTGAATGGTCTGTCCCACAATTAACAGAATTACTTTCATATTAAACCTCTTCTTTCTCCCCTTCTCATTCCTTTCATCTTTGTACATTCACTGAGGCTAGATGACTTGGCTTTTCTGGCCACTCTTTCCAGTAATGGTTGCTTTTACACATATGCTCTGACTCATTGGTCATGATTGGAGACTCCAATATCCTCTATTTCCCATTATGGACTCTCCCTTTGCCACCATCATTCAGCAATTTCTCCTCTGAGTTTCATGTAATACAAATTTTATCACTCAATAAATATTTTCCCTTTTTTCTTCATTGAGTTTGGTGCATAGTTGATAGTCTACCTTTCCACTCAATGTTATTTCTTCATTTTAGGAAACAGCAACATATATTTTGATGTTCCTTAAAATATTCTAACTACTCAATTCTGCAATCTCACAACTCCTCACTTTTCACAATTCAGCTCTCACAACCCATCTCAGTTACTCACAGGATTAGTTAGAGCCTTGATGTTGCCATCACCCATAAAAATTTTGCTTCAATGTTCACAGCCTCTGGATTCTTATCATAATCTTTAATCTTTTTATCATTCCTTATGTCTCTCTCCCCCCTAAACCTCCCCATATACATTCATGACCTCTAATCCCTCCATCCCATAATACTATTCCAGGCTGTCATCCCTAGTCTAACTATATCCTCTCCTTTTCCAATCTTGGCTCCCTTAGTGAATCAATTCAACTCTATTCTATTCTCTACTCTTGAATCAGTTGCTTCCCTATAATATCATTAATCATGCTTTGATAAGTCTCAGCACACAATTATTTCCACCACTTACTACCTTTGCTCTAATTCAAATACTGCTGTCTAGAACTGAAGGAAATCATAAATTCTTGTGGACTAATTTCACTATAAAATTGTAATCTTCACTACATCAAGGCAGTCTTCTTTAATTGGTTCCCTAGTCACATTCCTATTCAAAACTTATTCTTCCCTCAAGCTTTTCAAATTCCTTCTATTCCTTTCTCTGTTTAGGATCTTTCTCATACTTTCCTGAAAAAATCAAGGTCATACTTCTAATTTCCCCCTTCTCAATGAAACCCTTGGGAAAAAAGTATGAAGAATCAGTGCCTCCACTTCTTCAGTTGCTTTGAATGAGATCTGACTTCCAACTTATTCAGCTAAAGTTGTTTTCTCTCCAAAATGACCGATAACCTCTTAATTGTCAAATCTAATGACCTCTATTTGATCCTCATTCTTCTTGACCTCTGCTGGATTCGACACAATTGATCACCTGCTCTTCCTGGATACTGTTTCTTCTCTGAGTTATCATAACACTACTTTTTCCTGATTCTCATTCTTGTCTGACTGCGCTTTCAGAGTCTCTTTTGTTCTGTCTTCAGCTACAACACATTCATTAATTGTTCAAGGTTATGTTTTGGACCCCTTTCTCTTTCTGTTCCATTTTATTCTCACTTTGTGATCTCAGCATTTACTAGACATTCAAGTATCATCTGCCTCAATAGATAACTCCCAGATTTAGTTGTATATTCTAAGTCTCTCTCTCTTCGTATCACCAAATGTCTGTTGGACACTTCAAATTGTATATCCTAGAGGAATTTCAAATTCAATATGTCCAAAACAGAACTCATTGTCTTTCTCTCTAAACCTTTGCTTATTAAAAGCATCCAAAAAAAAAAAAAAAACAATCCTCCCTTGACTGTCAAGGGAACCATCATCCTCCCAGTCTCAACTCTGTGTCAAGCTCATCTGGCATGTCCAATCATTTCCCATTCATGTCATTTCTACTCTCACCACCTTTTCTCTCACATATGCTATTCCTTCCACTCAATAGACCATTACCCACATATCAGCCCTGATCACCTCTTGCCTGAACTCTTCCAATAGCTTTCTAATTGTTCGCCTCAAGTTTCTCTCTGCTCCAATACAACCTGTACTCAAATGACAAATTTTCCTACTTAAAGATCTGACCATATCATCCCCTACTCATTAAATTCCATGACTTTCTACCACCTTCAAGATCAAATATAAATCCCTTTGTTTGTCATTTAAAACTCTTCATGACCTGACCTTTTCCCACCTTTCCATTATCCTTACATTATCTTTACAGTACTCTTCTTCAGGCTCTCTGCAATCCAGTCATACTGAGCTCTTTGCTACTCAATCCTTTGTATTCCACACCTTTCACTAGTTTTCTCCCTCTTAACCTCTAACTTTTAGAATCTGTGGCTCTCTTTCAGATTCAGTCTAACCATGTTCTCCAGGTGAACCTTCCTGGTTAAAACACAACATACACACATGCACACACAGAGAGCTGTTAGTATCAATTTCCTTACAGTTATCTTGCCTACTCTGCATTTATCTTGTTTGTTTTGATTTCTACATACATATGTGTGTGTGCTCCCCCATTTAAATGTAAGCTGTTTGTGAGGATGTATTTGCTTCCTTTCTTCATATCCCTGGCTTAATGCAGTGGTTATCACATTAAGCAAGTGTTTCATAAATGCATGGTGATTGAGAGATTGAGACTCCAAGACACTGACTTTCTGAGGGTACCTGGGATTGGATTTGCCCTTTTGTCTTCAAGGATTTTGCTTCTTTTTTTTTTTTAGGTCTGACTACAGTTGCTTTTCTCTCCTATTCTTCCCTTGATACTATTTTAAATGCATCCTTTTATAAGGAGAGACATGGGAAGAAGACTGATGGAATCCACCTGAACTCCAAAGTAGTCAGCACTGCTATAGGATCTTGGCATTCTGAATCTTCCCCTCTTTCTGTTGTTCTGGAGTTTCAGCATATACAGGTGGGTATGAACCACAGGTAATAGGCAACATGTTCATGAAAGTGGGCAGAGTGACTAAATGATTCAATGAAATAATAATTGTAAAGTGCTTGGCATAGAGTAAATGTTTCATAAATAGTGACCTTTCTCCTTCCCCTTATCAGAACAATGTAAAGAGCAAATGGAACAAAGGATGGACATTCAGAAAGTTAGGGTTTTTACTTCCCAGAATACTTACCTTTTCTTTTTTTAAAAATTTGTAAAGCATTTATTTATTTTAACTTTCTTTTTAAATTTTATTTTCCAAATTCTTTCTCTTATCCCTTTCCTCACTCACTGAGAAAGCAAGAAATATGATAACAGTTATACATATAAAATCATGCAAAATATATTTCTATAATAGCCATATTGCAAAACAAAGTAGAGTGAAAAAATGACACTTCAATTTGCATTTAAGTGTTAACAGTTCTCTCTCTAGAGGTGGATATATTTTTTCATTGTGAATCCTTTAGATTTATCTTGAAACATTTTATTGATTAGAATAGCCAAGTCTTTCACAGTTGAGCATCATTACAACATTGCTGGACCTATGAATAAGGATCTACTGGTTCTTCTCACTTCACTTTGCATCAGTTCATATAACTCTTGCCATAGTTTTTCAAATTACCCCACTCATCATTTCTTGTAGCATTATAGTACTCTTATCACAATCATATACCAAAACTTGCTTACTTAGTTCCTAATTAGTATGCCCTTGACTTCAAATTCTTTATGACCACATAAAAAGATGCTATAAATATCTTTATGCATATTATATAAGTCCTTTTCCTTTTCAATAAAAGTAATTCTGGGTGAATAAGTGCAGTTTTATAACCCTTTGAGTATAATTACAAATTGGTCTCCAGAGTGGTTGGATCAGTTCATTTCTATACCAGCAATTCATTAGTATATTCATTTCCCCTCATAACTGCCAACATTTGTCATTTCTGACAGGTATGAGATAGTGCCTCAAAGTTTTTTGTAATTTTGCATTTCTCTAATCAGTAGTGCATTTTTAATATGACTATAAATAGCTTTGATTTCTTCTTCTGAAAATGGTCAGTTCATATCATTTGACTATTTGTCAACTGGGTAATGGTTCTTATTTTTATAAAATTTACTCAATTCTCAATGTATTTGAGAAATGAAGCCTTTATTGAGAAACTTGTAAAAAATTATTATTTACTTCATTGTCTGTGGTATCTTTTAGCAAAATGTAGATTCCCTTATTATCACTTTTTAAAATCAGGTTTATTTTTTGTTTTGCTTTGTCTGAGATCATAATTTCTACCCTTGTCTTTTTTTACTTCAGCTGAAGCATATTAGATTTTACCCCAACTCTTTATTTTAACTGTGTGCATCTTTCTGTATCAAATGTGTCCTTGTAAATAACATATTGTTGGATTCTTGTTTCTAATCTATTCTGCTATCTGCTTCCATTTTAATGGGTGAACCCATCCCCATTCACAAACACAGTTATGAACAGTTAACTATGTATTTGCCTCCATCCCGTTTTCTTCTATGTATTATTTTCTCTCTCTTTTCATTCTGTCCCTCCACAAAAGTCTATTTTACTTTGCTTCTAACTAATACTTCCCTTAATTCTCTTTCCCTTTGATCCCTTTTTTCTTTTCCTTTTCTTTTATCCCCTTTTATCCCATTCTCCCATTACCTACTATTTCCCTATTGGGTAAGATAGATTTTTATACACAACCAAATGTGTCTGTGTGTTTGTGTGTGTGTGTGTGTATTCTTCCCTCTTTGAATTAATTCCATTGAGTGTGAGATTTCAGCATGGTCTGCCACTCTCTCCCATCTTCCCATGCATTATAAAAGTTCCTCTTTACATACTTCTTTTATGTGGGAAAATTTTCCATATTCTGCCTCTCTCTTCCTCCCAGGGCATTCCTCTTTTTTCACCCTTTCATTTTTTTTTTTGAGATCATTTCAACATAATCAACTCACACCCATGCTTTCTATGTAAACTCCTTTTAATTATCCTAATAATGAACCCTAAAGTTCTTAGGATTTACATGAATCTTCTTCCAATATAGGAATGTAAATAGTTTAACCCTATTGAGATCCTCATAATTCCTCTTTCAGGTTTTCTCTTGTATCTTATGTTTGACTATCAGATTTTCTATTCAGCTCTGATCTTTTCATTAGGAATGTTTGAAAGTCTTCTATTCCATTAAATATCCTTTTATCTTTCCCAAAGAATTATAATCCATTTTCTGGGTAGGTAATTCTTTGTTGTAATCATAATTCCTTTGCCCTCCAGAACATTACATTCCAAACCCTTAAGTCCTCCAATGTAGAAGCTACTAAATCTTATGTTATCCTGGCTGTGGTTCTAAAAAGTGTTTTTCTGGTTGTTTGTAAGATTTTTTTCTTTGACCTGGGAGTTTGACTATAATATTGTTGGGAGTTTTCATTTTGGAATATCTTTCAGAAGGTACTTAGTAGATTCTTTCCATTTCTATTTTACCTTTGGAGCAGGGATATCAGGGCAGCTTCTCTTTTTTTTTTTTTTTTTTTTTAGGTTTTTGCAAGGCAAATGGGGTTAAGTGACTTGCCCAAGGCCACACAGCTAGGTAATTAAGTGTCTGAGACTGGATTTGAATCCAGGTACTCCTGACTCTGCCAGTGCTTCACCCACTATGTCACCTAGCTGCCCCAATAATTTCTTGAAATATGATGACTTGATTCCTTTTTAGTCATGGCTTTCTAATAGTCCAAAAATTCTTGAATTTTCCTTTTTTAATCTATTTTTTAGATCACCAGTGTTTCTGATGAAATATTTCATATTTTCTTTTCTTTTTTATTCTTTTGACTTTGTTTTAATGTTTCTAAATGTTTCGTGGAGTCAGGCAAATTCTAATTTTTAAGGAATTGTTTCCTTCAATGAGTTTTTGTAACTCTTTTTTCCATTTAGCCAATTCTACTTTTTAAAGGAGTATTTATTTGAGAGAATTTATTTTAATATTCATCATTTCACCTATTCTGCTTAAGGAATTTAATTAATTTTTTCCTATGTTTCCTTTTTCATTTGGCCTATTCTGCTTTCTAAGGAATTTAATAAATTCCTTCAGTGAATTTTTGTGCCTCTTTTACCATTAGGTTAATTCTGTTTTTAAGGTGTTATTTTCTTCAGTATTTTTGTGCTTCCTTTATTAAGTTGCTAATTTACTTTTCAAAATTTTCTTAACTCACTTTCATTGATATTTCCTTTGCACTCTTATCTCTTTCTTAATTCTTCCTGCAATTCTTGTTGGATTTCTGTCCAATTAGCATTTTTCTTAGAGACTTTTGTTATAGCTGTTTTTGCCTTATTGTCTTTTTCTGAGTTTGTGATTTAGTCTTCCCAACCACTGTAGTAGCTTTTTATAAACAAGTTCCTTTTTTGTTGTTTTCTCATTTTCCAGACTATTCTCTCACTTTAAAATTTATGTTAAAATTGGGCTCAGCTAATCTAGTGATGGGCAGAAACTGTCAAGCTTCAGGTTTTTTTTATGCTACTGTTTTTGGGAGCTAGCTCTGGGGATGAACAAATTTTCAATGCTTCCAAAGTGGTGTGATATGCAGAGAAGTATAGTCAATGCTCCCCTGTTGTGTGCTCTGACTTTTAATAGGAAGGGCCACTGCTTCCCAGCAACTACAAGTACTAGTACTCGCTCCTCTTGGCCCTGAAATTTTACCAGGACTCCTACTCCCTTATGATTGACCACAAGAGTTCCTCTCTGCTCTAGAACTGTGACCTAAATCTGAGCGTGAGCAATAGACTTGTCGATCAGTGCCAGCTGAACCTAATGCCAGAAATGGATCCCCTGTAA
The DNA here is from genome assembly GCF_037893015.1 of Macrotis lagotis. NCBI lineage: Eukaryota > Metazoa > Chordata > Mammalia > Peramelemorphia > Peramelidae > Macrotis > Macrotis lagotis. Next base: position 628,816,582 of record NC_133666.1, on the reverse strand, counting down.
ATTATTTCTGGCCAGTTATCTGACCCCTCCCTTACTGTCTCACAGCTCTGAGAACTCTCAAAGAAGCTGCTGCTATAGCTACTGTTGAGGCCACCACATGCGTGTGCTCCAAACAGGTATCCATCCTAGCATCACAGACCTGTCCTTTGGATTGCCTATGTATTCCTAGGCTAGAAAAATGTCTCACCCTTAACATTTTTTGACTCTACCTCTCCAAAATCTTATTTCCGTCCTTTGTTTTATAGTTTGGAGGGGAATGTTGAAGAATACAGCTGGGTTACTATCCCTAATTCACTATCTTGGCTGTACCCTCAAGAATGCCTTTCCATTCTCCCACATGCCAGAATTCTTGATTAATTCAGGAGAAAGGAAAAGAATAAGCCCTTTTATATACTTTCAGTGTGCCAGGCACTGTATTAAGTGCTTTTATTTAATATTTTATTTGATCCTCACTGCAATCCTGCCAGATCGATGTTATTATTATCCTCATGTTAATAATTGAGGAAATTGAAACAGAGAGATTAAGTGACTTGCCAGAGTCATATACAGCTATTAAGTGTCTGAAGCTGGATTTGAACTTAGGTCTTCCTGACTCCAAGCCCAGGACTCTATCCACAGTGCTACCCAGCTGCTTATTTACAGTAATAACTAATCTGAAAGAACAGGTGCAAGATCATAGAAATATTCAGTTTCTCCTTTTTATAAAAAATAACATGTTTAGCCTCCATTCTACATCTGCTGTAAAACTTAGATTTAGATTATACCCTTATCATCAGAATTAGAACTAGGAAAGGGTCACAGACACTTTATCCTGGGTCCAAATTTATAGGGTACTTATAGCATTTCAAAAACAACTGAGCTTAAAGTCTAGTTAGTTAAGAAAAAATAGTAAAAAATAAAATGCTACCAGATGGCACACATTCTGTTAAATTCTTCCCCCCCAATCCAGCCTGTTCACCATCTGAGGATAAATTCAGGCCACATATCCAGGCACCAAAAATTCCTAGTTATGGGTCTGCTGGTCTCCATCTTTCTTAGACATAATGATAGGTGATTCTGATCATAATCTCCTATCATTACATCATTCCCTATGCTTTAGTATCAAACCTAATTTTACTATCTTCACCTTTAATATGACTTTCAATCTCTCTTACCACTCAGTACTTTCCCAGGCTAGGACTTCTGCTCTGGCTTCACTTTCCTCCGTTCCTCATGTATTTTCACTTATCCAGTTCACCTTAACACAACTTTCTATTCTATAGTCCCTCTTTCTTTGTCTTATAGTCACTTATATCTTTCCAACTCCCAAGCCTGAATTACTCTCATGATCAACCTCCTCCACTTCTCAAATGCTGCTAAAATGTAATTCTTTTCTTCTTTCCTGACTGATTTTCTCTCCTACTTCCTATATGAGTTGTCAACTTTCTTTTCTCACTTTAAATCTGGTTAACTTTCTTCCCCACACCCCTATTAACCTCATGATTGCAGATTTTGACTCATGCTTTACTGAAAAAAATAAGCCATTTACCCTAATTCATCTCATATATCCATGATATCTTAACCCAGTTCCTTCTCTTTGACCACAACCTCTCATGAAGAAGTAGCCCTTCAACTTAACAAGGCTAGTCATTTTATATGCACCCTTGATCCCATCTTTTTCAGCAGATTATCCTACCATCATCCCCCATCTCTAAGCTTAAATCTGTCTTTCTATGGATTCTTTCACTGTTGCTTAGAAAAATATTAAGTCACACCATATTTGGGGCAGGGGGGAGGCAATTGGAGTTGTGACTCTCCCAAGACCACAAAACTAGTAGTGTCTGAGGATAGATTTGAACTCAGGTCCTTCTAACTTCAGAACTGGTGCTCTATCCACTGTGCCACTAAGCTGATTCATTGATATCATATTTTTAAAGAGGAAAAAAATCTTCACTAGATCCTACCATATCCTAGTCCTATTACTCAATATCTCCTCCCTTTATCAATCAAACATCAGTCAAAAAATTGTTACCTCTACTTCCTCACCTCCAACTCACTTTCAACCGTTTTAAACCTAGCTTATCACCTCATTATTCAACTGAAATTGTTCTCTCCAAAATTACCAAGCATCTCTTCATCACCAGTTTTCTTCCTTAACCCCTCTATAGCATTTGACCCTGTTCACTACCACTCTCTACTCCTGATTTTCTCTCCTTTCTGGGTTTTCATGACACTGCACTCTCTTTAAGTTCTCTAAGTTCTGCTCCCATCTTTTTGTCTGATCCTTTTCAATCTCCTTTGCTGGTTTGTCAACTATATCATGCCCCCTAACTGTGGATCTGCTCCAAAGTTCTATCCTGGGTTCTTTTTTCTCTATTTTCCTTTCTTTTTTCTTTCTCTGTCTCTCTTTGCCTGTATCTCCGTATTTCTCTATTTCTCTGTCTCTCTGCCTCTGTCTCTCTGTCATACACATACATACACACACACACACATACACACACACACACACACACACACACACACACACAGATATCAACTCACAGGAGCTTAATTAGAGAAGCAGAGTGTTGTACTGGATAGAAAGCTGCCCACAGATTCAGAAAAACCTAAATTTAAAACCTGTCTCTGACACATACTGGCTGTGAAACAAAATGAAAATTATTTATAAGTTTCAGAGAATGTGCCTCCAAGTCTAAATATTTAGCCCTAATCTCTCTCCCAGATTTCAGTCCTATATTACCAATGGCTATTTCAACAAGGATGTTCCATAGGGATCTCAAATCAAATGTATCCAAAACTGAAATCCATTCCCTCTTTCTAACTTCCTTGTTTCTGTCAAAGGCACCACCATTATTTTTGTTAGGCATCCTTGTAACATCCTCCTTACTCTCCTTTATCCCATGTAAATCCATTCAGTTGATGAATACTGTCAAGTCTTCTTCCAAGCATACCTTGAATCTGAGCCCTTCTCTCTACTTAGCTTCAATCCTGATTTATATCCTAATTAGCTCTTACCTGGACCATTAGCATAGCCTCCTAATTGATCTGTCTGCCTCAAATCTCTCTCCACTGTAATTTATCCTCCACAGAGCTATTAAGGAAATTTTCCTAATGTGAAGGTTTCATAATGTCCCTCCTTCCTCAATAAACACTAGACTTCCCTACTATTCTTCTTCTTCTTCTTCTTCTCTTCTTCTTCTTCTTCTTCTTCTTCTTCTTCTTCTACTACTACTACTACTACTACTGCTGCTGCTGCTGCTGCTGCTACTACTACTACTGCTATTATTATTACTGCTACTACTAGTACTAGTACTACTGCTACTACTACTACTATTCCCTACTATTCCCTATTAATCTAACATAAAATATAAATTCTTCCTTACTGTTCCTCAAACACAACCCTCCATCTCTAACCTCTTCTTTGCATTAACTCTTCTTCATGCCTAGGATAAATTCCTTGCTTAATTCCATCCATGGGCCCCTTCAGCTTCTCTCTAGGACTAGCTCAAGTGCCTTCCTGATAAAGTCTTTCTCATAATCCCAACTGCTAGTGCCTTCACACAAAATCTAGCTGTGTGAGACCTTGGACAAGTCATTTAACCCTGATTGTCTCATATCCAGGGTATTCTCCAGTCATCCTTATTCATATCTTGCTACTGGACCCAGATGGCTCTGGAGTAGAAAATGAGACCTTTAACTTAGCAATTAAGAGCTCAATTCATGTCCTTGTCATGGCATCACCTCCCCATGACACAGTCTTCTTTGAGAACAAAGGACAAATATCATCATCATATGTTCATATATACATATATGTCTTCACCAACTAGACTATAAACACCTTAATGATTTCTTTCTTTTTTGGCAAGGCAATGGGGTTAAGTGACTTGCCCAAGGTCACACAGCTAGGTAATTATTAAGTGTCTAAGGTCGGATTTAAACTCAGATACTCCTGACTCCAGGGCCAGTGCTCTATCCACTGTGCCACTTACCTGCCCCAGACTCAACTATTTCACTATGATATTTGTACTCCTAGAATCTAGTGCATCACTAGAACACAGTAGGTGCTTAATAACTGTTGATTGAATGATTGATTAGGACAAGTGAATGATCATAGTGACGATGCAACCAACTTTCACAATCATTGAAAAAAAGAGTATCATAATCTATTTGCCAAGACAAACCCTAGAACTAAATAAACACACTGGCAATACACTTTTCATACAAATAAAATTATATCTAAACAACTGGAAAAATATTCATTGCTCATGGGTAGCCTGAATTAATATAAAAAATGAATATTCTACCTAAATTAATTACTTGTTTAGTGCCATTTCAAACTATCAAAGAATTGCATTTTAAAGCTAGGAAAAAATAATAATCAAATTTATCTGGAAAAACAAAAGGTCAAGAATATTAAATTAAAAAAATGCAAAGGAAAGTGATTTAGCTGTAGTCAATCTCAATCTGTATTACAAATGGTAATCATCAAAACAATCTGGCACTGTTTATGAAGTAAGGTGGTGGATCAATGAAAAAGATTATGTATACAAAATATAGTTATAAATAACCATCGTAATAAAGGATAAATCCAGAGATCAGAACTTTTGGGACAAGAACTCACTACTTAACAAAAAATGCTGGGAAAACTGGAAAGCACCTTGGCAGAAAATAAGAATAAACCAACATCTCATACCATATTAGAAAATAAAGTCAAAATTGGTGCATGAGTTGACTTAAGAGGTGAAATCAAAAGAAAATTAGGGTAGCATAACATAGGTTACCTGTCATATCTATTGATAAGGTAATAATTTATAATCAAACAAGACATAGAAAGCATTACAAAATGGATAATTTTATTATATTAAATTTTAAAGGGTTTGCATAAATAAAATCAAAGCAACCAAGATTAAAAGGAAAATAGAAAACTGGGGGAGGGGGGAGAGGATTTTACAGAAAGTTTTTCTACTATAGGCCTCATTTCTCAAATATATAGAGAATGGAATCAAATTTATAACAATACAAGTCATTCCCCAGTCGATAAATAAACAGTCAAAAGATATGATTTTCAGCTGAAAAAAATCAAAGCTATCTATGTTGATATAGAAATGTAAATTGTAACAACTATGAGATACAACCACATACCTATCAGATTGGCTAATATTAAAAAAAAGAAAAATGAGAAATGTTGGGGGGGAATGTGGAAAAACTGGTACACTAACACATTGTTGGTGGAGTTGTGAATTGATTCATCCATTCTGGAGATAAAGTTGGAACCATGTCCAAAGGGCTATAAATTTCTGCATGCCCTTTGACCCAGAAATAGTACTAGGAATCTGTATCTCAAAGAATTTTGCAAATGCAAATGCAACAATGCAAATGCAAAAATGTTTATTAGCAACTCTTTTTGTAGAGTCAAGAAACTAGAAATTAAGGGGATATCCATCAAATAAGGAACAAGTAAACAAGTTGTGGTATAAGATTGCAATGGAATACTATTATGTTATAAGAAACAATGAGCAGGATACATTCAGAAAAATCTGGAAAGACATGAACTGATGCAAAGTGAGTAGAATCAGGAGAATATTATGCACAGTAACCAGAAGATTGTATGATAATCACTTGTGAATGATTTAATTATTCTCAGAAATACAATAATCTAAAACAATCCCAAAAGTATGATGAAAAATGCTATCTATATCCAAAGAAAGAGCTGGTGAAGTTTGAATGCAGATCAAAGCATATTTTTTCAACTTTGTTTTTCTTGAGGAATTTTTTGATCTGTGTTTTCTTTCACAATATGACTGATATGGAAATATGTTTTGTACCACTGCACATTGAAAATCTATATCAAATCACTTGCCTTCTAAATGATAGTAGAAGAAAGAAAGGTAGGGAGAGAATTTGGAACTCAAATTATTTTTTTAAATGTTAAAAAAAAGTTTATTTGCAATTTCAAAAATAAAAATATTTGAAAAACTAAAAGTGTATCATAGTATATCATAGAGAGTTTAATGTGGTCATTGTTCTATCAAAGTGATAGGAATGGATTTAAGTGAATAGAATACTGGGTTTAGAATTAAGATGGGCTCAAACATTGCCAAATTATCAATACATCTCTTTGTGTCAGAGAAAGCTCCCTACATCATATATGTCATAGATGAATTTCCTCTGGGAAAGAAGTTCCCTATATTCTGATGAAATCATAATATCCCATAATATGATTACATGCCTGAGTTAAGTTACTTGTGTAAAACATAGAATAAAATTAGATACAAGAATAACAAAGTACCTCTTCTAAAAGTATTGTTCTTGAAGTCTGACAGATACTATCCAGATATAGAAGGAAAGAAAAGATGAATTCTCTGTTGTCTCTAAAAATCATTGTAAATGGGTCAGACTGTTATCTGTGCTAATATCAACCTAATTCTTCCAAAGATCCATGTTTTTATCCTCTCTGCACATCCTTTACTCTTGAAGATCTCAAGTGATCCAAAAGCCTTAATAAATAATAATAATAATTAGCATTTTTATAATTGCTTTAAATTTTGCAAGGCACTCTACAAATATTATATCATTTTATCAACCTTTCTAAGCATATGTTAGCCAAAACAATTCATCCTCTATGGGCCAAGTGTTCCTTCCACAACAAACACACAATCTCCCAGAAGCCTATACTCAAAATTGAAGATTTAAAAAAAAAAAAAAAGCTTATTTGGACCTGCCAGAACTCAAACTTATCCTTTTGTATATGTTACTCCATACCATGATGAGGTATGAGAAAAAGACTCTGATGAAAGAAACAAGAAAAAGGAAACCAAAAATTGGAAATCAATCAAAACTGATTATACATATAGAGCTCATATTCAAAGTTTATTAAACTTGGTTGGACCTATGAGAACTATTGCTCCTCTTTCTGCAAATTTATTACCCATAGCCACCTCTACTAATATATGAGAGAAGAATTCTAGTGGAATAAAATGCATAATAACAATAAATTAGAAATCAGACAAAATTGTGCTACATGGCTAAGGGTAAGCTATCCCATTCACCCAGTTCCCATTTATCTGATGTCAAATAGCAAAAGAGTTCAAATCAATGCTAATGATGATGTTGATTATGATGATGATGATGATAAGAAGGAGGAAAAGGAGATGAGCAAGTAGGAAAGGGATATGCACAAAGTTGGTTCCAGGCTGATACATTCAAATCAGTTTCTTTGTCATATGGCAACTTGGAAATATTTATCAAATCAGAACCAATGAAATGAAATAATCTCACTCTGTTCTAGAAAAAGAAGGCAGAAGAAACTTCTTTCTGTGTCTACTGGGAGGCACTGGAAGAGGAGGGAGGTGTCTGGTCCACAACAGGCTGCAACCCCATCGAATCCAATGAAACACACACACGATGTATCTGCACCCACTTGTCTAGTTTTGCTGTCCTGATGGCTCCCAAATCACAGGTGTGTATGTCATGCCTATTCAAAACAAAGCCTTCCAATAAATCTGACTAGAGGCAGAATCATAGACTCCTAGTAGGAAAAGTCCATGGAAGTTGAGATCATGTTTTTTTTTCCCTCTGTTGTCAGGTAACCCTGGGATAAAACTGTTTCTAACAAGTGAAAAATGTCCTTGTTTCTTAAGTGAAGGTGATGCCATGTTTTTCCTAATAATCTATGCCAACCTTAATCATTCCTACTTTGTGAGTAGCCAAACTGAATCTCTCAGGCTGCACAGTAATACTTTTCTCCTGTCTTCCTATATTAAGGATAACTGACTGCTATCCTCTGTATATCTTGATTCAGTCTAAAACAAGAAGTATTTATTAAGTTCCAACCTCTATTTTAATTCCTAAGGATACAAGAATAAACATGAAAGACTCCCTACGTTTAAGAAACTTATAATCATTCTATTGGGAGAATGTAAATGTCCTTCCTCTACTTCATTTAAAAGTTATTAACGTACTCTACTTTTCTTGGGCAAATCAGGTTAAATCATCAAAATTTCTTTCACCTTTCCACATAGACCTTATTTTCCAAACATTCCACCCATTCAGACGAGCTTACAATTGTGTTCTTTCAAGGATCCAACTTCAACTATGGAAATTATAGAATCTTAGAGCAAGAAGGAACCTCAAGTAAGGTCCAACCTCCTCATTTTACAGGTTAGGAAACTGAGACCTGAGGAGGTTCAATGACTTAACCAAATTCATATATGTAGTATCAGAGGCAGGACTTGAAACCATCTTCTGACTTTAGAGAGAGTGCTCTTTCCATCATACAGCACCAATGAAGATCATAACTTCTCTTTACCTTAACAGATAGCCTTTACTATTTGCTATGACAGAAAAGATTCATTAGCTAGCCACTAGATTTGAATTGTACTAACTTCCATAAAGAAGACTACAGCACTTAGATAACAAAAAAATGATATCTTATTTAGTCATCCGTGAAGCTTTCCCAACATAGTCAGGACTTCCAGATGTTTCCTATTGCTGTAATTTTATGTAGTAAAAACTGTGCTTGGAGCAAATTCAGTTCAGAGAGGGGAAGAAGGGTCAGTCAACAAGCTTTGATGAACAGTTAATATGTGCTAACTACTGTGTTAAATCCTGGGAATACAAAGAATGGGGAAAAAAACAAGGATTACATAAGCAGGTAACAAAAGGGTGGTGGCTCCCCAATAAAGTTTCACAAGGGTACTTGTACCCTGACACACCAAAGAACCATGAAGCAAAGTGAACAGAGAAGCTTTGTGGCAGAAATGTCCTCCACCCTAGGAAGGAAACACACACATCAATGTTGCCCCCACTAGAACAAAGTCCCATTCGCCCCACTCTAGTTATAGTTCTGCTAGCATTGCAAGGATCTGGGATAATTTGACAGAATCACAAAAGCTCAATGTCAAATGGGACCATCTGTTTGTAGTCTTAACTATATTTAAGAAAGAATCCCACCAACAACATTGCCAATTAAATACTCATCAAACTCTTGCTTAAAGGACTCTAGTACAATCTGGATACAGGTTATTCAATCAATCAAATCTAGATGCATTGAATAAATCCCAGGCTCTGTGCTAGCTATTGTGGATACAAAAGAGAAATAAAATAACCTTTGCCCTCAGGAAGTTTACGTTGTAACAGGGAAGACAACCTATATAAAAGTCACATATGGATGGAAAATGCCATCCACATCCAGAGAAAGAACTATAGAGTTTGAATAAAAATTGAAGCATACCATTTCCACTTTTTTAAATTCCTTTTTTATTTTTTCTTTCTCATGGTTCTTCCCTTTTATTCTGATATATTCTTAACATGATTGTACATGTACAAGCTGTATCAGCTTACGTGTTGTCTTCAGGAAGAGAGAAAGAAGGGAGGGAAAAAGAAAAAATTGGAATTCAAAATGTTACAAAACTGAATATAGAAAACTATCTTTACATCTAATGGGAAAAATAAAAATACTATTAACTTATAAAAGCATAGAAGGAAGGAAGGAAGGAAGGAAGGAAGGAAGGAAGGAAGGAAGGAAGGAAGGAAAGAAGGAAGGAAGGAAGGAAGGAAAGAAGGAAGGAAGGAAGGAAGGAAGGAAGGAAGGAAGGAAGAAAGAAAGAAAAAGAAAGAAAGAAAGAAAGAAAGAAAGAAAGAAAGAAAGAAAGAAAGAAAGAAAGAAAGAAAGAAAGAAAGAAAGAAAGAAAGAAAGAAAAAGGAAGGAAGGAGGGAAGAAGGGAGGGAAGGACACATACAAACCATGGGTAGTAGGAGAAGGGAGAGGCACTGACACTGTGTCAAGATATCTCTTATACACAAAGTTGCCCTTGAATTGATCTTAAAGGCAATCAGGGATTTTAAGAGGAAGAAGGGAAGAAGTGGGATGGAGGCATGAAGTGCGGGAGGAGGGAAGGCCAGTTCAAATACACCAAAATGAACAAATCCAAGAAGAAGAGTTGGGTTGGACTGTGGGGTGATGTATGGTAAGGCTAGAAAGAAAGTATGGAGTCACGTTATAGAAGACCTTTGAATGACAAGAACAGGCATTTATATTGACTTCTTGTAGTAAGCAGATGTCACTGTCAAATATATGCTTTAGAAAAACCACTTAAGCAGTCGTGTGAGGGAGAGATTGAAATGGGGGGTGGGATGTTGAGTCAGGCAGTCCAGTTAGAAGATAATTGCAATTATCCAAGCATAAAATGTTGAGGGTTTGAATTAAGGGCTAGGAGGTAGAGAAAGAGGATGGATATTAGAGATATCATTAAGGTCAAATGGACAGGTTTGACAACTGATTAAATACATGGGTTGAAGGAGAATGAGGAGTCAAGATTGACACCAGTATTGCCACCCAAGAGAGCTGGAAGATGGTTCTCTCAAAGATAAGAGTGAAATTCAGAAGAGGGGTGAGTTTGAGAGGAAAATATAATGGGTTCTGTTTTGAACATCTTGAGTTTGAGATACCTATAGAATGTCCAACTCAATATTACCATGAGGCAATTTGGGCATGCAGTATTGTACCTCAGGAGAGACTGTGTGCTTATGAGGTCATTATGCAATAATGTAAAGACAAAAGAGAACAGGAAGGCAGAGCCTTGGGGTCAACCACGATCAGAGACATGATATGAATGATGATATAGCAGAAGAGAATGAGAAGCAGTGGGCCAACACATAGGAAGGAAGCTAAACCCTGTGTCACAAAAACCCAGAAAGGAGAGATTCTGTAGGAAAGGATGGTCAGAAGTATCAAATGCTGTAGGAAGGTTAAGAAGAATCCACATTTTGCAAAAGTCAAAGATTTAGCAATTAAGAAATCACTTTGAGAAGGCAATCTCATTTGGTTCATGAGATAAAAAGCCAGATTGCAGAATGTTTAGATCAGAATAGGAGAGAAAGTAAAGAATAAAGAAAGAAAGCTTTTTTCTTATTCAGCAATGATGAGATCTGTTGAGGACATTTATAAGGAGAGAGAAAAGTTGGGCTGTTGCCTCAATCTAGGCAATGGACTGGAACCAGAACCAGTTGGGGATAAGAAAAGTAATGATGGGGTCAGGGGTAGATGAGACTGAATTGACAAGATAATGAGACTTGGTTATTGGGAGCAAAGGGGAGAGAAGGCTCTCTTAGTCATTACAGGTCTTCAAACAAGAGCTAGATGACTACTTCTTAGACATGTTGCTTTGAAAATTCCTATTTTAAAGATGAGAAAACTCAAGCTCAGAGAAGTTACTGATTTGCCAATAGTCACACAGATTGTATGACTAAGCCACAATCCAAATTAATGTATACAGATTGATGAACTTTCCTCTTCGCTTGCACCAAAATCAAGTTGTCAACAAATTTTTATTAAGCATTTATTATCTGAAGGTCATGATGGCTTTCCAAGCTCAAAATCAAAGAAAATATGATTGGCATTTCTCGTTTGTGGGAACCTAGGAAGAAGATTTCACACTGACTGTGATCACTTATGTGGGACTAAGCCTCTCCCTGCTGTGTCTCTTTCTGGCTGCCCTCACCTTCCTACTGTGCCCCACCATTCAGAACACCAGCACCTCTCTCCACCTGCAGCTCTCGCTGAGCCTCTTCCTGGCCAATCTCCTTTTCCTCACAGGAATTAAACAAACCAAGAATCAGGTATTAATGGAATCCCAAAGTACTGTCCCATTCCAGACACATATGCCAGGAAAGGGAAGCAGCTAATAGATGTTGGATTCTTGTAACCTGTGACACTGAAATGTCCTGTTCTCTCTTATTTTTTAATGATCCTGGGTCCTGAGGGAGGGCAGTATCTATGGGAACCAGTATTTGCTTCTGACCAACCAGTGCCTTTAGTTTCCTATCAAGCAACTGGTATAACTTCACATCAGATACTTTGTAACACAGAGATTACACAAGAACTTCTCTCCAGGCCCAAAAGCTCTTCTGACATTGTTTCCTGCTCTGCCAGGTGCTCTGCTCCATCATTGCAGGCTTGTTGCATTATTTGTACCTGGCCGCTTTCACCTGGATGCTGCTGGAAGGCCTGCATCTCTTCCTAACTGCGCGGAACCTGATGGTTGTCAATTACTCCAGAGTAAACCAATCCCTGAAGAAGATCATGTATCCTCTGGGCTATGGACTTCCAGCTGTGATTGTGGCTATTTCTGCAGCATCAAGAGCAGACCTTTATGGATCTCCTTCCCAGTAAGTAGAGTTTATGCATGCCTGGGGGCTACCATTCATTGAAGATGCTACATACACTATGTGGGAAGAAAGAGAGAATAAATTGTTTTGCATTCCCTGTATCTAGTACAGTGCCTTCAACATGTAGTCTATTTTGGTTCAGTCATTATTTGACTCTTTGTGTCTCCATTTGGGATTTTCTTGGCAAAGATGATGAAACGGTGGCATTTCCTTCACTGACTCATTTTACATATGAGGAAACTAGCACTCAGGAAGATGAGTCTTCCTGACTGTAGACCTAGCATTCTATTCACTGTGCCACCCAGATGCCCATGTAGGCTATTAACAAACATTTATTGAATCAAAACAAATCAAATAGAATTGAATTGGGATATCCAACTAGAAGCTTTCTATCTAAACTTTTAATATAGTTATTGGGATTGTCTTTGACCCAGAGATCTATGAACTTTAATATTAAAATTTAAGAAATACTTTAGAGATAATTGGGGCATAAAACCATCTATTATATGATTTGCAGACCTCCTACCCACCTTCCATTCAAGAAAATGGAGGTGGGGATGCTTTTAATAGGCTTTTGTCATGGTGGAAGCTTTAGGATTACCATGGAGAATATTGTGACCTATCATCAAAGAAAGCTTATTTGAAGAATTAAGTGCCTAATTTATCAACGGTAATAAAAATCATTCTGGAAATGACAGAGAAAGTCTGATCTAGAGGCATAGTCTTTTTGTCCATAGACCTGACCCCAGCAATTTAAGCAGCTTAAAAGTCTCCTTAGAGTCATAATGGTAGAGACTGTATTATATATTAAGTAGAGTAAGTATTGTGAAGAGAGCATGGGCAAGATACTGATAAGGGTCATAAGTGCTCAAAGGGTAATGAGTCAGGTGGTTTATGATTCATAGGCAAGCAAGCAGGATGCTCCTCAGTCCTACAGTCCAAAGGGAAGCCTGGGTAGTGGGACATGTTCACTGTATAATAGTCCATATTTTGGGGTCTCTGACTTGCCAACTTATTATTTTTGCTGGAAAATTCTCAGGGACTAATTGGAAGGGGAGTCTAAGGAAGAATTAATCATCAGGTGATCTATCATGTATGCATACTCATCAACAACAAAGACATTTTGATTAGGAAAGTTTTGTTAACCTAAAACACATGAATTAGATGAAACTTGATAAACCTATTTTGATCAAGAGGGCTTTACATTCCTTGCCTAAATGTCACAGACCAAACCAATATAGGTGAGGTAGAAACTTCCTGGTGCCCAGGCAAGTCACTTTGTGATAAACATCGAGTTACTTCTGTTAACTAGAGCATAGAGATAGGTCAGTTATCACAAATCTAGGCTCTTTATATGTATGAATATAATGTATATGAAAATATATAATGCATATTAGATAAATAACAAAAATATATACATACAGTTAGATATAACATCTGTGACATCTCTCACACTAGAGATGCTCAAAAAAGTAGTTACAGATTCAAAGTATTCCTTGGGTCCTTATCTGTTCAAAAAGATAGCTCACAAACTCTATCAATCTTTAGTTTTTCTCTAGACAATAAGAGAACATAATTAGTTCAAAGCAAACAAAGTTCATGAAATCACATTGGAAGATATGAAATAGAATTTTTGCCCTATAAATATGGTTCATACCATCATACAAATACACATCACCATGTGAGGACTTCCTTGGCAGAGAAATTAATCAATAAATATTTATTAAACACTTCATAACATATACTGTGGTAAGCACTAAGGTTACCTTCAAGGAGCTTACTGTCCAATGGAGGATGGGGGAGGGGAGGACAACATTCAAACAAATATATATAAGTTTTATATATATATATATATATATATATATATAATATATATATAATAGGAAATTATTAACAGTAGAATGGTAGGAGAATTAAGAGGGATTCAGAAAGATTTCCTGTAGAAGATGACATTTTTTCACCAGGATAAAACATATATTGAGGAGTGGGAAGAACTCACACTTCCAGTGCTACAAGATCTTCGCTTCCTTGGCCCTTCTCTGAGTCTGGTCCCTCTGCTGGCCATAAACTGTGCCTGCTCTTTAATGGTTTAGTATTGCCTACCTGGGCTACCTGAGCATTATTAGACCTGTTGGTCTCAAGCTACATGATCTCCCTGGCCTGTGGGTCTGCTTATCTCAATGTCTCCCTATAAGATACTGTTCCTTGCTATTATCTTTGTGATGCATCTCTTCAGGACCAGCCAAGGCATCTGTGCTCCAATCTGCTACAGAATAAAGGCCAAATCTTCTCCCTTATGAAAACAGGCTGACAATTCTTTAATTATAACCACCACATCCAAATGACAAAAACCAGAGGAAGACTGCCTTTCATCTAAGATTAGGTCTTTCCTTTTTTACTCTTATGCCTGCATAAGACATCAAAGCCTTCTGTTACTGATAACTAATTTAGATTTGAGCTTATTTATTCCTGAGATCCTCCTTGCCTCATCTATAAAAGATTTTGATCTAGAACTACTAAAAAAAAAGGGAAACAGTATTCTCATCAACCTTATCCAAATTCCTGACTTTATTATACACAGAAGAATCTGGCACAGTGAATAGAGAGCTATCCATGAAGCCAGAAAAACCTGAATTTAAGTCCTGCCACATACAAATCCCTAGGCAAGTCATCAAACTTCAAAGGTGTCCTAAGCAACTCTTAAAGAGCATCACTTCTTAAGAAGTTCAATCTGCTCCATGAGGAGTGCTCTCAGTTGCAAGTACCCTATTCCAATGAAATCCTAGGTCCCAAGCAGACTTTTATGCATATCTATGATCACCATCCAGTTTTGCTGCAATATTTTAACCAGTATAATCAATTTACCTACAGATTTTAACTATGATTTAACTAGTGTGGGAACCCCTGAGGTCCAGGGGCAGCATTGACTAATGCATGGAATATAAGGTTTTGAATTAAGAAGACCTGAAATGCAAATCTTTCACTTATCAGCTCCATAACTAAGAACAGTTACTTCTCCTCTGTGGCCTCAGACAACTCCCTATGACAACTACAATTAATTAATTAATTAATTAATTAATTAAAGCCTGCAAAGCACTTTGCTTAGATTATTTCATTTGATCCTCACAATAAAAATATGTAGTCCTATTATGGACAGTGCCATCCACATCCAACAAAAAAAAAAACACAGAATCTGAACGACTTCTATGTTCATTTTTAAAAAATTTCTCGGGGTGGCTAGGTGGTGCAGTGGATAGAGCACCACCCCAGGAGTCAGGAGTACCTGAGTTCAAATCTGGCCTCAGATACTTAATAATTACCTAGCTGTGTGGCCTTGGGCAAGCCACTTAACCCCATTTGCCTTGCAAAAACCTAAAAACAAATTTCTCTTAGATTTTCCTTCCAATTCCAGGAGTTTTTTTCCTTTTCTCTTAGTCCTAATTCCTCATACAAAAAATTATTAATATGTAAACATGTTAGTCACATGGGAGGGGTGGAAGAATATTTTATAACATAAATATGCAAGTGGAAGAATGTTAAAAAGTATTGCTAACATGTAATTGGAATAATGAAATATCAATCATATATATACATATATATATATATATATATATGAAACACATTTCTAGAAAGTCTTAAAGTTAGAAAGGTTCTTTAAATGGATTTTTTTCCCATTTGATCCCCACAATAACCCTTTGAGGTGGCTGTTAATGTTATCCCCATGCTGCAGATGCCTAAATGAAAGGTGAGAGTAAGTGATTTGCCCAGGATCATCCAGCTAGTTCAGGTCCAAAGCAGGGTTTGAATTTAGGTTTTGCTAACTCCAATGCTATATAAACTCAGTATAAATTAGAAGCAGATTGTGTCCTGTGATGTTAGAAGTAGTTTCCCTACCACAGTGAGCACCACAGTGGCAACATCCTAGGAACAAATATGTGTTTACATTATCAGCATTGAAGTAGCATTTTCAAGTTTGTAAAAGATTTTCCATCTTATCTGGGCTTCACAACTCTGTGAGGTATTTATCCCTGATATTATTATCCCATTTACAGATGAAGAAATTGAGGTAGTATTGGGGGGTATATGACTATGGTTACATAAAGGAATATCTGCAGTACTGCATCAGATCACAGACAATCAAAAATCTTAAGAAAGATTTTTCTCTCCCACATTGTTAATGATGTGCTCAGCCCCCAGGGCTTACTGCTTGTTCTTCCTTCTTTGTCTTAGCTGCTGGCTTCATCTGGAGAAGGGATTTGTCTGGGCTTTTCTTGGACCAGTCTGTGCTATATTCTCTGTAAGTGACCACATCACAACATCATTCTAGCCACCAGACAGAGGGATCAACAAAAAGTCAAAGGGCCTGAGTAAGGGGTCCTGAGCAAAAATCAATGGTCCTGGGTGGTCAGGATAGTGGTGGTGGTGGTGGTGGTGGTGGTGGTGGTGGTGTAGATATGTATGTTTTCATGTGGATGTGTGGTTATGTGCACACATGTATACAGTGCAGCAAATAATGCTAAATCCATACACAGAACATCCAAATTAGAAAAGAACTAAGATGGCAATCTGCTTCTAGATGAATTTTGTACTGTTTCCATAGGTAAACTTCATAGTTATTCTTCTGGTCCTTTGGATTTTGCAAAGCAAACTTTCTTCCCTCAACAGTGAGGTGTCCACTCTCCGGGACACAAGGTAAGATAAAGCAAAAGATCCTTCATCTCTGGGTAGTCTCTGACAGTCAAAGTCAAGTTCCCTAGTTTGGTCCAAGGTAATGTCTAAGTGTACTTTATAGGATCACAGAATCACCAACTTAGACCTGGAAGAGATGTTATAGGCCTTGGAATTCAAATCCCCTCTTTTAGAAATGAGGAAATTGAGACCCAAAGAAAATAAGTGATTTACCCAAGGCTATACAGGTAGTAAATTATTAGAAAGAGGATTCAGAGTCACTCTGATTCCAAATCAGCATTGCATATAGAAGTCAAAATAAAGATGATGGTGTTCATTCCACGTGGAGCACTGGAATTAAACTTTCATTTAAAATTTCATTTCATTTCATTAAAATTTCATTTCATTCCATCACTGAAGGTAAGTTTAAGAAGAAAATAATTTGCCTGCCTATATGGCAAGGGAGTTATAGGAAGTTTTATTCCTTTCAGCCTCTCACCTGAGTCTAAGTTCTTTCAGGTTCTGTCTAGGGTTTGGAGGAAAAAAATACTCATTTGCATATATTCCAATTTTCTTATTTGTTTTCCAATTATATCCAACTTTTTGTGACCCCATTTGGGGTTTACTTGGGAATGATAATGAATAGTTAGCCATTTCCTTCTTCATTGCCTTTTACAGATGAGGAAACTGAGATAAATAGGGTTAAGTGACAGGGTCACATAGCTAGTAAGTGTCTGAGGCTGAATTTGAACTCAGGAAGATGAGTCTTCCTGACTTCAGACCTGGTACCATCCACTGTGCCACCTACCTGCCTTATAATATTTCATAAATCTATCAAAATTTCAGCTTATATTATATCTCATTCCAGTCTAAATGCTAAGAAAATTTCCAAATATAGGTGACATTATTTACCCATTAAATTCTTTATTTCTACCCTAATTTTATATGATATAAAAAGAGGAAAACTCGCCTTTTAATTTAATGTCCACTTCCTTCAAAAATTCAAAAGATAAGAGAATGAGGTATTGAAGTGCTCAAATGGTGCTCCCTACTTGAATTTTAAAAAAAATTAAAAAGTCCTGGCATGTAGCACTCTAACATTTTTGCCACTTAAGTCAAGTCAGATGAAACACAGCCTGGACAGATAAGAAGAGTAGGAGAAGAGTAGGCCAGGCTGGGGAGAAGCTTCAAAGGGATATGACTGCCATAAGCAGAGAAGGAAACAAGAATTTATCAAGCACTTACTTATTTCATTTGACCATCATACCAACCCATTTTACATTTGAGGAATCCAAGGCAGATGACTGGCCCAAGATCAAATTTGTTATCAAGTATTTCTGACTTCAGGCCCAGTACTCTATTGATTATACCATGTACCATCTGGCAGTTTCCTATTTTTACTAATTATTCTTGCTATCTAAGTATTAAGCTCTATTGTTTTTAGGCTGTTGTTGCACTATGTTTACCTCTGGTACCTTCAAATAGAATTCTTGTCTTCATGTCTTCATCATGGCTCTTCAACCAAAATCCTTCAACCAGTATCTTTTGTGTACCTGAGCAACAGGTACACAAAGATTTTCCACTAAAAAAGAATGTGATCATCTTGAGAAACCCTAATAATGTAGCAAGTGAATGACAAATAAATTCATAGATGTTTATTAAGGAGAAGGCAAGTTTTTGACTTGATGAAGATTTACAAGACAGCATTCCGCATTGCTCTGAGTCAGTCCCTACCCAGGGCAGAACACTGTCCCAAGCAAACATTTAGCAGACTCACTTTTGTAAGAAAGACACTGAATTATTGTTCCAACTCTTCATGACCCCATTTGGAGTTTTCTTGCCAAAGATACTAGAGTGATTTTTTTTTATTTCCTCTTCCAGTTCATTTTTACTGTTAAGGAAACTGAGGCAAACAAGTTAAGAGACTTGCTCAGGGTCACAGAGCAATAGGAAGTGTCTGAGGCTGGATCTGAAGTCATAAAACTCTGTACTCTGTACCCAGAAGTCAGAGAAGGAAGACTAAAACTCAATCTCCATCTGAGGACTTAGTCCCTAGAATTTATATCTATGGAACTAGATATCTGTTGTTGTTTGTCCTTCATTATCAAAGAAAACCATAACACAAGGGAGGTGATGCCATGACATGAAAGTGAATGGGATTTTAGTGGGGGGGGGGGGGGGATCTGTGCAAAGTCACCAGTCTCACTCTCTCCTCTGGAGCCATCTGGGTCCAGTGGCCAGATGATCAGGATGACTGGAGATGGCTTTGGATGTAGGTCTTTCTCAGGTCTCAGTTGGACTGAGGCAATGCCCATTCAATGATTAAGGCTGGTATGGAACTTATCATAAGACTCAGGCAGAATCTCGGATTGCTGCCAAGGGGACCAAGAGACAGATGCTCTCTGAGCATATAACACATTCTCACCTTGCACTCCAATTTAGATTATTGACATTCAAAGCCCTGGCTCAGTTGGGCATCCTGGGCTGCACCTGGTGTCTGGGCATTCTGCAGATTGGCCCAGCTGCTAGGATCATGGCCTATCTCTTCACCATCATCAACAGCCTGCAGGGAGTCTTCATCTTCCTGGTGTACTGTCTCCTCAGTCATCAGGTAAGTTCTCTTTCCATTCTCCTTTTCCTCCCTATCATTGCACATTCTGAACTGACCCAGAGACTCCTTTGTCTTTTCAGGTTCAGGAACAGTACAAAATATGGTTCACAACAATTAGACAAACAAAATCTGAATCTGAATCACTCACGCTCTCAAGCAAGGTTGTCTCTGGATACATGCAGACCCAAACAGTAAGAAAATCTACTGCCCTTTGGGCCTCTACTCATCATTGAGCTTCTACTACTTAATCCCTTGCCTTCTCTCTGTCTTCTCATAGCACAGATCAAGGTCAGGATCACTGAGTCATAGGGTAGCTTGACTCCAATATGGGTCTTTGGATGGTCCCTTAATTGTTCTGTATTTTTTGTTTTAGGTTTTTGGCAAGGCAATGGGGTTAAGTGGCTTGCCCAAGGCCACACAGCTAGGTAATTAGTAAGTGTCTGAGACTGGATTTGAACTCAGGGACTCCTGACTCCAGGGCCGGTGCTCTATCCACTGTGCCACCCAGCCACCCCTGTTCTGTATTTTCTAAAGGGCCTTATGCTCTGGTAAGGCATCATTTTCTCTCTACCTTGACTCTGCTATCCTGAATGAAGATTTAAAAAAAAAAACTAAAACCAGCTTTGAGGCAGGCACCACAATCCTGAAATCCTAGGTTATATCTCTGCCTAATGATAGTTATAATAATAATAATAATAATAATAATAATAATAATAATAGCATTTATATCCCACTTAAGGTTATCATAATACTTTGCCTCTCCATTGTAGGGTGGCACAGTGGTCAGAGTACAAGGCCTGGAGTTAAAATCTAACCTCAGATACTATCTGTGTGATCCTGGACAAGTAGTTTAACCCTGTTTGCCTCAGTTTCCTCAGTTGAGAAACAAATGGAAAACCACTCCAGTATCTTTGCCAAGAAAACTCTAAATGGGGTCACAAATAGTCGTATGCAACAGAACAAGAACAGATTAGAAATTTGTTACAGAGATTAAGTTCCTAGCACAGTTAGTGTCTAGGGCCAGATCTTTCGGTCCAGTGCTCTATTATTGTACCATCTATCTGTTATTTTAGACATTCTCCTCCTAAAAAACCAGGGTTAGACAAGGATTCTTGTCCCACTTTCAGCTGCAGGTCATTTCACTAATGCTTATAGTTTGATTGACCCTCAGCTCTAAAGTCTTCACTCTGAATCCATGTGAATGAACATCCCTCCATCCCTGTTTATCTCTTTCAGGAGAACCAGGAAGAAAACATCAACAATTAAAAACTTCCCAGTTCCTATGGGCAGGGAAACTCCTTGATATAGAACTCCTGAACTGCCATCAACCTGAACTCATAAAGAAGAATAAAGAGTACTCTAAACATTTTAGGCAAGACAGAATGCCCTTGTGTACCCTTCTTCAAAGTGAAGGTTCTGGAAAGACTTCACCAGTGGGAGAAGGAAAAGAGGGAGAAGGCAACCAAAGCTTGGTAGTGAAGTTAAAAGGCCCAATCTCATACCTTACCTGACTTAGCACTGTGATCCTTCTGAATGATCTCTCATCTCCAACTTTCTATTGACCCTATTCTCTCCTACTTGTCCAACTACATAGTCTCAGTTTGATACATTGGATCTTCATGCCAAAGAAACAAAGTGGGAAATGTAAAGAGGGAAGTGTTATTAAATCTTTAACAAGATTTAAATGGGGGAGTGAAAATGTCTGCTGGAAACATTCTGAAGTTTAATCTGCATTGTTGACATTTTTTCCAAATTTAGACAATCAACAAAATAACAAATCAATCCTTTTGGAAGCATTTGCCAACTTTCACATGTGCTTACACTATAAAATGATGTAAGATATTTTATGCCCACCTTTGCATAGTAGCTACCACTTCTGGAGGAATTCACATAAATAGGCCAACCCAAGCTGGTTCCCCTACAAATTTCAGTCATCTATGTAGCCTGGGTTGCTACTTGCTGGATCTTTTATTTCCTCACTGATTGACTCAATGATTTGCTCCCCGTTAGGGTTATTATTCCCAACCTCCTCTCCTCTCCTCGACCCTTCTGTGTTATCTATTTCATATTCCATTGCGGTAGAGAACTTTGCTTCATGTTTTGGGGGCAGAGGGGTGTTTTGGTTTTTACTGAAAAAATAAAGTACATTCATTAGTGAATCAATAAGCATTTGTTCAATGCCTATTATATGTGCTACTTTTTTTAGCTTTTTAGAACCATATTGCATTTGAAGAAATTATAAAAGAAAACAGTTCCAATATCTTGGAAGATAGGAATTTTAAATGATTCCAAAATGGAAACTCACAGGAATATTAAAATCAAATTCAAGAGCTTACAGGTCAAAGAGAAAAGCAAGCAATTCAAATATATATCATTTAAATACCATGGAACCAGGATCACACAAGATTTAACTAACAACTTCCACATTAAAGGAGCAGTGGGTTTCAAATATGATATTTCAAAGGATAAGAGAGCTAGTATGCCAACCAAGAATAACCTACCCAGCAAAACTGGGAATAATCCTTCAAAGGAAAATTGCATATTTAATGAAATAGAAGACTTTCGGGCATTCTTGATGAAAGGAGCAAGTCTGTAAAGAAAATTTGTCATTCAAAGATAAGACTCAAGGGAGATATAAAAAAAGTAAACATGAAAAAGAAATGAATCATAAAGGATTTAGAAAAGTTAAATTATTTACATTCCCATATGGGAAGGTGATGCTTCTAACTCCTAAGTACTTTATCATTATTTGGGTATTTAGAAGTCTATGTAGAAAAGGTCACGGGGGGGGGGGGGTGGCTAGGTGGTACAGGGAATAGAGCACCAGCCCTGGAGTCAGGAGTACCTGAGTTCAAATACAACCTCAGATGTTTAATAATTACCTAGCTGTGTGGCCTTGGGCAAGCCACTTAATCCCATTGCCTTGCAAAAACCTACAAAAAAAAAGGTCATGGATATGAGTTAATTATGTTGGAATGATATCCAAAAAAAAATTAGAAAGAGGAAGGCATTGGAAAAGAGGGAAGAGAAGGAAAGAATGGTGGAAAGTATCTCACATAAAAAGGCACAGAGGAAGAACTTTTATAGTGTAGAGGAAAAGGAAGTAGTGATGAGCAATTGGTTCAAAAAGGGAAGAATATATATATATACATATATATATATTCAGTTGAGCATAGAAATTTGTCTTATTCAACAGAAAAGTGGGAGGGGGAAGGAAAAAAGAAAAGGGGGGGTAGAGATAAAGAGAAAGGTACATTAAGAGGAAGTAGTCAGAAGCAAAAGTCTTTTGAAGAGAGATGGTTCAAAAAAAAGAGTGGACAACAAATAAAATGCACAATTAGTCATTAAAACTGAATGACGGGGCAGCTAGGTGGCACAATGGATAGAGCACCAGCGCTGGAGTCAGGAGGACCCGAGTTCAAATTCGACCTCAGATACTTAATAATTACCTAGCTGTGTGGCCTCGGGCAAATCACTTAACCCCATTGCCTTGCAAAAACCAAAAAAAAGAAAAAATTGAATGGGAATGGAATAAACTCTCCCATAAAAGGGAAGTAAATACCAGAATGAATTAGAAACCAGAATCCAACCATATGCCAATTACAAAAAAAAAGCATCTGAGACAAACATATAAAAAAAAATAATGAGTTAAAGTAGAATCCATTATGCTTCAGCTAAGGTAAAAAAAACAAAGGTGGCAATCATTATTTCAAGCAAAGTAAAACTAGACCTAATTAAAAAATCAAGGCAATTATGTTTTGCTAAAAAATAGATTCTATAGAACATGAATATCAATATCAAACAGATATATATATATAATATATATATATATTATATATATATATATATATATATATATCAAATGACAGAGCATTCAAATTCTTTTTTTAAGAATTATTTCAGGGCGGCTAGGTGGCACAGTGGATAAAGCACCGGCCCTGGAGTCAGGAGTACCTGGGTTCAAATCTGGTCTCAGACATTTAATAATTACCTAGCTGTGTGGCCTTGGGCAAGCCACTTAACCCCATTTGCCTTGCAAAAACCTTAAAAAAAATTATTTCATCTTTAATTGGATCTTACTTAAAATGAATAGTGTGAAGTAAAATGAGCAAAGTCTTTATAATCTCTCCAGAGTAGAGATTTTGTCATAGAGAACAAATGAACTTTAGGATGCAAGAAAAATTTTTATATTTTTTATATATAAATATGTATTTATGTATGCACATATGTATGGTATATATGGATACATATATATACTACAAGGTAATTATTGGAGAGAAAACACTAGCATCTGGAGAGGTTAGAAAAATAGAATGCAGAAACTGGGCTCAATTTTAAAGGAAACAAAAGATTCTAAAGAAGTAGAACAGGGGCGGCTAGGTGGCACAGTGGATAGAGCACCAGCCCTGGAGTCAGGAGTACCTGGGTTCAAATCTGACCTCAGACACTTAATAATTACTTAGCTGCATGGCCTTGGGCAAGCCACTTAGCCCCATTTGCCTTGCAAAAACCTAAAAAAAAAATTTAAAAAAAGAAGTAGGAGAACTGAGCTGTCAAATGGAAAGGGAATGGGGGCAAGATCTGCCAATAAGAGTCCACTCTTCCTATGACACTAAGAAATAGAGGTGAGTGGAGAGTATGTTCCAGGCCTAGAGAATATTTCAGAGTGCAAAGACATGACGTTAGGAAATGGAGTATAGTGTAAGAAGCATCAAGGAAATCAATTTACCTATTTTTATTATAGAAAAAGACTCTTTCCCAGAGTTCTCTAAGGTTCAAGACAGATTTTATCAAAACTCTATACATATGACTTTTTTCAGCAGTCAGTGAGTTACCTCCTCTTGTTCTGTTAAATTAAAAGTCCCACTGTCTCTGTTTTTTGGCAGAGAATGAGCACCAGTAAGGGTGCAATAGTTTGGAAGTTCCTCATGCCCTCCATATATTTGAAGAATTATAATTGAAATTTCAGGTTATATTTTTGTTTCAATAATATCATAGTTAAATTCATAGATGACAAATCCATAATAGCTTATGAAAGTGAAGTTAGGGACATTCAAGGCACTTCTCTAACTTTCTGAATTTAGCATGATGAATTGCAAATGTCAGACCCTGTCAAAGAGAGAACACAATCCCAGATAGACATTGTTCAAATCACTTCAGCATTTCTTGTATAAGTAAACACTAACAGTTGGTTAAGGCTTAGTATGACAGGGCAAGGATTCATACCCAAGGATGGCGGTTACTATAAATTTCAGGTAAGTTGAGACCCATTGCTGGGTTTAAAGAGCATCTAAGGAGGATGGGTCAGTCAATCCTTTTTTTTAATTGACCTTTTAATTTGTTATGTTTAATGGAGATCAACATGGTTTAAATACAGATACACAAGGAATCACTGAGAGAAATAAAGGAGCAACACAGAAAATATGATAAGGTGTCTGGGGCAGCAGCCAGAACAATCATAATAGGGGAAACCCACCAACATTCTTACAAACACTTCCAAATTTGGCTTTTCCAAAACTGATGCTTCCAAAGGATATAAAAGAGGTACAAACAGTACCAGTACTAGAGGACTAGGTACATTACTCTTTAAGTAGAGGTAATCAGCCTACCATAGCTTTGACCAGGGTTTCCTTGTAACTGATACATCAACACAAGTTTTTCCTCATTCCATGCATTAGGGCAGTTTAGGATTATGTAGTCCCAGGAGTTTTCTGTAGAACAGTGGTGTCCCATTCAGGAGAACCTCAATTGGTTTACCATCTCAGCTGTCACAAGCAGTGAAATACCAATCACTAGGGAAATGGAAGCTTTTAGCCTGGAAATTTAAAGATTTAAAAGATTCCAACTATGGTAGAGATAGAAGGAAAAGGATGGAAGGGACGTGGTACCAGGCCCAATAATGGTGTGTCCATGGCAAAGAAAGATAATTTTTTCAGTCAGACTTAACCAGAACTAGAATAGGTCTGTAAAAATCAAAGTTTTTCCCAGGTTACATGAAGACAAAAGCTGGATCCACCACATCAATAAGAGGAATGCAAAGAACAGAAGCACAGTTCTACATTCAGTTTGATTCAAAGACCAGGTTTATAAAAATAAATCAATCAATATTTATTAAGCAAATACTATGTGCAGAGAACTGTGCTAAGCATTGGGGATGCAAAAGGAGGCAAAAGACAGTCCTGGTCTCAAGAAGTTTAAAATTTAAATGTAATAATTATAATAATAAATAATAAAAATAATAGCTAACATTTATGTGGTGCTTGCTATTTGTCAGACACTGTGCTAAGTCTTCATAATTATATCCTTTTCAGGGGGCAGCTAGGTGCACCGGCCCTGGAGTCAGGAGGACCTGAGTTCAAATTCAACCTCAGACGCTTGATAATAACCTAGCTGTGTGACCTTGGGCAAGTCACTTAACCCCATTGCCTTGCAAAAAACAAACCCAAAAAACCCTCTTTGACCCTCACAACAATCCTGGCAACTATCATTTTACAGATGAAGAAGCTGAGACCAACAGAGGATAAAGGAGTTGCCCAAAGTCAAACAACTAGTAAATGTCAGAGACCAAATTTGAACTCAGTTCTTCCTGACTAGCCCAGTACTGTGCCACCTACAATCTAATAGGGTACAAACCAGTGGTAAAATACAAAAATGCAGAAATGAAACAAGAAAATGTGCTCATTTTCTTCCTTGCTACCTGATCTGGATGTTCATTCTAGTTGAGCAGTTGAGATGGAGCAGCAGAGTCCCAGGGACCAGTTCTACTGAGAAATACAGGCTAATCCTAAATGACCCTCCTTATCAGTTAGATTGAGCACTGTCATATCTTTAAGGACAAAAGGAGCATAGATCTTTAGAAAACTGAAGTCTGGATTAAGGAGATTCCCCCTAGCATCTTTGAATGCACCAATTAATACATTCAACTTTAAACATCGAGTTGGATCACATCCCTTTTGGGTCAATGGCAGCACTTCTGGTCTCATTTGTCATTCTAGCTCTTTCTGTGCGTTTGCCTTTCTTCCTCCCCCTGGGATCAGGAGCCTCATCTGGCTATCCTTTATAACTGGGATTGCTGCCAAGAGAGCCAAGATGGAAAGAAACATTGAACCTTGCCAGGAATATGATAGATGTTCACCTCATGTTCTTTTTCCAGTTGTTGATATCTAAAGGCATTCATGCCATAGCGTTTTGTCTTAGTCTGGATTCTGTGCCTGGGGACAATAGTCTAGAAAAAGTTTTGCATTAGCAAGCTGAATCTTTCTTATAATAAGCTGTATCTATTCTAGATACGCCTTCTTCTCCTGTCAGGTACCTCTTCCTCTTCTGGAATATGTCATACCTGAAAAGAAGTTTGGAGGACCAACAATTGTAGAATGGTGGTTATTTCCACATGTTCAATTATTGCCTCTCTTCAGATGACTCTCAAATATCCATCTCTACTCCTAACCTCTTTGTTTGTACTCCATGCTGGCACCATGGTTGTCTATGGGACTTTCATGTCCCATTGGCACCTCAAACTCACCATGTTCAAAATCAAGCCCAATATCTTTCCCCTTCAATTTGATCCTCCATCTGACTTCACTGTTCCTAATTTTGGCACCATTTGTCACCCAAGTCTCTCACATTTGAAACCCTGAGGCTATGAACTCCTCTCTTTCCCCTCACCTCCCAAATGGAATAGGTTACTAAATATCATCATTTTCATCTCTACAGTCTCTCTCATATCCATCTTCCACTCTCTATTTCCTTGGTGAGTAACCTAGTCTAAGTACCTTGTTTGTACTTAATTTTTACATTTTATCTCTATTATTAGACTGATAGCTCCTTGAGAAAAGTCACTAGGGGGACAGGGAAAGGCTTTCTTTGTATTACAATGTATTACAATGCTTTGTAATGCCTGGCAAAAGTAGGTATTTCATAAATAATAATTGATTAACAGTAACTACTCTGCTCTTAACGGCTGGCACAATGGTGGGTTCTTCTCTACCTTTGAGCCTAACAAAGTCAATGATCATGAAGGCAGCCCAAGTCTCCACAACAATACAGAATTAAGTAAGTAGAACCTGCACATGACTGTATATACAATATACATGATGAGAACCACAATATAAATTGAAACTCTGATAGGTAATCAGACTGACTAATTGCATTTGAAAAGTGGGGGGCTAGATGGTCAGAAGAGCTCCTTATCAATTTGAAAACACAATTCATGTGTTTTCACTTCTTCATTGTCTTCACATCTGAAAAGCACCTCCTAAAGGAGAGTATGAGCATGTTCTTTTGGCACCTTACTAAAAGGTCACAGGGAATTACTGGCTAGGTTTCAAAGATGTAGGCTGCCTCCAAGATCACTGACTGCTTTAGACTCAAGAGTATACGTCTTTAAGATGTCTATAGAACATTCTGTTTGCTACAGGATTCCTTTTGCTATTATAGTTCTTCCCTGTTCAGAAGATAGAACAGTATTCAATCCATATAGTTCTGGCCAAATCTTGCAGAGAGAAGCCTGTATCTGCCTACGATCCCTCCATCACAGCACTAGGAATGTTGTCTTGGGTAGAAACATGTGAGAGTTTTTTATACATACCCACAAGGCCTGAGAGAAGAGATCCAGAAAATGGACTTTTAAGTCCAAGAAAGGGCAGCAGTCATCACCTTAATAAATTTCCAAGTACAGGGAAGAAGCAGGCACATGCTTATCTTTATCACCAATGTGAGTGATTAATTAACAATGTCCATGAACCCTACCCTCCTGTGAAAAGGCTTTTGAGTTCCTAGGCTATTTGAGAGAAGAATCTAGCCTTCTACCCAAGGGAGATTTCCAGG
The DNA here is from genome assembly GCF_037893015.1 of Macrotis lagotis. Classification (NCBI taxonomy): domain Eukaryota; kingdom Metazoa; phylum Chordata; class Mammalia; order Peramelemorphia; family Peramelidae; genus Macrotis; species Macrotis lagotis. Next base: position 628,788,330 of record NC_133666.1, on the reverse strand, counting down.
GAAGCAAGAAACTTTAAGGTTGTTTCAGGGAATGACATCAAATTTGAGATTTCCCAGAACTGAGAGTTTGAACCTAAGATCCTTTAGAGAGAAAAAGACTATCACTCACATAATTACTAAGCAACATTCTTTTTTTAGGAAAAGAAAAGAATCACCCTCCTAGACTTTATAACTGAAGCTGTCAGGAAGCATTTAAATATGTGTTTAGCATTATACTAAACAATGAAGAATTAAAGCTGTGTCAAAGGCGCAAGTCATCTTTTTTGGATCTTGGCTCTTGTCGAATTTTGTTGGATGTGTTGGAACTTGCTGTTATAGTGAGTTATTTGGATGATGCAGCTTCATGAGGAAGGGAGTTCCTCGTTTAGACATCTGTTTGGACATCTGTTTAATGATTCCTACAAGTCTGTTGAATATTTTTCAATTTTCCGTGAAATAAAATAAACACATATTGAATTAGGTGTGCGGTTGATACCTTGAGGGTCTGTATGAAAGCTAAAGAGACTCCATTAGTCATATTTAGGAAAGCCTATACCTAAGCTATATTTAAAGATTTCTCCAAAGCAAGCTCCAGGGTAAAGGCATAACAAGCCTCAATGGAGAAATTGGTCCATTTTGAAGTAGTTCATAAGATCAGATCCAGTCTTTTAGTAAAGGGGCTGGAGGTCCCTGGGCTACAAATTACATAATGACCCATTCTTGACCTTGGTGAACTGGTAATAAAACATACCTCCCTCCTTTTGGTGGAAAAGAAGAGGATTGCTGAGATGGCCACTAGGAAATCTGAGGAACAACTACAGCATTGGTACAAACCAGATTTGAGTGATAAGAACAATTCTATGGTGGCCACAGTCTCAACTCAAAAAAAAAGTTGTAGGGATCATTAGCAGCTGTAGAGAATTTTTCAGATGCCCACAAACAACTGACATCTACCAATGGATAATATGTAGCAGTCACCACAAACAGCAGAAGCCTATTTTCCTATCCAAAAGCAGTAGGAAATGGAGGAAATAGTAGCCCTGACTGGACCTGTGTTGTATCAGCTATTACACCTTTCCCTTCCTCAGTTTCTAGGACCACATCATCTTCTTCCTTATCAGTCATCACTGCCATACTTGTCAAGGCCCCTGCATAAAATATAGCCAATCAGGTCTGGCACATAATCATCTGTAAACTATAGGCTAACAAGGTTACTATCAATTATGGACAAAAATTCTAGACTGTCTTATTAAAGAAATGGCCATATCTTTGTCTCCTAAATAAAATATAAATTCCTGAAGACATAAATTCTTTATACTTTAGTCATCATACATAGAGAATTATATAAAGTAGGCACTTAATAAGTGGTTATTGATTGATCAGTTGCCAAGGATAAGTTTCTTGATTCTTAAATAGAATAAAGTGCTAAGGACAGCCACATAGCCCATCACTTAAGTATACATGAAGTCATATTGGATGAAAAAAGCTAATGCAAATTTATCTCTATGAATGAGTTACAGGCTTAAAAATGAATACACAAAATAATTACAATCAGAAAACCATATAAAGCCAAAAGAGTTCAATTTTCATTTTTATTTCCCCTTTTTATTTTGACAAATTGCATGTATATATGTATATATATGTATATATATGCATATATACATACATATATATATATACAAATGAAGTATATGTATGTTGTTGTTCAGTCACATCCAACTGTTTGTGACCCTGTGGACCATGGCATGCCAGACCCTTCTATCCTCTACTGTCTCTGGACATTTGTCCAAGTTCATGTTCATTGTTTCCATGTCACTATCCATCTCATCCTCTGCCATCCTCTTTTCCTTTTGCCTTTACTCTTTCTCAAAATTAGGGTCTTTTTCAATGAAGTTCTCCTTATAAAACCAAAGTATTTAAACTTCAGCTTCAGAATTTGACCTTCCAATTAATAACTTGAATTAATTTCTTTAAGTTTTGATTGATCTGATCTTTTTGTCATCCAATGGACTCTCAAAAGTCTTCTCCAACACCACAATTCAAAAACATCATTTCTGTGGTCATCAAATTTCCTCATAATTCAAGATAATCCATGGGTTTTCCAGTAGCAATGTATAACTGTGAGTTAAATTATAAGGAAAGCTGATCAAAGATCTTTGCAAAGTGATATCTCTGCTTTTGATCATCCAGATTTGCCATAGCTTTCCTTTTAAGGAGCAAGCATCTTTTAATTTCATGGCTTGTACTCACCATGTACAGTGATTTATGAGCCCAAGAATATAAAATCTGCCATTGCTTCTATTTCTTCTCCCTCTAGGAAGAGATGGGAACAGGGGCCATTATCTTAGATTTCTTTTCTGATGTTAAGTTTCAAGTCAGTGAAGTATATATGTATATATACATATACTTATATGTTATACCATGTATTTATGGGTATTTGTATATATGAATACTTAGAGAGAAAATAGATATAACTATAGATATAACCATGAGACAGCATGGGATAATGAAAAGAATATGAGATTCAGAATCAGAAGACCTCAATTGGAATTTCAGTTCTACTACTTAAATGGAAAATAACCCCAACCTTTGATAACCTTAACTCTAAAGGCCAGGTTTCCTCATGTGCAAAATATATAGAATCAGAGGTCAGATCTTTCAGGTTTAAATATATGATCCCAATCAGTTTAGATTTTAAAGTCAGAGAGGACTATTGGCTATAATCCTGTGCCTGATGAAAATTAACTGTGTGCAACTGGAACATGGATATGAAGGAGATGATCAGACCCATGGATGAGGTCAATAATGGACTTCCCACTCTGCCATTTTGTCTGGGTAAACCCAATGCAAGATATTCCAGAATCTATCAAAGGTGGTAACAGATGCCTTCCTTCACCCATCCCTCCAAGACTGGTTCATTTCTGCTCAGCCCTCCAGAGAGAAGTCATACCAACTCAGTGACTTGGTCCAGTTTTATGTTTTCCCTCATTCAAGAGATCCTGAGAGATCTAGAGCCTTCCTTGAAACTCAGCTCATATTGATTGAAGTGGAGACTCAGAGTTCAGACACCAAAGTAAATTCCTTGATCTCTCTGGAAGCAACTCTAAATCCCTAGCCCAAACTCCTAAGAGTTCTTGCAGTCAGTGATCTTCTTCAGCTGCATGATGACTGATGGAGCCATCAAAACTGTGGAGACTAAATGGCAAAGCCCAAAGTGATCCTTTACCCCCTACTTTGGTCCTACCCACCTCTTAAAAGGTTCAGCTCATTGATCATTATCACTTTAAGGGATTTTCAGAGCCAAATCCTGGTCCTTGGAATTGAAATGACATCCATCCTTCTGGATACTCCTGAGTCAAGTGTTGTGGGGGAAAATGCAGTCACTCACAGCCCTAGACAGACAAAGATTTGGAACAGAGGCATTTTCTGAAAGGGCAAGTTTCTACCCCAAAAGTGAACACTCATCAGAAGAGGAGGCTCTGGGTTCAGTTCCCAGTTTCACTTGAGGGAATCAACAAGCAAATTTTCCCTCACAAATCCAATATGTGGTCAAGACACAAGATACATCATTCCATCGACCATCTGACCGCATGATGACACAATCTTCATTATTCGAATTATTGGGCTCCCCTAGATCCCAGAAGCTAGAGAAAGAGAAAGAGAAATTGAAACAATAGAGGTTTTCATGTTTAATGACCCTTCTATCCATTGATAAGTCACAATGTTCACCTTCCTAAACTTAAGAACTATCCCAGGTCTTCCTCTGTAAACTACATTGTCCTCTCACAAGCTATTTATTCTCTCCCACCTGAGAAGTACATTGGTGGAATGATAGATAAAATCCTAGACCTAGAGTCAGGAAGACTTTAGTTCAAATCCAGACTTAGACACTTGATATGCAACCCTGGACAAATCACTTAACCTTTATCTTTCTTCAGTCTCTTCTTTTGGAAAATGAAAATAATAAAACCCCCACCTCCCCAGTTTATTGTACGGATGATCCAAATGAGATATTTGTAAAGCATTTGGAAATCTTAATATTTTCAGATTTTGGATTAGAGATTTAGATCTCTAAAAATAAGAGATTTAGATATTTGAAAGAAATCTGTACCAACCCACAACTGAGCAGGAACCTCCTTTTATAACACTCACAACAAGTAGTAGCTATGCAACTTGATGATATCCATTGTTGTAATCTAGGGACTTCACTGCTTACCAAGGATTCTATGACAATTTATCTTATCTTAACTCATTCCACTTTGGAGCAATCTACTTGTTAGGAAGTTCTCCCTTAGTTCAAGTGGAAATCTCCCTCTCTCTAAAATGAATCTGCCTCTCATTCTTCCTTCTCCTCTTCATGCTCCATCACCTTCACCTCTCCTCCTCCCCCAATTCTCTGAAAACTCACTTATTCTAGGAAGGATATTTTTCTTTACAGGTAATCACTGTCTGAACTCCCTTGAGGATTGCTGAGTGGGACCAGGTTTTGGTTGTCCCATTGATTTTGAGAGGATTACCTCCATCCCATTAACCTTATATACTAAGTATCTACTTGATCCCAAGACCATGACGTCAGGGAAGTGTTGCCAAGACAAGTGAGTGAATTGGATTTGTGAAATAATAATTTCTCATAACTATATTGTGATAGAAGATTAATTCCCTTCAGAAAATACTAGGTTTCTTATCAGATCACCTTGCTCCTATTTAAAAATTAAGACTCTAAAGTTCTCCCCTGTGTTAATCACAAATCTAGGAGAACTATGTTCAGGATGTCAGGAGAACATAATCCGAGAAGAGCCAAGAAACAAAGATGAGAATCTTTATGGAGCAGCTTGGCTAGTAAAATTGTGCAACTTCTTTACTTGGGCCACTAAGGAGATTAATTATGTTCCCTATTCCTATGATATAAAGTCCAGTTTCTTTCACAGTTCCATGTGGTCATTATATCAAAATGTCTTTCAGCTATAGGTTTTGGGTAAGATCTTAGAGAATAAAACCTTGAAAAGTCTAACCTATATTTTCTGTCATTTTATTTTAACTCTGTGTTTTTAAATTTCTTATACTTTTAGGGTTCATAATTTTTTTTTGTCATGACTCAGATCCAGACATATGATTTGAAAGGAAATAGACTTTTCTTCCTGGCAACACCACAAGAAGGGATCTCTAGAAAACTAGAATAGATGTTGAGCCTGACACAGTGATCTTGTCTGATGGTGAGGTTTTTTTTAGTTTGAACAGTTGTTCCCTTTGAAGATAAAGTTTCTCTGGTTTGGGGAATTTTCACAGGTTGGTGAGAATTCCCTTGGTTTTAAGCAGCCAGGTACGTGCTGAGGACTTATCCCTAGATCTAAGTGTGGCATTTCTTTGGTGAAGTTGCCTAGTAGTTAGATCTCTAGTACTTCTGGTACTTTTTTTCCTCTCCTCATTATAATCCACTTTCTTCTCTTCCTATTTTTTCCTCATCCTTATCCCAATAGCATTCCTTCTTCTCTTTGTTCTCCAATTTCTTTTCACTTGTTTTATCTCCTTCTTATATCCCCAGTAGTAATCCCTCCATTAACTCTTCTCTTTGTCCCTCAATTTTTTTGTCCTTCCTCTTCATTTTCATCTCCTTCTCCTTTATCTAATAGTTCCTCAGTTTCTTCTTGTTGTGTTCCTTTTTCATCTTTTACTTCTCATCCATATCCCTCCATCTTCTCTTCCTACTCTCCTTTTTTATTCAATTGTCCCATCTTCCTATTCTTCCATTCAATCTCCTTCTCTTACTCCAAAAGATACTATTTCTAATGAGGTTTACCCTATCTCCAAATAAGATCCCAAAGCCAGACCCTATTGAAATATTTTAATGTAATTAATAGACCATACCATCGGACCATTCCAATTACAGATGGAGAAAAACAGGCTACATCTGATATTAATTTATACTGCCCTGTAGTATAAATTCAAGCCATGGAACAAAGGAGAACTACAGGCTTTAAAAAAATATATTTCTTGACCACCATCAAGATCCAATGGGTTTTAGTGATCAATTTAAGGTTACTCTGCAATCCTATCACCTGGGATCCCAGATATTTACCTCTTAACCATAGCTTTAGTTGGAAAGGGAGAAGCTAAGAATTGGTTCAGAAAGGCTGAAGTAAAACAACTATTTAGGAATTCCAGGAGACGATTGGGTTGCTGAAACAGATCAGCAAAGACATTATATGAATGTAAGTTCTCTAGGGAATGCTTTAATAGAGACTATCCCACTTACTTTTCCCTGAACAGTGGGTTATTCAAAAATCAAGAATATTATTCAAAGACAAGATGAAACAGTATTTCAATTTTTTGATTGCTTAGCAGAGATTTTTGATGCAAATTCTGATTTAAAGCATGATAAGGAAGGAGGGCAGCCTCAGTTTCTCTCTTACTTTCTTAACAATCTTCAACTTTCTCTGTCACAGAATATCAAAATTACTCAGACAGAATGGCAAACTAAGCATCCCCAGTTCATCGCTAATCTAGTTGCTCATGTTGCACAGACTTTAGCAGCTCAGCTAGAGGAGGACCTCTAGGAGAAAATGAAGTTGAAGGCAAAGAAAGATAAGCTTAAGTAGTTAACAGCTCCTATTCAAAATTCACCTAACATCTGTAGCCAGTCTACAAATCAAGTATCAAGAATTTGTCATTATTGCAAGGAGTCAGGTCATTGGAAGAAATAGTGCAAAATTTTGGAGAGAAACAAAAAACAGGAATTAAAACACCCATTCCCACAGCCTTAGGGATGCTCTGAGGTAGATTTGCAGGATCCAGTCCCTATTTGTCCTCTCTTTCCATCTCCCAACTTGGAGAAGTGTCAGTGGTAATACAGGACCACCCCATCTCTGCTCTGGTGGACATTGGAGCTACCCTATCAGTTCTGGATCCTGGAAAAATCCCCTTCCCTCTTCCATGGAGTTCAGAAGGCATGTTAATGGGGGGGGGGGGAGAGATCCCAACAAGTCTTTCCAAGCTTTAAAAACTTCTCTTTCTATTACTCTTGGACAGAATCATTTTCAACATACTTTACTTCAAGTTTCCTAAAGTCATTTGTCACCTTCTTGGTTGTGATATTTTGTCCTTATCTGCTCTTCTCAATTAAACCCCACTGCAAAAATAAAAACAAAAGAAGAAAAATCATTGATGCCTCCACCTCAGTGCCTGTGGCAGTCCTGTCTCTGCTTCTTCAGTCAGTGGCCCTTTCCAAGGTCCTGCCCCAGTTATGGGCCACAGATCATATAAACAATGGGACCCATTAAAGGTTCAGTTGATCCCGCTCTTCCTCTCCCATGCATTGCTCAGTATCCATTTTTCCCATTGCTGTTGACAGTGCTAGGCCTTTGATCCAATGTTATATATCAAAAAGATTAATTATTGCATGCACTTCCCCATGCAGTACAATGCTTTTCCCAGAGGAAGGTTGGCAATAAGGACTAGAGTCTTGTACATAATCCATGTGCTGTTAATGCCATTATCCTAACTAGCTCTCCTTGGTACCCAATCCCCACACTGTTATCTCTCATTTCTCCTTCTGTTTCTCTGTTCACTATGACTGATCTATGCAGAGCCTATTTTTCCCATTCTTGTTCATCCAGCAGTCCAATACCTTTTTGCTTTTACATGGGAAGGATAACAATTTACATGAATAGTCTTGTTTTTCCTATTTATAAACTGGTCCATTCAATTCTTTAAACCTTGCTCTAAAAGTCTGGCGGGGCAGCTAGGTGGTGCGGTGGATAGAGCACCAGCCCTAGAATCAGTTCATATCTGATCTCAGACACTTAATAATTACCTAGCTGTATGACCTTGGGCAAGTCACTTACCCCACTGCCTTGCAAAAAAAAATCTGGCTGTGCAACTCTCCCTCTCTCCCTCTTTTTATCTCTATCTCCTTATCTCACTCACATTAGAAATTTTCTCTCCTATATCCCACAACTCTGCCTCTGTCTAAATCTAAAAAAGATACCACAGGCTAGCTGCTATTCTGAACTGAAAATTTAGGTTTGTTTTTTTTAAATGGAGGAAATATTTAAGTTTGGGTATTTTAAGGGTTATAAATTATGGATTATTTTATGTAAAATGTTCTGTTGATTCAAAAGATATATTGTAGACATTTTGTATGGATGCAAATTATATATGAAACAAATACATTTTTAATACAAAATTTAGTTCTGAAGGGAAAAGGAACAGGACTACATAAATTAAAAAATATCTTAAAGCTATAAGATCACCTTTTAATTAGATAAACATATATGGTCTGATTTTCTATACATTACTATATGTGTGTAGTATTAACTTGAGAGGGTTTTAAGTTTTAAAATACATAATTGTGGTCATGTAATATTGTGATATACTGAAATGTTCTAATATTAAGAAATATTGGTTAATTTAAAGATTTAATTTAGGATTATTGCTAATGATGTTAAGATAAAGAGGAATAGTGAGTGAACTATGTCATTAAGTGTCTCCCCTCTATCTTAAGCAAACTTATTGCTACTTTTTAATAAAACTCAGAAAAAGTTTTAAAAAGATTTTTTAAGTGATTTCTAAAAGACCTACCAAATTTTCAAATCTGTAAGTTAATTTTTTGCAATAATGTGATGATATTGCTTATAACTCACAGAAAAGGTCCTATGTTTCAGGGTTACTATTTGTGAAACGAGCTATTGGGTTAATATTAAAAATATTTGAAGTTACCATAATAATTGTAAGTAGAAAAGTTTTTGCTATTTTGATTGCATAAGTAAGCTATATTAGTATTTTGAAATTATCATATATATATGATATTAAGTTCCTGAAGTATCTCATTTTCTTTTTAAGGTTGATATAAGTATAGCTGGGTAAAAGTGAATAGACTTATGAAACAAAAATGTTCTAATACCTGGTGAATAAGATAATGACATCTTTAGTCATTTTCCACCAAATAGTAGAAATGGAAGTCCCCTGGTCAAATGAGGAATATTTAAAAGAACTTCCTTTCTTGTCCTCTGAAGGATTATAAAGTTTCAATAGTCCCTTTTTCTTTAAGTCTGAAGGAGGCACTATGCTACCTATTTGACCCAAAAAGTGGGGATTAGTATAAGATTTAGTATGATTTTTAGTATAATTTTATAACAGTAGTTTTGTATTTTAAAATATGGTAGTAGTAATTCTATAATAACAAAATATTAATACTGAAAATATTTTCAAGCTTTTTTATATAAGTTGGGGTTACTATACTTAAAAATTGTTTTTTATTTTTACTCATTTTATTTAGTCTTCACTTCTGCAATGATATCAAGATATTACTATTGTGTATGTTTATTACATCTGAAATTCAGAACATCTGTTTTACATATATGCAAATTGTTCATGAATCAGCTAAAGATGTTTGAAAGAATTCTAGAAACAATGGTGTGTTTGGTCATGTTTAATTTGAACATGAATTAGTGAACATATCAATAGAGAAAATTGTTTTTATAAAACGTGCTTTCACATACAGTTTGGGCATTTTCTGATCCTTTAGACTATAAAGTTTAGAGCTAATTTTTTGTTTGATTATAGGAAATTGCTATTTAAGACATCATAGGACTGAAAATCGGTCTTCCATCTTGCATCTGATATACAGGTATCAAAGAAATGCTGATAGGTCATAGTCTATAGAAGCTGGGAGATTGGACATTGCAAGTGACAGGCTCATTGTGATAAGATTTGAAAGGGCAACTGTTCAACAAAATCTGAGGTTGGACACATTCTGACTCAGTTTCCCAAATGTGACATTTGGAAAATGTCTCACCTGGCAGATTTAACATCTGGTTTAAGATTTTTGGCTACCTAACTGACTTCTGTCTGGAATTGGACAGCCAAACAAATAAAAGAATTTTCCTTTTCTGATGTCCCTGGTGCTTATGGTAAATTGCTATAATCAGATCAAGTGATTATATTAAAATCAGGTATAGAAATTTAAGTCATTTGGTCTAAATTTATGCCATGTTCTATCTGACTAGGTTAATATATAGTTTTGGCATCTGATGTCAGTCATGTTTCTGTAATCTATTTTAAAATAGTTTAAAGAAGACAATACATTATTCAGATGAGGATTTTCAATTCACTTTAAATATTAATAAAAAACTAAAACTGTTGTATTTGTAAAATCATTTGGATACTCACTATTCTAAAGAGATTACCAAATGAATATTTTCAAGTTCAAAATTAATTCAGTAGATCTTTGTTTATTTTATTAAGGGGAAAGAGAATCCTCCAAATGGGGTTATAAATGATTTAAAAGGAATAAGATAATGTCAAAAACAAAACTAGGTTGATTTCTAATAGTAAATGAATGTAAATTGTCAAAACCTAAGAATTTCAGAATTATTTCCTAGTATTAAAGATGATACTTACAAGTAAACTGAATGTACTTGGAGAAGCTTGATCATTAATAGACTCTGGAGATTCAAAAAGACATCAGATGTCTCCAGAAGAAAGAAGAAATGTATGTAATTGTTTATTCTTATTTTTCTTTTGTGTTTGTTTCTTTAAGTTATTTAATCAAAAAGGACTGCCCCCCCTTTTCTTTTGATCTCTGGAACTTTCCCCTTGATTCTGTAAATGTTTCGGTCCATTCTTTTTGTCCCCCCCCTTTTAAGATTGAACTCATGTTTGTTGCCTGCCCATTCTTCTAGCTACCCTAGGTCAACACTGCTTTAGTTGATCCGTAGTTGACATAATAGCATCAACTATGATCAAAATGGGGGATTTGTGGGGTGGCTAGGTGGCACAGTGGGGGTGGCTAGGTGGCACAGTGGATAAAGCACTGCCCTGGAGTCAGGAGTACCTGGGTTCAAATCTGGTCTCAGACACTTAATAATTACCTATCCATGTGGCCTTGGGCAAGCCACTTAACCCCATTTGCCTTGCAAAAACCTAAAAAAAAAAATGGGGGATTTGTGAAAATATAATTTCTTATAACTATATTGTGATAGAAGATTAATTTCCTTTAGAGAATACTAGACTTCTTGCTGCCTAGTTAAAAATTAAGATTCCAAAGGTCTCCCCCATGTTAATCACAAATCTAGGAGAACCGTGTTTAGAATGCAAAGAGACATCCTCCCAGGAAGAGACAGGAGACAAAAATGATAATTTTTGTGGAGTCATTTTGGATGGCAATACTGTGCAGCTTCTGTGTTTAGGCCACTAAAGAGATTAATTATTTTTCCCATTTCTCAAATGTTAAAAAATTCAGTTTTTTTCCCAGTTCTGGGTAGTCATTACCTCAGAATGACTTTCACCTAAAGGTTTGGGGTAAGATTTTAGAGAATAAAACTTTAAAATGTCTAAACTATATTTTCTGTTGTTTTATTTTTGTTTGTTTAATCTATGTTTTTAAAGTTCTTAAAATTTAAGGGTTCACATATTTAAATGAAAAGAGTGCTGTGCAAGGTCCTCAGCCTCACCTTCTCCTTTGGAGCCATCTGGGTCCAGTGGAACAACAAACAACTTTGTTCTCAGTTTTGCATCATGTCACCTAAGGTAAGGCTTTCTCTTCTTCCTGTGTTCAGAGTTTGCCACAGTCTAACTCCTTACTATATCGGCTCTCTTACACTCCTTTATTCATTCTACACCCTAAGTCAAATGGGAGGCATAGCCATCACCTGAGCTGGTCCTGTCTTGGTGCACCTGATGTATCCTCTAACCCTGAAATGCACTCCAGATTCAACATATTGATGGATAGTCAACTTTGCAAAAACAAATTCTTTTTGAATACATTTGGCATTCACATCTGTGTATGTATTGTTCCCCAAACTCTTCTGCCCACACAATCTGACTCCACTGCAAAAGTGGAAAACTTGGAGACAGAACTTGCCTTAAAATAAGCGAAGACCCATCCAGCCATTGCCACTGCCCTTCCAGTTTTCTGTCAGTCAGCCCCAGCCAGTAAGTCCGGAATGAGCTACGGATCTTAGTCACAAAGTTCTGGAAGTAGAAATCCGGATGAGCCAAGAACTGGATTTCCTGCATTGGTCAGTCTCCCCTCCTGCTGCTCTAGTTACCTCCATCCATTAGTTCTGTCTTAGTTTTCAAAAGGAGCTTCACAAGCCATTTTTAGATTCCCAGTAACTGCCAGGGACTCCTGCCTCTGCCCTATCCACTCCCTTTCATCTCTCTGCCTATATGATGGATCATACACACACACCCCCGGGTATAACTATATTGGATCCAACAATTTGTACAGTTTTGTGAGTATTTCTTACATGTCTCTTGATAGTAATAAAAATGAATATGAGGAAATCACTGAATCTCAGTGAAGTATCTTCCACCCTGGTAAATTCCTTCCCCTAGGCACAAGACAAGCCCTTTCAGCTCCGGAGTCAGAAGGACATGAATTCAAATTTGACCTCAGACATTTGACACTTACTAGCTGTGTGATCTTAAACAAGTTACTTAATCCTGATTTCCTCACATCCAGAGGCATCTCCAGTTATTCTGATCAATACCTGGCCACTGGATACAGATAGTTCCAGGTGAAAGTGGAATTTAGTACAGCCCCATCTTACTGAAATCCAGTTCACCTGCTTGTCATGGCATCACCTTCCAAATGTATTGGTCTTCTTAGAGAATGAAGAACAAACATCATTATCATCATCATTCCCATCCCATTGTTCAAAGTTATCATAACCATTTGAAGTGTACCTACTCCCATTCCATTGTTAGGGTTATCAAATTACTTAAAATTCACTCTACCTTACAGATTGTCTACCTTACAGATACTACTTGAAGATACTAAGTTTACACTTCAGGATTTGTGCAGTCTACGTTTTATCCACTCCTTAATCCCTCCCTGGTCTTGCACTAATACCTCCCTTACCCCTTTCCCAGCACATACCCTATATAAACTCTTACCCTTACCCTGGCTGTATGCTGCTATTATCAGCCCAGTTGCAAAAACTGTTCTAGTTTTAACTGCCTTTTAGTTTCCTTACTTTCTTAAAATACTCTAGTGATTTCCCTAAGAAATTTAGCACAGTTGCAATAACCTTGAAACTGTCCCTAATTTATCTTCTTTATACTGCTCTCCCTCTTTATGCTGCTTATCCACTGATGGCTGCTGATGATCAGTCCAGCTGCAATACATTTGTAACTGTCCATCCTCTCTTTCTTTACTTTGCTAAATTCCCTGACTGCTACTTATGCCCTCAAGGTGATCAGTCCAGATGCAATAACCTTGGGGTGACTAGGTGGAGCAATGAATAGAGCGCCAGCCCTGGAGTCAGGAGTACCTGAGTTCAAATCCAACCTCAGATACTTAATAATTACCTAGCTTATAATTACCTTGGGCAAGCCACTTAACCCCATTTCCTTGCAAAAAAAAAAAAAAAGACGTAAAAATAAACCAAACAGATGCAATAACCTTATAACTGCCCTTTACTTTCTCTCTCTCTCTCTCTCTCTCTCTCTCTCTCTTTTAATTTTTACTAAGATTTCCTTAAGAAACCTAACCTGTATTATATTGAATTTGTTCCTAAATATTTCTGGATTGAGTCAGCCTTTTAAGTAAATTCATTCACATCTTTGAACCCTAGACTAACCCACTCCAACATTTCTCCCTCATCAAATATGCTTCATTATAATCAAAGATACTTAGATTGCTTTAGTAGAATCCTAGATAGTGAGAGTGAAAGGATTCTCAAAGACTGTGCTTTGTTGGAGTCCGTGACATCTTTTCTTTAAAAAAAAAATGATAACTATATTTCATAATGAGAGAAGTGATTATTTTTCCTTCATATTAATAATCAATTATTGAATAATCAAATATTGAATTTTTCAGAAGCCTGTAGGCTGTTCAGTTTCTTATGGACATTGTTGATAATGAGACTGAATTAATTTTCTCCTCAATCTTGTTCAAACTCCATTCAGGTAGGGAAGTACATTGTGCTCTACACAAGTTTGAATGAGGGTGAATTCTTTGATTAGATAGCCCAAGGCTGGGAAATTTAGAAAAAAGGGACATAATCAATGTTATATTCCCTCTTTAGAATAGGACCCTCTTTCATTAATTACTCAATCAGAATTGATTGCCACCTCAGGAACACCCACTCTTCCAAAGGAATGTAAACCGTGAGCCCTCTACCATGAATATCTTTGGGATGTGACTGACCAATTTTAATAATACTATGCTGGTATCATTAATAAAATGATTAATTATCCAGAAATTAGGTCTCTGAAATTTTTTAAACATCACAGTGATTAATTTACTTCACAATACTATGAATTCTATTTTATGCATTTAAAAGCATTATAAAGAGGAGTTTAGCATTTACTATGCTAAACTAGACTAAACAAAACTAGACTAAACAAAAAAGTTTAAGAATTCCTGATCTAAGCCAATTCCACTCATTTAAAAGGAAGACATGAAGCCCAAAAATCTTAAGTTATTGACTTAAGGTCACAAAGCTTTTTAGCAGCATCCTTTTGCTATTTCCATTCTTCATCAGTCTACCTCTCAAATATCTTTTTAAAAGGATGCCTTTAAATAAGCTATTAAAGAAAGCAATTAAAATTTCATACCTGTCTTACTCACCATTAATTATTGGTCATTTATCCCTATCCTTAATCTGACTGAAAAGCCTTGGTTAGAATTTTCCATTGTAATTCATCCCAATTCCCTGAACAAAGAATGAAGACTTTTTCTAAGGTCCTGGGACTTCAAGACAAATTTCCATCAAAAGCCTACTACCAACGAGTTTCTTCCTTTTGTTCCTTTAATTAATCTTAGAGAGCATCTTAAAGATAATAATTCCTGTTTCCATAGGTTTATGAAGTACTTTCTTCAAAACTGTCCTCTAAAATAAATGATATCAGAATAAAAGAACCAGGATAGAAATCCTGGGTTATTTGACTCCAAACCAAAAGGTTTTTTCATTACTTTTTTCCTTTAGCTATGTTTCAGGAAATATTACCTCATTTTATGTCCATAATTCTAGGAGATTTATCATTATAATGTTTTTACATATGAGGAACAGGCAAAACCATAGTTGATTATGAGGTTCAAATAAGTTTTTTGTTGTTCAGTCATTTTTCAGTCCTATCCAGTTTTTGATGATCCATCCCATTTGGGGTTTTCTTGACAAAGTTAATGGAGTGGCTTGCCATTTCCTTCTCCAGCACATGTTACAGACGGAGAAACTGAGGGAAACAGGGTTACATGATTTGCCCAGAGTCACACAGCTAGTCAATGTCTCATGACAGATTTGAACTCAGGAAGATAAATCTTTCTGATTCCAAGTCTAGTGCCCTATCCATTGTACCACCTAGCTGCCCTCAAATGAGCTAATTTATGCAATATGTTATGTAGAATTTAAAGTGCTCAATATATTTGGGTTTTACTGTTGTCTCTAACCCAAGCCCAGTTCAGTTGGAAAATCTCATGACAATCTGACATGATAATACCTGCTAAACAAATTCTGGGGATGACATCAAACATGAGTCAAAGTCATGAGCAACATAAAAAAATCTAAAAGAAAATACTGAAGTTGGGGTCAGAGGACTTGGGTGTAAATCCAAGTTCTGTAGCTTACTATTTATATGATATTAGAAGCATCATTTCATTTCTCAGCTCTTAATTTATGCACATCAAAAGATGACAGAATTGGTCTCAATAATTTCTAAAGTCCCTTCCTGCTGAAAATCTACATTGTAATCCTAAAAAAGAGGAGCCTCTCCCTTTTATACCTGAGATCCAATCTCCTTTAATGGAGATGGTGGTGATACACCATTAGTATTTCTTAATAACCAAGAGTAGTTTATGATTGACTGATTGATGTTTGTACTTGCTTCTCTAAGAAGACCATGACAAGCAAGTGAATTGAATTTAAATGAGAGGTTGCTATGCAAAGTCACCAGCATCACTTTCTCCTAATGAGCCATCTGGGTCCAGATGTCAGATATGGATCAGATCAACTGAGATGTCACTGGATACAGTGGGAGAACTTGATCTTTTAAAGCTAGGTCTTTCCTAGACAACAATTTGACTGAGACAATACCTATCCAAAGATTTAAGGTTAGTTAAGAGATGAAGAAAAAGGACTGAGAATGACCATTCAAAAAAAAAAAAAAAAAGGAAGCTGGGAGAGTAAGACCCTCAGGGTTTCTCAGTGATTAATGTAGGTAAGAAAGAAAAAAGTATCTTTTGCATAGCCCAAAAGAAGAAAAACATCATCTGGGAGGATAAGACCCTCAGGATTTCTCAGTGATTAGCCAATGACTGAGACAATGCAAATGGAGAGAAGGGCAGAAACAAAAACAATCCAAAGTAAAATGTAGGAAACTATTTTAAAAAAAAGAAAAAAGAATGGCACCAAAGAAGAGATTTAAGAAGATCCTAGTCCTATTTCATTGCAGTGGGCGGGGGGGAACATGCACACGGATGGGACATTGCATATACTTTCAGGCTTTTCAATGTGCTATGTGAGAAATGATTATTAATAACTAATATCTTGAGGAAATTCAGAGGTTCTCCTGTTCTCTAAATTCCTCATTTTTAAATGGTTCCTTTCCTCGAAGATATCACTGATAATGGACTCTCTGGATCTTGGTTGAACCCCACCCAACCTTGAAATTTAATCTAGGTGTTCTACTCAAGTTTGGATGGAAATAGAGCTTTTTGGCTAGATAGCCCTTGCTTAAGAATAGTGTGGCATAGAGATATTTTCTTTGTCCAGAAGTGACATGATGATAGATTGACATCAGTGCCCAAGGGATTTACATGGTGAGCCCACCTCCATGATAGTCTTTGGTTAGAAAGAGATGTCAAGCTTTTATTGATAACCTGCTTGCCTTATTAATAAATGATTAAATTACCCAGAAACCATGTCTCTTGAACCTTTTAAACATTTCAGTTGTTCAACTTTGCTGAATTATTTTTTTCTATTTTTCCTTCTTAAACAAAATTCTTTGATATGAAGTATGGTTCTCTAGGTTGGGGGAGAGATACAAGGGAAAATCTGAATGCAGTAAAAGCAAAGGATATCAATAAAAGTCTTTAAAAAAAAATTCCCAATCCAGTAATACCTTCCATTTGTCCTGGAATCATTAGGTCAGTTGTGAGCAAAGCCAGTTCTCTGTATCACTGAGTTTACTCAGGAAAAGTCCCCCAAAATGGGCTCCCCTCCAAAGAAAGGTGAATTATCAGGTATAAGCATTAAGGAAGGATAATAGGTGCAGGAGAATTTTCTGTGATTAGCAGAAGCTAAGTGAAGGTAAGAAGCCACTGATCTCCAAGCAGAGAAGGAAACTAAAGGAAAGAGCAACCTAGACATAAAACATCATGACAGGTTGAGCAGTAAAGAAGGGCATAGGGGAGAGAGGCTATTTGGGAATACATGCTCCCCAAGAGCAGGAAGCCTCTCAAAGGAAGTCAAGCCATCAGGGTATAAGCAATAAGGAAAGATAATAGAAGCAAAAAAAGTTTGGGGGATCAAACTCCCCCAGAGTGGGCTGCCCTCCACAGGAAGCTGAGTACCCAACTGATGAGCAAGTGAGCTTTTAAAGGAGGAGACCTAGGGAAACGTAGGTCAGGGAAAAGTAACTCATGTTGATGACAAGAAAGCACTCATAGAGCACCTAGGAAGTTAATTAGGAATATGTAGATAAGGAGTGATAGATCAAAGACAGGGATTCATTGTTTTGTGTGGAAAGAGGTTTGTCTTGTGCCTGGGGGCAGGGATTTATAATCATTATCTAAGAGGAACTTTCCTAAAATTTCACTGACTTCAACTAATAGCTTGAACTGTGGGATGAGGTGGAGAGGAGAAAGAGAGAAGGTAGTCAGTGTCGATGTAAAGGATATGGTCAGTACTGAGGGAACAGATTAATGCAGAACATATTGCTCTTAACATTTCCCTTACTTCAATTAGGCTCATTTCTCAGGTGAGCAACCTAAAACACAGATTAATTTACCCAGAATCACCCAATTAGTAAGGGTCATAACAAAGACACAAATACATTTCTTGTGACTCCCAATCCAAAATTTATTCCTATACAACAGTATATAAAACCCTGGCAGACCTAAGACCGAGTCCCTACCTAAGATACCTCCTACTTCCCACTTCTTCCAATTCCTAGAATGGCTCACCTGTTCCTCAGTGTTGCTGATGATGAGTAGATGAGAGTAATTCTCTAAGCAAAATAAACTGGCAGCATCCCAGCTCTTGGTCATTGTAGAGAAAAAATAGCAGCTTCCGCCAAAAGGAAGCCAGTCCTTTGGACAGGGCTTTCTGGTGCAGTCTGGAGGACAAAATGATACCACCTGTAGTCCATTCTTGAACCCCAGCCAAGGTGGTACCAGTAACAGCACCAAAGAATTGTTAGGAAGGATTTTAAAAATTAAATTGTCCAGTTGTCTTATTTTACAGAAGAGGAAACAGAGGCCCAGAAAGGAACCTTGTCCAAAATCACACAGTTAGTAAGGTCAAACCCAGAACTTCTGACCCCTAATCAAATGTTCTTTCCTCTATGGCACAATGCTTCTCATGCTCCTGTTGTAGGGGGATTCACTAGTTTCCGGTGAAGAACTCACGACTCTGACACCAGAGTGCAGTTGTAAAAGAAAACACAGATTTATTTAAAAAGTCACTATAATACAAAAGAAAGTGAGAGATAGTTGAATTCCTTAAAGGACATGTGGTTTGGGGCACAGCAATTTAGCCAGGCAGGCCAGCAGTGGATTTAACTCTCTCATTAGGAGGTTAGAGACCACAGGATTAAAAGAGAGTTTAAATTACTTAAATTAGAGACCATAAGATTAAGAGTTAAAGTCCTTTAAATGCCATTTGTCAGCTGATTAACTTGAACATTAGAAGTCAAAGAGGTAAGGGCTGTATGAGAGAGCAAGAAACACACCAGTTCCTCCTAAAACCCCACCTCAGGATTCATGGGAGGGGTGGTGTTTTGAGAGTGGTCCAGGTCTTGTCTTAGAGAGATGCTGTAAGGAGGTGTGGCTATAGAATGAACCCCTACTTGGACATATTATTGGGCCTGTGTAATCTAGCATTTTATTTGATGCACTGGTGAGCTCATGGCCAGGATCAAAGTAAGGGGTAAGTGTCGAAAGATTACAATCCCAATTATAATATTCCTCTATATCCATAATTCCCTGCGTCACTCCCACCTTTTCCCTTTTCCCAGTCTCAGCAGTCTTTTCTCACCAATTAAATCTTGAAGCTCAGTTATGGTTCTGTTGGTGTCATCTCGGATTTGATCAATGTACTTCTTTAGTCCAGTCAGATCCCTTGATGAAGTCACTGAAAATATGGACACATGCATGTATAAGTTATGAATGTTCAGAATTAAGACTATTTCAAATATAGCTATTATTATTAGTGATTCAGAGCGTGTATAGTTAAAAGAAATGTAATAGAGACTACTATGGTGGAAGGTGCACTGTCCCCAGTCAGAGGATAAAGATTCAAATCCCATCTCTGATACATATCTACATGACCTTGGGCAAGTCATTTACTTTTCCTGGTGCTCATTTTCTTCATCTGTAAAATGAGAGTTGAGTTTGCATGACTTCTGAGGTATATGACCCTATCTAATCTCAGTTTTGCCACTAACCATGCAATCTTAAACAGATCTCTTCATTTGTCCAAGTTCATTTTCTGTTAAACATAGAGGGTGTATTAGATTAATCTCTAAAGTCCTTTGCATCACAGAAAGTCAGTTTCCTAGTTAAAAGATATTAATCAAAAAAGTTGCTTCTATACGGACCTAATTCATTTCTTCTCACTTTATTAAAAAATAATTTTAACTAAAGTTCTTATGTGGAGAATCAAAGCTTCAAAAATTTATAATGTCAGATTTAACTTTTTCTTATCCAGGACCCTGATAGTTTTTTGAAAATGTTCATTGCACAACACAGGGTAATGATCAACTATGAGGAACTTGCTCATTTCAACAGTACAATAATCAAAGACAATTCTAAAAGGCGGGTGATGGAAAATTCCATCCACATCCAGAGAGGGAACTGTGGAGTTTAAATGCAAACTAAAGCTTCAATTTTTTAAGTTGTCATATGTATTAGGTTGTTTTATTTCTCGATATTTTTTCCTTACATTAAATTTGATTCCTCTTTCACAATAAGTTTAATGGGAATCTATGTTTAGCATAATTAAACATGTAGAGCTTATATTTGATTGCCTTTTGGTTTTGTTTGGTCTTTTTTTTTTTTTGCAAGGCAGTAGGGTTACTTGCCAAGGTCACACAACTAGGTAATTTTTAAGTATCTGAAATCTGGATTTGAGCTCATGTCCTACTGACTCCAGGACTAGTGCTCTATCCACTGTGCCACCTTGCTGCCACTTAGCTGCCTCCTAGATTGCCTTCTGTCAGAGGAGTAAAAAAGGGAGGGAGGGAGGAAAATGTAAAATTTAAAACCTTGCAAAACTACCTTTGCATGATGTTGGAAAAACAAATAAAAAATATATTTAAATTGAAAAAAGAAAATGTTCACTACATCATCATCATTATTATTAAATAGTACTGAATTTTTTTAAAAAACTATTTAAGAACATGATCACTGGGGATGAGGAGGAGAGGTAAGTGACTTTCCCCTCCTTCATCCTCATTTTGTAAACTGACTAAAGATCCTTGACAAGTTAAATCAAGAGAAGTAAAAGATTACACTGACTTTGGGCTTTGGTTTTTGCTATATTAATATGAATCAGTAGGAACACTAAAATAAGGTGACAGATATTTTGATGCTTTAACTTAAGTTTAGTTCTCTGGACAAAGAAAAAGATTGTTTTGCCTTAAAACCAAAGTATTGGTTTTTAAAACCACCAAATATTTAGCTTCTAATAGATTATAGTATTAAATAATCTTTGTGGTATTTTGAAAAAACACCTCTAAAATATCTGAACAAAATAAAGGGGAAATATTTTGGTATTCAAAATTTATTCATGTGTAGCTGACCATGAGTTCCTGCAGCAAATTAATTTATTTCACCCACTGTGCTTCTACGTTGCTTCCATCTACAGGAGTTACATACATGAGAAATGAAAAATTATTTTATTCAAAAAGCTATTGGTACAGTGGATTGAACAATGGTCCTGGAGTTAGACCAAAGTTTGAATTTTTCCACAGACACTTAACTAACTCTGTGATCCTGGGCAAGTTAAAAAAAAAAAAAAAAAAAAAAAAACAGCGATGGCAATCCTGACCCTACACAAAGCAAAAACAAAAACAAAAATAGATCTAATTAAAAGGCATAAGAAAGAAATTACATCTTCCTAAAAGGTACCATAGACAATGAAGCAATATCAATAATAAACATATATGCCCCAACTGGTATGGCTTCCAAATTTTTAGAGAAGTTAAATGAGTTACAGGAAGACATAAATCGCAAAACTATACTAGTGGAGGACCTCAACTTCCCTTTCTCAAAATTAGATAAACCTAACCACTAAATATACAAGAAGGAAGTTAAGGAGATGAAGAGAATTTTAGAAAAGTTAGATATGGTACCTTTGTAGAAAAGTGAATGGGAATAGAAAAGAATATGCCTTCTTCTCTATGTTACATGGCATCTACACAAAAGTTGATCATTTATTGGGTCATAAAAACCTCACAATCAAATGCAGAAAGCCAGAAATATCAAATACATCCTTTTCAGATCCTGATGCATTAAAAATCACTTGTAATAAAGGACCAAGGAAAGATAGACTAAAAATTAATTGCAACTAAATAGCCTAATTTTATAAACTGGCAGTTATCAGATAAAGAAATAAAAGTTATCTCTTGTCATATGAAAAAAAATGCCCTAAATAATTTTTGATGAGAGAAATGCAAATTTAAAAAATTCCGAGGTACCACCTCATACTTATCAGATTGGCTAAAATGACAAAAAAGGAAAATGATCAATGTTGGAGAATTTGTGGGAAAATTGGGACACCAATGCACTATTGATGGAGGGGTGAATTGATCCAACCATTCTGGAGAGCAATTTGGAACTAAGCCCAAAGGGTAATAAAACTGTGCATAACCGTTGGTCCAGGAATACCACTACTAGTATCCCAAAGAGACCACAAAAAAGGGAAAATATCCACATGTACAAAAATACTTATAGCATGTCTTTTTGCAGTGGCAAAGAATTGGAAAATGAGGGGATGCCCATCAATTGGAGAAGGCTAAACAAGTTATGGTATATGAATGTGATGGAGTACCATTATTTTATATGCGTAGGTGGACTTCAGAAAAGTCTAGAAAGACGTTATGAGGGGCAGCTAGGTGGCGTAGTGGATAAAGCACCGGCCCTGGAGTCAGGAGTACCTGGGTTCAAATCCGGTCTCAGACACTTAATAATTACCTAGCTGTGTGGCCTTAGGCAAGCCACTTAGCCCTGTTTGCCTTGCAAAAACCTTAAAAAAAAAAAAAGACTTTATGAACTGATACTGAATGAATTGAAGGAGAACATTGTACACATTATGATCAACTATGATAGACTTAACTCTTCTCAGGCATTCAGTGACTAAGGATAATTCTAAAAAATTTATGTTGGAAAATGCCATCCACATCTACATATTATTTCACTTTTTAATGACTTTTTCATGGTTTTTTCCTCTTTAATTCTGATTCTTCTTTTACAATATAACTAATATAGAAATATATTAAACATGTGTGTGTATATATATATATACATATATATATATAAACATGTAAAATCTGAATTAGTTTACTCAAGATCAAGAGGGGAAAGGAAGAGAGGGAGATGGAAAAATGTGGAACTCAAAAGCTTACAAAAAGATGATAAACTATCTTTGCATGTAATTGAAAAAGTAAAATAACTTTCCAAAAAAGAATCAAATGAAGCCGTGTGTCTGTGTAGAGTTTAGCAATCCTTAAAGCACTACATAAATGGGAGCTATTATTAATCCCAGGGCTCACTCTCCCCATTTCCTTGTAGCCTTCCCTCCTCACTACATGGCTCTTATCTTCTGCTGTCATTCCCTCTCTTATTTGACTAATATAAGGTAACACCCAGCTCCCCACCTTCTTCCCTGGGTCATTGTGGCCATATCACTCATTGTGATTTCTCTTCTGTTCTGATTGAATGAGGAGGAATCCAGTTGAGAGGAACTACAGGGATTAAGCTATACTCTTCAAGAGGATCACCTCTCTGAGGGCAGACTAGGATTTCTTCTTGACCCTGCCTTGCCTGAGTCAGTGCTAGAAACTAAATAATAACCTCCAAACATTGACTCCCCAAGTTTCAACTATCATCTCTATAGAATTCTTTTCAAAAATCATTGCCATCAGTTCCTTCCTCTCATCTGAATCCCAAACATATCTTCTTCAGGTCATCTTCCCCTGGTTGTCCCACCCACTGAAATCTCAAAATCAGATTGCTTCAAACTAAGGGCATAATCTTTCCCTCTAGGAAAAGGTAGAGTGCTGGACCTGGTGTCAGAAAGACCCAAGTTTAAATCCAATCTCACATTCTTACAAGCTGTCACATACATACTGAGCAAGTCATCTGACCTTTGTCTGACCTAAGTTTCCTCATTTGAAAAATGGAGTTAAATAGTACCACCAGTGAGTGACATGGACTAGGGTCCATGACTGAGAAGACATGAACACTAACAAATAAGATTTTCAGGGTATGAGTTTAACAGAGGTAGCACACACAAACAAAACCCCCTTCAGTGAGGCAGATGTACTGATTGCCTCTTCCAGAATTGTTGTGGGAATCAAATGAAATGATATTTGTAAAGTGCTTGACACAGTACCTACCTAATACACAGTAGACACTTAGCAAATGCTTTTTTCTTCCTTTCCTTCCTCTCCTAACCTTGTTCTTCCCTCAGTATTCAAGAATACTAAGGGGAATGGGGATCATCCACCAAATCTCCCATTTTTTAAGTATGAATTTTAGCTTTTGTTTTTCTCTCTTCCTTGTCCAATCAGGTACTGGTCCTGTGAATTCTCTTCTCAGGAGAGAATTTTTTTTTATCTTCTCCTCCCCTCAAAGTCACAACCCTAGTTACTAACCTTCACAACTACCCAACTACCCAAGAACCTTTATAATGCAAATTTATAATCCAATCTCACTTCCTTTCAATTCTTCCTATCTTCAATCTCTTCCACCTCTAAAATAGTCTATGTAATGCCCCTGGAATAATCTTCCTAATGCTTAAAGTAGGTCAAGTGACTCCCCTCCCTAAAATCCTTCAATGGCTCCCTAACCTTTGCAAGTAAAGGCCAGACTGCTCTGGGATTTTCACAGTCTGGTACCAGGCTGCCTTTTAGTCTTATTTTGAAGATCAAATGAGACAATTTGTTTTATCCATTGCATCATCTAGCTACCCATAGAATATTAGGCATTTAATAAATGCTTATTTCTTTCCTTCCTTTTTTCATATTATTCCAACCGTTACACATACTGTACACCAACCATATTGGACTATTCTCTGTCCCCCAAACATATCCTACACTCTCCCACTTCCATGCCTTTGTTAATAGTTCCTTTCTTCCCATTCTACTGTTTAACTTGCAATTTTGCTTTCAAGATCAACTTAAATACCACCTCCTCCAAGGAGCCTCCTTGATGCTGCTGAATGGAAATGAAGCCCGCTACAAAACATACCTACTTTGTTTTGCCCCTCTTGATGGCACTTATCATGTAATAGTGTATAGTGTAACTGTCTCTGTTTGTATCTTATCCCTTTGTTAGATTGAAAATTCCATGAGGTTAAGTACTTTGTCTTATTTAACCTTATCTTTTTGTGCCAACACTGGGTTCTGCACATGCTCTGTCCTTAAACATGTTTGAGCATCTGCTATACATGAGGATCCAGAAAATAATTTCAATAAGGCCAAGGAAGAAAAAAAGATATTCTCTGACCTCAAGTCATTGTCAGATTGAAGAGAAAATAGTTCATCTGCAATTTAAACATTTATTAATTATATGGCATGTATCAAACAATCATCACATATTAGATAGCCTAGAAAATTCTCTCCCTTCTCACCTCTACCTTCTGACTCCTCTGGCTTCCTTAGAGACTCTCAAAGCTCCCTTCTCTCCTCCCCTCCCTACCACCTCAAGCCTTTCTTCTCTGAGGTCATCTTCTATCTACTGTATTTATCATATATGTACATAGTTGATTTGTACATATATGATAATATATATATGTACATAGTTGATTTGTGTTATCTCTTTCATTAGGATGTAGGCACCTTGAGAACAGAGACAGTGGGTTCTTTTTTTTCTTTCTTTTTATTCCAAGTGTCTAAAAGTAACATCTAGTACTTGAAAAGTACTTAATGATAATGAAAAATTACTTTAACTGAACTGTGGCATTTTTATAGGTAATTTGAGTTAAATAACTTGCTAAAGGTCACACAGCTAGTGAGTGTCTGAAGTCAGATTTTAACTCAGGATCTCCTGATTCCAGGACCAGTACTCTATCCGCTGCACCACCTTTTATTTGTTTCTTTTTAACTGGGCTTTAAAAGACAAACTGGACTAGACTAGACATGACTAGAAAAAAGGAAAAAGTTATACTCTGAAAAATGATTTTAGCAAAGGCACAGAGGTGAATATGAGTATAAATTTTTTAAGGATCCAATAAGTAAATGAATCTGGTTAGAACAGAATGTTATAATAGGGAAGAATGAGAAGTTAAAATTAAGGAAGGGAGACACAAATTGTGGAAGTCCTTAAATGTCACACTAAGGAACCTGACCTCTGTTCCATAGGCCAAGGAGAGCAATGGAAGGATGTAGCCAGAAGATGTCACTGCTAATGTCATCCCTCAGTTGTTTACTTCCAATTTATCTGTATATGTATTATCTTTCCATAATTCTTTTCAGCTTATCTCCCATATTAGCTTCTCAGTTCTTTGAAAGCAGAGACTGTCTTTTCCCTTTCTTTGTATCCCAGGGCTTAGCTTTGACACATAATAGGTATTTAATAAAAACTTAGAGATTGACTAATCTGTTCAGGAGGGACTGGAAGAGGACAGATGGGAAACAGGGAGATATTAAGGTCAAGGTGATTTCCTTCCCACCACTAACAAATCATCCAGCCAAGAACCAAGGGATAGAAGAAAAGGCCAAAGTTAAATTTCTTAAACAATCTGGAGTCCTAGATGATATAGGTTGGAGGCAATTAGGAGGGAAATATCCTATTTCTATTAAGGTACCTTCATCCTTCTAGTCACTCAGGTTCAAAACCTCAGGGTTACCTTAACTCTTTCCATTCCTCCAGTGACCAAATTTCCTTAATTCCATTTCCTCAACATTTTTCTCAGCCTGTCCTCTTCTCTCCAGTTACACAGCCATCATCCTAGATTATTACCTCTTACCTGGATTATTGCAATAGTCAACACTTTGGTTTCCCTGTCTCAAGTCTTTCAAAAGTAATAGACCTAGAGCATAAGTTTTTGACCATCTCATTCTCCTGCCCAATAAACTCTACCAGCTCCTTAGGGACAAATAAAGATTCTTCTGCTTGGCATCTAAAACCCTGTGTAACCTAGCTCCAACCAAATTTTCCAGTCTTGGAATACATACATCTCTTCATACACTATAATTCAGCTTTTTTTTGATTCATGCATAGCTCAGATTTAAGTGAGGCTGAATTGCACATTGGCCTCTCTCTTCCAAAGTCATCATAGTTCAGTGATAAGACAGAATCAAGACAGCTGGCGATGGCTCTAGATGCAGTGGATGACCTTGGTATCTTCAATGTCTAAGCAAGCTCTAAGTACTCCACAGCATCTGCTTCAGCTGCTTTCATGGCCATTGGAAAGCATTGTTTTCAACCAACTATTCTGTCAGTGGAAGATTTCATATGTTTGGTAGACAAACTCCCCCCCCCCATGAGTTTGAGATCCATCAGTTACCCTCAATCTGTTTTAGCCCACCTGTTGAAATAGTTTACCAGGGAGTAGTCACTGTGCATGCCACAGTTAGGTGGCCTTCTTACAGATTCTCAAAGCTCCCTTCTCTTCTCCCCTCCACTACTACCTCAAGCCTTTCTTCTCTGAGATCATCTTCTAAGATGAGTTAGGTAGCTGAGGCAGACATTAAAGGTGGTACACCAGAGGTATTATTCTTCTTTGAACACCCATTCCATGCTGAAGTTCCAACTAAAGAAGAAGTTTTGAATGCTTTAGACTCCTTTCATGTAGCAAAGAACCTCTATTACAGCTGAGATTTACAAGGTAGGGGGTCTACTGCTCATCCAAAAGTTGATTGAAATTTTCCATGTTATATTGCATGTAGACATTATTACCCAGGAATTCAAGGATACCTCCATTATCCATCTCTATAAAAGAAAAGGGAATAGATTGTCCTGGGATAACCATAGGGGTATTTCTCTTTTAATCATTACTTGTCAGATTCTTGCCAGAGTCCTTCTCAATAAGCTGATTCTTCATTTTCACCTACCTGAGAGCCAGTGTGGCTTCAGAAAGGGTCAAGGAGCAGTCGATATGGTGTGTGCTGCCCAACAACTCCAGAAGAAATGCCAGGAACAGAACAAAAGTCTGTATACAACATTTGTAGATCTGACCAAGGACTTTGATACCATTAGTTGTGAGGGTTTATGGAAAATTATGTCCAAATTTGGTTGCCCAGAAAAGTTCATCATTATCGTACATCAATTCCATGATGACATGCTTGCCCAGGTACTGGATAGTAAACAACGCTCCCAAGATTTCCCGATTACCAGTGGAGTGAAATAAGAATGTGACCTTGCTCCCATGCTGTTTAGCATGATGTTCACAGCCATGTTATCAAATGCCTTCACTGAGGATAAACTGAGCATCAAGGTCTACCACACTGATGGTAAATTCTTCAACTTGAAAACGCTACAAGCCAAGACCAAAATGGAGAGAATGTTGGTGCGTGATCTTCTGTTTGCAGATGATTGTTCACTCAATGCAGCCTCTGAAGCTGAGATGCAACAAAGTATGGATTGATTCTCTGCTGCTTGTGCTAATTTTGGTCTAACAATTAACTCCAGCAAAACCCAGGTGCTCCATCAGTCAGCACCATACCATTCATATGCGGAACCATCGATTATAGCAAATGGAGAAGTTTTGAGTACTGTGGACAAGTTCACTAATCTTGGCAGTGTCCTTTCCAGGGAAGTACGCATTGACAATGAGGTTGACACCTGCATTGCCAGAACTAGTTAAGTATTTGGGAGACTCCGAAAGAAAGTGTGGGAGAGAAGAGGTATGAGACTGACTACCAAAATGAAGGTCTCCAGAGCCATTGCAATAACCTCATTAGTGTATGCCTTTGAAACTTGGACAGTCTATCAATGCCATATCAGGAAACTGAATCACTTCCATTTAAATTGTCTTAGGAAGATTCTGAAGATTACTTGGCTGGAGAAAATACCAGACACCGAGGTCCTTTCTAGAATTAAACTGCCAAGCTTTCCAACATTAGTAGAGCGTGTTGTTAGAATGCCAGCTGTATGATTGCCAAAAAGCCTATTTTATGAAGAACTCACATAGGGCAAGCATTCACAAAGGGATCAGAAGAAGTGATACTGAGACACCCTGAAGGTCCCTCTTAAGAACTTTAGAATTGATTGAGCAGCATGGGAAACACTGGCACAGGACTGCCCAGCATGGTGTGCCCTCATTAGACAGAGTGAGGCAGAATTGAAGCAGCTCAAATGAAAAGACATACATAAATTTAAAGTAAATACCCAGGTGTTCACATGGACTATTTGTGCCCAAATTGTAGTAGACCAATCTGAGCTCATATTGGTTTGATCAGTCACAGTCAGACACACCATAATTTGTCCTAAACCTAGTGATGTCATTTTGGTCTTCCTTGATAAAGAAGGACAAGAACCAACCAATAATTAAGCCCAAATTGACCTTCTCTCTGTTCAGCCAATAGGGTACTTTATATCCCATCTCTATAACTTTGCATAGACTGCCCCCATGCCTGAACTCCCTCCTCACATCTACTTCTTAGAATCCCTTGTTTTATTCAAAGCTTAGTTCAAACATCACCTCCTTCAGGAAGGTTTTTTCTGATTCTTCCCCACTAGTAGTACTGACTTTCACCCTCCTGACCATCACTACCACTCACAAAACAAACCAAAATACCTCCTGATATCTACTTTGTATATATTTACTTTACATATAGTTGTACATATAACCTAATATCAACTTTTTATATCGACATGTATACATGCTGACTCCCTCTACAGAATGTAAGCTTCTTGAGGGCAGGGACTGTTTCCTTAATGTCTTTGTAAGCCAGTGCTTAGTGTGGTGCCTATATATACATATATAGCAGATACTTAAGACATTCCTGATTTATTGTCTGTTCAACTCCTCATCATCTGCTGAAAGGTAGCTATCTTCAATTTTTCTACTATCATTTGGTCTGGAAAAGAAAGCTACATGAATTCTCACTCATCACAGGATTTGAAATAAAGATACCTGTGTCATTCACCAGAGTACCAAAGGAGACCATCCATGATATACAAAGCTTAAGTATCCCTACTCTAGCTTGTCAATGTTTTTCCTAAAATAAACTGAACACAGCATTCCTGATAGGATCAGGTCCAGATAGGATCGGATAATCAGAATATTATAGAACTATCTCCTTTTCCTTATTCTGGATCTCTCACCTCTTTTAAAGCAGCATAGGATAGCATTGGCATTTCTAGCTACCAAGTCACCTTTGATGAATCATATTAAACTTGTTTTCTACAGAAACCCCCACATCTTTTTTCAGAAAAAAACTATTATGTAACTATAGCTCCCCCCATCTCTATTTATGAAGCTAATTTCTTGAATTAAATATAGAATTTTATATTTATCCCTAATAAAAAATCTCAGAATTTTTTCATTCAATTTGGCCTATTGTTCTAACCTACTTGATAATTTTGAATCTCAGCTCTGGCATTCAATAGTTTAGCTATCTCTTCCTAGTTTTGTTTCACCTGCAAATCAGTAAGCATGTCAACCATGCATTCATCCAAGTCACTTATAAAAATGTTGAAATGAACAAGGCCTGTAATTCTGAGATGAAAATATCCTAAAATCCTGTGATTTGAAACCAGAAGAGACCTTAGAGATCATCATATACAATGCCTTGATTTAAATCTCAGGAAACTGAGGCTCAGGAGTCACATAAGCCAAAGAAATATAAGTAATAAGTAGAAAATTCAAGATTCAAACCTAGATCTTATGAATCCATATCTAATCCTCCTTGCCTAAACCACATTTTGATTCTGAACCTCAGTTCCATTTCTGTAAAATTGGGATAATGGCATTTGCAATCCCACAAAGCTGTTGTGAGGAAAAAAAATTTTATAAGCCCAAACCATTCTAAAAATGAGTTGTTACTATTATTAATATTCTCTACCTTCTTGATGTTTACATCCTTCCCTGTTTCTCTGGAATGAGACAAATTCCCTTGGATTACATTTAGTCAGTTCCCCATGTTGACATCACAAATTATACTCACACTTCATCAAGGTCACAGCAAGGCTTGTCACTCCCAGGAGCAATGCTATCCCCACCAGCATACAAAGGCACACTGCCATTTTCTCCTTCCTAGTGAGATGGATGATCTTTCTTTTCTGGCTGGACTCAGGCATCTGGATAGACTGGAACCCTTGGTTGAGCTGAGAAACCTGGGTGAATGGAAGCCCTTGACTGGGTTGGGGCATCTGACTGGACTGTGGTACATGGCTGGGTTGAAACCCCTGGGGGTTGGGAGCATCTGTGAAAAGAAAAAATATACCTAGCTGTGTGGCCTTGGGCAAGCCACTTAACCCTATTGCCTAGCAAGAACCTAAAAAAAAAAAATACCAAAGCTTGAAGCCAAGGACTGAAATGATTCCTCAAGCCTTTATTGAAGAGGGAAGGAAGGAATGAAAGTATCACATTTATTGCAGAGATGGTAAACACATCTAACACAGGAATTCTTGACCTGAGGTTCATGGACCCCTAACAGCACTATGGATGGATTTCAGGGGATTTTTGTACTTAGATAAGAACAAATACATCTTTATGTTCACTAATTAACTGAAATTTCCTTCAATTATTCTTTGAAAAAATCATGCATTATGTGAGAAGGGATCTCTGAGTTTCACTAGATGTGAAGAAGATCCAGGACTCAAAAAAAAATGTAAAGAACTCTTATTTACAAATGAGAAAACTATGACCCAGAGAGTTTAAAAGGGTCTCCTTTAGTCATTTTATATATATATATATATATATATATATATATATATATATATATATCTCAGAACTCAAATGAGTTTAAAAAGAATACCTGACAGAAGCAAGAAAATGGTACACAAAATGATTATACCACAATGAAAATATCCCAAGGCAGCTCAATATAGATTAAATGCAACCATTTTGGTTCTAGAGAACAGATGACGTGACATACATGCCTTCTCTCAGGAGAGAAGTATACTATAGTTACAAGATTTAGGCTACATTGTCAGAATCAGTAGCTTTGTTAGTTTTTTTATGCTTAACTATTGTTACAAAGGAAAATCCAGTGGGAATTGGTCAGAATAAATGAGAATCATTTTAATATGGAAAGAAACGAGAGTTTGGCAGTAGGGGTCCTGAGCTGATGACTTAATATGTTCCAGTTATATCTTTCTCAAACAGAGGGAGCTCAAGTGTATCTTTTTCTGGTTAACAAGGGCATGGATAGGAACTCTTCCTTCCTTGGTTCTGCATCTTGTCTCTGAGGTTCTATAGCTGTCAGTTTTCACTAATTCATTAGGTTATTTCTTCATTCAATAAACATTTAAGCCCCCCCATCCTGTATTCCAGATAATATTTCATGAATAGGAATATTGATCTTGGGCTCCAGGACCCCTGAACCTTCTAACTGTTGGGGAGACTTGGGGGCTCCATCTGTCAAATCTTCTGACTATGAACCATAATTGAGAGGCCAACAGGAAATCAGGACTCACCCATCAGGGGTGGTTGACAGGCAGGGGAGTTCAGGTGCAAGTCTGTGAAAGAGAAAAAAAGGTTACCAAGGTGATTATGTCACCCAAGTAAGCAAACCCACCCTAAACCCCTCCTGTTCCCCTCCCATCTTTGATCATAAATTTAGAACTAGAAAGTTCAATCTCCTCATTTTACAGCTGAGTAAATTGAGGTCCAGAGAGGTTAAATTACTTGCCCAATATCACATATTATCTGAAAAAATATTTCCAGGTCTTCCTGATTCCAAAGTCAAAACTATAATGATCAGAGCATACTGCTTCTTGGTCATAATGGGCAGAACATAGGGAAGAGAAGACTCTAGAGTGAAGTCAGGGAAGAGCCTAGAAGTTAGGGGGAAGTAGAACAGTGAAAGCCCTATACTCTGCAAAGAGTTCCTTACCCATCTGGAGGGGTGTGGGGCAGAGCACAACAGCAGGGTCCAAGCCTAGAAAGAGGAAAAGAAAGTAACATGTGGCAAAGCCTTAAACAGAAGAGGGGTTGGGGAAAGAGTGTACCAAGGTCTCACCTGCTACTCTTGGGCATTTAATGGGAAGTTCTGGCTTCACTGTTTTCTTCCCTGAGCAAGAGAGATAAAGAATGACAGAGTCTCTGAGTTGAAAGGGTACTCAGACCTATCTAGTCTAATCCACACAGAAACCATAACCTTTACAAGACACTGGTCTTGACCTCTAGTGATGGGGAACTGACCACTTCCTGAGGTTGCCTGTTCTGTTTTTAAATCACTTTCTTTTGTTTTGTTTTGTTTTTTGGGTTTTTGCAAGGCAAATGTAGTTAAGTGGCTTGCCCAAGGCCACACAACTAGGTGATTATTAAGTGTCTGAGACCAGATTTGAACCCAGGTACTCCTGACTCCAGGGCCGGTACTTTATCCACTGCGCCACCTAGCCACCCCTAAATCACTTTCAATGGCAGAAAGTTTTTGTTGATGTGAAACCTTCCTCTTCTCTGCAACTTCTAAACATTGCTCCTGGTTCTGTCCTCTAGGGCTAAGCAGAATCCTAATCCCTCCTCCACATGAGAGCCTTCAGGTCTCCTCTACATTTTCTCTTCTCCAAATTAAAAAATCTTCCATTTTAAGGTCTTCAAGAGACTGAATGACAACTTTTACCTATTGTGCTTTGGTGGCAGTTATTTTTTGAGTGTGGGTTGATTTGAATGATCACAGGAGTACCTTCTAACTCTGAAATCCTGTGATTCTCTGATTCTGAGATGATCATATAGCCAGATCTCTAGTTCTCTCTTGGGGACTGAAAAACCAAGGCCAGTCCCTTCCTATTTGCCACCTGTCACTCAGTCTTTGGACCCAAAGGTTTCTGAATCTCACTCCATCCTGGCCCCACAAAAAACATCCCAAATCAGCTCACCTGCTCGAGGAGGTCTTGGGGGAGCTATGGAACCTAGGGGAGAGAATAGAAAAGTTATTGGTTTATAACTTAAAAGACATCCAGATCAAGCAGTAACTAAAGTCCTCAGCTTGTAATCAAGAAGACTTGAATTTGAATGTTGCCTCAGACATTTGCTAGCTATATGATCCTGGTCTCAGTTATCTCATCTTTAAAATGAGGGGTTGGGTTTGATGGCCCCTATATCTATCTCTCTAACTCTTTGAACTACCTCTCTATTATTTTAATTCTTTTCCATTCCCTAGGCTCACTAGGGTAGAATTCTCTATTCTCTAAACTAGCAATAGCAAATATTATTGGATGGAAAGGTACAGAAGAAGGGGGTATGGTGGGGAGGAGGAGGGTGGTCATATGTGATCTAACCAGACTAAAATGTAATTGGAAAATATTTAGCAAAATAAATAAAAATTTAATAACATATAGATAACATTATATTTTAAAATTACATCAATATATGTTCCACAGAAATTCTGATGTACAGATTAGTGACCCCCATTTCTATTTGAGTTTGACATCACTGCTGTAAGCCAGCCTCTCTCTGCAAGTCTCCTGCAGCCCCAAGATCAAGAATACAGAGCCAGATCTCCAGGGGATGTGATCAGTGGCACAGAGCGGGGGAAGAGATGGGGAGCAGCAGAGTTAAGGCCGAGAAAGAGGTCCAGACCACAGAGATTTCCTCTCCCACCCTCTGGTTAGTCCACAGATGGCCACATAATGAAAGAGAAAACAATCTGGACCTGGAATCAGATCTTAGCTCATATTGGTCTTTACTTTGGTCTTGAGGCAAGTTTCTTTCCCACTCTGGACATGTTTTCCCATCTATAAAATAAAGGAGTCAGAATAATTGGTTTCTAAGGTCCTTTCCAAGACTAAATTATCTGATTTACTGACATTTGAGGCGGGGTGGGGGAGTCCCAAGATGGAATGTGGATGGAGAGAGTCTTTTTGTCTAGTAGAACTCCAAAATTCCTACCTCTCAGCCATCCCAATCTTCCACCTGGACCTGAAAACTTCCTGGTCCCTGGCTTAGGAGGAAGGTCTTCCTTGGGTGGGGCCATGTTCTCATAATCATCATCATCTGGATCCTCAGTTACTCCTTCCAGAAAAAAAGAAAAAAAATATATATATATACATACATACATATAGTTTCCATTCATGCATATTGCCACCTGGACAGTCAGGGCAGATGTAGGAAATGAGCTGAGACACAGTGCCCCAAACTCTCACATCACCCTTTGTTCACTCTAAATGTGCCTCTCTAATACACCTCCCCAGATCCTCCCTTTGTTCCATGATCCAATTTCATCCTCCAGATGGAGGCATCATGCAGCCCAAGCTATAAGCATGCCTATCACAAAGTGACACCTACCACAAACACCATGTCCTCTAACCTCCAGATGAAACCTTCCTGAAAACCATACCTGCTGGTCCCCTGGACAGGAAATTCCTGTACGTGCTAGGGAAAGACATCACTGCCTACAGACAGGGAGGAGAGGAGCCAGGACACCTCTGCTACTCAATCCTTCAGTCATCCAGACTAGGGCCTCACCCTCCCCAACTTCTGGCTCCCTCCCATATAACCACATGCTAAGACCCACCTTGTCTCAGTTCCCTCTTTGTCACTGGGGGCAAGAACATGCAAATTTAGCCCCTGGCTAGTCATCCTTAGGGTAGGTCTGCTGTGATGTAGCATCTCAGGGGAAAACTGGAGAACCCAGGGTTGAACATTTGTGGTCATAGGACCCAGCTCTGCTTTTGCTTCCAGCAAGGCCCTACAACTTTCTGTGATTCACTGTCTTCCCCTGACATAGATCAATTAGTTAACATTTATTAAGCACCTACTATGTGCCAGAACTCTATTGAATGCTAGAGGTATAAAGAAAGGAAAAAAAAATCCTTGCTCTCAAGAGACTCATAATCTAATAGCAACAACAACTACATATAAATGATATATACAGGACAAATTGGGAAGACACTAAGATAGATGACTGGAAAACTTCCTACAGAAAGGAGGACTTCAGGGCAGCTAGGTGGCACAGTGGATAGAGCACGGGCCCTGGAGTCAGAAGTCCCTGAGTTCAAATCCAGCCTCAGACACTTAATAATTACCTAGCTATGTGGCCTTAGGCAGGCCACTTAACCCCGTTTGCCTGGCAAAAAGAAAGAAAGAAAGAAAGAAAGAAAGAAAGAAAGAAAGAAAGAAAGAAAGAAAGAAAGAAAGAAAGAAAGAAAGAAAGAAAGAAAGGAGGACTTCTAAAGAGACTTGCAGGAAGCCAGGAGGCGATGAGGAAAAGCATTTTAGGTGTGGGGGATACCCAATGAAAATGTCCAGGCATGAGATGGAAAGTCATATGCAAGGAACAACAAAGTAACTACAGGTCACTGCTTGCGAAGTATTTGAGGAAGAAAGTAAGGTGTGAGAAGACTGGAAAGAGAGGACAAGGCAAGGTTAAAAAAGGACTTTAAAAGTTAAAGAGAGGGGCAGCTAGGTGGCGCAGTGGATAAAGCACCAGCCCTGGAGTCAGGAGTACCTGAGTTCAAGTCTGGTCTCAGATACTTAATTACCTAGCCATGTGGCCTTGGGCAAGCCACTTAACCCTTGAAAAAATCTAAAAAAAAAAATTAAAGAGGATTTTACATTTTATCCTGGAGGTTTTAAGGAACCACAAGAGTTCATTGGATGGCAGGAGAAGGTGAGTGATATGGTCAGACCTGCACTTTAGGAAGATCAGTTTCACAGCTGAGAGGAAGGAGGAGAGGGGAGACCATCCATCAGCTACTGCAATAATCTAAGTGTGAGTGGATGAGAGCCTGCACCAAGGTAGATGCAGAGGCAGAAGAGAGAAGGAATAATTTGTTACATGTTAAGAAAGTAGAAACAATGAGTCTTGACCAGAGATTAGATATGAAAGGTGAGGAAGAAAGGAGAGTCAAGGAAGACACCTAAGTTGGGACATGGGTGACTGGAAGGACAGTAGCAAGGAAGTTAAGAAAAGGAAAGCGTTGGGGGGAAGAGACAATAAGTTCAGTTTTAGGTATGTTGTATTTAAGATATCTGAAGGACATGTAGTTCAAGATGTCTAATAGTGAAAGATCCAACACTTCTTAGAGGTAAAGAGCAAGGTAGAGTTAGACAAGTAGATCAAAGAATCATCTGACTAGAGATGATAACTGGAGCCAAGAGAGTTAAGATCAAGTGACATAGTGAAGAGATGAGGGTTCAGGATAGTGTCCTGACCCACAATTAGTGGGCCCAGAAAAGGAAACAGAGAAGAGTAGTCAGACCGATAGAAGGAGAACAAGAGACTAAACAATGTCAAGAAAAGAGAATATCGGGGCGGCTAGGTGGTGCAATAGATAAGGCACCGACCCTGGAGTCAGGAGTACCTGGGTTCAAATCCGGTCTCTAACACTTAATAATTGCCTAGCTGTGTGGCCTTGGGCAAGCCACTTAACCCCATTTGCCTTGCAAAAAAAATTCCTAAAAAAAAAAAAAACACAATGACATCGTGGCCATATTTGTGGGCAGTAGGAAAGCCAATAAACTGGGAGAAACTAAAGATAAGTAGGAGAATAGGGATGATTGGGTGGGGGGGAGGGGAGGGAAAGAGTGTCAATCTGAAGAAGACAGAATGGAATGAGTTCATTAGGAATTAGCCTTAACCAGGCTGTGTGAAACAGCAGTGAGGGAAGAAGGAGTAGAGGAAGACATATACCTGTAAAATTTCAGGATAAGTTTCCTACTAGTTCCAGGTCTTACAGTCATAGATTCTCAGAGTTAGAAAGAACATCAAGAGCCTTCTAAACCAACCTGTACCTGAACAAAAATCCCCTCAAAAATTTACTCAATAACAGTCACTTCTGGGTTCACTGCCTAGGCTTCAGTTTCCACCTTTGTAAAATGAGTGGGTGAAGCAGATGAGAAGACAATGTGATGTAGTGGAAAATTGACAAACAGCATCAGCTTTTCTGTATATTACTAACAAAACCCCAAAGGAATAGAGAGAAAGAAAAATTCCATTAAAAACAGCTACAAATTGCATTGAATATGTGTTTGTTAAATTACCAGGAGACATTCAGAATTTATATAACTGCAACTATAAGGCACTTTTTATAGAAACGAAGACACTTTAATAATTTGAGAAAAATTCATTGTTTATCCTCAGGTCATGTCAATACAATTAAAAGTTTAATACCACCTACTTTTATTCACAGATTTAGTGCAATACCAAAGGGCTAATTTATACAACTAGACAAAATACTAGCAAAATCCTTCTTAAGCAATGATCTCTAAAATGGGCACTAAAACCTCCTCAGAAACCATGACATGATCCTAAAGGATTTGTGATAAACCAATAATGGGTGGGGATATGGGTAGCATCTCACTCTTCTATCAAACACGGGGCTTATGTCCAATACTGATAATCTACACTTCACTCATTACAATCCAATACTTACTCCACCACTATGTAAACCCCAAAACCTCCCCCTTATTAAATGACCATTGGCCCTCAGGATAGGATGATGAGAGTGCATTCATCAAAGATAAGTGATATGTACACACAATTTGTCTAGATATAGAAACAAAGCTAATGTGTAGCATAACAGATTTAGAATCTTGGTTCATCTCTGTGGAGGGAAGAATCAAGGGCAGTGTCTAGATTCTACTAGAGATTATAGGAAGAGAAATGTAATTTCCAGAAAAACCACAATGCTAGATGCTTTTTCTCATTCTCTAACAATGGTATTGGGTTAGGATTATATCTATCTGCCTTCTCATATAGCTCTAATCTAGTCCAGGAGAGTGTTTAAGGGTTCAGAAGAAAAATCACTCATAAAAAGACTGGTGGCCCTTAGCTTAGACCCAGCAGTTTATTTCCTTTCCACCAAACACTGATAACATGAAAAAAAAAAGTTATCAGAAATAGCAAATAGTGAGTAAATCCATTTATCCAAGCCAAACAAGAAATAGAAATTGGAGAAATTCTGTAGATTACAACATGCCAGAAAAACAGACAAGAGTTGTCTCCAACTGGGAGTGAGATACTATCTCAGCTCAAATCAAGAAAAATTTCATCTAAAGAAGGTTCTTCTAGCAACCTCTAGAATTTCAAGCAAGTACAGACACATGCTGTGTCCAGTTTCCCATGCATGTCTGCTATTTTCAAGTCTTTCTCTTTCACCTCCCTGGAATGTCCTCAATCCAACTGTCTCTCTAGATAAGCCCTGAAACTAACTCTTTAAGTCCCCCACACAAGCGCTTAGCCTTTTCTCCACCAATCTACAATCTACAATCTCCTGCAAATGACACCACACTCAAAATATCCTGAGTTTGAATTACAGCCCATTTATAAACCTTAATCATAACCAGACAACCCTAATAGCAGCTGCATAAGTACTATTGGGAAAATCCTCACCCTCAACATACTCTCTCTAGGCCCCCCAGATCTCCTTATTGCTTCAGTAGATATTGCTCAAAGGGTGATTTGTAATTTGGGTCAGTAACCCTGCCTTCCCCTTTTCATTTTGCATGAGACAAAGTAATTTGCATGGGATGGAATGGATGGATTACAATCTGCTTGCATTTCTTTTTACATTATCTTTTACCCAAAGTCCTCCCATCTTCCAAACTTCCCCATTTCTGTAGAGGACACAGTCATCTTTCTAGTCATCTGGGTTTAAAACCTCACTCTGAATAACCCCATATATTCAAACAATTGCAAAATCTCATCTTTTCTATCTCTTGCATCCATTCCTTTCTCTTTACTCCACAACCACCACTCCAAAACATACTCCAGATAACTACAAGAATGATTTTCCTAAAATAAGAATTGAACCACATAATAGACATTCTTACTCAATAAAGTCCAATGGATTCCTATTACCTCCCAGACCAAATATAAATTCCTCTCGTTGGTTTTCAAAGCTCTTCACAATTTAGACATAGGATAAATGAAATACTCAAAATTTTAAAATACACAATATTATTTAAAACTTAAAAGCTTTTGCAGAAAGAATAAGAAAATTCATTGCATCAAATATATCTGATAAAATTTAGATTTGTCAGATGTTTAGGAGATTGACATAACTATGTAAAACAGTTATTTCACAGTAGATTAGTTTTCTGAAAAATCATAACCATATGAAAAAAATTTCTCAATGTGAGTTAATGAAAATTTATTGTCCATAGAATAAAATGAAAAAGTAAACAAAAAAAAAATCCTACAGCGACAGGGAAATAACCACTTCCTACACCAACAGGAAGATAGTCATGTCCACTACTAATTTTTCATGCTTCATTTTTAACCACTTCCTTCACAAATTTTTGGGTGCAGAGAGAAAACTAGACCCAACCATTCACTACCAAACTCTCTAAAAATAATGGATGAAGAGTTTTTTCACAAAGTACAAAAAGAGACAAGACTTATGGGTCCATCAGGGTCACTAATGTAGTTCTCACAAATCCCCAATTGACACTGATTGTAGCCCTACTGTTCACTACCTAGATCATTCCCATTATTTATCTATCTGCCCCAAGATTCTCACTTTGAAACCAGAAGTCTGTATAGGGAAAGGATACAAATAATATTCTTTTGGTCTTCATCTCAGGAGGGATACAACCACACTCTGGCCACAAAAGGAAGAAAATTAAGATCAACTCCATATCATTTTTATTGATCCTATTTGCAAGTAATTGATTTTGTCCTGTTACAATTATTCTAAAATTGCTAAAGTCATATTTTTGTCTCTGACCTTAGTTTAGTGATTCAGCTAGCCTATAATGAGTTAAGTATAAATGTCCAGCTCTCCTGCTAATGATTGATCTATACTTGCTTCAAGAAATTTAGCTGACTTTGAGGGATGTGTGAGAACATGGAGGGAGTTGGCCTGATATCTTTATATCAGAATGATATCCTTTAGAGATGCTGATCTTACTGTCCAAAAGTGTGGACCATTTTCTCTCACCTGAATTATAATTCACTCAAATAATGAGCACTTCTTAATCTCATGAAAGAAGGAGGGGTAGATGTGGGAACTCGTTGGTAGCCCCATCACCAAACTTCCAGTCAATCATGCTCTATCCTGTGTCTCAGCTTTGTAGTCAATCATCTTGTCCCCAATTCCACGATGTTATTGATCAACTCTAAACTGTTCTTTGTTCTGTAGTCCCCAAAATCCATATAAAAGGAACTGTCTTTTTGCTCAGAGGCCTTTACATAAATGGAATCAATCAGTGACCCACTTTTTGACAGGCAGCATGCCCCTGCTAATAAATGTTATCTTGCATAGAGGTCTGCCATAGTATACCCTATTGTTAAATTTCAATCCTAAAAAAGGAATCATTGCAACTCTTTTCTGTAACAAGATCCAAGAATTTGTTCCATTGGATCTTCTCTGAGAATCAGCCTGAGGCTCAGAACAATTCACAAAAGTAATAAAATGATATAAAATTCTTCCAGACTACAAAGGCAAATAATGGATTTAGATGTTCTACTTTTGGTTTAAAAAGTTACAGTGATGATGAATGGTGACATAAGGTAGAAGAACAACACACCAAATTCAGGAACAATGGCAGTGCTGATTTAATGTTCACTCCCTAAGTGGGGAGGGGGAGGGATGATAGGAAGAGAAAAAAATGCATAAATTGGTGACAATATTCCATGGTTGTGATAAGGCTTTCAAGGAAGACCAATGACATCTCAGGATGATGTCTTAACTCTCAAGTGAATTGGATTTAAGGGAGATGGAGTTGCACAAAGTTGTCGGCCCCACTCTCTCTTCCATAATCATCAAAGTTCAATGGCGAAACAAAAATCAAGATGACTGGAGATGGCCCAGTATGCAGTAGATGAACCTAATGTCTCTATGTGTTCCATGGCATCTCATTCAACTGTCTTTGTGGATCAAATTGTTTTCATCCACCCATGTCTTCACTTTCTTGGAGCTGACATCTACCTAACTTACTGATGGATATGAGACCCCCTTAGTTACCCTCAAAAGTAGATTGCTTAAGGGCAAGGTCTATCATTGCCTTTATATTTGTACCCCAGCACAGCATAATATTTGGCACACAGATAATAAATACAAGGTACTTTCAGAAGGGGGGAAAATCTGGACAAAATTCCTTCA
Source organism: Macrotis lagotis (assembly GCF_037893015.1). NCBI lineage: Eukaryota > Metazoa > Chordata > Mammalia > Peramelemorphia > Peramelidae > Macrotis > Macrotis lagotis. Next base: position 628,746,806 of record NC_133666.1, on the reverse strand, counting down.
GAATTAAAATCTGAGTTAAACATGAAGAAATCTAGAAATTCTACAGGCAGATGTGAGGAAAGGTTGAATTCAACAACCTTTGAACTTCGATGATTCTCCAGACATAATAGCAGTGGGACGATGAACAACTAACTAACAACATTCCTGTACCTCTATTTCCTTATTTGATATGAGGATAATTATGTGACCCTTCCTGTGATCCCTACTGTCCCTCTCCACTCCCAAATCATAGCTTAGGAAGTTTTACATGAGTTTTTATCTTTGTCTTCACTCTGGCCTAACCCATCTGCCTATGCCCTCCTCCAGTGCTGACCTTGTTTGGGGGCTTGGTAGGTATGGAAGAGGAAGAATTCAGACTTTTTCTCTGTCTCTGAATGGTCCAGTAAATACAGAAATGAAGCATAGGGGTAAGAGTAATGGACAATTCTTGTGTGTAGGGGCAGAGAAAAACTGACTTTTCTCCAGACCAGAGTTATTGACTGAAAGTCTGTATTAATGCCTGATAGGGAGAGAAGATATAGGAAATACAGGCCCATACCTTAAAGGCTAGAGTGGTCTTATTTAAAACAATGGCTTTCATTTACATAACACTTTAAAGTTTGAAAACATTCTGCATATATTATCTCATTTGAGCATTGTAATTTTCCTGGGATACAGTATGTTAATAGCAGTAATAGAAATAATAATAGTATTATTATCTCTATCTAATAAATAAGGAAAGGTAAGGATAAGAGACTTGGCCATGGCAACATAGTTAATAAACTTGAAAACTCCAAGTCTAGTGTTTCATCCATTATACTATTCTGTCTCTGTAACATGACATGATCAGACTTGATTTCTAAGGTCCCTGACAGTTAAGAAATGTTATGGTTCTTCTAAGTACTCTAGACTAGATTCAAATTTCTTTTTTAAAATTATAGAGCCAGGGGCAGCTAGGTGGCGCAGTGGATAAAGCACCGGCCCTGGAGTCAGGAGGACCTGGGTTCAAATCTGGTCTCAGACACTTAATAACTGCTTAGCTGTGTGGCCTTGGGCAAGTCACTTAACCCCATTTGCCTTGCAAAAAAAAAAAAAAACCTAAAATCATAGAGCCTACCCTTCCTTTCAAGGTCATAGAGCAAGAGGGACATTTCTTTCTCTTTGGGGTTTAAGGTTTATTTATTTATATCTTTCCATTACCTCTAGCTTCCATATTAGGATCAAACCAGCCTACATTCCAACTACCTCCTACTCTTCCTCCTCATAACAATAATAACAAAACTCTTTTCTGTAGTGCTCTAGGACTTATAAAGCACTTTCCTCACAATTCCACATAATGTATCTATTTGGCATCTCAGTAGCCTCTGCCACAACCTTCATTCAGTCCCATAAGCATCTCTCAACTGAACCCCCTAACTTCTCTCCCCACTACCGTTCTCTCCTCTGTCCAAATCAGCCTTCACATTCTATCAGAATAATTGTCCTAATATTTTTAAAGTAAAGAGGAGATTAGAGAGTAAATTGAGAGGTTTCATAATCAATTTAAGGAGTTTATAGAGAAGTGAGGGTCACATATCCATTAATAGTGTGTTAAGAGTACAAAGAACAAGGGTAGCTAAGTGCCGCAAATCAGGAGTACCTGAGTTCAAATGTGACCTCAGACACTTAATAATTACCTAGTTGTGTGACCTTGGGCAAGTCATTTAACCCCATTGCCTTGCAAAAAAAAAGAGTAAAAGAAAAGCTTCTAACTATGCTCTTGGACTTAAAGTTACCAACAAGATGAAAGGCTAGAACTCTTAAGGATGACAGACTCTTAAAAAAGGAGTGACCCCTCTCCATTGCACCCCCACCAAACCTAACAAAATTGTTCTGTCTCCTTTTGGTGGAGGGGAGGGCCTTTTTAGTTGTTTGCATATTCAGAGAAAAGATAAGAATAAAGTAGACCTGTGTTCAGGTTAGGGGGAGGGGAAGAAAGGGGAAAATGGTAAGGGAAGATAGAAATCATCTATGTTCTCAAATTCCATCCCCCAGGGACCCATAATGACTGTCTTGGGGGCAAACACATATAGCAGAAGTAGATATGTACATGTTCCACGTGGCCCAAAAGACAAGATCATGAACAAAGTTACTGAATCCTCATTTTTTTGTATAAAGGATGATCGATTTAAGTTTTCTAGTGACACAATCCTAGAATCTAGACTCCTAATCAAAGAACAGAAATTTCCTGGGAAGCAACAGACTTGGTGATTGCCTTATAAGTCAACCCAAATTTGATACCTTGGAACTAAGCCTTCTCTAACATGAGAAAGGGGATGTCTTAGCCAAGGTGATCTTAGAATCTATCTTTCCAGTCAGAAGAGGGAGAGCACCTGTTCAACACTTCTTGGAAATTAGCTCTGGAGTAATCTTAGGTTAGAGAGTTTGAGAATCAGGTGTATAATGAGAAGGGGATTTACAGAAGAAGATGAGGGAGCTGGTAGCATCCTTCTTTTTCAGACCATGGCAATAGATCTGGAATTTATTTGACAAAATGAGGAACAATATGTTACACATTTCAGTTGGAACATATGGTTTTTCAGACACCTTGAAATCACAAGGATGTTTCCCTCTGGAATACTACTTAATCCCTCAAAAGAACCTCCAGACCTTTCACCAATATGTCTTACTTGTAAAGCAGTTCTCCATATTCTTTGTCAAGTTGATTATAAAACTAAGCTTTGGGCCTATAATTTCTGTTCTCAAAGAAATCAGTTCCCTCTAGCATACTCAGACTTATCTGAGATGAATCAACCTGAGGAACTAATCCCAGTTTTCCACAGTTGCATACCTAGTGCCCTATGTTGTTGATAGATGCTTGGAAGAAGACCTCTGAGTTTTAATAGAGTCTTTGGGGATGCCCCAGACTCATCTTTCTTCATATAGTCCACTGGGTCTGATAAAGTTTGGTAGAACAGGTTACATTCCGAAACTGAACTGTGAAGGCATCTCAAAAAGCTTTATCTTTGAGGACATGACTGCAAAACAAATGTAGGATACATTGGATCTTCCCAAATCATATGCCTGCTCAGCAAGCAACATTTTTCAACCACAGGAGTTACATTTTATTCTAAGCTTATTCAGAGGATGAATTTTATTCTAAGAAGATTTTTATGCTATTAACTAAACTGACATGAACCCAGCACAATTCCTTGGGGCAATTATGAAAGGATTCATGTTAATAACTCACTGATGTTGCTTTGCCTGTTGCTCTTGAATTTCTAGAGGGCACTTTACCAAAAACTGGAGCCAGAAGATCAGGCATGATAGTCAGAGGTGAAGTAAAGGTTCCCCTTTTTAAAAAATGTTTTAATTAAAAAAAAAAAAACAACAAAGCACTATAAGGTATTCACAAATGGTCACTGCACTGATTTTTTTGTCTATGTCCATGACTAAACTGGTCTCTTTGGAGATGAAATGATATGCAAATCTTACAAGTGGTTGTGGTGATGGAAGGAGATTCCTTCAACACATCCTTTATCTTTTTCAAGCAAACATTCCACTTTTACACAGCTAGAAGCTATTAGAAAAAGTCACATGACTATTGTGGACCCTCACTGTTGTATAGCAATCGTGTTACTTTTCTCTGATTGACTGTCTATCAAATGCAGTGCAGAATCCATTCCAAATCTCTCTTCCCCTCAAGGCACTTCCACCAACCTCTTTTCCATCCATTTTCAGAAGAGAAGCTCATCTCACACTTTCTAGGAGAAAAAAATGAGATCATCCATCATGAACTACCTCTTCTTTACAATTCTAGACCTCAAATGCAACTTTATCCCATTCTCTTCTCCTTTGCTCAAATTTCAAAGATATGTCTCTTAGCTTTGGTAAAACCAGCCTGTTTTATGCTCTAGATTCCATCCCCTTCATTCTTCTCTGAAATTTTGCTCCTTCAACCACTTTCTCTACTTCTCTAAATTTATTTTTTTTATTTTTTCTATTACATGCAAAGATGGTTTTCAATATTCATCCCATTGCAAGTTTTTAGTTCTGTATTTTTCTATTCCCCCTTCCCAAGGCAGCAAACAATCTGATATAGGTTACACATGTACAATCATGTTAAACATATTTCCATATTAGTCATGTTGTAAAAGAAAAAAATGGGATTAGGAGGGAAAAAACTCCTTCCCTGCTCCCTACAAAAAAGTCTAATTTCTCCCATCCTGAAAAAGTTTTCATTTGTCCCTATGATATCTTCAAACTATCTCTTCTGTTTCATAACCAAAATACTAGGAAAAAAATTATCTATACTTCTTCACCTCCCATTCACTTATGAGCCCCCTGCAGTTGGACTTCAGATCCACCCAATGGATTGAAATTATTCTATCCAAAATTACCAGTGAACTCTTTCTTGCTAACTCCAATAGCCTTTCCTCCTTATCCACCATCCTTCCTTATCCTTCTAAAGTGTTTGACACTCCTTGATGTCGACACTCCTATGTCACTTGATACTTTTTCCCTCCTTGACACTTTCTCCCAGCTATTTTGTGACACTACCTTCTTCTGGTTCTTCAATTAATCTGCTTTTTCTTCTCAGGCTCTTTTGTAACAGAAGTACCTTTGTCTCATACCTAGTTGTAGGTCTAGGCCAAGTCAAGTCTGTTCTCCTTAGTAATCTCATCAGTTCCTACAGATTCAGTTATCATCTCTATGCAGATCATTCTCATATATATATATATATATATATATATATATATATATATATATATATATATATATATAAAATCTTCCAGGTTTCCTGAGTTATAACTCCCTGAACACCAAATGCCTATTGGATATTTAAAATTGGATACCCTATTATCATCTTAAATGAAAATCCACATTTCTTCTGAACTTCCCCATTTTTATTAGTGCCTTCCCTCTGTTGATTATCTCCACTTTATCCAGTATGTGTCTTTTTATGTAGTTGTTTTCATGTTGTTGCCCCCCACTAGAAATTTGAGCAAACTGACTTTTTGCCTTTTTGTTTCACAGTCCTTAGCATAATTCTTGATGCACAGTAGGCTTTTAATAAATTTCATAAATGTTTGTTGAGTGACCACCAAGGGCACCATTATCCTTCCAGGCAATGAGATTTCTGACCTTGGTTTCATTCTCAACTCCTTACTTTCCCTCATCACACTTTCTATCCAATTAGTGGCTAAATCTTTTCAATTCACTCTTCCTCTCAATGTCCACCTTCCTGGTTCAACTCTCATTGGCTCACCTGGACTATTAAAAGAGTCTCTTAATTGATCTCTCTTCCTGACCTCACTCTACTATAATCGATCCTCCACACAGCTACCAAATTGATGTTCTATAAACACAAGTCACCTGCCACTCTCTTGCTCAATAAACTCCAAAAACTCCCCATTATCTCTAAGATCAAATACCAACTCCACCTCAGCGTTTTGCAATAAAAGTCTTCTCCAGTCTGACTCCAAGCTATTTGTCTAGATTTATTATCCATTTCCTCCCTTCATACATACTTCAGCAAAATTGTCCTAGTTGCTATTTTTGTAAATTCAATCCCCATGCCTGAAATACATTCCTTCCTCATTCCTTAGAATTCCTAAGAATCACCTTATGCTACCTGGGACCTTTCCTGATCTCCTCATTTACTAATGCCTCTCCTCATCCTGCCAAAAAGAAAATTACTTTATATTTATTCTTAAATACTTCAAAGTTTACATGCTATTTTCTCTCACAAAATGTAAACTCTTTGAAGACAAGGACTATTCTACCCCCACCACCTAATATGTTCTCTAAAACTTTAAAATGCTAATTTACTGGGGTTGGCTAGGTGGCGCAATGGATAAAGCACCAGCCCTGGAGTCAGGAGTACCGTTCAAATCCAGTCTCAGACACTTAATAATTACCTAACCGTGTGGCCTTGGGCAAGCCACTTAACCCCATTGCCTTGCAAAAACCTAAAAAAAAAAAAAAATGCTTATTTATTGTTAAAAACTACTTGGCTTTTGGATTGAGCATAGCTTCAACTTGATGAACAACTTAGATATTACATTCCCTAGTTGGAATATACTTATTTTGTATATATTATATTCTTTTCTGTTATAACATTATATATTGTAATGATGTCTTCATATATTCTAATAAAACTTTACATTTAATTTCTGTAGGCTTAAAGAAAAAAGTTTGAGCCAGTTGAGACTCTTACATTATTGCAGTACCGCAAGGATCACATAGAGTACGCATCCTCTGCACACAAATCCTGTAGACCTTGTATAAATTCAAAGATCTGAAAGCATGCTAAATCACCGGGTCTATGAATGCAATGGGCAGGAACTGAGGAAATAAAACTAAAATGGTAGAAGTGCTCTAAGATAGCAATAGGCAGCAGATTTAATATGAAAAGTGATAAATGAAATAAGCAGCATGAGATTCACATTTTTGGACATAGTCAATATGGGGGTTTTGCATGAATATACTTATTTATTACAAGAGTTTTGTTTTTCTTTCTCTACCCACCCCCAATCAGGAGGAAAGTAAGGGAAAGAGAAAATAAATGCTGTATATTGAAAATAATATTTGGAGTTTATTATATTTGGAATTAAATTCCATTTAATACTCTAGATTAATTTGGACCTGGCCAGTGAGGGATTAATCAAAACTGTTTAGCACCAGGGCGGCTAGGTGGTGTAGTGGATAAAGCACTGGCATTGGAGTCAGGAGTACCTGGGTTCAAATCCGGTCCCAGACATTTAATAATTACCTAGCTGTGTGGCCTTGGGCAAGTCACTTAACCCCATTTGCCTTGTTAAAAAAAAAAACCTAAAACTGTTTAGCACCACCAAAGTGAAGTATTTTTAGTGGGGGATGAGCTTAGAGGCTTACAGTTTTATCGCCCTCTGGCGCTCAGTAAGGATACTGCAACCCTCTGATATACTTGTTTGCAAGATAATTAAAAATATGTCATGGTCCCTTTCTGCAGGCTTAAGGGAGATAGCATTCATGTGACATAATCAAAAGATCCCATATAAGAGGCCAATGTGATGCCAAGTGAGGAAGAGGAAGAAGGAAAAAGAGGAGGAGGAGGAGGAGGAAGAGGAAGGGGAGGAGGAGAAGGGAGAGGGGGAAGAGGAAGAGGAGGAAGAGAAATGAATGAAGAAAATCAGAGTAAATAAGTGGAGTTAAGATGAAGGACACAAGTAGAAGGGTTGGTCTTGGCAAAAAGAGAAAGGGGGATGATGCTGAAGTGATTTGAAACATAAAACAGAAGAGTTTGCAACAAATGACCTTTATTAAATGTAAGGGAATTTCTCAAGGAGTTTGGCTGAGAAAAGGAGAGACCTAAAATAATAGTTTGAAAGGATAGTGAAGATATCTTAAGAATGGAAAGACTTGTGGATAAAGCACCAGTCCTGGAGTCAGGAGTACTTGGGTTCAAATCCCATCTCAGACACTTAATAATTACCTAGCTGTGTGGCCTTGGGCAAGCCACTTAACCCCATTTGCCTTGCCAAAAAAAAAAAAACCTAAAAAAAAAAATAATGGAAAGACTTTATTTTTTTTTTTAGGTTTTTTCAAAGAACTCAGCAAAGCCCTCACATTAGTTCTCCTTGAACAACCTATACATCTCAGGCTAGTAATGCTGCCAAAAAAGGAAATAAGGTTAGTTGGCCTTGCCCTGTTCTAACCGAGTCATGATGGCTCTTTGTGAAAGCCAATATATATAAAGGATTCAAGATTTATCTCACTTATTAACCCCTTACACCTCCTACAGATGTTGCCAAGAATCAGAGACAAGATCTGTACCATAAAGTTCATAGTCTCTTTTCTCTTCCCTTTTTCAAAAATATTTACCCATTTCTAATTTTAGAATATCATCTAGTACAATATATCATCTAGTACACTCTTGCAAATTTGGAATTGGGATCCAAATTTCAATCTGAATACAGTAATACAAAAGTAGGGCTGTTTCTATGATTCAGTGTCTTTCCTGTTGTCTGAGATTTGTTAAGGTTTTTTTTAATTTTGATTTGTTAGTTTTCAAACATCATAGGCACCATCTATATACAATTTCTTTGTATAATTTTCTGGATACTTATTATTCATTTTGGTAAAACCTACTTTTGTACATAGTGATCCTCCCAAATCCCATTCCTCCAAAGAAAGTAACTCAATATTTGTGATCCTAATAGTAAAAAAGCCAGGAACTCAGTTCTGTTTCATAAGTAATTGTTAAATTTTCAGTGCAAGTATTTACACTTCAGAAATATTCAATTGCCAAAAAACAGGACCTGATTTATTTGTTTTATCAATTGCTAGACAAGAATTAATACACTTTGACAAAATACAGCACCCTTTCCTATTAAAAACACTATAAAGCAAAGGAATAAATGGAGTTTTCTTTAAAATGATAAGCAGAATCTATCTAAACCATCAATAAGCTTTATATGCAATAGGGATAATCTAGAAGCATTCCCAAAAAGATCAGGGTTGAAACAAGGATGTCCATTATCACCACTATTATTCAATTATTGCATTAGAAATGTTAGCTTTAACAATGAGGAGAAAAAGAAATTGAAGAAATTAGAATATGCAATGAAGAAACAAAACTCTCACTCTTTGCAGATGACTTGATGGTATGCTTAGAGAACCCTGGAAAATAACTAAAAAACTATTTGAAACAATTAACAACTTGAAAAAAGTAGCAGGATGTAAAATAAACTTATATAAATCATCAGCAATTCTGTATATTACCAGCAAAGCCCAACAACACCAAGAGCTAAAAAGAAATTCTATTTAAAGTAACGGTAGACAACAGAAAATACTTGGGAATCTACTCCCAAGAAAAAACATAGAAACCAAAATAATTACAAACTACTTTTCACACTAATAAAGTCCAATATAAATATTGGGAAAATATCAATTGCTCATGAATAGACCAAGATGATGTAATTAAAATGACAATTCTACCAAAACAAACTATCAAAAAAATATTTTACAGAGCTAGAAAAAAAAAAGAGTAATGAAATTCATCTGGAGAAACAAAAGGTCAAAAATATAGTGGGAATTAATCAAAAAAATGCAAAGGAAAGTGGCCTACCCTAAACCAGATTTAAAACCATATTATAAAAAAGTAATCTTCAAAACTATCTGATACTAGTTAAGAAATAGAGTAGTGGAACAGAGAAATAGATTAGAAACCAAAAAAAAGTAGTAAATGACTATAGTACTCTACTGTTTGATAAACCCAATTACTTGAATTTCTGGGATAAGAACTCACTATTTGACAAAAACTGAAGGAAAAATGGAAAGTAGCCTGGTAGAAAGTAGGCATAGACCCACATCTCATACCCTATAGTAAGGTAACAACAAAATAAGTTCAGAATTTAGACAAAAAGGATGATATCATAAGCCAATTAGGAGAACATGGAATAGTTTATCTATCAAAGAGGGGAGGAGTTTATGACCAAACAAGAAATAGAGAACATTATAAAATGCAAAATGGAAATTTTGATTACATTAAATTAAAAAGTTTATACACAGATAAAACCAATGCAACCAAAATTAGAAGGAATGCAGAAAACCAGGAAGCAATTTTCACAGCTTGTGTTTCTGATAAAGAATTCATTTCTAGGGCAGCTAGGTGGCACAGTGGATAGAGCACCAGCCCTGGAGTCAAGAGTACCTGAGTTCAAACCATGCCTCAGACACTTAATAATTACCTAGCTGTGTGGCCTTGGGCAAGCCACTTAACCCCATTGCCTTGCAAAAATCTAAAAAAAAAATAAAAACTCATTTCTAAAATATATTGAGAATTAAATCACATTTATAAGAATACAAATCATTCCCCATTTGACAAATGGCCAGAGGATTAAAAACAGGCAGTTTTCAAATGAAGAAATTAAAGCTATCTATATTCATTTGAAAAATGCACTACATCATTATTGATTAGAGAAATACAAATTAAAACAACAAATTAAAAAAAACTTCACACCTATTAGACTGGCTAAAATACCAATAAAGAAAAATGATCAATGTTGAAGAGGATGTGAGAAAACTGAGACACTAATGAACTGATGGTGGAGCTGGGAACTACTAGGTCAGTATCCCAAAGAAATCATAAAAAAGGGAAAAGGACCCACCAATACAAAATTATTTATAGCAGCTTTTGCAAGGAATGAGAAATTGAGGGAATGCCCGTTGGTCAAAAAAATTATGGTATTTGACTGTGGGAATTGTTCTATTGTTATTTGTCCTTTGTTCTCGAAGAAAATCATGACATCAGGGAAGTGATACCATAACAAGCATGTAAATTGGATTTGACCGAAGGGGCGTGCTAAGCCGCCAGCCTCACTTTCTCCCCTAGAGTCATCAGGGTCCAACGGTCAGATATGAATCAGGACCCCTGGATGCAGGGCCTAAGGTTACACAACTAGTGTCAAGTGTCTGAGATCAGACTCAAACGTGGGTCCTCCTAACGCCAAGTCATTCAGAAAAGTCTGGAGAGACTTGCATGATAATGATGACATTTGTCCTTCATTATCAAAGAAGATCATAACACCAGGGAGGTGATTCCAAGACAAGCAAATGAACTGGATTTGGGGGGGGGGGGTGCTGTGCCAAGCCACCAGACTCACTTTCTCCTCCCAAGTCATCTAGGTCCAGTGGCCAGACATGAATCAGGACAACTGGAGGTGGTCCTGGATGAGAGGCAGTCAAGGTTAAGTGACTTGCCCAAGGTCACACAGCTAGTAAGTGGCAAGTATCTGAGGCTGAATTGGAAGTTTCAATTTTGTCTTTGTCCCCTTAAAACCTTTTCTCTTCCAAGGGACATTTGGATATTTTTAACATCATTCTAGAACGATACAAAATTTTCAGCTAAAAAAATGAGCCTGCCATATTTGGTGAAACATTTAATAATTCACCTTTAAAAGGGTCCTAGATGTACCCTATAATTTATTGAATTTGGAGTCTCCTTGTGGTTGCCATGGCAGCGCCAGGCTAGATGATTTCATCCCTCTTATATAATCTCTGCAAATGTTTGATGATTTATTGATGAGTTATTGAAAGGGCCTTTCTCTGAGTAGTGCAAGCTGATGGAGAGCAGGGGTTGCTTCAGTTTTATCTATTCCTATCAGAGTCCACAAAAGCATGCATACAGTGGAGGCTTAATAAATGCCTAATGCTGAAATGCAGGGCTAGAAGACCAGCCTCTGTCTCCCCCACAGCCAGGAGGAAGATGTTCTGTTCATCCGGACCCGCTCCGCTTCCACACACCCGAGTCAGCCACTCTTCCTGTTGCGCCTGCGCTAACTCCTCTCCTGGCCCCGCCCCCGACTGTAAGGTTTCCAGAAGACCCGCAAGAGGGCGCAATAGAAAACCCCTGCGGGCTCCGCGCCTCTATCGTCTGTAGCGGTACGAGAGCAGCATGCCCCGGAAGTGGTCGGCCTCCGGAGCCCAGAGCTTCCGGGGCGGGGGTGGGAGGCTGAGGTGACCCGAGGAGCCGAAGCCGAGGCCGAGGCCGAGGCCTCAGAGGCGGCCATGGGTGCTCACCTGACTCGGCGTTACCTCGGGGACGCGGAGGTAGAGCCCGACCCGTTGCGTATGCCCTCCTTCCCCCCGAAATATGGCTTCCCGGAACGCAAAGAGCGAGGTAAGAGCAGCGGCTGGGGCTGGGGGCATTCGGGCAAGGGCACCCATGGGCTAGTGCGCAGGCGCCGGGCAAAGCCGGGGATGCTGCTGGGGAAGGGAGTAAGGGGGGCATCTGCGTGAATCCCCGACTTGGCCACTTTTACTTCCGTGACCTTGGGCGAATCGCCCTCCTTCTCTAGCGAGTATGTCCCCTGTAAAGAGAGGGGCGTGGGGGGCGGCTAGAGCACCGGCCCTGGAGTCGAGGACCCGAGTTCAAATTCAGCCTCAGCCACTTCATAATCACCTAGCTGGGTGGCCTTGGGCAAGCCGCTTAACCTCATTGCCTTGCAAAAAAAAAAAAAAAAAACTAAAAAAAAAAAAAGAGGGGCTTGGACCGGATCAGCCCCATTTTACAGTAGGAGAAACTGAGGAAGTGACTTATCCAGAATCACACAGCTAGTAATTAAAATGTTTTGACAGCCGATATTGTGCTGCACAAGCTAAATTACCTCCCCTGTTCCTTCAAACGATACGAATGGCTTCACCTGGCTTGATCGCTCTTCAGTTTATCACTGTCTTTTCTAAAATTGCTCAGAATAGGTTTGATAATTCATACATATATAAGATGCTTTATATGTAAATTATCTCATTCATCACCTTGTGGAATGGTGAAAGGTCATTATCTTTCCTTGTTCTCATTTCAGATGAGGAAACTTAGATTTATAGGGATTAAGTGGCTTGACCCAGAACACAGAGGGACAAAGGTGGGATTCAAGCTCCGCTTGAACTGAATGCAGTAGCCCAGAAGTGAGATGATTAAAGATAGAACTCAAATTCAGCCTCTTACCTCTCTTAAAGCCGCCATTTAAAAGACCCAGTAACCTAGTCAAAGACGGCAGACTCTCAATGCAATCTGATGGGCTTTTTGTTGTTTTGTTTTACTGTCCATATCACTCCTTTGCAGTTACCCAAAACCTACATGTTTTTCCCCAAACCATCTAGCCAATTCTCTACTGGCTTATACTTAAAAGTTGAGGGGTCTTAAATCTAGCTATAAAACTTTTGCATTTATCTTTATTAAATTCCATCTTATTACGTATAATCCAGCTTCATAGAACTTTTTGGACATTGACTGCTATCCAACATGTTGGTATTCCCACCTAGTTTCATATCATTCATATCATTCATTTAATAAGTATCCCTCTATGCAAGTTATCGATAGTATCATTGAAGATGATGTCCCAAAACATCCCATTGCAGCCCACCCTCCAAGTTTTTTAAATACAGTTACAAGTCAACCTGTTGATGTCACTTTACTAACATCTGTCTCTTCCACAAGGATGGCAACAGAGATGTTGACCAAAACTCAGCTCAAACCCGAGTTTGTCCCTTAAGATGAGGTTACTTTTGAATGTTTCTTCTCTTTAATGTTTTGGAATTTTTCTACCACCCTAAGTTTCCAGGTTTTATGCTTTTTCCATTTTTGAAAATTCTGACATTTGCACTTCTTCAGTTCTGTGGCAGTTCTCTTGTCCTCTAAGATCTAAAAAGTTCACCAACAGAAACTGATGGTTTTGCATATCCTGATATGTGTGTGTGTGCACGTGTCTATTATCTAGATGTATGTGTGTGTGTGTGTATATATATATATATCCATATCTAGATATAGATGTAGTTAATGTGACCATACCTAGTGCAGCTAGTGAAGTAGGTCTTCGATCTTGTGTTTCTAATCCCTGTTAATACTTTTGAGTCTGTTCTGGGTCCGAAGATTCCCCAGACACAAATAGGAAGTCAGTCCCATTTTCCACAACTCATGAACCTTCAGTAGTACTCCACTCCACCAATTTTAACTTTCTGAAAGCCCTCTTTTGCTTCAGTATATTCTGAACAAAGAAGTGGTCTGATAAGGGCATAATTCAATGTTACTGTAGTATCACCCAGCCACTTACTGGCCAACACTGTTCAAGTATTGTACCATTTTCTTTATTCATCCATCCCCTACCCTTGGTTCTATCTTGTTTTTAAAAAGTGCACAGTGGTCTCTTCAGACAGCTCCTTCTTTCTTCCCTCCCCCCCAGAATTTTTATTTTAATTCTCTGGCCTACTCAGATCTCCTTTAAAATCTCTCCTAGCATCTAGAGAGCATCTAACTACTAATGGTTTTTCTACTTTCTGACTGATTCTATGGTAAAGAAGTTGCTTCCCCAAAAGTTCCTATCATTTCTGTTTCCACAGCCAGTGCCTCCTTATTGGGTGTAGAACAATTCTACCACTGACTTTGGGGGGGGGGTAGATTCCAGTTTGCTGCCCCAAGTGAGGGAGGGGATTTGGTATATTGGCAGCAATAGTCAGTGAAGTTTCCAGGAAATAGGGGAAGAGGGCTTTGGATCAAGAAATGAGAGACTGGAGCAAGACTCCAAGCTAAAGCCTTTATCCTCGTTTTCCAATGAATGTAGTCATGGTGGCCACCCAGCAGGAAATGAGTGATGCCCAGCTGACACTGGAACAACGGGATTACTGTGCACACCATCTCATTCGCTTCCTCAAGTGTAAGCGGGACAGCTTTCCCAATTTCCTGGCCTGTGGCCATGAGAAGCACATCTGGGACCTCTGCCAGCACCAGGAGTAAGCTTTATTGCCGTTATACCCCAAGCCCACCCTCATATCTCCCACATGTGCCTTCTTAGTTCAACCCATTCTTTCTACTCCCCTACCCCACCCCTCCTCATCTCATGCTGGAAACAGGCCCAGCTCACATTCCCACACCCCCAAGGAAAGGAGTGAAGTTTTGTTCCACCTTTCGCATCATACACTAAGTACAGATAGCTCTCATCCCTTCTTTGCACTTCCTTATCCTCCCTCAAAAACCCGTTATACTGCACTGAGCACCAGGAGTAAGTCCCTGGCTCCCCACCTCCCATATTCTGTGAGGATGTCATGAATCATAATATGTATAGGGAAGAGGGACATCATTGAAATCAACTTAAAGCTCAAAGAGGAGGAAATGGGGCCCAGAATGTGAAGGACCCCAGCTGTCAGGCTTGTCAGTTTGAATTTGATGCTTTGGATTAATGGGAGCCATTCCTGCACAGAGAAGTGATGTGATCACAGCTGTGATTTAGGGAGGCCACTGGTAGTGTGTGTTGAAGAGGCACTGGAAGAGGAGACTAGGTATAGTGGAAACTTTATCAGTAACCTAGGTGAGAGAGCCAACACCCAAACCAGAAGCATTAATAATGTAGATAGAAATTACTGGATCCAGCTAAATCTGAAATAACCAATACTTCATGTAGGTAGGACCATTAACAGGAATCTTTTAATCTTGACAGATTAAAACTTTGCCCATGTTGTTGAAGCTCTGGTAGATCCTAGAGTTGATGCCCAGGAGCTGGCAAATCCCAAACATAACATCAAGATTAGACATGAGAGACTGGGAAATTCCATTCCTAGCAAATCTAGCTTATAAAATGGCATGCTTGATTCCCCTTCCCCAACACAAAGAACCTATGCTCAGGGATGGCTTGGGAGACACTGCCAAACAATGAACAGCTTTTGGGAGCCCCAGTTCTGCCAGGCTTAGGTGAAGTCGAACCCAATAGGAATGAGAGGATGTCTTCTTGGAAATGGGAGGGGCCTTCTTTGTTAGTCTTACAGGTATCCATGATCCTAAGGATAGTCAGCCAGGCTTAAGGGGAGGCACTAGAAAATATATCTTCCTCTTCCTCCGCTTAACAGCCTTTTCTTGTTTCAGTACCAGCCCAACTCTGAAGAATGTTGGTTCCTGAATTCCCCAACATATCCTAGGAATGGCTGTCATACAAAGGACAGATACTACACTAACAGGCCCCAAAGTGGGAGGGGGGGGGATCTTCTACCTTGCTTCTCGAAACGAATGGGATGATTGGGAGAGGGAGGTTTTAACTGATTAGTTGGGGGACATTGGCAATTTGTGAGCCTAAAGATGAAGAGAACTCAATAATTCTGACACTCCCATCTTTCTTCTAGCTATGTGAGCCGCATGAAAGAGTTTGAGAGGGAACGGCGTTTGCTGGCACGACAGAAACGGCGGGCAAAGAGTGAATCTTCAGAGTGAAAATAGCCACAATTGTTCTACAACCCCAACTCTATTCCCATAACCATGTACCAGCTGAATAAATAAACAGTTTTGACCTTCCAGGCCCACTCCAAGGCCTATGTTTGCCATTACAAGTACCATCCATCTGTACACCAGGGGCCTCAGGTCTCCCTGATTAGCCCTCACCCCCAGTTGCTGACACCTTTTGGGAGAACACAGTGGATTGACACAGGGTATGGATGGCCCCTGAAGCCTGAGCTCTCTCGCTATATGCCATGATTAGAGGAGCTTTTCCATGTTTTTTTGTATCTTTTAAACTTCCTCAAGCTGGGTGGGCATCCTGTTTGCTGGATAATGCTTCTGTGCAATATTATCTAAAGCTATATATAGACTGCAGTCACACAATTAGTTGTGTGTAAATACCCACAATGATGAAGCTATTAAAGTATAATTCACCAAGTTTGGGCTTATGCTTGCCTCAACATTAGGGTCTATTTAAGCTCCAAACCAGACCCTTCCACAGTGTATTCCACCAAAGAATCACCCAGAGCTCCTGGAATTAGAATATGTTTATTCCTGTAGCCAGAAAACAAGACCTAAGACCAGTATCCCTCCTGCAGAGCCCATGTTATGTTTGAGTCAGGAAAAAGGGAGGGCCAAACCCTCTGCCCAGGCAACCGCAGACCTGGCTCTAGGTCAGTGATGGAGGAAGAAGAGGGGTGGGAAGTCCTGGGCCCCTCCCCCAAGGGGGGGCACAAAAGCAAGGGCTGAGAAGCTGCCCAAAGGTAATTACAAATGGGAGAGGCCATTCCAAAACGGCATTTACAGAAGGAAGGGGATAATTGGAGAGCGTAGTGGGGGGTAATCCCGGAATTCTTTCAGGTAGCTTCGATGCTTCCCTTTGGCCCAGATGGTCATTTGGATGAAGCCCACAAGGGAGAAGAGAGCCACTGTGGAGAAAAGAGAGGTAGGAAGATGAATTTCCCTTCCTCTGATGTTACTTGAAGGTCCTTTTAGTTATCTTGGAATTTAGAGCCAGGAAGATTTTTAGTTCTCCCTATCTGATACAGCCCCATTCCCCCTCCATTTCACAGATGAGGAAACAAGGTAAGCAAAGTAATTACCAACCACACAAAGGCAATGAGTTCTCAAAACCCAGGTCCTCTGCCTCCTAAATCTAGTCTTTCTTTCAGGAGTGAGTGGAAAGACCAAATGCTAAGGTTTTCTTTGTTCCCCAGGCCTGGCCCGAGTTTCTCCAAAGGGTACAGAAGAAGGTTAGGAGACTCACCTGGGAGGCACTGGGTCATGATGGCAAATCCAATCCAGGATCCCACCTATAGAAGAAAAAGGGTACAGTTAAGACCTGGTACCCTACTCAACATAAACCCCTCCAGGTGGAGGCTAACTGAAATGGGAGTGACCTCTAGACCTGCCCATCCTCCAACATAACTGGAGCTCTTGGTTCCTAAAGCAGGCTAGAAAATCTAGGTCTGATTAAGGCCACAGGAGAGAAGGGGAATGGATAGTTTGCTCCTGATTTCATGAGGTAAACTAAGGATGCTGGCAGTAGTGTCCTGAGTACAATTCACAGAGGGGTCAACAAACTGAAGGGGAGAAGATCTTACTTCATATGTGTAATTAGGACATGACACCAATAAGAAGAGCCATGTGAAGGGATTCTTGGTTGGATAAGGTATCTTCCGGGTCTTGGAACCTGCAAGAAAGTGGGTGAATATCAACATTATATACTCTCAGCCCTAGAGATTTAAAACTTGAAGGGCCCATTGGAGATCATCCAGTTCAGCCCCACTTATTTTACAGATTTGGCAAAGAGACCCACAGAGGTTATGGGATTTATCTGAAGTCACAAAGGTAGCAGAAAATGCTGCTCACATTCTCTTAACTATGTTCAGAGCCCCAATAAACAATCTGTTGAACCTGTAGGCACCTACTATGTGCAGACACAACCAGCACAGACCCATTTTCTATGACCTTCAGCACTCACCTGCTGGGCGCAGATTCCTCAGAGCGATGTGAATGGAGAAGTTACCTAGCTGGCAGAGCTGGGAGAGGACCATAATTAGACAAGGTCCTAGCCTCCAAACTACCCCCTCCAGATGGATTTCCCCCCACCACCACCACCACCACCACCAACCCCATCCCCACAATCCAAAATACACTCCACATCCAAGGGTCCCCTTACCACAAAAATGCCAAGTGCTAGTTTCACCTGCTGACCACCATATGCTTAGCGGAGAAGAGAACACAAGAAAAGGATGAATGTCAGCTGAAGGAACCGGCAGATCCCCAAGGGTCCCCAGGGACAGTGCAAGGACTTGACTACTCACTTGGGGGAGTATAGAGAGGGTGGTTGATATAATAGGCCATCCAAGCAGCAAAGCCCCAATAGTAAGTACAGTTCTGAAAAATAGAAGAGAGAAAAATGGGTAAGAACACTTGGAACTTCAGTTCTCTAAGTAAATCTCAATTCATCTATAAAATATGGCTAGCAATTCTTGTACTACCTCCCTCAAGCTTATTGTGAAAAGAGTATAAGCCTTAGAGAAGGCAAGACATTTGTCCCATTTAGTGTCAGAAGGACCATGCAAACCCCGTGGGCCAGACTGACGGTCAGCTGGAACTCAAGCCACTTGACTATTTCCTAGAGTCCCCATCCCCCACACTGCCCACTCCTATGGACACAACAACAATGTGAGCACATTTGGGGGGGGGGGAGGCTGCCAGTACCCCAGAGGCGGCTCCTCCTCCAACTATCAGGAGGTTCTCTCTGATACCAAGTCCTAATAAGCCCCATTACTCACTCCTGGATTTCCCTATGAGACTAAACAGAATCAGTCTGATTTCTCTTCCACATGACAGCCCTTCAAATGAGTGAAGACACTTATAAAGCCCCATCCTTTCAACCCATTTTCATATTAAAGGCCCATGGCCATGTTGGTTGCACAATATTCCAATTGGGAATGTGGCCAATGGGAATGTAAATGGGACTGTCACCTCATTTTTCTAAGTTATGCTTTGGTTAATGCATTCCAAGATTACAACAGCTTTTGCATATCACACCAGAGCACTAGATAGCCAGGCCTGCAAGCCAGGCAAGTCGAAAAACTATCTTCCCGAGTTCAAATCTGGTCTCAGACATACTAGCTGTGTGATTCTGGACAAGTCATCTAACCCTCTGTCAAATGAGCTGGAGAAGGAAATGACAAACCATTTCAGAATCTTTGCCAAGAAAACCCCAAATAGGGTCACAGAGTCAGACACAACTGACCAACAGCTCAACAATGACAACAAATTGTTGGTTTATGTTGAGTTTATAGTTCACTAAATTCCCTGCCCTATTTCAGTCAGGCTCTCACCCAAACATGCCTCCCCAGATTATGCTTGTAAAAATAATTATACCACAATGCATTCTCAAAAAATTAAAATACAATTATATATCATTTTAAGATTTTTAAAGACCATTTTCCTCACAATAGCACTGCGAAATGGATAGTTTCATATATTATTTTTCTTTTGCAAGGCAATGGGGTTAAATGGCTTGCCCAAGGCCACACAACCAAGTAATTATTAAGTGTCTGAAGCTGGATTTGAACTGAGGTACTCCTGACTCCAGGGCCAGTGCTCTATCCACTGTGCCACCTAGCTGCCCCCGAGTTTCATAATTTTTTTTTTTTTAGTTTTTGCAAGGCAATGGGGTTTAAGTGGCTTGCCCAAGGCCACACAGCTAGGTAATTATTATGTGGTCTGAGGCCAGATTTGAACTCAGGTACTCCTGACTCCAGGGCTGGTGCTCTATCCACTGCGCCACTTAGCCGCCCCTATATATTATTGACATTTTATAGATGAAGAAGGCAAGAGCTAAAGAGACTGTGACTTCCTAAGGGTCCCTAAGGACATGACACAGGATTAAAGCTACATCTCTCCTAACAATTACCTTATGTTGCATAAATGCAGCCCCTCTAATAAATCCCATATTGATCTAGAGCCCAAGGAAGTCAGCTCAGCAGTGGAAAGAGAAGCAAATGGCAGACTGATGGTCTCATAAATTCCAACAATAGGATCCAAGTCAGCAAAGTAATGCTGCCTCAAGTCTGGGGAGGAATAAGGTCAGGCTCTTCCTATGGACCTACAGAGCTATAACAAAATTTCAGGCTTGATTTAACATAGTCAGCAGCCCAGGCAGCCTCAGGGAGCTTCAGGGCAACATGTGAGTCACCAAATTGAGTAAGATCACCGTCAACTGAAAGATTATTCTCCAACGTGGTAGGATTGCTATTCAGCCACCTGAAATATGAAGCCTTCTCATGCCAGACAGAGTCAAGGCACAGAATCAGTGCTCAACCCCTTCCTTCTTCCCTCCACCTACCAAGGGCTTACCTTGAAGATATTACGCAAGGGCATCGTCCCATGAGAGAAACGGTGAACAAATAGCGTCTCCAATAAGCGTTTGATGTAGTGGAATGAGTGACAAATACAGGCAAGACTGGAAGAGGAAAGAGGAATAGTTCTTAACTCTAGGCTTCCCCACCACCACCAATGTAATCACAACAGGGGGAAAAAAAAACACAACTGGAAGGGATCTCTGAAACCATGAGAATCATAGGATCAGAGCCAGACAGAATCTTGGAGATTTCTAGTCCAACCTCCTTATTTTACAGATAAGGAACTGAAGACCAATAGATAAGATTTTCCTAAGGTACCAAAAGTAGCTGTAAGAGGGAGAGCTGGATTGGAAGTCAAGACTAACTCTAAACCCACTCCCCTGCAGCATGGCCTCTCCAATAATGTCATCCAGAAAACCTGTTCCCAAGCAGGAAGCCCTTTGTCCAACTGCCCCAACAAGTTCACATCCAGACCCTTTCCAAAGCCCTCCAGTAATGGGAGTGGAAAACCAGGGACAATAGGGATGTGGCAGAGCTGGAAAAATGTTCTCCTCTCATCGGAAATGGCTCAGGAATGAAATGACATGCACACTTAATAGGGTGAGGAAATCTATCTTGCCCTGGAGAAGGATGGGAGGAAAGGGATGGGATAACGGGGAATGGGGGGAGGGGGGAGGGAAGGTGGGGAATAGGTGATAGAAGAGATGGAAGATCGAGGGAGAGGGTACTCAGATTCAGCACACTTTTGCACAGGGCCAGGATGAAAGGAGACAGAGAATAGAACAAATGAGAGGGGGAATAAATAGAGTGGAGATAGCAACTGAGGGAAAAGTACTGAAGCAACTTCTCAGGTGGACTTAGGATAAAGAAAGCAACTCACCCCAGAGACAGTCATTGAAATCTGAACACAGACTGAAGTTCAATTTTTTTTTCTCTCTCTCTATTCTTGAGGTTTCTCATCTTCTTGGGGGGGGGGGGTATGTTTATTCTTATGTTTACTCTTATAACACATCTAATTTACATCAATGTATTGTATGGTATGGTATGGAAACAATGAAGAAACTGTCAAGACAGTCTCTTCTGGGGGGAGGGAGGAGGGGGAAAAATTGTAGAATTCAGAGCCTTGCAAAAAATGGGTACATATTACTATTGTATAGAACTGGAAAACAAATAAAATATTAAACTCAAAAAAAATAAAATCTGTATATTTTCCACAAAAAAAAGAAAAATGTTCTTGAGTTAGTCTCACTCCCCTGTCAAAAAGTCATACTTACTGAACCACAGTGTGCCGACTAGATGTGAAGTCATACTTGTGACCATAGATGAAGGGTACCCGGAAGTAGAATAGTAGGTAAATGAGGAGAGGGCCTGCATATTCTGTCAGGAATACCTGGTCAGTGAGGGATATAAGTAAATGGAAGGAACAGAAGAAAGTCATATATATTGGGGCAGGGCCTTCAGGGGGAAAGGGCCTGGATCTCACCGTCACCCAGCTGATTTGGGCTCCCAGATCTCGGAAGTAAAATGTGGCTGTGGTCCCCACAGGCAGATTTTGTAGAATGTCCTCATCTTTCAAGGACTTGCCCTCTGTATGAGAAAAGGGGGAGAAGAGTTAGATAAGTAAAGGAGAGAGAGGGACTCACAAGGATTCTCACGAGTGTTTGATGAGACCTCTATCCCAACACTGTAATGAATGAGAAAGTTTTAGTCCTCAAGAGTTTGAGGGCAGGAGAAGATGAGTTCGGTTCCCTTTAAAAGTGTTTTACTCACTAGGATCTAGTCGCAGGGACTGTCGGGCAGCATACCATTGTGGATCTAGAGAAAGAAAAAAGTACAGAAGATAGAAGACCCTGTCCTGGTAATCTATCACCCTCAGGGAATATGGCCTTAAAGTTAGTCCACTAAACATTATCATAACAACACACATCCCACCCCAGTCAACTGGCCAAGCTCTCTCCCCTCTGGTGCTTAAGCTCCAGAGATACCATCCTATCAGGGAAACATTCTCTAATAGGAAAAAAAGAAACATCCCTTTTGTTGGTACAATTCTCAATGCTTCCCTCATCAACAATTTATTCTTTTGCTTAAATGTGGAGTATTTCAAGTCAATCCAACAAGTGTTTTGAAGATTCACATATTCATTTCTGTATTTACTTAATGAACATTGTTCTACAATACCACAATAGATATCATGAAAGTAAGAAATGTCATAAAAATGATACTGCCAAATTACTAATGACACAGGAGGGAGCTCTCAACAACCAAGAACGAAAATCATTTTCACAGTAAGAATAGGACTTTGGTTTGTTTTTTCTTTTGTTAGTTTGCTCCTTTTCCATTGACATTGGTGTCCTCTAACTCCTGTTCTTGGTTCCCGGCTCCAGCCTAGCCTAAATGCCCCAAAGGCTGGCAATATCTAGCCCATACCAAGAAAAGAAGCTTAAGAAAGGTCAATGAGGAGGAGTAAACCCACAAAGCTCTAAACTCAGTGCTTCCCATCAATTTTCCTCCTCTATAATTAGACACCAACAGAAAGGGAAGAGCAGTTTCTTAGAGGGTCTTGGTTTCCTCATCGATAAAATGAGGAATTGGAACTGGATGACTAGATGGGCCCTTATCCAGGTCTGAAAGTTATTCTGTGAGATTCCTGGGAGGTCCAATGCCCCCCTCTGGAGTCAAGATACATACGTGATTTTGTGAAGAGGTTCTTGATCTCAGCAATGGTGGCATTGGGTTCCACCTGGGAAGAAGTGCACCAGGGGAAGTGTTAGCTCTGGCATGAGGGCAGTCCCAGGAGCCAGGATCTCACACCTCTTCTTGGGTGAGTTAGTTGGAGGTTGGGGGTAGGGGAAGGGCAAAATAAAGGGGGTTTTTCCAATGTAAAGATTATCATACCTCCTTCTGTGGGGGGGGGGGGAGGGGGAGGGAAAGGAGGGTAGGAGGAAATGTGTAAAATTCAAAACCTTACCAAAAGATTATCTATCAAAAAATGATAGATAAAAATTACTATTGTATATAACTGGAAAACAAAATATTTGTATAAAAAATAAAGGGGGTTTCTCTATGCTAGAGGAAAGGATGGAGAGCAAAGGGAAAGGGAATGTTTCCTGGTGGAAGGGTGCTAGCTAAAGCTACCAGCACCACTACCCCAGCCCACTCCCCCAGGTTATGCTGTCAGGAAGGTATTCTATAGCAGAATATAAGAGTACTTTGCCCTCCTCAAGGCAGTAAATACTGAATGGGAGAAATCATTAAGTCTCAAAAGAAAAACTCAGGAAATGACATTTATAAGGTGACAACAGGTCTATTTAGAGTCAGCAAAAATCATGATAGGTAGGAATCCTGAAGTACATGACTGAGAAAAAATTTGGACAAGTCCTTCTATTTCCCATCCTAAGGATCTGCCCTTGGAATTTTCCTCACTCAGCTTCCTCCCACAAAGGCCTAAAAGGAAACACAGAGAATCTTACTCTTCCCAAACTAGAAGCTCAGGGGAGAAAGGGACATAGAGGGAGATTCCCATCAGACCTTCCCTGTCTTAGGCAAGGTTATACTATTAAACTATTATAGCCATTACTGTAAGAAAGAGAGAAAATCTCCCTTTGAGGAAACAGACCCTCAAAGATATGAGGAACAGGCACTAAGCAGGCAAGCAAACACCTGCAGGTGGCAGACTTGCCACAGACCAGACTCTCAGAATGGTGAAGAAGCCCCAAACCCTTCAACCAACAGGGGAGAATCTGTCCAAGACACAGCTGTCAGAAGGGATTTAAAGGTGTGAAAGCTCTGGGTAAAGGCTGATAGAGAGAGCTAAACACCTCAGGAGACACAGGACTCCATAGATCCAATAGAAAATGGCTTTTGAGATTCAAGAAGTTAGGTTTTCCTTAAGATCCAGATCACTATGTGAGCCTTTAACCTATACTGAAACCATTTCCTCTTCCTCCTGACAAATAACAGAAATCAGTCAAACCAAATCCTCACTCAAGGTTTAAAAGAGAAGATGAAAGTGATTATCTGTAATTTTGTGCTCATCTCCTCTTTCCCAGAGTTCAAAAGAGCTCCAGGAGCAGTACACATACCAATCATATCAAGGGGTTTAGACCCATTTTCCAGATGGGAAATGGGAGGCAGAGTCTCTTAGCTGGTCTACTTGACCCCCACCATGAGGGGTCAAGCCTACTAAATACTCCAAAGAGATAGGGATGGGTATTTGAAACCAACAAACAACACTAAGTACCCACAATGAGCACAGTAGAAGGCTGCAGCAAAGTCAGTCTGGAGAGGCAAATATGGCCTAAAGGAGAGATGATGGGGTTTTGGGTCAAAAGATCAGGGTTCAAATTCACCACTACAAAATGGTGACCTTGGAAAAGGAATTACTTAATTTGTTTAAGTCCCAAACTTCCTCAACTATAAAATGAAGGGATTAGACTAGATGATCTATGAGGTTCTTCATTCTTTAAATTCTATGATCCTTTGACTTGTCTGTACCCAACTTCACCCACTCCTATGGTCATACACACACCACAATGAAGGGCTACTCTTGATAGAGATGTGGCATGATTATTCTACATATAAGGCAAGAGTGAAATCTCCAATTTATGTTTCTACTTAAATTGCATCTTCTCTAAGATTCTCCCCCTCCCCCTGACCCACACATTGTCCTGCCAGTTTGATCTCTTACTTTTTCCTAGAGTCAATATAGGGAATGGGCATGTAGGGTGCAAGGAGGAAAGTATAAGAGAAACAAGAAAAGATGCAGAGGAGCGTGCTGCAGCTGAGACTGGGCTAGAATACCCAGGGTTCCCAAGACACCCACCAAATAGGTCCCAGCAGTCACTCAAGAAAAAGGAGTCTTTACCTTATCCAGGAAACACAGCTTCTCCCTTGTCTTGGCATCCAGAATCTCCACCTCAAAGAAGAGAACAGCTTTTTTGGGTTTCTTGGCTTTTGGTGGGACAGGTCGGGGCAGGCTATTTATGTTGGGGGCCATCACCTGACTGGCCTCTCGGGCCACCATGTTCATATCCATGTTGTTAAGTCTCTCCACTCTCTGCCACTGGGGAGTGCTCTTAGGCAGATCTACTCCCAAAAGTATTGGGGAGGGGGTTGAGGTGTGGCTCCAGCTGCTAAACCCAGATACCAATCAGCTTTTCAAATCAGACCCCCAAACCAATCTTCCCTGCTCGGAAATGCCTCCTGTATGACCCAGCTTCTAGAGTCTGATCAAAT
Organism: Macrotis lagotis; assembly: GCF_037893015.1. NCBI lineage: Eukaryota > Metazoa > Chordata > Mammalia > Peramelemorphia > Peramelidae > Macrotis > Macrotis lagotis. The sequence continues at coordinate 628,721,489 of NC_133666.1, read as the reverse complement.
TCTGCCACGGTGCTGGGAAGAGAGCTGGTCCCTGATCTCAGCACTGCCAACTCTCCTCCCAGATGTAATCTGATCATGCTTAGAGATGGACCATTACTGTTTCCAGCTAAATATAAAATGCAGCTCTGATAAGTTCCAAGGCCCTCTTTTTGAGGAAACTCCCCCCCCCACAAAGAATGGGATGGTTCCTGTGCCTCCAAAGCAGCCTTTGGACTTGGGAATGGGGCAGGTGAGGAAAAAGGTTTAGTATACCATAGAGACCTAAATGTGCCATAAGCATACTCCTTTTTGATTGCCAAGGCAGACTCTATTATATCCAGGCTGAGACATCAGGTAGTTTAAAAAGTACTATCCTGTTCTTGCCAATGGTTGCTACCCAGTCTCACAGAATGGGAAAATAAAAAGTCAGGTGCACAAGAACAGAATTTGGGCAAATAGAAAGAATGCCAGATGTGAAATAGGACCCCCCACACACACCTCCCGACACTTCTGAGCCACCCATCTTACACAAATTGCTTAACTTCTCAATTTCTTTACCCCAAACTATTAGACAGGAATTAGACAGGAATATCTCTACATCAATGATCTTATGCTCAATCTCTGAACTTCATCTGGAACCTGATGCACTCTCTACTCTCCACCCTCAAGTCTCTGCTTGCACCCTGTTTCATCCTCTCATGGCTGCTTATGGGATCAGGATTCAAGCTGCAGGGCCAGACAAGGGGTGGGAAGTTGGAGCAGAAGCCAAAGCTCTCCCAGCTGCTGAGAAATCCCAGCTATTCTGAGAGTCTTTGAGATGACAGAATCCATTTCCCCTTCAGCTCCAACAGACACTCTGGATTATTTTCCTTGAGGATTTATGCTCCCAAGAAGGTGACAGATTCCTGTAATCACAGGTCAGAGACACTCTTTACATAGAAGGAAGAAATAGGAAATGTCAAACACAAATCAACCTGAGCAGGAAGGTTTAACTAAATAATCAATCTCCTTCCTTAAAGAGTCCAAACAATTAGGGGCAGCTAGCTGGCACAGTGGATAGAGCACCAGACCTGGAGTCAGGAGCACATATGGGTTCAAATCCAGTCTCAGACACTTAATAATGACCTAGCTGTGTGGCTGTGGGCAAGCCACTTAACCCCACTGCCTAGCAAAAAAAAAAAAAAAAGTTAAAAAAAAAAGGAGCCCAAACAAGACTAAAATCAAAGGCAACATGAGGGTAGCAAAAAGTACCCTCAACTTGAAAGTCAGAGGAGATTTAAGTTTGAATCCCACCTCTAACCAGTTGTAGTCAAGTCAACCTCTTTGAGGCTGTTTTCTCATGTGAAAAATGACAATTATATTTATTATTTGCACTACCTAAACTCACAAGATTGTTTTAAGAAAAGTTAGTCCTTTGGATAACCCTTAAGAACATAAATGTGAATTATAATTACTACAAAAACTACCTTCATCAGAAAATATCAAAAGCTCAGCAATGTATATAGCAAAAGGACTAACTCTTTATCCAGGCACTCAAGGCCACCTAGCATTCAACCTGCCTCCTTACTGATAATCCAATCTCAGGTTCTAAAATGGGACTTTAGAATCCAACTCATATTTGAGCAGGAAACTCCTGAAGAATATTATCTTTAGTTTCTGGACTCCACTCTACTATACTTTCTCCATTCTACACCAGTCTACACTGCCTCCCTCAAAAAAACTTTGTACTTTCCTGCCTTCATGCCTTTCTACACATCAGTCTCTCAATCTGGTAGGTCCTCCCCTCCATCTTCTCTCAAGACCTCTTCCAGGAAGACCCCTCCTCAGTCCAGAGTGACCTGGTCATCTCTCTTATGAGTTCCTCTGCCCCTAGCTACCATTCTTACTAAGAATCGGTCACATAATAAACTGATAAACATTATAAAGTGTCTACTATGTATGTGTAGGTCTGAGTTACCCTCAAAGAGCTTACAATTTAATGGGGGAGATGAAAAGTCAACAAATATATATTGCCTTGTATATACAATACCAGATAAATAGGAAATCATTTACAGGGAAAGGCTCTGGAATTAAGAAGGTTGGACTAGAGGAACATGTAAGAGAAGCAGATTTCTGTAGACTGAGGAAGGATCTCCCTAGAAGAGATCAGGCTTGCACTTGTCTTGAAAGCAGATGGAGGGGAGGGCCACAGGTTGAGAGGCAGGTATGAACTGAGGCAGAAAAGTACAAGGCTTTTTCGGGGGGGGGGGGGGGGGGGGCAGTGAAGAGACAGTGATAATGAGGAAGCCAGGTTGAAGGACTGAGAGGATGATGTTGCCCTCAACAGAATAGGAAAGGGGGGGGTGGGGGGAACCTTAGAGGAAAAAAGTTCCGTTTTAGACATGCTGAGTTTAAGATGTCTCCTGGAAATCCAATTTGAAACAGCAGGGGATGTGAGGTTCAAGGGCAGCAGAAAGATTGGAGCAAGAAAGGTGGATTTAAGAATCATCAGCATAGAAATGTAAATTAAATCCATGGGAGCTGATGCACTCATCAAGGGAGACAGTCTAGAGGGAGAAAAGAAGAGAGCCCATGCCAGATTCCTGTTAGAGGATGTGATCTAGAAGAGGATTCTAGCACAGGAGACAGAGAAGGGACGGTCAGAGAGGTAGGAGAACCAGGAGAGAGTGATATCCCAAAGAGAAGAGAATATTAATTTAGGAAAAAATGATCAGCAGGAAAATGAAGACTGAGAAAAGGTCATGAATTTGGCAACTAAGAAATCAGGAGTAACTGTTCTAAAGTGGCTAATTTCTATGTCTCAGTATCCCAATTCTGTGGTAACCCTTTGCCTTATATACTTTTTTTTTAAGGTTTTTGCAAGGCAAACAGGGTTAAGTGGCTTGCCCAAGGCCACACAGCTAGATAATTAGTAAGTGTCTGAGACCGGATTTGAACCCAGGTACTCCTGACTCCAGGGCCAGTGCTTTATCCACTATGCCACCTAGCTACCCCTTGCCTTATATACTTTTGCATCCATTTTGAACAAATAAGATGCTCAGGACATAGTTGCCGATTGACTGCCATTTTTTTTTTTTTAATCAGAGTCCACTCTGGTCAAAAAACTCTGAAACACTAGGGCAAAGGAGAAGCAAAAAGTTATCTAAAACTCACGAAACTTAATCTTATGATGATCTGAAAGTCTTCTCAATAGAACCTGACACTTCCGATAAGGCAACCATTTGGAAAAACTGCAGAAAAGAGAGTCTCAACAGGGCCCTATTGAGTACAGTGAGTACCACAAGTTCCTGCAACTAGATCTGGGATGCACTTCTGGAAGGCTGGAGAAAAATATCACACTTGTAGAATCACAGAATTTTGGAACTGAAAAGGAATTCCACAAGCATATCTTAGTTCAACTAATGTTGGAATAAAGCTCTCCTCTACAACATCCTCAACAAGTGACTATGAGCTTCAATTTGAAGACACTTCAGGGCTAAAAAGCATATTGCTACCTAAAGTAGCCCTGTCCATATTGGGACAATCTAAAAATTAAGAAATTTTTCTTTATGTTAACCTTAAATCCACCTCTCTGTAATTTTAATACACTGCTCCTGGAGAAATTTTTCTTTATATTAACCTTAAATCTGCCTCTCTGTAATTTTAATACACTGTTTCTGGTTCTGCCCTCAACTCTTTTCCCTCAGATTACTAATTTAGAGTCATAAAGGATCTCAGAAGCTAACAATCTAGTTCAACCCTCTCATATATAGGACTAAGAACAAGGACTGAGATTGGAGATCATCTAGTTTAACCCCCTCATTTTACAAATGGGGAAACTAAGAAACAGAAAGTTTAAGTTCACACAGGTAAATAAACAGTAAAACTAAGATTGAAACCAGGTCCATGAATACTAAAGTCAATGCTTTTCCTGCCATATTACATCCCTTAGCTAAAGCAGAAATTCTATTTCCTTTCCTCCTCCCTTCTCCACCTTCACCATCACAAGATATGTAATACTCTAAACCTTAAAGGGAGGGTCTATTGTGCCCCTAGTTTCATGGGAAAAAGCCCTGCTCAGGGAGTCAAGTTTTCTTCACACACTTTGTTCAACTTGTGGGCAAGTCCCCTGTAGCCCCCCCCCGCTTCAGCAAAAAGTCCAGGCTTGAGCAGGAGCTATATTAATAGTTCCTGGGCTCCTTGGGGGGCTGTACCCACAGGACACAACAACCTCTCCCCAGAAAACGGAGGGCTCTAAGTTCCTGCTGAGATACTCAATGGCTTAAAATACAATCAGATCCTGTGCCCAGCCAGCTGCTAGGGTGAAATTCAACCCATGCCCTTGGCATGATACCCTGGCGCCAGGTGGGAGATTGTCGGGCAGCCAAAACTCAGGCTTCTAAGGAGGAGCCCAGCACACAGGAAACAAGAGCTTGCTAGACCACTTGCTCATAGTATCTGCCATCCAGCAGGGAGAAAGCAGTCCTGTAGGAAGCCCCAGCTTACAAAAAGAACTTCAAGAACCCAGCGAGCAGCAGAACAGCTCAATGACAACATGAGGTAAGGAAGGAATCATAGCATGGTGGAAAATACTGAATTTAGAGTCAGAAAACCTGGGTTCAAATCTTAGCTCAGTTATTCATATAACTCAGCTACTCAATATTCATATCTTGTTTCTTGATTGATTGATTGATTGATTGATATAACCTCAGACAAAACACAATCACTCTGGTCCTCTGTTTAATCTCTAAGATGAAGGGGCTGAACTAGGTATCTAAAAGATTATAAGGCTGTAAAGATTTTTATAGTACAATACAGTCTATTCATTTGTCAGATGAGGAAACTGAGGGCCAGAAAGAAGGGACTCTTCCAAATCATACAGGTGAAAAATAGTTTCCCTTCTAACTATTAAAAAGTACTTTGATTCTAAAATCCCTGTGACACACCTCTGCTGAAGCCAGCCCTAGTGATTTAGTGCTACAAGCCTCCTAGAGGCATCTCATTCCCTACCAGAATTGGGAAATAATATAGTTGTTGCTTAACCTTGGGACAGTGAGCAGGGAGAAGTATTTCTCAGGATCCCTCATTTTCCATAGCCAAACTTTCAGACAAAGTAAATGCTTTCTCCCTGGGGAAGAAACAGGCTTCATGACTAAGAGACAAGAAAAGAAAAGATGCCCCCAAATCCATTTAGCAAGAAAAGTATAAAGCACTGCTACAATCCCACCCAGCTAGCCCTTCTAAAGCCCCAAAGCTGCCTAATAGAACAGAGTGTATCATAGCATGACATTCCAGAAAAGGAAAAGAAATAATAAAGAAAATCTTTTGTGGTTGCTGGCAGAGATCCACTATGTCCCAGAAAAATGTGAGAATGTCTACAGGATAGTCCCTGTGCTGCCCTGAAGGACTCAGTATACCTGTTACAAGATAAAAGTCTCTCTAAATTTCCCCAGGGATTGGTCTAATGAGATAGGGTCAACCTAGAAAAAAATCCATACACCTCTGATCCTTTAATTAGCTAAGCAACCAAAGTAAAGAAATGCAAAGCAAAAGAATTCTGGTGTTAGTCTTAGTGTTAGTCTGGTGTTAGTCCCTCTCTAAGCCTAAGAACCTTGAGCTAGAGAATTCCTGAAGTCCCTTCTAGCTCTAGTCATTTATCATTCAGTGGTTTAAAAAGACTTTGCCTTCCCATGAGAAACCTGAAGGGAAAAAGGTAACTGCAAATGGGTAGAGAATAAACTAGATGTCTAAAACTGGTATCAAACTAAGTCCACCAATGAATTCGGTACAAAAGAATGAATTATCAAACCTAATTGGGGGTCAGATGAAAGAATGACCAGAATGAAGGCTAATACAAGACAGGGTTTACATGAGGAAGATCACATATAACCAAAGCAGGCCGGGAAGGTTGAGAGACAGAATCACTTCTCCTTTTGAGTGCTGTTAGAGTATATCAACAAGCCCTTTGTTGGATGGAACAGAGACAAAAAAGACAAGGACAGTCCTGAAGCAGCCCTGGCCAGTGGGTAAAGGGGTGCTACTCAATGACAGTTCCAGTAGTCTTAGAGGAATTCTCACTTGAAACATTCCAGTGTGTAGCCAAAAGGAACTTGTGCTAGTATGGAACTCCAGACAGCATTTAAGTTCATGGGACTGCTAGCAGCTGATCTTCTGTATGAACCCAAGCAGAAAATTCATCTCTGCAGAACTTTCTCTGTCCATTAGCTTAATGAGGGTCAAAAATTCACATCTCTCTCATCTCCCTCACCCCCACACATTATGTTTCATTAACAACAGTAGCTTCTTGCCTTGATGGATCTCAAAAAAAATGGGTCTGCCCATTCCCCAAAGGGCTAGAAGGAGAGAAAGAGGAAAAACAGTAAAGCATGGCCAGAGGTGTGACCCATCTTGCAATTCATGGTTGACAACAGCTGTACAGTACTCCAAGAAGGTCCTGGCGGGATGAATGCCCAACTCAAATTACCCCGTGAACCTTGGCAAGATGTTCACAATCCTTCCCAGGACCTTCCCCCTGGACTCCAGAGTGACACAATACAAGGGAAAATAGACCAGGCCAGGGAAAGGGATAAAGCTCCCAGCAGCTGATCTGAGGGTGATGACAACTTCCCAAACCCACCAGCTGCCCCAAGTTAGCAAGGAGTCCTCTCTGAAGGCCAAAGGTGATCCATGTAGCCATGGGGCAGCACACTACTGCCTTTCCCTCTGCTGCCACCTACAGTTCTGAACCAGCCTATACACATCCCTGTAAGGAAACGGAAGAATAAAAGTCAATGAGAACTAGGCTCAAGTCAGATTTTGTTACTATCTAAAAAGAAAAAAATGGGATTACAGGTCAGAGATCTCATCTTAAATATGCATGCGTGAAAATATGTGGGTGTATATGCACATGTGTGTGTATAATATATACACACACAACACTTTTCCAGTTTGTTGTTGTTTAGTCTTTTTTTCAGTCATGTCTGACTCTTCATAACCCAATTTGGGGTTTTCTTGGCAAAGATCCTGCAAGGTTTGCCATTTCCTTCTCCAATTCATTTTACAGATGAGGAAACTGAGGCAAATAGGATCAAAATAGCTATAAAATCTGACACCAGATTTGAATTCCTGTCTTTCTAACTCTAGGCTGAGCTCTTATCCACTGTGCCACATAACCACCCCAGATAAGGCAGACATAATGATTTGTGTAGATACCGATATATAAAATATATAAAAAAGTTTACAAAGTGCTCTCCTTACAATAACCTAGTTAAAATTTGTATCTCTATTTTGTAGATAAGGAAAAGGCATCTCAGGAACTTAAAATTTCTGCCCAAGGTTACACAGCTAACAAACATGACTTCAGAGCCTTCTGTCAGTTCAGAGTTGAAATAAGAAGAAAAGACTTAGAAAGCAGGTTGTTTCTCTTACACAAGATACTCATGATGACAGCAAAGCAGACTTCAGAAAACTCAATCCCAAAATCTGGGTTTATTGTAGCTTTGGCCTGACTGTTTTCCCCTTTACATAGCTAAGGAATAAGTTCATTGTCTATGTTCAGAAAGGTGGGATTTAAAACATAAGAAAATTCAAAACATTTATAAAGCCTTTGCTGAAGAAGGTAGAAATTACAAAATCATGTTATTTGAATGAGACCTCAAAGGACATTTAATTCAACCCACACTAGAATTCAAATCCCACTACAATATCTCTGTCAAGGGGTTACTATCCTCCAGATGAACATCTGTCCATCAAAAAAACAGCAAATCAAGGATCTACTATGTGCTAGGCACTCTGCCAGGAAATGGAGGTACAAAAAGAGGTCAAAGACAGTGCCTGCCCTCAAAGAAAAGAGACAACAAGCAAACAAATATGTACAAACAAGTTATATACAAGATAAATGAGAAATAATTAACAGAAGGAATGGTGCAGCTAGGTGGCACAGTGGATAGCGCACCAACCCTAGAATGAGGAGGACCTGAGTTCAAATTTGACCTCACTTAATAATTACCAAGTTGTGTGACCTTGGGCAACTCACTTAACCCCATTGCCTTACAAAAAGGGGGGGGGGGTATAAAGAGTTCCAAGAAAAGATGGAATTTTAGTTGAGACTTGAAGGATGCCAGGGAAGTCAGGAGACCCGAGTCAAAGAGAGAGAGAATTCCAGGCATGGGGACAGCCAAAGAAAATGCCAGAGACCTGAGAAATGGAGTGTCACTCACAGAACAGCCAAGAGGTCAATACCTAGATTGAAGTAACAGAAATAAGACATAAAAAGACTGGAAGTGCAAAGGGGACACAGTAGATTATGAAAGGTTTTGAACATCAACATCCTTGAGCCTGATGACAATGGGGAAACACAGTGGTTTCCTGAATAGAGGGAAGGGGATTTCTACCAAGTAGATCTTGAAGTAGATCATTCTCCTTTGAGCCACCTCCAACAGTCACCTTAAAACAAGGTGAAATGTGCCTCTCAGTAGTTTCCAATGACTATTATTTCAAGTTCTTCTTTCAAAAGCAAAAAGCAAGTCTAATCCTCAATTCTTTGTAACAGTCCTTGAAAAATACAAAGAAGCCTTAACTCCAGTCCCAATCCTCCAAGTCTACTATCTCCAGTCTAAGCACTCTCACTTTCTTCAACCAGAAGAATATGGCAGAATCTCTACCTACCTGGTAATCTCTTCTTAAACTGCTTAATTTTATCAAAGTCTTTCCCAAAATGTTAACAACCAGAATTGAAAGGAGTTCTGAATAGAGCACAGTTCATCATGATTATCACCTTGACATATGTTTATCATTCTGGACACCATCGATATAAAAAAATTTCTTTTAAAAATTTTATCCTAGGTGGCTAGGTGGTGTAGTGGATAAAGCACCAGCCTTGGAGTCAGGAGTACCTGGGTTCAAATCCAGTCTCATAGACACTTAATAATTACCTAGCTGTGTGGCCTTGGGCAAGCCACTTAACCCCATTTGCCTTGCAAAAACTTAAAAAAAAAAAAAAAAAAAAAAAACTTTGTCCTTCCTCTTCAGCAAATAAACACTAAGTGTTAACTAGAACAAGCCCTGTGGCCCTGTGTTCAGGAATCCAAAGTCCACATTTCCTTAGGTCTCCTTAATCCTTCTAATCCTTTAGAAAGTTCATTAGAAGACTTTTATCTCCCGCTACCCAATCACACAAGGCAGAATGAGTAGTCAGACTTAACCAAAAGTCTCTTAGGGACCCAGGTATATCAAAGCAAAGAGAAGTCTAACTTTTAAGGGTTACCAGGAGGGTAGTCACTACTTTCCAAAACCAAGAGGCCACTACTTACAATAGAAACCTAAGCTAGTTAGACCATGGAATGACCCAATTTGATAAAGTTCCCAAATGCCCAGGTGAGACAAGAGGATAATTACTCTAAACACCAAACAGAAAAGAAGTAGGGTGTCATAAAAAGAGAAATGGAATTACAGTTTAAGAAAACTGGGGGCAGCTAAGTGACACAGTGGACAGAGCACTGGCCCTGGAGTCAGGAGTACCTGAGTTCAAGTCTGGCCTCAGACACTTAATAATTATCTAGCTGTGTGGCCTTGGGCAAGCCACTTAACCCCACGGCCTTGCAAAAATCTTTAAAAAAAAAAAAAAAAAAAGAAAACTGGACTAACCCCCAGGTCTGCCTCAGAGATGTGGCCATGGCCAAAACTACCTCCTCTTAAGGCCTCAGTTTTCTTACTTTTAAAATAAGTGAACTGAAACCAGATGACATAGAAAATCCTTTTCAACTCATAAATGCTGAAGTTCTTGGTAATCCTATTCTAAATTCATATTTTTTTTAAACATAGGGTTCTAACCTGTCTCTTGAACTTCAAAAGTATACAACAAAATCAAAGAATTTGGAAGTGAGACCCTAGTCCAGTCCTTTCATTTTATAGATAAGTAAATTAAAATAGAGGGATAAACGTACAAGATTGACACATGAATCCAGGTTTTCAGACACCAAGGCTAGTACCCTTACAATGTCACAATGTCCATACTTTTCAGGTAAAATGGATATGAGTAGACCAGTGGAATTTTTAAATGAACTTCTCTGAGAAGCATGCATTTATTGTTCTTTTTTTTCCCTGCTAACATATATTCTCAGAAACCAAAGGCTTTATAGTCTTAAAGTAAAGGTTAACCCCTGAAAATACCAAGAATCTTCAGTCCACCCTTTCTCTTCACCCACAACCCAGGAAATTAAGTTTTTGTTGTCCCTCCTAGGGTCTTCTGACTCTCCTATGATGCATCTATCCATGTAACTATCATGGTACCATGTTGAGGGAGCAATAAGGAAAGCCAGTTACGGGAATGTCATTTGGTCTCAGGCAAAATTCAATAAATCTAAGAGCTTTTTAGGGGTGAATCAATTTACATGTTTGACCTAGCAAGCAAATGATGTTATAAATATCCAAACAGTCCTTGGCAGAAAAGTTTTCCCAATCCCTGAACTAGATAGTCATAAAGAAACCCTCTCAACTCTTAGCACAAGAGTAAAGATCTCCTGAGGAGAAAATATTTTCACAACTAATAGCTGTTTTTCTTTTTTCAGATCTATTACAAAAAATCTCATGTCTCCCCCTAAGCTTTATGATGAGCTGTATACACTAGTGTACGAGGCAGATCTTAAAAACCCCAACTCCAAGGTCAGCTTTTAGCCTAACTTATTCTGCATAAAATAATACTGTTTAGAAAAAATAGTTTTTCATATAATTCTTTATATTTATAAGCTATTAACCCCACATTATAAGGTAATAAGTAGAGCAAAACTATCCCTACTTTACAAAGAGGCTCATTTGCCCAAAGTCACAGAACTAGTACACTTCACTGCTAAGATTGAAACCCAGGTACCCTGACTCTTAAGGCACACACTCTTTAAACAATACTGCACTGACATAAATTCTTGATTCCTAATCTCATTGATTAGTCACTCCTGATCAACCAAAAAGAATTCTATATTCTGAGTCTACATTATGTTTAATTTTCATCTGGGCACCAATCCTTATACAAAGTTCTTTAAAAATCAGCTACACTGCAAATGGCCAACGGAAAATTTAAAAGAACAATTCTCAGTTTTTCCATGTATCTTTCCCTATGCTAACTCTAATCAAGGGAAGTCAGGCAAACCAGAGTGCCTCAATTCAAGAGGTCAGAAAAACATTGCTGCTTAGTGCTGAGGCTAGATTAGATGGCTCTAATCCATACAAGATAAGGTGAAAATTTCACCTAAAGTTAAGGGCAAACATCAAAAAAAGAACAAAAGAAACTGTGAATGACTCAGTGAGACCAACAGAGGGCCTCAGAAGTTAAGACTCCAGAGTCTGCTGCCTGGCAATGGGCTGCCACATCCAGTTATCTTTCCAAATCCAGGAAAACTATTCCACTTAAGTTGAGACATTTTAGGTTGTGATGAAGGGCAAAATTGAAATTCAGGCTCTTCCTAGGAAAGGGCAAAACTAGATAGGATTATGAGCATCAAGCCAACAACTGATATGTTTGATATAATGACCAAACTTGGTACTGCAAAAAGTTGAGAAACTGCATTTGCCATCCTTCACTGTGGAGCATTGCATATACAATCAGATACTGCCACATGTTATTTGCTTTCCCCCCCTTCATTTTTAAGAGATGGTTTGTAGTGGGGCAAATATAAATAAAATTAAATGAATAAAAGGAGGGGAAGAATCCAATAGCTGGCCCTAAGTAAAATTTGGGGCAGTGGGTATCCCATTAGGAAAGAGATATCACTAGCTTTGCTGCAGAAGGGATTCTTCCTTAGGTTTGTGTAGTGAAATAAAAACAGTTGGACCTAGAGTCCTGGCATCCTCAATCAAGATATGTTAAGTACAACCAAGAGCAAATCACTTTAACTCTGAGATCCAATTTTCTCCTTAAAATGGGAACAATGACATTGGCATTATCAAGAGACTTCAATGTGAAAGGAACTTTGGAAACAGATAAAGCAGCTAGATAAAGTGTCAGGTCTAAAGTCAGGAAGGAAAACTTCCTGAGTTCAAATCTGACCTCAGAGCCTTACTAGCTGTGTGTCCCTGGGTAAGTCACTTAAATCTTAGTTATCACATCTGCAAAATAAATTATAGAAGTCAATGGCAAACCACCCCAATTGTGCCTAGGAAATTCCAAATGGGGTCTTAAACATCAGACACAACTGAAAAATAACTTAAACTGCATTTCAAAATAACAGGATCAAAGTTTTAGAGCTGGGATATCATGCAGTCCACGACCTATTTTCCAGGTCAAGAAACTGAGTCATAACCCAAGGTTTTATTTATATATATATATATATATATATATATATATATATATATATATATATATCTATATATCTATATATATATATATAGATATATATAGATATATATAGATATATATATATATATATATTCAGTACAGGAGAGTCAAGATTCAACCCCAGATTTGTTGACTCCAAATTCAACTGCACTGAGAGAAATAATTCTCACTTGTACTAATAACTAACTATTGAATCAGGACCAAGGTATTTCCCCTGTTCTACTTCCTCATCCAGAAATCAACCAGTGGGGGAAATATCTTTAGAAGACTTACCTGACCAGGATGTCTAAGATCTAATCAAAGATAGTAAATGAAATTCTAAGTTTAAGTGCTCAGAATGTAACTCAGACAATGTGGACATTTCCTTTTGTCAGACAGATGATATGGAAATTGATGTCTCTTTGATGATGCTTGTCCTTCAATATCAAAGATCATAACATCAGGGAGGTGACACCATGACAAGCACATGAATTGGATTTGAGGGAGGGAGGCTCTGCTAAGTCACCAGCCTCACTTTCTCCTCCAGAGGCATCTTGGATTCAATGACCAGATATGAATCTGGACGACTGGAGATGGCCCTGGATGTGAAGCAATTTAGGTTAAGTGACTTATCCAAGATCACATTGCAAGTGATAGTCAAGTGTCTGAGGCTGGTTTCAACTGTCTATCCTCCAGACTCCAAGGCCAGTGCTCCACCAACACTGCCATCTACCTGCCCCTGATGTCTCTTTAACCAAGATTTGAGTGCTCCAAGTGAAAGCATTCTCAAGACCCTCATTGAAATAATGTCTACCTCTTATTATAATATTCATTCTCTATTAATTTCTCATTAACCAATCAAGAGTTGATTTTTGCCCTTAGGTGTCCCCTTTTATCAAAAGATTTTATAAATACTAAAAGTTCAATAGGTTTAGTCTTTTTGGTTACAGAGGAAGAAACAATGAGCCTGTTTTGTTGACTGCTTTCTAGATAGTCGATAAAATTGATTTTAATTTCTGCAGAAACTCTGTCTCACAGAAAATATTGTCACAATATCAAACTGCCTCCTAAATCATAATGCTATACCTGAATTCCTCTTATGCTCCTTAACTGCTATCTCTCTGAGCTGAGGAGATGTATTTCCTTGTTTAACTTCAATCAAGTAAAGATGCTAAGCTAGTGTTCTCTCTGAGGTCACTTCCAAAATACTCTAACCCTATGACAGCCAAAATAGTAGTAATAGTAATGGTTCTACAGTTCCTGCCCTGGTCAAACTTCCTCAGAAGTACTGTGCTCAGTTCTATGGGTCACATTATAAGTCATATGTAATGTTTTTTGATCATTCTCTTCCTAACAAATGATCCTTCTCATCTCCTTTTGGAGACTCACTTTCCAAGTCTCAACCTCTATTCATGAGTATACCCTAGAGATCTATCCCTAGCCTGTCTTCTGCTGGGTCTCTGTGACCTTAATAGTCCATCATCTCAGGGGCGGCTAGGTGGCACAGTGAATAGAGCACTGGCCCTGGAGTCAGGAGGACCTGAGTTCAGATCAGACCTCACACACAATAATTACCTAGCTGTGTGGCCTTGGGCAAGCCACTTAACCCCATTTGCCTTGGAAAAACCTAAAAAAAAAAAAAAAATAGTCCCATCATCTCTAAATTGACACATAATTAGTCTCTTGTCTTTCTCTCTCCCCGTGTTCCATCCAGTCTACCCCTCTATCTACTAGATGTTTCTACCTGAATATCAAATAGTAATTTAAAACCCAAAATGTTCAAAAGAAAATTCATTATCTTTTTCCATAAACTTTACCTCACTTCCAGGTTTTCAGTCAGTTTCAAAACCTAGTTGTCACCCTTCACTCACTCCCAAATAACTGCACAGTTAGGACTTTGGAGTAGGACAATAGAACAAGTACTGGTTGTGGGGTCAGAAGGCTTGACTACACATGCTTTCTCTACGACTTATCATCCATGTGATATTGGGCAAGTCACATTCCCTAGGCTTCAGTTCCCTCATCCATAAAAATGAAGGAGCTGGATCAGATAACCTCTAAAGTCCCTTCCAGTTAATCCTATGATCTACTCTACGATTCTTTAAATATCTCTGCCAGGGTTGTGGTGCTTGGTCAGTAGGAGCAGCAAAGGGCTCTTCAATCCAAAAAACAAAACTCAATTCTTTATTTTAAAAATAAAAACAAGCATTTCTCAGCCTCAGAGCTAGCCAGTTACAAAAAGAGTTTCTTCTTCAGTTTAGGGAAAGCCCAAATTTACTAGAGGAGTTAGCTATCAACATGTTCCCTTCCTGCTTATTACTAGTATTTCTTCTCTACTCTGGACCTGCCAGGGACACCTGCTTAGTTGGAAACACTGCCCTCTCAATGGCTTTTCCGGAATGACTTGATTTCTCCATCATCCCCTGAAGAGCAGTTGCAACAGAATTACAAAAGTTCTGTTCTGGGAACAAAGTTACTATGCCTAGAGGGAAAGGTTTGGAAAGTCTCTACCTAAACAAACACTCCAAATTCCCAGGCTCTGGACAAGACTAGTCTTGTATTTGACCCCAAATCACAAAATTTAAGCTAATGAATTCAAGTCCAAATTCATGTTACTTATTAAGACAGAAGTATACTCTAACCTGGATCACCGGTCCATGGAAATTACAGCGAAATTCCAACTACAGTAAAGCAAGACATACATTTTTTCTTTCTCTACTAGAAATTCCTGGGGGGAATGGGGAGGGGGGGGGTATTTTTATTTTTCCAATTACTTGTATAGATTGTTTTCAACATTCATTTCTTGTTAATATTGTTTCACATTTTTCTATCTCATTTCCTTTCTCTCCCCCTCCCCATGACAGAGAGTAATCTGATACATGTATAATCATGTTAACAAGTCCATATTACTCACGATGTGAAAGAATCAGAACAAAAGGTAAAATAACCATGAGAAAGAAAAATACATAAACATTTAAAATGTAAAAATGCTTTGGGGTCTGACTTCAGACTTCAATAGTTTTTTTCTCTGGATGTGGATTGCTTTTTCCATCATAAGCCTTTTAGAATTATCTTTGATTATTGAACTGCTGAGAAGTGCTAATTCTATCAGAGTTGTGATCATCTCACAATGTTGTTCGCATGTACAGTGTTCTCCTAGTTCTGCTGAACTCACTCAGCATTAGTACATGTAAATCTTTCCAGGTTTTTCTGAAATCCACTTGTTCATGACTTTTTACAGATGAGTTGTTTTAATTTTTGTACATATAGGTCTTTTTCCCTTTTTTATACGGATCCTTGGTTTTGAGGAAAGTAATCTTCCATCTAAGAATTGTCAATGAAGTATGATTTTTAGCCATGGCAAGTGAACCTTCCTCCTCTAAAGTCTCTTCTAGATTCCTTCACTATAGTAAAGCATGCTCTGGCAGATCCTATTCAAATTAAGACTGAGTATGGTACCAGCAAGAAACCATATGCCTTATCATCCAAGGACCAGACTAGCTACATTTGTATACAATTCAATTCTAGAAGACTAGTCACTAGGAATGAGCATTTTTGGCCACAGCAACTCAACCTAGCAACTGATTCCTAAAACTACTCTTTTATCTACAATGCCATACTGTCTCTCCAGTGAGCCACACCAATGAAATCATGGACCAACAGTGGCAGCAAAATGGATATGGATTAAGAGTGAATGGAGGAGGGGCAGCTAGGTGGCACAGTGGATAGAGCACTGACCCTAGAGTGAGGAGGACCTGAGTTCAAATCCGGCCCCAAGACACTTAATAATTACCTAGCTGTGTGGCCTTGGGCAAGCCACTTAACCCCATTGCCTTGCAAAAAAAAAAGTGAATGGAAAAAGCATTAGACTGGCAGTCAAGAAGCTTCCATTTAATGTGCTTCCTCTGCCATTAACTAACTAGCTATTCAGACCTGGGCTTCAGTTTTCCTAGCTATATAATGAGAGAGATAGTATTTAACATTTTTAAAATAAAGCTTGCTCACATATCATATTTGCAGACAACACAAAGTTACAGACAACTAACAGACTGGTTGGCTGTTATAAGGATTCAAAAAAAGATCTTGGAAAGATCTAAAGAATTTGGTAGATCCAAGATTAAATTAAATTCCACAAAGATAAATGCAAAGTCTTGTTCTTGGATTCAAGATCAACTTACAAATATAAAATGGAGAAAACATGATTAGAAGTAGTGTGTTTGAAAAAGATCTAAGGATTTTAGTCAACTATCAAGCAACCAGCATTTATTAACAACTTAATAAATGCTACACACTACACTTAAGCCCTAGGAATACAAAGAAATTTGGGAACAGTACATGCCTTCAAGGAGTTCACATCTAACAGAAGAGATAATATACACAAATACATACATGCAAATATGTTATATATATATATATATATACAATATATACAATGCATATTGTATGCATGTACAATTAAATACACATCATATACATATATCTAATGTGTTTGTAAAAATATATACCTATTTCTCTGTACATAAGTAAATATAAAACTGCAAGGTAATATTAGAGGAAGATGCACTAATAGAGAGGAGGAACAAACAGAAAAAAATCTGCAGGAAGTAGACTTTAAACAAAATGTTCAAGGAATTCAGTGATTCTAAAATGCTGGGAAGGAAAATGCATTCCAGACATGAAGGACAGCAAATACAAAGGCACATGGATGGAAAATGGAGTGTCATGGGCCAGAAATATGAAGTAGGATAATATAATTAGAACAGTTAGCAGTATTAGGAGACTAAAAACCTAGGAAGAAAACAGACTGTGAAGTACTTTAAATGGCAAATAGAAAACTCGATATTGGATCCTAGAGGTTAGGGAGCCACTGGAATATATTAAGCAGTGGGGCATAAACATGGTCAGAGCTATGTTTTAGGAAAATCATTTTGACAGATGAGTGAAGGATGCATTAGATGGAGAGGAGACTTAGGACAGTGAATCCAATTAAAGCACTTATCCAAAGGCAATAGCCCAGAGGTGATAAGGACATGAACTAGGACAGTAAATGTGTTGTTACAATGAAAGGGAAAATAGAAAAGACATGAAGACAGACTTGGCAACCCGCTGGCCATGTGAGGTGAATGAGAGAGAAATTGAGAATGACACTAAGACATTCAACAATAATAAGGATATTCAGAAAAAGGAAAGGTGGAGGAGGATCCTAAGTTAATAAGTTTTGTTTTAGAGTCTAACAGTGATAAATGTCCAACAGATGGGTAGTGATACAGTACTGGAGCTCAGGAGAGAGTAGAAATATATAGATAGATAGATGGATAGATAGATAGATAGATAGATAGATAGATAGATAGATAGATAGATAGATGATATACATATACATAGATATAGATACATATAGATATAGAAACTGGAATCATCTGCAAAGAGATGATATTTGAAGATGAGTCACCAATAAAATATGAGACTATAAAGAGAAAAAAATAAAAAAGGTCTAGGACAGAGCCTCTAGGGACTCACATTCTATAGGTGTGATATGAGCAAAAGAGGCTAAGAAAGAACAGTCAGACAGGAATAACCAGTCAGCCCTCCTTGGGAGGATACCTCAGTGTTCAAGAGATATTGACAAGCTAGAGAGGATCCAGAGGAACTCAACCAGCAAGGTCAAGAGCTCTAAGGACATGTTGTACAAGGATTGGTTGAAGATTTGGGGATGGTTGGTCTGGAGAAAAAAAAAAGGCTCAGAAAAGTCTTTACCTATTTTTAAGTATCTATAAGACTATCTTGTAAAACAGAGATTAAATTTGTTCTATTTGACCTGAGAGGGCAAAACCTGGAACAATGGATAGAAGGTACAAAGGAACAGATTTAATTTTGATCTCAGAAAAAACTTCTTAATAATTACAGCCATATATAAGTGGAAAGTATGTTTCATGGGGTAATGAATTCCCCCTCCCCATCAAAGGGCTTCAATGAGAGTCTAAATGAAGACTTACTTATGATGCATATTATAGTGGAGATTCTTTTGCAGATATGAGTTTAGGTTAATGGCCACTGAGATCCACTAGGGACTACAATTCTCCCCATGAGTCAATGATTTCTAAATCTATGCTTGACGGTATTTAACAAACCCACAAACTCAAATTCCTTTGACAAAGTCTGCATCTGGTGGGGAAAAACTACCTTCGAGGAAGCTATAGTCTGGTAGAAATTAGGTTGTGATCAATAATTCACACTATAAGTCAAAATTAACTACAAATGGGTACATAATTTACAAAGGAACAAGAAAGAAAATGCTTTTTGTCATTATAGATAGATGACGAGTCCGTGACCAAATAATAAGAGACTGAAAGGATCACAGAAGGACAATTTTGACTACATAATATTATAAAGGTTTTGCACAAAAAAATAATGTAGCTAAAATGAAAATAGAAACAAGTGGGAAAAAACATTTGCTGCAAGTTCCTTTGACAGAGAACTAACATCCAAAATATATCAGGAACTGATAAAAATTTGGGTTTAAGATATCTATTGGATTTCTAGTTCAAGATCATCTACTACAAGGGATCTTAACCTGGCATCTATGATCTTATATTTTAATATTTTGATAAATATACTTTAATATAATTGGTCTCCTTTGTAATCCTATATGTTTTATTGTATAATTTTAAAACACTGTCCTGAAAAGGGATGGTTCACAGACTGCAGACTGCAAAATTTAAAATTTTAAAAATTAAAAAGATTAAGAACTACTAATCTAGTCTAATCCCCACCCTACTGCCCAATGAACAAATTAATTTCAAAGTAAGGTGTAGTTACTTTCCCAAGGTCACATCAGATAGTAAAATAGTGATAAGTGAAACCTAATTCTTTTAACTTCAAATACAGGGCTCATAATACTACACTATCAATGGGGATTTTCAGCAACCCATTTTATCAGACAAGATAACTGAGATTGCCTTTAGTCTGCCCCTCAAATCTTCAACTTGTTGCCGAGTTAAATTGTTTTTAAAAAGTCAATTCTTAGAAGAAGTTTAGTTTTATAGCTATCGTCCATCCTTAGTTTTCTAAGAAGACCATGACATCGAAGAGGTCATGCCATGACATGCAAGTGAATTGGATTTCAATGAGGGAGGTACTGTACAAAGAAATCAGCTTCATTTTCTCCTCAAAGTCATCTTGGTCCAATGGCCAGATATGGAACAGGACAACCAAAGATGGCCCTGAATACAGTGGGTGACCTTGGTCTTTTTAAACTAAAGTCTTTCCCAGGTCAATTTGACTGAGACTGCCTAGACAGTTTTTAAGACTGGATAAAAGAAAGATGAGGCAAAAAGGCCAAGAATAACCACTTTTTACTCAAAAAAATGTAAATAGCAATTGTTTCTCCCCATCAGACCTAAAGATCTTTCCCGCCCAGATTTTTTTTTGACTATAAAATAGAGGTTATTTTTTCCCTTCCTTTCTTTCTTACAGGTCTTAATCACTGAGAAACCTGTCTTGCTTTCCCAATCTTAAAGATACAACTTTCAAGTTTACAAACAAGTTTTCTTACAACTCTATGTCATCATCATTTTGTAGAAGCAGAAACTAAGGCTCAGAGAGGTAAGTAATTTGCTCATGGTCACATATCTATTAAGTAATATGAACATACTATCTCTTCAAACTACTGTATTCTACTTTTCCCTTTCACAGACAACCATTCAGAAAGGTGTCTATAAACACTACCTCCACTTTTTCACCTCAAGCTCACTTCTCAACTCTTTGCAATTTGGCTTGTGACCTCATTACTCAAATGAAATGGCTCTCTTCCAAGGTACCAATCATCTATTAATTGCTAAACTCAATGGCTTTTTTTCAGTTCTTATCATTCTTAATCTCTGAATCATTTGATAATGGTGGCCATCTCCCCTACTCAAGATTCTCTTAGTTCTCCTTCTACAAGTCTAGTCACTCCTTAATCTCCCTTACTAGATTATAATTATAATATATAATATATATTATATATTGTCATACATATCAATAATATATTACTCAAATATATAACACTTATTATCATAATATAATCTCCATTACTAGATTATATCTGAGCTACCCTACTTGCACCCACCTGCTTTCTCATCTCCTTAGTTTTCATGGATTCAACCACCACCTCAATGCAGACAATTTTTCCCAGATCTTTATACCCAATCCTATTCTTTTTCCTGAATTTGAGCCCCACACTGACAACCATTTATTGGACAACTCCAACTGGATATTCTATTGGCATCTCAAATGAATGAATACAAGAAAAGTATTTTTAAGCACTATGTGCTTTATAAACAGAAAAACAAGGCAATTCCTACTCTCAGTTCACAATATAATAACATAGTTAGGTTATTAGGTTATGCAAATCAAATAGAAAGGCCTTAGTAGTCTACAGGTGCAGTAACAAAGCAGTTGGTAAGGCACTGCTTTAATGCATTTCCATTGATAAACAATTTCTGATGCTGAACCATTTCAAAGTGTCAAGGGCTTTTATGGTTAGAATTTTCTTCTTTTTAGTAACTGTGGCAGTTACCCCTAGATAATGGTTGTAGGGTTAAATTTTTAGTATGGTTAATGATTTGAGAAAGATAGCTATTCTCAAGATTCTTGGGCTTACCTCTCTATCCATGGTAGTTAGGATTTGCAGAAGCAGGGATGGCAGGTCCCTGATCCACTAGGGTTGCTACCCTTCATGAAGGCTATGGGAAGCACTGCAATTTCCATGGTTCGTGAGCTGAGTCCTGGCCTTTCCCCAGGAGTCCAAGGGGAGGTAGTGATGGTAGTGGTAACTTGATAGCTCAAACTTACCATGACCAAAGTAACTTGTTATTTTTCCTCCAACAAAACATTCTCTTCTTCCTAACTTTCCTATTTCAGTTGAGGGTACCATCTTCTTTCCAGTCACCTAAATGGCAGTATCACTTTCTTTTATCCTTCATATCCAAACAACTGCCAAATCTTGTTTATTCTATTTCTACACAATGTAACTTTTATAATTCCCCTTTCTCTCACAAAGCCATCACCCTACTTGGATCCTTCAGCTGTTTCCCACCTAGACTACTACAATACCTTCTTAATGTCTCCACTCTCCAAACCAGCTATACATAGCTATCAAATTGATATTCCTAAAGTATGGTTCTGACCATGCCACTACCCTGCTCAAGAAATTCCTATAGCTCCTTCCTCTTACCTTCAGGTTAAAATAAAAACTCCTTTGAAAACTTCACAACCTGACTGGTATATCTTTCTAAACTTACTGCACATGACTTTCCTCCTTTACCTATAGTGCATTCCAGCCAAACTGGCCTGCTTACTCATTTCATCTCTTGTCTTCATGCCTTGTGTCTGAAAGGTATGTCCTCCATTTTGAATTTAATGTTCTATGAGCACGCTATTTCTCTCCAAGAATGGAAGGGGCAGGGTCACTGTTGACTTTGCCTTCCTGATGCCTAGTAAGAGTGCCTGGTACAATGGGAGTTGGAAGGGACCTTAAAGGTCCTTCTACCCTTTCCACCACAATTAAAAGACATGCCTTTAATTATCTAATTTATCTAGCACTACTCTAGGCTAAGTGACCTATCTACCTGAGCAAACTGCCTTCAGGAATCTTGTATTGGCTAAAGACTTTACACTAACATAGAACCTGCTACTCCAGTCCAAATATACTCAGATGTCGACCTATTTCCCTACTACAAGAAGTCTGAGTGTTAGAATAGCCTCAAGTGAGAAATGTGCAGCTGCTTGTGTCAGTACCCGCAAGAAGGTGTAAAGTCCACTCCTGAGTTCAATAAGGGGGGTTGGACTAGATAACCTCTAAGGTCCTTTCCAGTTTTAACACTCTAGGACAAGGATCTGACAAAGACCTTCCTGAAGTAACCAACTTCTGTAGAGCTCTTTATAGGCTATGTCATAATCCACCAGAGTTGAAATCCTCCTCCCTGAAAATATACCATATACTCAGGTGTCAAATACCTTCTATCTCTGATGTTCTGATAAGAGTTGGAAATGTTCTTTACTAAGAAGAACTGATGGGCATGCTGATGCAGCAAATCTGGAGATGGCAATATCAATCTCCCAGTACATATCTCCTTACAGAGTCAGTGACAGGTGCAAGCGTTCCTGCAGCGTCTGCTTGGAGTAAGATTTTTACTTCCACCAGATCCTGTGAGCTGCTTGCAAGCAAAAGGGCAAATCCTTTTCAATCCTAGGACTGTCTCTAGACCAGAATACACAACCTTGCCACACATAAGTTTTTTAGAAAAGGAAGGATTTAAGAGGTTGTATGAGTCAATTCCTCATTTTGAAAAGGCTCTGATGCCTAAAGAGCCTTTGAAGGGACTTAGTCCAAGGTCACTTCACAAAGCAGCAGACCCTGATTCCTCCTTCATATAATCCTCTACAATTTGCCATCTTCTAAAAAAAAGTCCACAAAGAGTTAGGTCACTTGCTCTCCTTGGGCCTCAGTTTCCTCAAAGGTTTAAATGACCTCTTTCCAGCTTCTGACAATTGAATTCTAAGTGCTTACAGCAAGAAAGGCTGAGATGCTGAACCTAGCTAGCTTCAAGACTAATATCTGTAAAGACAAAGACAAACTCCCCCTTAATGACAAAGAAGTAAAATTCTTAAAAAACAGACCTCAGCACACATCAAGTGTATTCCTTCCTCCCTTCTACTTTTTATTATTAATTGCATAATAAAAAATGTGGATCAAATTAGGACATGCTTTGATCTTTTTGTGTAACTATTTGAGAGTAAACTCCCTAGAAGCTAGAGTTGAATTTAGAGTCATCTTAGGATAGAAATATAGAGAAAAATTGTTAGTTTCTCACACTAAAAGAATAATTTTATCAAATAATTTTACAGGGGGAGGGGGAATTCAATACACGGGGAGAAGTTTCTGGTTTTTTTCCTTCAGAAATGATTTGTTTTGTGGAATATGAATGTGATGGAATATTATTCTTCTGTGAGACTTACATGAACTAATGCTGAATGAAGTGAACAGAACAAGAACACTGTGCACATTAACAGCAACGTTGTGTGGTTGTGTGATAATTAACTATGACAGACTTAGTTCTTCTCCACAATATAATGAACAAATACAATTCTAAAAAACTTGTGATGGCAAATGCCATCCACATCCAGAAGAAAAACTATGGAGTCTGAATCCTAACCAAAGCATACTATGTTCACTTTTATTTTTTTTTTTTTTAGGTTTTTGCAAGGCAAACAGGGTTAAGTGGCTTGCCCAAGGCCACACAGCTAGGTAATTATTAAGGTGTCTGAGACCGGATTTGAACCCAGGTACTCCTGACTCCAGGGCCAGTGCTTTATCCACTATGCCACCTAGCAGCCCACTATGTTCACTTTTTAAAACTGGTTTGGTTTTTTTTTAATTATTTATGTAAAAACCAAAAACAACAATAAAACTTTCATTTAAAAAAAAAGGAAAATAAAAAAGGTATCAGAGTAATTCTGGTTGGATTTCTGCTTCCTCCCAGCAGGTGCCTAAAAGGGTGATTACAAAAACAGATTCCGTCCACTAAATGGCAACAATGTAAGGAATACTTGTAAAAGCTCTTGCAGGGACAGCTAGGTGGCACAGTGGATGGAATACCACTCCTGGAGTCGGGGGACCTGAGTTCAAATCCAGCCTCAGACACTTACTAATTGCCTAGCTGGGGTAAATCATGCAAATCCATTGCCTTAATTTTAAAAAAAAAAAAGCACTTACAATTTATTAAGGATTGGAAGCCAGGGGATATGAAAAATATGGAAACCCAAAAAATTATGATACCTTTTCAATTTTAGTTGTTAAGGGCCTATGAGTTAAGTCATTTCAGTTGTGTTCAACTCTACATGAACTCATTTGGAATTTTCTTGGCAGACATACCGGAGTAGTTTGTCAGTTCCTTTTCTAGCTCATTTTACAGATAAAGAACTCAGGCAAACAGGGTTAAGTGACTTATCCAGGGTCACACAGTTAAGAAGTACGTGAGGCCACATTTGAACTAACTCCAGGCCTGACACTATATCCACTGCCTACTGCTGTGAAAAGCAAATAAGGAATGAACAGTCATGATTTGGACTAGAGAAAGCAGATAGGGCTGAGCTTCCCAAAACTGTTGAAAGATTATCATAGGATCACTGACATGATTCTATGGTTGCCAACTTGAGGAGTTGGTGACTTACAGATTCCCCTATAAACCAAGAACCTTAAGAGTGCTGTCCCCCCTCAGCAGTTACTAGGAAGAATTTTTTATTCCCCATTGTAGAGAGGAAAAACAATTTTTAAAAGTCAATGTCTTGGGGCAGCTAGGTGGCGTAGTGGATAAAGCACTGGCCCTGGAGTCAGGAGTACCTGGGTTCAAATCAGGTCTCAGACACTTCATAATTACCTAGCTGTGTGGCCTTGGGCAAGCCACTTAACCCCATTTGCCTTGCAAAAAATCTTAGAAAAAAAAGTCAATGTCTATTGGTGTGAGAAACTAACCATTTCCCTCTATATTTTTATCCTAAGGTGACTCTAAATTTGATTCCAGTTTCTAAGGAGTTTACTCTCAAACAGTTACACAGAAAAGATCAAAGCATGTCCTGATCTAGTCATTTTTTATTATGGAATAATAAAAAGTAGAAGGGAGGAAGAAGAGACACATTTATTACTACTGTAGCACTTCAAGATTTATAAAACATTTTTCTCAGACCAGGTACTGCGAGTTCCCTACTGAGATACACAGGGTCACATAGCTACTATCAAAATTGGCAACATGAATACAGGATCTCTGACTCCAAATAAAGCAGTTTTTTCCACCACACAAGGCTGGCTCTCTAGTATTTGTTTTATAATACTGAATGATTAATGCTGTTTCCTTGGTCCAAATAATAGTCTGCATAACAGAATGACAGTCAGTGAAGCAATATTTGTTTGTACTAGTTCTTACCTTTACTGCCATAAACAGCATGATAACCCACGCTGGGTTTACAAAACTTGAATTCTAAGTCTGGCAGGCCTAATAACTAGTCATGTGACCTGGGCAAGCCACTCAATGGGTCCCAGTCTCTTTATATGTAAAAGTAAGAGGCTGACTTGCATCACCACTATCCAAACTGGAATCAGACATAATTAATCACTTCTGCCAAAGGTAATCTATAGGGGCGGCTAGGTGGCATAGTGGATTGGAGTCAGGAGTGCCTGGGTTCAAATCCGGTCTCAGACACTTAATAATTACCTAGCTGTGTGGCCTTGGGCAAGCCACTTAACCCCGTTTGACTTGCAAAAACCTAAAAAGACAAAGGTAATCTATAGTTTTTCAACTTATTAGGAAGTTTTCCTTACAGAGAGATGAAATCTACCTCTCAGAAAGGTCTGTCTCTGCTAATTCTGCCTCCTATAAACTAATCATCACGAGTCAATCTCCCATACATCAAACCTGAAGGAAGCCTGAGCCTAGCTAAGTCTTCTGTTCTCCAGGATAAACCATTCCTAATCCTTTCAGGAGATTCTTTTTTTTTAAGGGTTTTGCAAGGCAAACAGTGTTAAGTGGCTTGCCCAAGCCCACACAGCTAGGTAATTATTAAGTGTCTGAGACTGGATTTGAACCCAGGCACTCCTGACTCAAGGACCAGTGCTTTATCCACTGAGCCACCTAGCCACCCCTAGGAGATTCTTTCATAGCACAATCTCCAGTCACCAGCTGGCATTATAGTTACCCCATAATGAGATATCAGAGTAACATTTTCATAGAAAGTCTCCTTCAACAAGTATTTATTGAGCTCCTGCTGTTAAGCACTAGAAATATTAAGGTGGGTAAAAAATAGTTATTTTTGAAGAAATGTTTCTCTATATAAATGGGCTTACTTTTTCCTACTTTACTCCAAAACTTCCTCAATCTCTGCTTTCTTATCAGGGATAAAGGCACCGTTGAAAAAAATAAAGGTTTAGAAATCAGAGCGCCTGGGTGCTCTTCCCAGTTCAGTTTCTTACTAGCTTTGTGACCTTAAAGTTACTTAACCTCTCTGGCCTGCAATCCTTCAGCTGTAAAATAAGGAAAGGCTTCTAAGATTCTGTCCAATTTTAACAGCTATGAGATGCTTTAAAAGTTGCATGCCCTCTCTGCTATGATCCTTTGGATTTATGAATTCCATCAAGAGCTGACACCAAATTGTTCCACAGCCAAATCTGTCTGAGAAAGCCTTGCTCTAACGTTCTGATTCCATGGTTGCCAACTTGAGGGGCTTGTGACTTACTGACTCCCCTGTAAACCACAGAACTTTAAGAGTGCTGTCCCCTCTCAGCAGGCAAGAACATATTCCAAGATGTTAATGAATTACAACAAATAATAATACCTTCCTCCCCCCCCCCCAGGTCCCGTCCAGATTCAGGAATTCTGAACAAATGAGTACAAAAAGCAACCTCTTTCTTAAAAGGAACCAAGTGATCTCTCATTGTTTGAAAACAGAAATGGAGTATTTGCAGGTGAGTACAATGTCTTCTGAACTTTTGAGATCTAATCAAACCTCAATTTTGTTGTTTAGTAGTTTCAATTATGTCCAACTTGTTTATTGTGATCTCATGTGAGATTTTTTTTGTTTTGTTTTTTGTTTTTACAAGGCAGTGGGGTTAAGTGGCTTGCCCAAGGCCACACAGTTAGGTAATTATTAAGTGTCTGAGGCCGGATTTGAACTCAGGTACTCCTGCCCCCAATTTCCTTCTCCAGTTCATTTTGCAGAAGAATAAACTGAGGGAAAGGGGCAGCTAGATGGTACAATGGATAGAGCACTGACCCTGGAGTCAAGAGGACCTGAATTCAAACCTAACCTCACACACTTAAATAATTACGGAGCTGTGTGACCTTGGGCAAGTCACTTAACTTCATTGCCTGAGAAGAAAGAAACTGAGGAAAACAGCAAAGTAACATACTCAGGATCACAAAGCCAACTAACTAAGGCTGGATTTGAACTTAGGCCTTCCTGACTCCTGGTGCTCTATTCACTTCTCCACCTAGCTGCCCTTAATCTTACCAATGAATAAAAAATGGTTAAGGATCTAAAGGAGGAATTCTCACAAAACTCTTTTAACAGGGTAAGAATAGCAGTCATTACACCTCCCAAAAAACAAACATATAGTAGATAAAAGTACTGGACTTGGGTGTCAGAAAGCCTCAGATTTAATAGTTGTGTAATTTAATCTCTCAGCCTCACTTTCTTCACCTGTAAAACGAAGAGCAAAATCTCTTCCAATTCGAAATCTATCATCCTACAATCCATTAAATTAACATGATGACCTAGATACATAATGTAAGTTCTAGATTGAGGTATCAAGAGATAGTGTACGTAGTTCATAAAAGAAACGTGGAAGATCTGGGTTCAGTTCTGTTACTAGTACTGTGAACTTGGAACTCGATTTCCCATAAAATGAGAATTAAATTAGATGATCTCTAAGGTCCCTTCATGGGCAACTAGGTGGCGCAGTAGATAGAGCACCGGCCCTGGAGTCAGGAGGACCTGAGTTCAAATCCGACCCCAGACACTTAGTTACCTAGCTGTGTGGCCTCGGGCAAGCCACTTAAACCCTACTGTCTTGCAAAAAAACCTAAAAAAAAAAATTCATTTCTCTAAGGTCCCTTCATGATCCTGTGACTGGGAAAGGTCTAAGTCCTGATGGCTCCCTGGAAGACCCAAGCTGCAGCCTAGACTGTGTCACTAAGGTGAAGCCTCATTTTTAGCCGTTTTGAAACGGGCAGCGCAGCCGGGCTGGCAGGCCGAGATCTTGGGACCACCAGGCTCATCGGCCACAAGTCCGCGGCAAGGTGCGCGACTCACAGCTCGGGGGCTACAAAGGCCGCACAGGCGCAGGGCGCCGGGGGGGCCCCCCCGCACCCTCCCCGTCAGCGCTGTGACCCGGGCGAGTCTGCCCTGCCCCGGGCCCACCCAACGCGCAGTGCGGCCCCCAGCCCCCCGCCTCCCCCAGGAGGATTTCCAGGTCACATCCCCGCCCCCCCCCGAGCATGCGCGCTGAGCCCCAGCAGCAGCCCGAGGCAGCTCCTACGCTGACTGCGCCTGCGCGCCTCTCAGCCTCGGGGCATGGTGCTATTCGGGGTTCGGGGTCAAGGCACTATCTAGGGTTTGCGCGGCGTGAGGGTTTCTTTTTTATCGGCAGGGGTCTTCTCTTCGGTCCCGAGGGGCGTCCCGGCTAGGCCGGCGGCAAGCCTCCCCGGCTCCAGGCCCCCCCGCGCCCGCATGGCTGTTTCTCCTCACCTCGTAGTGCTTCATGGCTCCCCCTCACGCCGGACCTGCCGCCGCCTCCCGGCTCGCGACCACAGCCAAGCCCCGCACTAGGCCGCTCGCCCGGCCCAGGAGCTCCACGGCGCCCGCCCCCCGGCCCGGGCCCGCCCCCTCCCGCAGGCTGCGCGCGCCCCGCCGGCCAATCCGCGCCGAGTGGGACGAGCCGGGGGGAGGGGGCGGGAGGAGGGCGGGAGCGGAGCTCGCCCACCTTTGACCTAGCCCCGCCGCCACAGGCTCAGCTAGACCCGTCAGCTACCTCCTCGCGCCACACGGCGGACCAATGAGCTCCTGGAATCGGCGGCCGCCAAGGGGTGGTGGGACCAGAGAGGGGCAGCCCCAGCGACCAATCAGGAGAGAGAACAGGCTCTCCCGCTGGCCTCACCCCCACGCTTCCCTATGGAAACCGAAGGAAGCGACGGTTATTGGGGCGGGGAAAGGAGCGGTTGAGTGACAGGAGGGTGGGACCAGCCGAAGGAGCAGCAGCAAACATGGCGGGTGGGAGAACCCAGGTGCGGCCATAATAGGTGGGCGTCTCCGGATCCCGGACCGGACGGGCGCGGGCATGTTCTTCTGACTTAGGAGATCTGTCCCAGGAGCATGGGGGCGAGCTGGCCTGGCGAGCTGGGGGGGCTCGGGGGGAGCGTGGTGCCTAGGCCGCAGGGCAAGGGGCCTGGTAGTAAGGAGCTGTCCTGAGGCCTCTCCATCTCTAAGGCTGGGGGCGGGGCGAGGAGTAGGGGGATGGGAAGATGCACAGCCCGGCTCCCTCAGGCATAATTCGTGGTTCGGTTGTGCCCAACTTCATAATCCCATTTCGGATTTTCTTGGCAAAGACACTGAGGTGATTTTGCCATTTCCTTTTCCAGTTCATTTTACAGATGAGGAAACTGAGTCAGACAAGGTTAAATGACTTACCCAGGATCACACAACTAGCAAGTGTCTGAGATCAGATTTAAATTTAGAAACATGACTCCAAATCTTTCCACTGAGTCACACAGCTATCCTACATATGTGTATGTCTTATCTATCTGTATATGTGTATACGAATTTTTTTAAATATATCCATCTGCCTGCCTACCCATATTCCCCAGAACAACTGGAATCTGCCCCCCCCCCCCCGGCCAGAAATAGTATTGGACCATCCAAAAGTACCCAGTCAAATCTACGAATGAGGAAATCTAAGAGATGTTGTCATATGGGATTGGATAAAGCCTAGAGTTTTTCTTATCTGAACAACCCTGGCTCGGCCACAATAACAAGAACTGGCCCCAACTCGAAAATAATCCAACAAGCCTCACTGGAGCAGTTTTTTGGACATAGGAGACAGCTGGGTTAAAAGGAAACAACACTGAACTTGCAGGCAAAAGATTTGAGTTCCAGTCTGCCTAAAAGATGTGATCTTGAACATGTCCCATTTTTTTTTATACCACAAGCTTTCTCATCTAATTTTGGAAGAGGAGTTGAACCAAATCTATAAGGTCTCTTCTAAGCATTAAATCCTAGGAATCCACTGTAAACTGGGTTCTCACCCTTTCAATTTCAAAAGGTAGAAAATGGCTAACTCTTACAGAGAAGGGAGCTCCTCTCTTGGCATTGTGTATTGTGTATTGTATTTCACTTATACCCAGTACAAAGAAAACTAAACTGGAGTCCAGAGACAAATCCTATCCCCATTATTAGCTTTGTGATTTTAGTCAAGACTTCTCCACACCTCCATTTCCTCATCTGTAAAATATCTGGATGGGATTAGATGAGACTCTGACATCCCTTCTCATATTGTGTGATTCTGTGATTATATAATCTGGTGTGAGATTTAGAGAGTTGAGAATGGCATCTTTTTCCTCTCAGGTTTAACCAGGTAGAACCTGACCTAAGGAATATTCAGAGGATCACTTTTCACTATTTTCATTCTTTGTTCTCTCCCCCCATCTCTCACCCCTCCCCCAGGTGTCAGGCTACCAGTCAGAACTGAACTACTAAGTTTATGATAGCTGGCATCCAATCAGAAGCTTTTTCAATCTTCACTGAAGCTACCAAGACAGATAGAGGAATCAGCAAAGGTAACCCACTGACATATGGAAACAGAAAAGGCTTTTGGCACATTCCAGGTCAGTGATCCAGCCTGATCTAGTCTTCTGAAAATCAAGATTTAAGTCAATACTTTTAGTTTGTTCTTATTTGTTAAGTAAATGTGGTGTCACCCTTTTGCTTATTTATTAGGAGAAAAGAACCAGTAAGTTTTCTGGGGTCACGTCCTACTTCCACAAAGCCACTGATATCAAGTTGGTAGTTTAAAAGATAGAAAATTGGCCTTGGAGCCCAGAAGAACTGAGTATAATATCTACCTTGGATGCATACTAGATGTGGGATCCTGAACAAGTCACTTAACCTCTTAGTGCTCTAGGCAGTAAGACAGTAAATTGGGGAGAAGTGCTGATCCTACATAAGGAGAGTTTTCTCATCAAGGAATTTCCTATACCAGGGAAATCCCAGAGATTTTTACTCTCTATCAGTTAGAAAGCACTAAGTTTGAGTGAGGGCATTGTGGGGCAGCTAGGTGGTATAGTGGATAGAGCACTGGCCCTGGAGTCAGGAGGACCTGAGTCAAATCCAACCTCAGACACTTAATAGCTGTGTGACCTTGGGCAAGTCACTTAACCCCATTTCCTTGTTAAAAGGAAGAAAGAGTTGAGGGCATTGTGATTTAATTTTGCTAAGCCTCAGTTTTTTCTTGTGTCTTTCATCAATATTTCAAAAGATTTCCATTTTCAATTGTGTAAGGATACAGTTCTATCTTATCAAAATAGCTGTCTTCATTTGTTTCAGAGTAGGCATTTAATGTTTCTTGAATCAAATTTAATAATAACCCTTCCATATTCTATTAATTAGTTTAAGAAGCTGGTATAATTTTTAAAAAATAAAAATCACTGGATGCTCAGCATCTCTAAACTTACTTAGGCCATTCATGAGACAATTATCCAACAGGCAATCTTCCAGCTTGGATGGGATCTATCACAGCTTGTGTTTCCTGACAAGAGACTTTGAGAACCTAGAATGATTCACCTTCATGCCAGGATGAGACAGTGGTAGAAGATTTTAGTGAAAATTTGAATCTTTAAAACAGAAATAATATTAATTCAGTTCCTCTTTGTTAAATCAGAGAGAGTGTAGGATTTGGAGTCAAGAAACCTAACTCTCTTCCTCACTTATACTGACTTCCTCACTCACATGACTATTTTTGGCAAAGTTATTTACTCTGTGAGTTTTATTTTCTTCTTCTACAGAATGACAATAACAATGTATTGGCTGCATCATGGGTGTGTCTTAAAGAGTTAATATTTTTCTTTTTAATGTTATTAATATATTTCATTTTTGTTTCACCTGTATTTCTTAACAAATTCCTTCCCCTACATTTAGAGAGCAAAAAATTTTAAAAAGAGAGAAAAACAGTTCAGCAAAGCTAACATGTTTAAAAGTCTTAACATTGTGGGTAGGATTCCATGCTCAAAGCCCCAGATCTCTGGAAAGGAAGACTGAGATGTTTTCCCATATATCTCTTCCTTTGAGCTACATTTGGCCATTATAATTTCCTATTGTTTGATTTCAGTTGTTTTGTTGTCTCCATTTATATTATTATAGTCAATACATTTATTATTTTCCTGATTCTGCTTACGTTGCTTCAATTCATCTTTCTTGTCATGTTTCTCTGTATTCATTATATTCATCATTTCTCATAATATTCTCCTACATTTCAGAACCACAATTTGTTTGGCTGTTCCAAGTCAGTGGATGGCTATTCCATTTTCAATTTGTTACCACTACAAAAAGTGATGCTATAAATATTTTGGTAAAGATGGAAGCTTTCTTTTTGTCATTGACCTCTCTAGTCAGTGCCTAAGGGAATGGGCTGGTGGGGATTGGAGGCAGCATTTGCCTGAGTTCAAATTCTGCCTCAGCTTCTTACTAACTCGATAACTCTGGACAAGTCACTTAATCTTTGCCTCAGTTTCCTTATTGGTAAAATAGAAATAATAATTGCAGCAACTTCCCATGGTTGCTGGGAGGATCAAATGAGATCATTATAGAGCACTTAGCACAGAGCACAGCACTGATACATAATAAGTAATATATAATGGCATTTTTGTTACTTTCTTTGCATAATTCAAAATTGCTTTTCAGAATGGTTAAAACTATTCACAGTTCCACCAACAATACGTTATGTTTGTCTCTCCACAAACCCCTTCAACAGTGACTTTTCCTATCCTTTGTCATCCTTACCAATTTGCTGAGTATGGAATAAAACCTCAGAATTGTTGATTAGCATTTCTCTTTTTAGTGATTGGGAACATTCTTTCATATGGCAATTCATGGTTTACAATTCTTCTTTGGAGAATAATTTGTTAATATTGTTTTTGGGGGGGTTTTTTAGGGGTTTTTTTTGCAAGGTAAATGGAGTTAAGTGGCTTGCCCAAGGCCACACAGCTAGGTAATTATTAAGTGTCTGAGATGGGATTTGAACCCAGGTACTCCTGACTCCACGGCCGGTGCTTTATGCACTACGCCACCTAGCTGCCCCTAATTTGTTAATATTTTTAACCACTTACTTAACTATTAGGGATTTTTATTTTAGATATTTTACTTGTCTCTGCAGAATGCCCAAAAAAGCATGATGCATTTTAAACTAAGTTGAACTAAGACTTTTACAGATGACCCTGTATATCTTGGATATCAGACCTTTGTCAAAGATACATAATGCAAAGTTGTTTTTCCCCCCCAGGTAATCATTTTTATTCTAGTTGTATTAATTTTGTTTGTTTAGAAAATTTTTCAACTTCATGTAATCAAAATTAACTATTTTATCTTTTGTGATGTTCTCTACACCTCATTAGAATTCACAAACTGGCCATTCTATGAAAGAGTTATAATCTGGTTCTCCTCTACTCTTTTTATGGTATAGCCTTTAACAGCCAGGTCACATATCCATTTTATATTTATTGTGGAATATGAAATAATATATTAGTATAAAACTAGCATTTTTAGAAAGGTAAAATCAATAGGCCTTTTATATTAATTGGATTTGGAAGGTGAAAGTGTAAGGACTTGAGTGTGATACCTAAGTTGTGAGCTGAGTGACTGCAAGAATACTGGTCCTCTCAACAAAAAGAGAAAAGTAAGGAAAAGAAGATGGAGAGTTCTGTTTTCTACATGTTGTGTTTAAGATGTCAATTGGGGGTGGCTAGGTGCACAGTAGATAAAGCACCAGCCCTGGAGTCAGGTACCTGAGTTCAAATCTGGCCTCAGACACTTAATAATTACCTAGCTGTGTGGCCTTGGGCAAGCCACTTAACCAGATTGGGGTAACAAGGTAGAGCAGTAGATAAGCACCTATTATGGAGTCAAATCTGATGTCAGATACTTAGCTTGTGACCTTAGGCAAGTCACTGAATACCATTACCTTCCAAAAAATAAAAAAATATCTCCAATATGCAGTTAGAGATGCAAGACTGGAGGACATAATAGAGGTTAGGGCTGAACAGGAAGATTTGAAAATCAGCAGCATAAGATAGTAACTGAATCCATGGAAAATGATGAAATCACTAAACAAAGCAGTGTAGAAAGAGAAAAAGATCCAGGAAAGAACCCTGTTGGATACTTCATAGTGGGAATGATATGGATGTGGATAAAGATCCAGCAAAAGAAACTGAGAAGGATCAGTCAGATAGGGAAGCAGAGAGCTAGAAGATAGGAGTGTCTTGAAAACCTGGAAGAAAAGGGAGTATCAAGAAGGGATGATCAGCTTTGTTGAGAATGAGGATTAAGAAAAGGTCTTAACATTTGGCAGTTAAAAATTGTAGTGTATGTATGTGATAGAACATTACTGTTATATTAGAAATCGGGGGGGGGGATGGAATTTCAGAGAAGCCTGGAAAAACTTGCATAAATTAATGCTGATTGAGATGAGAACCAGAACATTGTACATATTAACAACAATATGAGGTGATAATCAACCTTGATGGACTTGCTCATTCCACCAGGGTAATAATCAGGGAAAATTTTAGGGGATATGTGATGGAGAATCCCATCTGTATTCAGAGAAAAAGAACTGTGGAGTTTAAACAAAGACCAAAGATTATTAATCTTCAATTTTTTAAAAGTAGTCTTATATATTATATAATTTTGCTATCTCTAATCTTTTCTTTCTTAAGAATATTTTTTTCCTCTCAACATATTCAATTTTGATATATGCATATCATGGAAGCAAATGTCAAGACTATCAGATTGCATTCTGTTGGGGGGAGGGAAGGAAGGGGGGGGAAAATAGTAAAATTCAAAACGTTGCAAAAAATGATTGGTAGAAATTGTATATAATTGGATAACAAATAAAATATATTTAAAATATATTTGGCAATTAAGATATTATTAGTTACTTTGGGAAGAGCAGTTACCCCCTCATTCCTACTTCCTCTTTGTTTAACTTGATAGTCTAGAGCTCTTTTGTCAACCAATCAAAAAGTGATTAATAAGGGTTATAGAGGGGCAGCTAGGTGGCGTAGTGGATAGAGCACTGGCCCTGGAGTCAGGAGTACCTGAGTTCAAATCCAGCCTCAGACACTTAATAATTACCTAGCTATGTGGCCTTGGGCAAGCCACTTAACCCCATTTGCCT
Source organism: Macrotis lagotis (assembly GCF_037893015.1). Taxonomy (NCBI): domain Eukaryota; kingdom Metazoa; phylum Chordata; class Mammalia; order Peramelemorphia; family Peramelidae; genus Macrotis; species Macrotis lagotis. The sequence goes on along the minus strand of NC_133666.1, from coordinate 628,686,255 downwards.
TGCAAAAAAAAAAAAAAAACCTAAAAAAAAATAAGGATTATAGTTACATATACTAAGCTTTATGCTAATTGTTTCAGATACAAAAAAAAGGCAAAACAATCATTATCCTCAAGGAGTTCACATTATATGAGAGAAGCAACATGAAAATATTAGGCACATAAAAAATACAAAAAGAATAGATTGGAGATAACCTTACAGGAGAAAGCAGTAACAGCTTGTAAACTTCCTGCAAAACATGGTTTTTGAGCTGAGTGGAAGGAAGCTAGAGATTCTAAGAGGAGGTGAGGAGGGAGAACAGTAAATAAAAATTTACTGAGTTGGGAAATAAGAGTATTTTATGCTTGAAAGAAAAAGGAGGCCAATAGGCCTCTAGGAAAGTAAAATATAAAAAAGATTAAAAAGATAGAAAGGAGCCAGATTATGATATACTTTAAATGCTAAACAGAGGACTTTATATTTGTTCCTGCAGGTAATTAGGAGCCAGAGATATCAGATAGGGAGATAAAATGGACAGCTGAATAGAGCATGGTTTGAAGTAAGAAAACACTTGAAGCAGAGCAACTAATTAGAAGGCTATGGAGGGGGTAGCTAGGTGGCACAGTGGATAGAGCACCAGCCTTGGAGTCAGGAGTACCTGAGTTCAAATCCAGCTTCAGACACTTAATTACCTACCTGTGTGGCCTTGGGCAAGCCACTTACCCCATTGCCTTGCAAAAACTAAAAAATAAAAATAAAAAAAATAAAAACAAAGGGGGTATGGAATTGGAAGGCTTTATTCAGTAAGAGGTGACAAGGACCCAAACTATTTTAGTGTCTGTGGGAGAGGAAATCAAGGGATACATATGACAGAATTTTTTATTGTAGAAATGAAATGACAGAATCTGACTACAGATTGGACATGTAGAATGATTGAGAGAAAGGAAAAACCTGAGGTTTTGAACCCGAGTGACTAAGAAAATGGTGGTGCCTAAAACATTAATAAGGAAGTTTGAAAGAAGGGATAGTTTATATACATCCTGAGTTTGAAATAACTGTGAGAAAACCATTTCAAGTATCCAGAAGACTTGGACTCAGGTGAGACTATAGTTCTGCCTCTAATATCCATCATTCTACAGATCTGCAGATCAATGTCTGAGAGAAGGATTTTGTTCTTTGTCTTGCTCTCTAAAGAACCCCTTTAGTAGTTGGCTGTGGCATTAAATCTTTAAAGTAACAGAAACAGTACCCTCAGTTTTATTGTATTGGTATGGATTTTGCATGAATGAATGAGAACTGTCATCATTATCATCACTATATGTGACTGTGAGAAAGTGACAGTCTTCCATTGGGTTAGGTTGTTGGTCAAGTGAAATACTGTCTGTAAGAGCATTTTTCAAACCTTAGAGCTCCATGGAAATGTTCGTTATTCACTAATTCCTAATTCAAAGAATGATATAAGGATCTAATAAGAAAAAGGTCAAATTATTTTAAAGAATATAAAGCATAGTATACATGTAAAATTATAGTAGAAAGCATGGCAGGTTAAGTTGATAGCTGGTCTTGGAATATGAAAACCAAGGTTCAAGTTCTATTTTTGTCCATACTGTCACAGTGATCTTGGGTATTATCCAACCTCTTAGAGGGCCCCCTGGTGACTCAAAAACTATTAAATGTGAAACATTTGCTGATCTGCATTGATAATGGTAAATCACAGGTAATATAAATAGAAGTTGATATTTATATAGTGCCCCTATGGGGTCAACAACTCTCTTAGCTGCTTTGCATCTACATCCACAGCTTAAACTATTTCTGTAGCTCCTAGGGAATTTCTCTTCTCCCCTTGGCATGGGGTAGTTCTTAGCAGTCATTCTATAATTGTTTAATAAGCACTTAGCTGTTTGCCAGACATTTGTGTAGGTGCTAAGGATGCAAATACAAAAGTGAGAAAATCTCTGACTCTAAATAGTTTATAATTTTCTAGGAGGATACAGGATATTCAAAGATAAGTACATATAGCATATATACAAAATAAATACACAGTGGGGAATGGGAAGAAGGCAACACTGAAAGGATAGAAGGTTCCAAGGAGCGAAGGTAAGGAGGGGAGAGACTCCCTCCCTTAGCAGAAGGAAGACTGCAAAGGCACTGAGAAGGAAGTAAACCATTCTGACTGGAGGGGAATAACCCCTTCAACCTGAAAAATAAAAGACTTAAGTCAGCTTGTGAAGTGCCTTATATGCTGAACAGAGGAGTTTGTATTTCTCCTAGTAGCAGTGGAGAGCTACTGAAGGTTCTTGAGCAGAAAAGTAGCACTGGCCAACCTGGAGCTTTAGAAAAATCAATTTAGCAGTTGTATAGAAGATAGATAACAAAAGGCAGACCAATGAGGAGGCTATGGCAACAGTCTTGGCTAGAGATAAGGAACTGAACCAGGACAGTAGCATTTGTGTAGAGAAAAAAAAAAGATGAAAAAGATGTTATGGAGAAAGAAATGATGAAAGGGTGGAAAAGTATTAAGTTGGAGATAACTGACTCCAAGGTTGTGAACTTAAATAACTGGAAAGATGGTGGCACCTTCACCAGAAACAGAGAAATTCAGAAGACCGATTGGTTTGAGGGGAAAAATGAGTTCTGTTTTAAACATATTTTGATGTTTGCAATACCTTCAGTTCCAAATGCCCAGTAGGCTGTCTGTAATGTGGGATGGGAGCTCAGGAAGGAGACTATAGCTAGATATATAGGCAGTGACTTTGAAAGCAGCCAAAAATGAAGAGTTGGACCTGAAGTTAGGATAACTTGAATTTAAATCCTACCTCAGACACTTTCTGGCTATATACTTCTGGACAAGCCACACTAATCTCCTTAAGCCTCAAGTTCTTCATCAGTAAAATAGGAATAATCATGGCACTGACCAAAAAGGGTTATTAGGTAGATCAAATGAGATAACATTTAAAGTACTGTACAGAACTAAAAATGTCATATAAGGAGCAGCTAAGTGGTGCAGTGGATACAGCACCAGCCCTGGAGTCAGGAGGACCTGAGTTCAAATCTGTCCTCAGACACTTAGTAATTGTCTAGCTGTGTGAACTTAGGCAAGTCACACCCCCAATTGCCTTAAAAAAATTTTAAAAGAAAAAAAGAAAAATTTTATATAAATACTAACTTATTATTATTTATAGATCTATTAATCATATGCACAAAATTACTCATTGAACTCACTTAACAAAGTCATCCAAGAGGGAGAATGTAAAAAAAAAAGGAAATAATAGGGCCCAGGACAGAGTTTAGAGTGTCCCACAGTTATTGGGTATGAAATAAATGATAATTTATTTCATAATAAATAAAAGTGAACGGTAATACAGAATAACTAAGAAATAACAATGTTAAGAAAACCAGGAATGGAACAGCTAGATGTTTCAATAGATAGAGCACTAGCTTTGGAGTCAAGAGGACCTGAGTTCAAATCCAGCCTCAGATGCTTGAGACAGCGGACAAGTCATTAACCCCGCTACCTTACAGAAGAAAAAAAGAAAATCAAGAGAGGAAAGAGTGTTTCTTGCATAGTCAACAGTGCCAAGCTTGTAAAGTCAGGAAGAATAAGGAATGAAAAAAGGATTTCAGATTTGGCAATTGAGATCTTTACTAATTGGAGAAAATAGTTTCAATTGAATGATGAGGGAAGGAGGAGGAGCTCTTCTCCCAAAAGACAACTGGGAATTGTCTTTAATTGAGAAGTTGGGAGGAGATTAGTGCTTTGGGAAGCTTAAAAAGAGAAGTTTTGGAACTGACACTGATGGGAGTAGGATAAAGATTTAATTAGAAAGGAGTAAAAAAGGATGGCCATGTTTCAGTGAGGGCCTAATTGAGACTGGATAACAAAAATTCTAAGTGGACCAAGGCAACACAATTGCATGACTTTCTGCTATTTCAGTGGCATATGAGGAGGATTGTGAGAGGGAAAAATACAGAATTAGAGTTTGCTAAGACTTGAACATTGAAGGGAGAGAAGTCAGGAATCAGGAATACAGGAAAGTGTAATACTGAACTGGTTATAAGGGTCACAATTAGGATAGAAGAAAGTGAAGCCAAAGTAAGGGTAATGGTTTGGTGAGTACTGAGGGCAAATGATGGTTTAGAGGTCATGATGAAAACAAAACCTAGGAGTGAGCCATAAGGAGATAGGAGGTTATATTTGAATGTTTGATTTTTTTTGTTCATGGAAGTGGAAATCTTGTGAGTGATGGCCAGATGAAGAGATTAACTATATGTGTGGCTGAATTTAAGTGGCAATGTGAATCTTGGGAGCTGAATTAAAATCAGCAGAATTGGAGGTAATTTGATGCATGTTGAAATGCCCCAGTTGTAGGGCAAGATCTGAGGTGGAAAAAGTAAACAATGAAACGGGTACTGAACTCCTTAGGAAAGAAGGAAGAATGACCTGGTAGGTTGATAGATAACTGCCATCTAGATTGGGTCATACATTTGGACAGAGTGGGCCTTGAGGAAGCAGCAGATGGAAATGGAGAGTGTGAAAGCCAGGGTTATTACAACAAATCTTCCAGTACAATTGTCTCAGGGTATGACAGAAGATAGAACTAGTGCCATAAAGGTTAGCCAAGGGTGCAGTGTCTTCCAGTGGAAGCTAGATCTCCACAAGAGCTAGATATGGAAGATATGTGATTGCATATTTATATGTATATACACACACATATAAAAATATATATGGGGTGTATATAAAGATTTAAATGGGGGCCTAGGTAGTGCAGTGGATAAAGCACCGGCCCTGAAGTCAGGAGTACCTGAGTTCAAATCCGGTCTCAGACACTAAATAATTACCTAGCTGTGTGGCCTTGGGCAAGCCACTTAACCCCATTTGCCTTGCAAAATAATAATAATAATAATAATTACCTAGCTGTATGGCCTTGGGCAAGCCATTTAATCCCATTGCCTTGCAGAAACCTAAAAAAATAAAAATAAAAAGATTTAAATGTGTCACATACATTACATGAAATATATATTTTCTAAGTGATGGAAATTTTTTTCAGTCACTCAAGGGTAGTTTTGATACATTCATGCTTGAAACAACCTATGAAGATTGTGTGATCCCCTTTATATAGCTATAAAAGTTATGAGGCTAAATTTTTTAATGAACACAGGGCAATTCAAAGCTAGAGGGCGACATTTTCTTTAATACATAGTTTCTTGGTGTGACTATTCTCTACCAAAACAGATAGTTTTTTTAAGTTTCTGTAACCAAAAAAATCATCCCTTAGAAGCCAGCCAAATGAATGACTCCAAATGAGCTAGACTGAATCTTGGCAAAAGACACTTTTGCCAAGTCCTTAATAACAGTAATTCAAACTGAGCAGGATCTGACAGAGATAAGGATCCACTAGCAGAGACTTCAAGAATTAAGGCTTATAACAACCATACTGCAGGACCAGTAATGCAACAAGCTATCCACCTCTTGGCAGAGAGGTGACAATTCCAGTACAGAAATATTTGGAACACTTTGTACACAACAGACTATAAGGAAGGATTCAATATAAAATAATTTCCATTTCAAGAAAACCTATATAATAGCTTCTACACATTGTTTTCAAAGCTACTCAGCTTTTCTTTGTTTCCTTTTGGGTTTTCTTTTGTTGTCTGCTTTGCACTTTTTACTTTTTTTTTTCCTCCTCCCTCTTCCCAGCCCTAAAGAAGGCTACACTTAAGTGTGGATATATTATCCATAAACATAGATATCTACAATCATATACTAGGTATTTATCCACATATATGTAAAATTGTACTATGCTTATTTTCTCCTATCTATTGTTCTTGAGGTGAATGACATCTTTCATAAGTCTAAGTTTTTCTATATTTTTCTAAATCTATTCATCGTTTTCTTTACCAAAGGAATATTCCTTTCTGGATTCAAACAGCATTTTCCTTCATAAGATCTTTGAGATTACTTTGGCTATTTGTAGTAGAATGACTTGGTGACCCAAAGTTATTCTTTTTTTTTTTAGGTTTTTGCAAGGCAAATGGGATTAAGTGGCTTGCCCAGAGTCACACAGCTAGGTAATTATTAAGTGTCTGAGGCCGGATTTGAACTCAGGTACTCCTGACTCCAGGGCCGGTGCTCTATCCACTGTGCCACCTAGCTGTCCCTCCAAAGTTATTCTTAAAAACAATACTGCTGTTACTATATAGAATATTCTCTTGGTTCTACCCATTTTGCTCTTTATTATTTAATGGAGGTCTCTCCATGCTTTTCTAAAATCATTGAGTTCATCATTCTTATAGCAGAGTAATATGCCATCATTTGTTTAGCCATTCTCCAAATGACAGACCCCACCTAAATTTCCAGTTCTTTGCCATTACAAAGAGAGCTGCTATAAATATTTTAGAACATGTAGAGTTTTTTCCATTTTCCCTAATGATCTTGGGAAACAGATCTAAGAGTGGTATTGTATGTCAAAGGGTATAAGCAGTTTAGTAACTCTTTGGGTTTAATTCCAAATCTCTATAATTTGACTAAGTTCTTTGTGTATTTGAGACCTTTATCTGAGGAACTGTCTATAAAAATTTTTTTCTCCAGTTTTCTACTTTCCTTCTGATCTTAGCTACATTTGTATGTACAATGAAATTTTTTTATTTTGGTTGAAAATTTTTGGAGAATGTACCACACACTCTCTGGCTTTGTAAGCAGTTAAATATAATCTAACCTTTTCTCAATGACTCAAGCTCTGTTTCTGAAAATAAATTATTATACTTTGCTGATAGAAAACCATCAGGGCTTATTTAGATTTGTAGAATTTTTTCTGATACATTATATGAGCACAGACTGCTGTGCTTATTTTTTTTTTAAGTTTTCATGCCTGTTTTTCTGTTCCTGGTATCATGCTGTATATTTGTCTGATGCCCAGACCTGCCAGAACAGCCTATCACTAGGGTAGTTGCTGGATGATGAAATTTTTGGAAACAGCTCAAGGATTGTTTAACAAGCCAAAGAGAGGTTTTTAATCTGTATTATTGGAGGCAGAACTCATGATGATCAATTTACAGATCCTTGTAATACTAAAGTATCTCCTTTTTTTACATATTTTCTGCCTTCTTGCTATCAGCTATCTCTTCTTAACAAAATGCCTAACTCTTGTAGTTTCTCTCTCCCTTGCTACTTTCAATTTGTTGTAGGTTTACAAACCTGGTAATTATTCAGTCAAGTATTTATTGAATGCTTGCCCTTTGCAAGAGATAAAAAGAAAAAGCAAAAACAATCTTTGCCCTCAAGTATTTTATTTCTAATGTAGGAGTTAAATATAAGATACAGAGGGGCGGCTAGGTGGGACAGTGGATAAAGCACTGGCCCTGGAGTCAGGAGTACTTGGGTTCAAATCCGGTCTCAGACACTTAATAATTACCTAGCTGTGTGGCCTTGGGCAAGGCACTTAACCCCATTTGCCTTGCAAAAAAAAAAAAATTTATTTATATATATATATATATATATATATATATATATATATATATATATATATATATTACAGCATAGGTGAAAGCTAACTTTGGGAGACCTAGGAGTTGAACTGAATCTTAAAGGAAGTCAGGGATCTCAAGAAGCTGAAGAGGAGAAAGTGTGGAAGGGACTTGAAGACAGAAGATAGAGCATTGAATATAAAGAAAGGCAAGCAGTCCAGTATGACTAGGTTTGTAATGAATGGAGAGGATTAATAAAACTGGAAAGATAAGAAAGGGCCAGGATTTAAAGTGCATTAAATTCCAATGGGAAGTTTATATTTGGTCCTAGAAGAAATAGGGAGCCTCTGGAGTTTATCAGGCAGGAAAATGGAATAGTCAGACTTATACTTTATAAAAAAAAAACGCTTTGACTGCTGAGTGGTGGGTAATATATTTTTGAGGGACTGAGGAGAGTCTTGAGGGTGGAAGACCAATTAGAAATTTATTGCAACAGTCCAGACAAGTTGTGATGAGGGCCTGAACTAAGTTGATGGCTGTGTGAAGAACACATACATAAGAGTTGCTAAGGTTAATTTGAGGGACTAGGGGGTAAAGCAGTATCACATGTGATTTTTTCACAGGTCTATGTTCCTACTTCTAATAATAATGCCACATCTTTGCTTCTCCTCACTAAAGTATTCCTTTGTTCTATCATCTGTAAAGGTGACAGTGTTGTAATTCTGGAAGGTTTCACCATTCTAGAAAGACTTCCAAGTCATGGCCTGGTGATAAACTTTATATCTGTAATCCAAGAACAACCTCTATCAGTTCAGAAAACCTCAGTGCCAGGAGGTTGACCACAACTAGTAGACCATTAGTTGACTAAAATATAGACTGATACTATGATCTGTATAGGTAAAAATTCATAGCAATACTATCATGTCTCTTTTGAAGTTTTGGGAAACTACATGAGGCTGTAGTTTAAAAAGCAAAACTCTTCCTGTTATCTTACTTGAAACAAAATAACCCCATTAGGTGAGTAAAGTGGGACTTTTCCACCCCATTTTCTAAATTGTGATTTAATTAGATCTAGACTTGGCTGTTTTTCAGAATCTGAGCTAGACTAGTCTCAGAACTATGTGAAGAGAAGGTGGAGTTAACAAAGGACAGGCTAAGGCTTGTGAAGAAGGACTGCTGTGTCAGGATCTGTGGAGAGGTGTTTCCCCAGCCCTACTCTGGTTTGTTCTGAAACACCATGAAAACTGGAATGGGAGTAGCAATGGAATTTTCCCAACTAAAGATTCCTCATAATTGTGCTTGATCTTCTCTGCTGTGAGATTCCCAGAACAGCCATTTCCTCAGATATATCCATGAGCTCCTGTTTGTAAGGAAAAGAGTTGAAGCCACCAAGAGGTGAGCGTGTTCACCTCCTAAGAAGTTCAAAACCTGTGCCCTAAAGGCTCCCAGCATTTTGCTGCTTTCCAGTGCTATAAGAGCAAATAAAATGTGTAGCCCCAAGATTTGACCCAGAATCCATCCCTATTTGCTGATTTGAGCATTAGAGGTATGAGTAGAGAAGTAAGAAATCCAGGTGCCAACAAAGCAAGACTGAGACCTGATTCACCTACTATATTCACTGAGGCAAAAGAGTGGAATTATTCCTCCCTTCACCACATATTCCTGGAAGTTACTCTTATATTGTGATTTTTTCCCTTTAAGCTTGCCTCTATATTATATATATAGGTTAATCCTCAGATAATAAGTTACAGGACCATTGGTAAGATCTCTTTCTTAAGACAATTCCACTGGAATAACCTTTAAGAACTCACCTTTTGAATCATTTAATTCAGTTCAACAAACGTTAGGCATTACTCTATGCGAGGCCTCAGTATTGGGAATACAGAAATGAAGAACAAGACATTCAGGCACTCAAAGAGCTTAAAACTGAATTGAAAGTGGAGCTGAGGGGCAGCTAGGTGGCGTAGTAGATAAAGCACCAGCCTTGGAGTCAGGAGTACCTGGGTTCAAATTCGATCTCAGACACTTAATAATTACCTAGCTGTGTGGCCTTGGGCAAGCCACTTAACCCCATTTGCCTTGCAAAAACCTAAAAAAAAAAAAAGTGGAGCTGAAATAATGTACAACACTAAAGGGGACACAAAGTGAATATGACCATGAACAGCCAGCCAAAGGAAAATATAGATAAAGTACTGTTAACAACATGAGATCACTTTCAACTAGGCAGATCAGGAACAGGTGAAGAGGGGAGACCTAACTAGGCCTTCAAGAAAGAAAGTTTTCGGGGCGGCTAGGTGGCGCAGTAGATAGAGCACCGGCCCTGAAGTCAGGAGTACCCGGGTTCAAATCCGACCTCAGACATTTAATAATTACCTAGGCGTGTGGCCTTGGGTAAGCCACTTAACCCCATTGCCTTGAAAAATCTAAAAAAAAAATTGCCTAAAGGAAGAAAAAAGAAAGTTTTCATGGCAGGTTTAGGGAGGGGAAATAGGAACCAATTTCACATATGAGCAATGGTTTATGAAAATTTCCCATTAGCAGGAAACTATAGCATGAGGTGAGGGAACACCTTAGCAGTCCAGTTTGCCAAAAACAGAATGTGCCTGAAGGACATGGCAGCTAGGTGACTCCATATACAGAGCGCCAGGCTTGAAATTAAGAAGATTCATCTTCCTGGGTTCAAATCTGATCTCAAACATTTGCTAATTGTGTGACTGTGCAAGTCACTTAAAGGCTGTTTGCAAATGAGCTAGAAAAGGAAATGGCAAATCACTCCAGTACCTTTGCCATGAAAACCCTAAACAGGGTCACAAAGAATCAGGCACAACTGAACAATAGTAAAAATGAAGAAGAGTAGTATGAAAATGAAAACCACAAAAGATAAGTTAGAACCAAAAACTAAAAACTTTAAATGCCTAACAAGGTTAGTAGCAATGGAAAGCTTCTGAAGGCCAAAATGGGGGAATGACCTCAGCTGGGCTGTGCTTTAAGAAGAGCTGTATGAAGAAATGAGGGGAATAACTGACTGGAGACACAGATCAAAGAGGAGTCTACTGCAATAGTTCAGACAAGAAATTAAAGGGAGGATAGATAGCATAATGAGTAGCTACTGTGTAAGAAGAAGAATAAATACATTTGTCCAGGTCAGTTACAGCTGCTTTGGGATTTAGAGGCTTTCTCAGAAGAGGAGAGTAGCTACTGCTAAAAGCAATAAATCTTTTATTATTGGGGTATTTTAACCCATAATGGAAGCTTAGGCTTAATTTGAGACACCTGAGGAGGGGGGTTCAAAATAAGATAACCACATGTAAGAGAAGAAAAATTCAGAACAAAGAATATAATCGGGTCTCAGGAAGTAAAGTGAGAGGTGTGTGGAATGGTATTAGTCCATAAGTATGTGATCTTTAGGCCATAAGAGGTATAGGATATCCTATATCCCCTTTTCTTCTAATTCAATATGAAAATGCCTGGGTTTCATTCTTCACACATGAATGCTGCTAGGTGATAAGGAATGGGAATGAGAAAATTATAGGGAAGAATGGGATCTCTAAGAGGCCTGTCTGATTTTGTGCCTGCCTCAAATGTCATAGGCATAGAGGCACCAGGGATATACTAGAAGGGCCTAGTTGAATACAACATGAAAATTGAAATTGATAGCATGTAAAATTCAAGATAAAATTCAGGATTCCAGAAAAGAACTGACAGAGGGTTTTGGGGAGAAGAGGCAGACTCTTACATACCAGTCTTGGGGATCTCAGACAAGACCAAAAGAAGAAGAAATTTTTCATTCTATCACAGAGACCCAGAAGTTCACAAGAGAAAAAATTCAAAAAATAAGCCAGCAATAAAATTCTCAGTTGTATACCCACAATTACAAAGCATGAGTAATAAAAGATTCTAATCCAATGAAGCAAATTTGATTTCATGATTATTATTGAGACTTGTTGGGATGAGAGCCATGACTTATGATTTTTGCAAATATATAGAGACTGGCAGAAATATGAAGCCTTAATCAGTCCAATCCCTGAATCAGAGCCACTGACACTAGTACTTCTCTGTGAGCACTGTATTCCAAAGAAATAAGTATATAATTAATAAGGGAAGGAAGAAGTAGCACAGCATATTAAGAAAATATATTCATGAGGAAATCTAGGAACCAGAGGAGAGAAAGTATGGTGAGGAGCATTTGAATGAAAAGCAATGGGAGGAAAAAATAACATGACTATACTAGAAACCACTTCACTAGAGAAAGAGAAGAGACGCAGCATTCAAGATACAGCAGTGAAGAGAGACCTCCATTAACCTATTTCATTGTATAACAGGTATTAGGTGGGAAATGGATTAAACTTCAAAGCTTGGGGTCCTCTGCCAAAAGCAAAGCAGCTAATTAATTCTTGCTTTGTCTTAATAATTCATTCTTCAACAACAACAAAAAAAAATCTTACAGCAATCAACAGAAGAAAAGAAAATTCTATTCTAGATTTAATTACCAAGGAAAAACTGGATATTATGATACAATGATGAGAACTTTAGAATAAATTCCAACATTCAACTTTAGAATTTATGATAGAGAAGAAAGTTGTCCATTATCTGATATTCACTCTTGAATTTGGTAGGGCAGATTTTAGAGTCATAAGCACATATTACAATTCCTTTTCCCTAGTAGAATTTAACTCCATGAGAGAAGGAATTGTTTCTTATCTTTATAAAACCCATGATTCAGGACCTCCCAGAGCTCTGGACTTATTTAGACCAGACCCATTCAAGGGGATTGGCTTCACCCAAAATTTGTTCTGGGAAAATCTCCAAATATTACTTTGATTTAGTTGATTAGTGGTTCTTGTCCTTTCTTGAAAAAAACCAACCAACCAACTAATTAGAGACCCTCAAGATTACAAATGTAAATCAGGTATAAAATGGTCTTTATTTCACCCCACAAAAAGATGGCCTTTATTTCACAGCAGTCTCACCAAGGTATTGAAATCATATTAAAGCATTCACAATAACCTCTCTGAAGGAACTTGAATTTAGGTTGCCATCAGGGCAACCCTTTGATATTTCAGTGTATTACTAATTCTCCTGCAATCCCCTGCCTAACTCTTAATACACATGTCACCCTGTGGTTTGATCTTCCCCTAGAAGACAAACAGGTTTTAGGGCTACTAAACAAGCAATCCTTTTCCTGTTGTTAAATTGGACCTGCACTATACAAATAAATTATTATGATACCACAGGGTAACAAGCTTTATTTGCCTCCCTTCCAAGTCACCCTTCCTTCTATGATTTGCCTTTAAATAGGGGCCACATAAGTAACTCTCTTGTTTCTCTAAAAAGGAACTACCCCTCTGGCTAGTTGCCCAGGAATCTATAGTCTTTAATAATTTTTTTGTTCATCTTAAACATTTCTAAAATTTTGAGTCCTGCTTTCTCTTCCTCCAAAAAGGATAAGAATTGTGAAATCACTTATACATATGAATTCATGTATAAATACATGATAAGAAATCATTTCTTTCCATTATTTGTTGAAAAAAAAGACAAGAAAAATAAAGTGAAAAAATTATACCTCAGTCTGCATTCAGACTGCATCAGTTCTGTCTCTGGAAATGGACAGTATTTTTTCATAAATCCATCAGAATTGTCTTGGTTCAGGGTGCAGTATATAGAGCACCAGCCCTAAAGTCAGGAGGACCTGAATTCAAATCCGACCTCAGGACACTTAATAATTACCTAGCTGTGTGACGTTAAGCAAGTCACTTAACCCCATTGCCTTGCCAAAAACAAAAATTTTTTTGGTTCATTATATTGATCAGATTAGCTAAGTCATTCACAGTTGATCTACATATATACATTGCTGTTTCTGTGCAGCTGGTTCTGCTTCACTTTGCATGAGGTTTTTTCTAAAATCATTCTGCTCATCAGTTTTTAATAGTTTTTTTTTTGCAAGGTAAATGGGGATAAGTGGCTTGCCCAAGACCACATAACTAGGTAATTAAGTGTCTGAGGCCAGATTTGAACTCAGGTACTCCTGACTCCAGGGCTGGTGCTCTATCCACTGTGCCACCTAGCCGCCCTGCTCATCATTTTTTAAAGCATAATAGTATTCTGTCATAATTATACATCTCAACTTGTTCAACCATTTCCCAATGGCTGGGCATCCCTTCAATTTCCAATTCATTGCCAACTCAAAAAGAGCAAACTGTAAGTACTTTTGGTCCTATATGCCCTTTCTCTTTTTCTTTGGTCTCTTTGGGATTCAGATCTAGCTGTGGTATTGCTGGATCTAAGAAGATGAAGTTTTGTAGCCCTTTGGGCATGGTTCCAAATTGCTCTCCAGAATAGATGGCTCACTCTACCAATGGAGCAGTAGTGTCCCAATTTTTCCACATCCCCTCTAAGAGTTATCACTTTCCTTTTTTGTTATGTTAACCATTCTGAAGGTGTGAGGTGGTATAACAGTTGTTTTAATTTGCATTTCTCTAATCAGTAGTGATATAGAGTATTTTTTCATATGACTATGGATAGTTTTGATTTCTTCTTCTGAAAACTGTCTCTTCATATTCTTGCAGGTCTCCATACTCTTAAACTTGTGTTTACTCTTGAGGCAAACCCCAAAGGTGTCACTGTCCCAGAATGTTCTGTTTTCTAACTAGATAGCTAGATTCCAGAATCATGCTACCTAGAAAACCCCGCTTCCTTGACTAGAAGACCAGATTACAGAATCATAAAGACCAGAAAAAAAATATCCCTTCCTCTATATAAGGACTTTGGGATTCAAAAATATTGTGGGTCTGCCAAGTGCTTCTGCATGAACTCTTATCAGCTGTGTCTCATGTGTTGGAAAAGACATATCTTAACACTTACAGACAGAGAACAAAACACTGTAGGGCAGTACACAACTACCATTTGTTTCTAACCCATAGCAACTATTAGGAGAAAGTTATGCATTTCTGTAAAGACCATACTTTCCCTTCACCAGAAAACAGGTCTGCTCTATCACTGCATTAATCCATGTTTTGAATGACAAAGTCTGGAAGGGAAAAAGGCAAAAGGGCAGCAAATAGCCTGTTGCTGACTTTTGTAGATCTTTGAAATGGGTAGTTTCTCTAATAAAAGTTAACCCCTGAAGATGTCCTAGGCAGAGCCAAGATGGTGGAGAGAAGCTAAGAAGCAACTAGAGCTTTTCCCAATTTGCTTCTAAAACAGCTTTAAATGAAACCTCTAAACAGATTCCAAAATGACAGAATCCATAAAAAGACAGAGTGAAACAACTGTTCAGCTCAGGGTATCTTGGAGGGACCTCAGGAAAGGTCTGTCTTACTTGTAAAAAGGGAGTGTAGCACAGCATGTGGGGAAGACATTGGGGAAACTCTTAGTCACAGCCTAGATCCCAGCTTGGTGACCCACAGTACAGCGGACCAGCAGTGAGGACCTCAACCCCAGTTTGAAAGGTATATTATGAGTCCTGGAAGGTCCATGCAACAGGCAGGACTGGTTAAGCTATCCTAATGCAAGGAGCAAGCTGCTAGCACCTGACACTCCAGTGTGGAAAATGAGTCACTAGATCCCATGGCCCCCAGCACAAAAAGCTACTATGGTGAAAGGGAAAATCAAAACACCATTACAGGGGAAGCACTGACAAGAAGCCTACATGTGAAACCTCAAAGAGGATATGAATTTGTCTCATATTCAAAAAGTTCTCTTGGAAAAGTTCAAAAAGGATTTTAAAAAACCAAATAAAAAAGGTAGAAGAAACATTGAGAAAAGAGAGTCATGAAGGAGAATTATGAAAACTTGGAAAACAGAAAACAATACCTTTAAAGATAGAGTTGGGGGTGGCTAGATGGTGCAGTGGATAGAGCATTGGCCCTGTAGTCAGGAGTACCTGAGTTCAAATCCAGACTCAAACACTTAATAATTACCTAGCTCTGTGGCCTTGGGCAAGCCACTTAATCCCATTTTCCTTGCAAAAACCGGAAAAAAAAAGATAGAGTTGGCCAAATGGAAAATGGGATAAAAAAGCTAACTGAAGAAAATATATACTTAAAAATTAGATTTGGGCAGGTGAAAAACTAAAGACTTTATAATATATCAAGAATCCAATGAAGACTGAATAAACTGAAGAAAATGTAAAATACCTCATAGGAAAATGACCAACCTGTAGATCCAGGACAGATAATTCAAAAATAATTGGACTGCCTCAATACTATGATCTGAAAAAGAATCTGGACAATATCAGGAGATTTTCAAGGAAAACTACCCTGGTATCCTAGAAGAAAAGAGTAAAATAGTCCTTAAAAGAACTCTCCAGTCACTTCCTGAAAGAGATCCTAACATAAAAGAAATATTGTAGCCAAATTTCAGAATCAACAGCTCAAAGGAGAAAATACTACAAGCAACCAAAAAGAAACAATTCAGATACCAAGAAGCCTCAATCAGTATTATGCAGGACTAAGCAACTTCAACATTAAAGAATCCAGGGCTGCTAGGTAAGGCAGTGAATACAGCACCAGCCCTGAGTTCAAGTGAGACCTACTAGCTGTGTGGCCTTCGGCAAGTCACTTAACACCACTGTCTTACAAAAACAAACAAAAGTATCAGAAGACCTAGAATATGATATTCAAGTGTAGAAAGGAGCTTGGATTACAACCAAGAATCAATTCTCCTGCAAAATTCAGCATATTCTTTCAGGGAGGAAATATGGATATTCAATGAAATAAGGGACTTTAAAACTTACCTGATAAAATGACCAGAAATGATCATAAAATTTGATCTTCACATACAAAACCTAAGAGATATATAAAAAGGTAAATGGAAAAAATAAATTAGCCAATAAGATTAAACTGTTTACATCCCATTATAAGAAGATAATACTTGTAACTCTTAAGAATTGTATTCCTATTTGTCAATCAAAGGAATAGACTTAGAAATAGACTTAGAAAATTGATTATGATATGATATTTGTAGCTCTGGAGAATAGTATATCAGGACAATTGAAAACATTGATGATATTTATAGCTCTTGAGAAAAGTATATCAGGACAATTGAAAGGATATACCATACAAGAGGGTGTTGGATATAAATTGATTATGCTGTGATACTTATAACTCTTGAGAACTTTATATCTATTAGGACAGTTGAGAGGAGTTAGAGAAAAGGTATAGGTATAAATTGATTATGATATGATAATATAAAAAAATCACTAAAATAAAAAAGGATTATACTGGGAGAAGAAGGAAGGCAGAAAAGAGAGTAATGATCTTTCATGAAGAGGCACAAAGGACCTTTTATAAGAGGGAAAGAAGGGACAGTGTGGGCATTGATTGAATCTTGCTCTCCACACATTGGGCTCAAAAAGGAAATAAGATATACTCTCATTTGGATTTAGAAATCTTACCCAAAGGAAAATAGGAGGGGAAAGGAGGAGCTAATAGAAGGGAAAGCAAACATAGAAGGGAAAAGAAGAAAGTAATAGGGGAAGACTGACAAAAGCAAAACACTGGGGAAGAAGGATAGGGTGAAAGAGGAAAAAAGGATAGATGGGGGGGGTAGAATGAAGGGAAAATGGGATGAACTCTGCCATAAAATAGAAACAGGTAGTAAAGTGCATGAAAATCAGAATCCTATAATATGCTGTTTACAAGAAATACATTTGAAGCAAAGAGAAATACACAGAGGAAAGGTAAAAGGTTGGAGCAAAATATATTATGCCTCAGCTGAAGTTAAAAAAAAAAAAGCAAAGGTAGCAATCCTAATCTCAGAAAAGCAAAAGCAAAAGTAGATCTAATTAAAAGAGATAAGGAAGGAAACTGATGACATTGTTTGTCCTTCATCCTTGAAGTAGATCATGACATCAAGGAGGTCACGCCATGACAAGAGCGAGTGGGTGTTGTGCTATGTCACCAGCTTCATTTTCTCCTCAAGTGCCACCTTGATCCAGTGGTCAGATATGAATCAGAATGGAGATGCACCTGAATGCAAGGGACTCAGGATTTAAGTGCTTTGCCCAAGCTCACACAACCATGTCAAGTATCTGAGGCTAGATTCAAACTCCTGATCTCCTGACTCCAAGGCCAGTACTCTATCTACTGTGACACCTTAGCTGCCCAGGAAGGAAACTATATCTTGCTAAAAGACACTATAGACAATGAGGTAATATCAATAACAAATATGTGTATGTGTATATATATATATATATATATATATATATATATATATATATGAAAATCGAATAGAGATAGAAAGGAATATACCTTTCTCTCAGCATGACACAAAAATTGACCAGGTACTATATTAGAGCATAAAAACCTCACAATCAAATGCAGAAAGGCATTAAATGTATCTTTCTCAAATTATGATACAATAAAAATTACATACAAAAAGGGCCATGGAAAGATAAACCAAAAATTAATTGGAAACCAAATAACCTAATCATATAGAATGAGTGGGTCAAACAACAAATCATAGACGTAATGATTTCACCTTAAGAGAATGACAATAATGAGACAACATACCAAAACTTAAGGGATGCAGCCCAAGCAGTCCTTAGGAGAAATTTCATATCTCTCAATGTACATCAGTAAATTAGAGAAATAGGCAATAAATGAATTGGGCATGCAACTAAAAAAGCTAGAAAAATAATAGATTTTAAATGCCCAATTAAATACCAAATTAGAAATCCTGAAAAATCAAAGGAGAAATTAACAAAATTGAAAGAAAACTATTAAATTAGTAAATAAAACTAAGAGTTGTTTAAAAAAAAAAAAAAGCCAGGACTTCCAGCCAAGATGGTGGCAGAGAAGACAGGCATAGTGCTAATCTCCTGATCTTTCCTCATAAATAATATGAAACAAACCTCTTTTCAGAAATCCAATCCACAAAACCCAGAAAGAGAAACTAGGAGAAGATCTGCCTCAAGGTTTGTCCTCCAGGAGTACAGGACAAAGTCAGATCCTGAGAACTCAACTAGCCTGATCAGTGGGGTGGGGAGGGAAGATCCTGAGACCCTGAAAGTGCAACCAGTCTAATAAGAGATGGAGTGAGTGAGAGTCTGAGAGCTCCACTAGCCTGATCAGCAGGGCAGACCAGAACCTTAAAGCCTAACTAGGGAACAGGCATTGGTTGTGGCACTGAAGGTCTGAAGCTTGCCAGCAGAGCTGGAAGGAGAGTTCCAGTGCTTCATTTCAGGCTGAAATAAGATGTGA
This sequence comes from Macrotis lagotis, assembly GCF_037893015.1. Taxonomy (NCBI): domain Eukaryota; kingdom Metazoa; phylum Chordata; class Mammalia; order Peramelemorphia; family Peramelidae; genus Macrotis; species Macrotis lagotis. Next base: position 628,667,614 of record NC_133666.1, on the reverse strand, counting down.
GCAAAAGACCTCCCTCAGCTGTGAATAGGGAGTGCAATTACCTTGCCCTAGGGCAAAATCCACCATGGATCAAAGATAAAAATACTCAACAGCTTCATCCAACCCACTCCAAATTAAGGGAGAGGGCCTCAAATTAAGGTTACAGACACTCCAGAGAAAGCAACCAACACAGCCTTCTGGCCAGCCACTTGGAGTTACTAAACCCAGTGAGTAAAGCCTCTAGGGATCTCAACACCAAAGCTCTGTGAACCAGCCCCTTGCCAACATAAGGTCTTAGTAAAATGAAGAACAGCTAGAAGAAAGGGTGATCCATAGAAAAATTCCTAGGAGGCAAAGACCCTAACTCAGAGAGACCTAGAACTTTTGCAGAGAATATGATCTGGTCTCCAGCACAGAAAGACTTCCTTGAAGAAATCAGGAAGGAGTTTAAAAATCAGTTGGAAGATTTGGGAGAGACAATTAACACCCCGCAACAAGAAAACAAATAATTGGAAAATACAATTGGTCAAATGCAAAAAAGAAAATATTTCTCTCAAAATCTCAATTGGTCAAATGGAAAACTCTTTCAAAAATAGAATTGACCAACTGGAAAAGGAGTTGCAAAAGGTAAAGAAAGAAAATTCTTCTCTGAAAAAAAGAATGGAGTCTGTGGAAACTAAAAATTTCATGAGGCTGTTAAACAAAACCAAAAATTTGAAAAAATAGAAGAAAACATAAAATACCTTATCAGCAAAACCACTGACTTTGAGAATAGATCAAAAAAGAGACAACCTGAGAATTATAGGTCTTCCTGAAAACATTGAAGAGAAAAAAAAAAGCCTAGACTTAATATTACAGGACTTAGTGATGGAAAACTGCCCTGATATCATGGAACCAGAGAGCACAATTGTTATTGAAAGAATACATTGATCCCCTCTGGAAAGAGATCCTAAAATGAAAACACCAAGGAATGTTGTGGCCAAATTCCAAAACTATCAGATAAAAGAGAAAATCCTGCAAGCAGCCAAAAAGAAAAAATTTAGATACCAAGGTGCCACAGTAAGGATTACACAGGAACTGGCTGCATCAACATTAAGGGATCAAAGGGCCTGGAATAAGATATTCTGAAGAGCAAGGTATCTTAGAATGCAGCCAAGAATCTACTACCCAGAAAAGCTGAGCCTTCTGTTCCAGGGGAAAAGATGGACATTTAATGAAATGGGAGACTTCCAACATTTCCTGATGAAAAGACCAGAACTTAATAGAAAATTTGGACAACAAACACAAAGCTCAAGAGATACATGAGAAGATTAAAAAAAAAAAAAGGGGGGGGTGTAAAGGAAAAAAACTGCTATTCAATAAGATGAAACTGGCTTTATACCCACTTGGGAGATTCTCATAACTTTTGAGAATTGTAACTCTATTAGAATATTCTTAATCAGAAGTGGATGGACACTCATGACTTTTGTGTGACTCAGAATGATTTAAAAGCAATACCTCCTTAAAAAGGGGGCTATTAAGGAGATGGGAAGAGGGAGGAGACTGAATAGGGTAAATCTCATTACATTAAGAGGTACAAAAGACCTACTGTAATAGAGAGAAGAAGGGAGAAGCTGAGAACCACCTGAATCTTCCTCTCATCAGACCTGGCTTAAAGTTAACTTATACAAACATTCAGATAAGAAACTTATCTTACCTTTCAAGTATTAAAAGGGGAAAAGGAGAGGGAGGAGATAGGGAGGGGGAGAAAAAGGGGAACTAACAGAAGGAAGGGAGGGAAGAAAGGGAAAAGAAAGGGGAGGGGGGTTGACATAGGAGGGCAAACACACTGAAGGTGGTGGTATCCAGAAGCAAAATACTGGGGAATATGGATAAAGGGGGAAAATATAAAGAGAGGGAAGATAGCATGGAGGGCAATAAAGAGTACTTTTAACTTTGAATGTGAATGGGATGAACTCTCCCTTAAAATGTAAGTGAATAGAAGGATATGATTTCTCTCTCATCACATTCATCACATTCAATTTAGAACAATGTATACCATGGAAACAATGTAAAGATTAACAGACTGCCTTCTGGGGGGGGGGGGGGGAAGGAAGACTGGGGGGAAAAGATCGTAAAACTCAAATAAAATCTTAAAAAAAAAAGCCAACAAAATAGATAAGCCTTTGGTTAGTGTGATTAAAAAAAAAGAAAGAAAATTAAATTACCAATATCAAAAATGAAAAGGGTAAACTCACCACCAATGAAGAAGAAATTAAAACAATTCAGAGCTATTTTGCCAATTATATGCCAATAAATCTATCTAATTAAAGTAAATGAATATTTACAAAAATACAAACTGCCCAGATTAGCAGAAATAAAATACTTAAATAACCCCCATTTCAGAAAAACAAAATTGAGCAAGCTATCGATGAATTCATTAAGAAAAAATCTCCAGAGTCAGATGGATTCACAAGTGATTTCTACCAAATATTTAAAGAACAATAAATTCCAATAGTATATAAACTATTTGAAAAAATAAGCAGAATCCTACCAAATTTCTTTTATGACACAAATATTGTGCTAATACCTAAACCAGGAAGAATCAAAACTAGAAAGAAAAATATAGACCAATTTCCCTAATGAGTATTGATATAAAAATTATACATAAACTATTAGCAAAGAGATTACAGCAAATCATCTATCTCTAGGATAATATATTATGACCAGGTGAGATTTACACCAGAAATGCAGGGCTGATTCAATATTATGAAAACTATCAATATAATTGACCATATCAATAACAAAACTATCAGAAATCATTTGATTATCTCAGCAGATGCTGGAAAAGCTTTTGACCAAATAGAGCATCTATTCCTATTAAAAACACTAGAGGGGGCAGCTCGGTGGTGTAGTGGATAAAGCACTGGCCTTGGAGTCAGGAGTACCTGGGTTCAAATCCGGTCTCAGACACTTAATAATTACCTAGCTGTGTGGCCTTGGGCAAGCTACTTAACCCCATTTGCCTTGCAAAAAAAAAAACTAAAAAAAAAAAAACACTAGAAAGCATAGGAATAAATGTTTTCCTTAAAATGATAGCAATATATATCTAAAACCATCAGCAAGCATCCTATGCACTGGAGATAAGCTAGAAGCCTTCCCAGTAAGATCAGGTATAAAATAAGCATGCTCATTATCACCACTATTATTCAGTGTTGTAATAAAAATGCTCTCTTCAGCCATTAGAGAAGAAAAAGAAATTAGAATTAGGAAATGAGGAAACAAAAACTATTGTTTTTGATGATGTGAATGATATACTTTGAGAATCCACTAAAAAACTACTTGAAACAACAACTACAGCAAAGTTGTAGGATATAAAATAAATCCACATAAATCATCAGCATTTCTGTACATTACCAACAAAACCCAGCAACAAAAGATAAAGAAATTCCATTCAAAGCAACTGTAGCCAGCATAAAATATTTGGGAGTCTACCTGCCAAGATAAATACAGGCATTATATAAAATATTTACAAAACACTTTTCACATAGATAAAGTCAAATCTGAACTATTAGGAAAAATAGCCATGGCCATATAATGGCCATGCTCATATAATAAAAATGATGATTTTACCTTAAATCAAACTACCCAAAAATTATTTTATAGAGCTAGGAAAAAAAAATAATAACATTTATCTGGAAGAACAAAAGATCAAGATTGTCAAGGAAATTAATGGAGGGAAAATACAAAGGAAGGTGACCTAACCATAACAGTTCTAAAACTATATTATAAAATGACAGTCATCAAAACTATTTGATATTGGCTAAGAAACAGTGGTGGATCAGTGGAATAGAACAGGCTCACAAGACATTGTAGTAAATAACTATACTTATCTACTGTTTGATAAACCCAATGATTCCAGCTTCTAGGACAAGAACTCACTATTTGACAAAAATTGCTGGAAAATAGTATGGCAAAAACTAGGCATAGACCAACATCTCACAACACATACAAAGATAAGGTCAAAATGAGAACATGATTTAGGCATAAAGGGTAATACCATAGGCCAATTAGAAAAACAAAGAATCATTTACCCAACAGATTTATGAAGAGAAGGTTTTATAACCAAAGAAGAAGTAGAGAACATAATGAAATACAAAATGGATAATTTCCATTACATTAAATTGAAAAGTTTTTAACAAAACCAATACAACCAAGATTAGAAGAAAAGCAGAAAGCTGGGAAACAATTTTTACAACCAGAGTTTCCGATAAAGGCCTCATTTCTAAAATATATAGAGAACTAAATTAAATTTATAAGAATAAAAGTCATTCCCCCACCTGATAAATGGTCAAAGGATATGAATAGGTAGTTATCAGATGAAGAAATTAAATCTGTTTATCATCAAAAATGCTCTAAGTCATAATTAGAGAAATACTCATTAAAACAACTCTGAAATATCATTTCACACCTATCAGATTAGCTAATATGACAGAAAAGGAAAAGAGTAAATGTTGGAGAGGATGGGAAAACTATTGGAACTATTGGTGGAATTATGAACAGATCCAACCATTCTGGAGAGCAATTTGAAATTATGCTCAAAGGGTAACAAAACTGTACATACCCTTTGATTCCTCAATACCACTATGAGGTCTGTATTCCAAAGAGATCAAAAAAGGGGGGAAAGACACATGGACAAGAATATCATAACAACTTTTTTGTGTAGGCAAAGAATTGGAAATTGAAGAGATGTCCTACAATTGGGGAATGACTGAACAAATTTTGGATATGAATGTGGAGAATTATTGTTAGCTAAGAAATGAGCAATTGGAACCTCAGAAAAGCCTGGAGAGACTTGCATGAATTGAAACTGAGTGAAGTGAGCAGAACCAGGAGAACTTTGTACAAATTAACAACATTTTGTGATGATCAACTCTGATAGACTTCTTCTACATGGAAATGTGTTGAACAAGATTATACATGTATAACCTATATCAGATTACTCACTTTCATGGGGAGGGGGAAAGTAAAAAAACTTGAGCTTACAGAAAGATGAATTTTGAAAACTATCTTTGCATGTAATTGAAAATATTAAATTAAATTTAAAAAAAAAGAGGAGGCAGATTTCAGAAAAACCTGGAAAACTTACATAAGCTGCTGCTGAATGAAGTGAGCAGAGCCAAGACAACATTGCACACCTTAACAGGACCATTGTGTGATGATCAACTATGATATGCTTAGCTCTTCTCAACAAAACAGTGAGCAAAAACAATTCTAAAAGACCTGTGATGAAAAATCTAGGCAGAGAAAGAACTATGGAATCTGAATGCAGATCATAATATACTATCTTTACCTTTTTTAATTTTGATATTTACTTTTCCCTTCTCATGGTTTTTCTCTTTTTGTTCTGATTTTTCTTTCATAATGTGACTTTAATATGGAATATTGTATAATATGGAAATAAAAGTTTTTTGCAAGGCAAATGGGGTTAAGTGGCTTGCCCAAGGCCATACATAAATGTAACACTATTGTACATGTATAACCTATTTCAGATTACATGCTATCCTTGGGTAAAGAGAGAGAGGGAGATATTTTACAACATTTTATAAAAATGAATATTGAAAATTATCTCTGCATAGAAGAGTTCGCCCTCCTGAATCCAACCAGTCAGTTATCTTGAGGGCAGCCTCAGTCCCAGAAATCTAATCAGGAGCCATTTCTGTCCTCTCAACAAGTCACCAAAGGACATGCCCAGTTTCTCTGGGGAGGCTGTAGTGATCTCAGACAAAGGCTCATCTCCTTTAAACTCATCAGATTGAACAGGGAACTCTCCTCATCAATACACATAACATTGTATCTGTAGCAATTAAAATAACCCTCTCCACATAGTAGGTATTCTTGAATGGCTAAAACTTCAAAACTAATTGAGAGATTATTATTATTATGAAGCCTTGTGTATCAGAGGGGCTAAACTATTCCCACTTTATACTCTCAGACCCAAGTGAAAACAACCCACCAAGGAAGACCTTATATTCAGGAGCTCTAATAGTAGCCACACTGTACAGGATACCATCTGACTCCGTACCCATCATTAGGGTAGCAACTCTTGAGAAGACATCCCTGCCACTATCACACCAAACAGAAAAGCCCCTAATAGTTCATGAAAGAGCAGCACCCCTTCAGACCATGGGCAGTTCTTTCAATTCAAGGGATAGATAACAGAATGGAGATGCAACCTGACAACTCTCTCTGCAGAAGCTGCAGTCCTCATCTCCTCAGCAGCCACAACTACTGAAGAATCACAAAATAAAGTTCTTATTACCAGAACTTTTTTGAATCTTCAAATGGTTCAGTGGGCCTTTCCCATCTGATTTGCAGTTAAAATAGAAGATATTCTCAGCACTTAAAACAGTGCTTTGCACATATTAAGTGCCAAGTAAAGGCTTTTTTTCATTTATTAAATTGTTGATTTAAATGAATTAAAATTCTAAAAGGAAAGTCAGCTCAAGAAGCCTGGGGAGCTTTCAAGAAATGTAAAGCCTCAAAGAAAAGGAACTCAAATGAGGATATAAGGGTAGAGTTATCTACCTTGAGGGTTTACTACCAACTTAGATTTTAAAAACAAATATTCTTTCTTTTTTTTTAGGTTTTTGCAAGGCAAATGGGGTTAAGTGGCTTGCCCAAGGCCACACAGCTAGGTAATTATTAAGTGTCTGAGACTGGATTTGAACCCAGGTACTCCTGACTCCAAGGCCAGTGCTTTATCCACTACGCCACCTAGCCGCCCCTAAAAACAAATGTTCTAAGGAACCAAGCAATGGCAGGTAGCAGGCTGGACGAATAAATGGCATGGACCACTAAAGAGGTGACTGATCAGGAAAATCAACCAAAAGGGAGTTTTAAAGCTTTGGAGGAGAGAGGAGGTAGGGTTTGGTGAGTTGGAAGTGAAGAAACATGAAGAAGAAGCTATTGCTTGGAATAGATAGGATGAAAATAATTGATGGAGAGAAGAAAGAGCTGGTGATTCAACTCTTATTTAGGTTCAGTTTTATTTCCCAAGGGAAATGTTATGGAAACTGAAAAGGAACCAAAAAAAAAAAGACAACTTTATCTTAACCAATATATGCCAAGATGCCATTGAATTTCAAGTCATTTGACTAAGATTGCTCTGTATCCTAGGGTTTTCAGAGAACTGGAAGATAGGATCTTTGAAAGATCATGGCAAATTAGAGGTATTGGAGTAGGGCCAAATGTCCTATTTAAAATATATATATATATATGAGAATAAAGTTTGCAGTACAACCCTAAAACATTTTTAAAGAGATAGTTAACATGGGAAAGTTAAAAATGATCACAAAATGTAAGTATGCCTTGATCAAGAGTAGGTTATACAGATTAACCTCCTTTCCTTTTTTTTTGCCAGATTTACTAGACTGGTAGATTGAGGAATGCTACACATTGGGGGCAGCTAGGTGGTGCAGTGAATAGAGCACCAACCCTGGAGTCAGGAGGAAGAATGCTATATATACAGTTAATCTAGATTTTTAGCAAAGCATTTGACAAAGTCCCTGATGCTAATCAGATTGAAAAGATATGGATTAAATGGTAAACTCAGATTTTGAGCTGGAAGGGGTCAAAGAGTTATAGATCTAGATCAGGAAAGGACCCCAAAAGTCATATACATGATAGGTGACAGATCTAAGTTTCAAGCCCAAAGTCTTTTAATGCCAGAACCAACCCTCCCTAGGTTGCCTTTTCCCAGCAATTAAGGGGTTTAATCACAGGTTGAATGACCAGATCAAAGTAATCATCATTAATTGTTCAATGTTCACTTAGAACTATTATTGATGGACTCCTGGAGTCTGTACTTAGTTTCACATTATTAAACAATGGTTTGAATAAAATTGTATGTTTAAACAATTTGCAGGTGATGAAGTGCTAAATGGGACAATTAACAATGAATGACACAGGACTCAGATTTTGATAGACAAGGATGTTGGACTAAATTAAATAAAACTAAATTTGATAAGAGGAGGAACCAGACAGTGTAGTGGTGCAGTGAAGAGAGCCCTGAGCCTGGAGTCAGTAGGCATGAGTTCAAATCTGGCTTCAGACACTAGTTGTTACCCTGAACAAGTCACTTAACCCTGTTTGCTTCAGTTTCCTCATCTGCAAAATGAGCTAGAAAAGGAGATGGCAGAGCCCTTCAGTATCTTCACCAAAAAAAATCTAAATGGGATCAGATGAGCTAGACATGACTAATTCATTAAACAGTAAGAAAGAGGAAGAATATTAAGTATCTATTATGTGCCAGATACTATGATAAGCACCTTATAAATATCTTTTAATCCTTTCAAAATCTTGACTACGAAGGGTTTGGAGAATTAGTATGAGTATGGAATAAAGTGCCTAATTTGAGTTTTAGGTGTCAGCCAAACACACAGTAAAGATTGTCTAACAGGCAACCCTATTCAATAAGTTTAGCAAGTATTATCTCTATTTTACAACTAAGAAAACCAAGGGATTAAGTTAGTTTTCCAGTCTTTTTCTCAGGAGAAGCAGAGCCAAGACTAGAAAACTCATCTGGCTTGACATCAAGATGTTTTATAATTTTGTATACTGTGATCTAGAACTGAAACTGTGTTTATATGGACTAGATTTGGCATTAGGAGCTTCTTTTTTTGTTTTTTGTTTTTTGTTTTTTGCAAGGCAAATGGGGTTAAATGGCTTGCCTAAGGCCACACAGCTAGGTAATTATTAAGTGTCTGAGTCCGGATTTGAACTCAGGTTCTCCTGACTCCAGGGCCGGTGCTCTATTCACTGCACCACCTAGCCGCCCTAAGGAGCTTCCCTTACTAATATTGCTTCCTTTGACTCCTATCCCTGCTTAAAGACTTTCCTTGGAATTTGGATTATGTCTAGAATTCTTCCCCTCAAAAATAAAAGGGAAAAAACCCATGTAGCTTCCTTGAAAGCACTCAGGTTAATAAAACTTGACATATAAGGCAGACCTTATTTAACCCTAAAGAAATTGCAAAGAACTTTAACACAGTCAAAACCATTATTCTCTCCATTCTACCTCTCTCAGGGATCTATACATTCTTCCAAAGTTATAAGTACTTGCTCAGAGGTTGAGAACTTTCTTGAAAATAGAAAGTACTTAGGGTTGCTAGAGCCCCCCTTTACCCAAACCTATAGAGGCCACATCATTCACAGTATCAGTGGAGGGCAAAATTCACATCATGGATTTGTCCCTTGCCAAAACTTCATTCTGTACCACAGTTGTTACAGGAATTTTTCCTTGTCCAGTAACTCCTCCACTGCTCCACCATGCCAAGCTTTCTGGAGCTCCTCATTTGCTCCAGGAGCCCCTCATCAGGCCACATCCTTAAGGCTGCAACAAGGTTTCCCAGAGAACAAATTTCCCTGAAAGGACTACATGATTGCTCCAACTTCACTTCATGAAACCCATTTATCTCACCAAACCAACTTCTCTTCAGTTCTTTAGACTCCCTTTGAGAGGCCAAATCCAAGGATTAGTCTAGATATATAAACTGGAAATGAATTATTTTCTATATACTATAAAGGACCAAGAACTCACCTTTTTCAGAGTTCAGCCTTCAAAAAGGAGGCACAAGAGGGATTCTGAAGATGACCATGGTGGACAGTCAGAAAGACTCTGCAAATCACCTAAGTCTGCCCCAGTTTCCTCATTTGTAAAATTAGCATAATTATAGCACTTACTACAGAGATTTATTTTTGGAGATCAAATGAGATCTGTAAAGTACCCTGACAAGCCTAAAAGTGATTTATAAATGCCTGTTGCTTATTGTTATTATTCTCCTGAAATGCCCTTACATTTACAAAAAGGATGAATGCTTCTAAATTGATGGTGGAGGAGATCCCAGGTTTTTATTTTTTATTTACTATTTTTTAAGCTTGAGCAAGTCATTTATCCTCTCTGGACCTCAGTTTTCTCATGTTTAGATTGAAAGGATGCACTAGATGGACTAAATACTATAATCTTTGTGATTCTTCAATAAATTCAGAAAAGCAGCATGTAAAGCAGAGTGCACTGAAGATGGGACTTGGACCCTGGGTTTGAGTCTGACTTAGATGAATCCCAGTAGGTTGAGCTGCGCCAAACTTTTTCACCTCTGTAGAGAAAAAGTCAAGTGTCTAAAAAGTGAAACTGAGTGCTGTGAAGGGGATTGGGAAGGTCAAGAGAAGCAGCTCCAGGATGCTCCCAGTCAAATGTTTGTTGAATCCAAATCATATTGTATTTAGTCCCTCCAAGTCACCCTCACAAGTCAAATCTTAATTCTTTCCCCTTTCACCCTCCATATCCCATCAGTTGCAGATACATATTCCCTTCTCTAGATTCCTACCTACCCAGTACACACACCTTGCCTACTTCAGTAGCTTCCTAATGCTCTTCCTGCCTCTTAATTTCTCTTCTCTCCAATTCCTGTGTTTCTAAATTAATTTTAAAACAACACACACACACACACACACACACACACACACACACACAAACACACTCACTCTCACTCACTCCTTCTCTCCCCCTCTCCACCCCCCACCCCTTTCTACATTCTAGGCAAACTCAACTACTTGATGTTCTTTTTAGACATGTTTACATCCCGGCTTCTGAAACAAGCTGTCAAGAAATTCTGACTTTTATCTGTTCTACATTTAAGAATCCCTGATTCCCTTCAGTGCCACTTTCCACATCTTCTCTTAATGTCCCCCTGTTTATTGCTATTTTGCTTATATTTTGTATTACTTTTCTACCTTCTCTTTTCCCTCTTAATAATGGAATGTAAGCTCCTAGAAGGCTTTTTGTCTATGCCAGGCCCATGGTAAGAACTTGAGAAGGAGACAGGCATTTATTTATTAAATTGTCTATTATGTGCCAGGCCCTGTGTCAAGCATTAGTGATACAAAGACAGGTCTTTCTTTCAAGGATCTCGCAGCCTAATGGGAGAGGGACAAGATGCAAACAACTATATATAAAAAGTTACATAAAAGATAAATGATACACCATAAGTATAGGGAAGGAGGACTAGTATTAAGGGGGATTAGGAAAGACTCCCTGTAGAAGGGGGAATTTTCATTGAAAGAAGCCAGGGAAGCCAGGAGAGATGAAGAGGCCTGGGGGCCAGCCAGAGAAAGTAGCCTGAGCTGAGAGACGGAGGGTCTGGTTTGTGTTAGTACTACAGAAGGCCGGTATTACTGGATGGGAGAGAATACATACATAGTCATTCAGGAGACAAGGAAAGGCGAGGAGGGGCTGTTTGGTTCTAAAGGACTTTGACGGCCGGAGGATTTTGTTTTTAATTCTGAAAGTGATAGGGAACCGCTGGGCTGTAACACGACAGATGTGAGCTTTAAAAGAGGTCCCCTTTGCAGCCTGAAGTGGAGAAGAGACTTGTGGCAGACAGACCACTAACCTGGTGTTATGGGCCAGGGCCGTGGCGGCGTCAGAGGAGGGAAATGGAGAGTCAAATTGAATCCTTCTGGGAAAAACAATGACTTTGAGGTCGGAAAAGCCAGGTTGTTCTTCCTTCTCTCGCTAGCGGCTTGGAGGCGGCAAACAGCTAGTTAAGGCTCGCTGCCTGTTAGGCAGAGACTAGAAGCGAACAGCCAAGGAGCGTGCCTTTCCTCCAAGCCTCAGTTGGTTTTTCTGTTCGAGGAGACCGGACCGCGGGGCTCCCGCCTCCCCGAACTCTCCCAGCCAGGGCCGGGGCGGGGCAGCCCGGCCGGGGCGGGGCTGGCTGTGCCCCCAGGTGTGGGCAGGGCCCCGGGCCCCGGGCCCGCCTCTCCGACTCCCGGAAGAATCGAGACTCGAGGAGGGCGGGGTCCCAGAAGGCCGCGGGGGAGCCGACTCGCGGCCGGAGGGGGGCGGGGCGTTGCACTAGGGAGGAGCCGAGCAGGCGGAGGAGCGCGTCTCGAGCCCGCAGCCGTTGGCGGCCCCGCCCCGCCCCCAGGGTCACGTGGCGCAACTCGGGCACCTGGGATTGGGCAGTGCGGCGCGAGAGGCGGAGCGGAAGGTTCTGGAGAGGGCTGGCGGGCTCTGGAAGCTTCCGCCGGGCGGGTATATAGCGTCCGGGCCGGGGCGGCGGCGGAGCCGTAGGGACGGCGGCGGCGGGAGGGTGGGGGCCATGGGAAAGGATTACTACCAGACGCTGGGCCTGGCCCGGGGCGCCTCGGACGAAGAGATCAAGCGAGCCTACCGCCGGCAAGCGCTGCGCTACCACCCGGACAAGAACAAGGAGCCCGGCGCCGAGGAGAAGTTCAAGGAGATCGCCGAGGCCTACGACGTGCTCAGCGACCCGCGCAAAAGGGACATCTTCGACCGCTACGGGGAGGAGGGTGAGTCGGGGGCCCGGAGGGCGGCGCGGGGCCGGCGCTGCAAGAGGCCGCCCCCGGAAACCGGGGCGCCTCCCCGGGCCGGCAGCCGCCGGGCCCCGGGGACGGCGCTCGCGGCGAGGCCCTGCCCCGGCGAGCCTGCGCCGTCCGCCGGATCCGCCCGGGTGCCCCCCCCCCCCCGGGACGGCGCCTCTGGCCTCGCCCCCCGCTGCCACCCCCGGGCCCGGCGGGGCCTTTGCAATAAACAAGTTACTTTTCCCCTCCTGGCCCTCGGGGCCGCTGCCCCGGCCCCGCACCCATTGGCTGCGCGGCGCTGCGTGCCCATTGGCAGCCTTTCGATGGGAGGTGGAGACCTGGCCGGCCCTCCGGCTGGCTGTCATGTCCGTGGAAGCTTCTAGCATGTTGTTAGTCATTCCTCGGGAGAAGTTAGATGGGAGGCTGGGAGACTGTCAGGGTTACGTGGGCCTTGCTCGGCCCCGGGGCGTGGGCAGGGCGGCTCTGCTGCTGCTCCCTCCGACCCACTCCTTTGCAAACTTGTTTGATGACTTCCCTTAGCGCCATTCTCCTGGAGGATTTATGTTGGGAATGCACCTGGCAGGCTTTTCACATGGAAACATGCGAAATGATGAGAATAATGATAGCTTGAGCTATCTCCTGAATTCAGTAGTTAATCTGGAAACCTTTCCCCACCACATCCGAGTCAGAAAAATATGTGGATGTCTGGGATGTGAAGCACATCATAGTCCGGAGCTGCAAAGCTGCAAGATGCTCTGCTAGCTGAATGGTGCTTTGGGAAAAAAGGAAGGGCAATTGGGGGGGGGGGGTTCCAGCTCAAATAAAATGATTTTTCTTTTTCTAAGAATCTTATAGACCTTAAAGGCAAAAGGAAAGACTTTAAAGTACTGATGTGGCAGTCAAGGCTCAAAGGGCATCAGGATGAAACAGCAATCATCCTTTAAAAAGGCTAACTATAAGCAACTGAAATTGCTTGTTTTACCATTTAGAAAGAAGTATCTTAACACAGAATGCGACAGAAGTATTTTTTTTAAAACTGCATTAAAACTTTAGAATACTGGGCAGCTAGGTGGCGCCATGGATAGATTACCAGCCTGCCAGCCCTGAAGCCGGGAGGACCTGAATTCAAATTTAACCTCAGATATATAATAATTTCCCAACTGTGTGACCTTTGGCAAGTCATTTTAACCCCATTGCCTTACTAAAAAAAAAATTGCCAAAACTTTAGGATACCTTGTATATCTTGACCTCCAGGAGTAACCAGCTGAAGTCTAGGCATGAAGAACAGAGAAGTAAATAATACACTTTGTTAAATTCTCAACTCTTATTGGGTAGGTTATCACTAAAATATATTCTAATAATTTCCTTCACAGGCTAGGCAAGCCAAGCCTAGGACACAATCTTCTTCCTCCTATTTATAGCTAATATACTGTGTAGGTCTTTGTCCTGAAGTAAGATAGTTTCTAAATGGGGGAAAACCAGGACTATAGAAACTAGGGTAATAGGGGCGGCTAGGTGGCGTAGTGGATAAAGCACCGGCCTTGGAGTCAGGAGTATCTGGGTTCAAATCCGGTCTCAGACACTTAATAATTACCTAGCTGTGTGGCCTTGGGCAAGCCACTTAACCCCATTTGCCTTGCAAAAGAAAATAGGGTAATAAAAGCAATGCTTTTTAATTCCGTAATGATTCCCAGGTCCCCCTTCCTTGGTTGGGGAAGAAGAGGGAGGGAGTTCTAGACCAAAAGGATCTATTTTGTTTGCCAACAATTTGAATTTTTATTTTTTCTTTTTCAGGACTGAAGGGTGGTGGCCCTAGTAGTGGTAGCAATGCTGGTCCTAACGGTCCTTCCTTCAGCTACACTTTCCATGGGGACCCTCATGCCATGTTTGCAGAGTTCTTTGGTGGCCGCAATCCTTTTGACACCTTTTTTGGTCAACGAAATGGGGAAGAAGGCATGGACATTGATGACCCATTTTCTGGCTTCCCAATGGGCATGGGTGGCTTTACCAATATGAACTTCGGCCGACCCCGTCCCGCCCAGGAACACTGCCGCCGAAAACAGGATCCCCCGGTTACCCACGACCTTCGGGTCTCTCTTGAGGAGATCTATAGTGGTTGTACCAAAAAAATGAAGATCTCCCACAAGCGGCTTAACCCCGATGGGAAGAGCATCCGCAATGAGGACAAGATCCTGACCATTGAAGTGAAAAGAGGGTGGAAAGAGGGGACCAAGATAACCTTCCCAAAAGAGGGGGACCAAACCTCAACCAACATTCCAGCTGACATTGTCTTTGTTTTAAAGGACAAGCCACACAATACATTTAAGAGAGATGGGTCTGATGTGATTTACCCAGCAAGAGTCACCCTCCGTGAGGTAAGGCAAAACCTATATATACTTACAGCTGTGATTAATAGTTATGGACTTTAGAGAAATAGACTTGTGGCTCCTAAAAATAATCGCCAATAATGAAACACAGGTTTCAAGTTTAGGATTCTGTATGTTTATACTATGATCCCTTACTAGAGACGTGAATATCTCTTAGCCCAATTTAGAAAGGAATAATATGTTTTGATTACCATTAGTGGTTAGTCATGCAGACTTGTACAAACAGAGCCATACTTTCTGGAAACGGTATAGGGGCTCATATAAGACAAGTTGAAAGGAAAGCCTTAACTAACAAACCCAGTAAAGAGTCCTCCCTACCTAGTCAAAGTCTCTGTAAGCCCTCAAAGCTGCCTATAGAGAAAAACTCTCTCTTCCTCTTAAGTGTTCATCTATTTAATCATAATACCTTTGCTTTTTTTTTTAGGCCCTGTGTGGCTGTACAGTGAATGTCCCAACGCTGGATGGCAGGTCCATACCCATAGTGTTTAAGGATGTCATCAGGCCTGGAATGAGGCGGAAGGTTCCTGGAGAAGGCCTTCCTCTCCCCAAAACACCAGAGAAACGTGGGGATCTCATCATTGAGTTTGAAGTGAATTTCCCTGACAGAATTTCCCAGTCTTCAAGAACCGTCCTGGAGCAGATCCTGCCTATATAGCAATCTCTGCTCCCCAAGGACTGAACCAAGGACGTTTCCAAAGCTCAAGGTTTTCTGGACCATCTCCAACAGTTGTGGGCCCCCAGGGTGGGAGGGACCACAGAGGGTTTTCATATGCTGAATGTTTCCAGAGAATATATTACAATCTTTCAAAGTCTTGCATTAGGCTTCAGTGATTTTTCAAACAATAGGATCACAGGTAATGGGGTAGCTCAAAAGCATTCCAAGGAATTTGACCCTCTTTAAATGGTGCCAGTATAACTAGCCTCCTCCCCCTTTCCCCAGGAACAATCCAAATTTTCTGTCATCTCCAGCTCAGCTCCTGAACTGTATCAACTGCCCTCACATACACACTCCCTCCTTTAGATGGAAAGCAATTAGACCCACAATTGGACTCTGCTGTTCTGTAGCAGTTTTGGCTCTTACTGTTAGTTGATGTCTGCATGGAGTACAGTCCTGGTTGCAAGACCATTTCTGCTCCTCATTGCTGTTTGTGGTGTTATTGATATGTATTTTATTCCAACTTTGTCTTCACGTGTCTCATTTTTGCTTCCAAAAATAATTACATCCTTTCTTGCTGTCCCAGATTGAAACTTATAATTTACCTTCAGAATTGCCTTTGCTGGTGTGCAAAAGCCAACAAAAAGGGAGAAATGGGAGACTTGGCTTGGGTAACCAAAGGGGCATTCTAAAATTCTTTAATTATTTCTCTGTAGCCCATTCATATGCTGGGGTCCATTATTGTCTTTTCCTCTTCTTGGCCCACCTGGCATGTACAGTTTTTGGCTTTAACACTGCGATTGAATCCCTTAACCCCTGACCCAATCTCAACAAATGGACTCTGGACTCTCTCAAAGGGATCCAATCCTTTTGAAATTAGCACAGCCCTAGTTACCCCTTTTGATAAAAGGGTCTTTGCTTCTGATACAGGAGCACCATAGAACTTCTGTAAATAATTTTTGTATAAATCTGTATAAATTTGGTGTGCACTTAAAAAAAAACCCAATGCATTACAGCTGCTGCTCTCTGTGTGGGACCATATTGGAATTAAAATGAAATTTTTGGGGTTGTTTTTTTTGGAACAACTTTTGTCTCTTCCCTGGAAATGGGTCTGATGCTCAGGCCTATAGATTTAATTGTAATTACTGCTGCAGACACGAGACCAAAGCATATAACTTGTCAATGTGCAGTACGTCAGGATTAAAGACTGATGCTAAACCACAGGAGAGCCTTACCACGACTCTGTTTCGGGGGTATTCTAGATCTGGAGGGAGGGAACTGGATGGGATGGAATGGGGTGCTACCCAGGGACATGAGGAAAGGGCCAGTAGGATTTTTCTTAAAGCCTGAAGACACTTCCTGATAAGAGATCCTGTAGCTGACTTTTCTGGGCATTCCTAAGGGTTTTTGATTGCCTTCTAACCAATTCTACAAAGGTCCTTAACATGTACATTCTCAAGTGTACATTCAACCATGAAAAACCAAGGAAACGGGGTTGAGAAGCAACTGTTAGCTAAGTTGTTCACAAATGTCACCATGTATCCTGATTTCTAGTTTTACCTTGGAATCCACCCAGAGTAAGCCTTCTGAAAACTTTGTCAGATTTTTTTCCCCCCCATCTCAAAATAGGGTAAACTTCTGCTGTTTTGCTGGTCTAGGTCTAACCTGAGATAGAATTTTTTTTTCATCCCTATCTTATTTATACCTATTTAATCCAAGCCTGAACTGACCAATAATTTTTTTATATGACATCACTAACAAATGGTTATTGACTTTCTGCTTGAAGACTTCCAAACAATATCACAAGCATTGGTCAGTTAAGCAGTCTCTAAGAGAAACCTCATTCACAAAAATATCAGTTCCTCTCCTTTCTAAAGACATACATCACTGCATTGATCAGTTCTAAGGTAACTTAGCAAAGCTTTTACACTGAAGTCTGGAGAAAATATGCTCTACCTCCATTTCTTGTGAATGAAATGGGAAAACTATATTTAATGGTTAAAAAATAGAGGTCGGGTGGCTAGGTGATGTAGTGGATAAAGCACCAGCCTTGGAGTGAGGAGTACCTGGGTTCAAATCTGACCTCAGACACTTAAAAATTACCTATTTGTGTGGCCTTGGGCAAGCCACTTAACCCCGTTTGCCTTGCAAAAACTAAAAAAGAAATAGAGGTCACCTTGAAAGATAATCTAGTCCAATCCCTCTTTGTATAAATCAGGTCACAGGATCAAAGAGGTATAAGTTCCTTGACCTAGACCACACTGGGTCATGCTTACCAGCTGTATGTCCCTGGGCAAATCACCTAACCCTGGCTGTCTCACATCCAGGGTCATTTTCAGTTGTTTGCATTCATGTCTGGTCACTGGACCCAGATTCAGGCTTTGGAGAAGAAAGTGAGGCTGATGACTTAGCACAGAACCCCCTCACTCAAATCCAATTCATATGCACATCCTGACATCACCTCCCTGATGACATGGTTGTCTTCTAGAAGGAAAGAAATTTTAGGCTACATTGGAAGGGCTTTATTCAGTTTTCTCTTGGGAATTGCAAAATGAAAGGTGTTTTCCTTTCCAAACATCTTTATTCAACTGTCTAGCAGGCGATTTACGTTATAGAAGCATGGTGTACTGGGAAGAAGACCCAGTTTAGGATTAAGACCTCTTCATCTGGAGTTTCAGAAACATTCTATAAAATAATATCTGTAGCACAGTTTCCAAACGGTCTGTTAAGAGGGTCATGGGAGATAACTAAACATGCATACATTGAGGTTCATATGGTGAGGACTTTACATGTATTTTCCCACTTGAATGTAATGACAATCCTCTAGTGTTTTGGACAATACTAAATTCAATTTCAGATAAGGAAAACGGTTTGGAAGGGTGAAATTAGTGACCCAGGGCCATACTACCAGAAGCTCCAAGAAGTAAGATTAGAAACCCTCTCTTTTCTGACTCCACATTATATCCAGTGTTAGGACCCCAGTATCAATTCTTGTTTTCAAAGTACTTGCCTCTCACCCTATAAGGTGTAGGTCAATGGCTCTGTGGATTCAAACCCAGGTCTCCCTTTGTTTCTAAATTATGAGCTTGGTTCTAAAGCTCTGAGTGCCCAACTCACTGTATTGTGACACTTAGAATGAAAATCTGATCAAGGTTTTATGAATCTCCCACTATGTATTACTGTGTAGTTAAAGATTAAAATGACAAAAGTTTTATGTTGTTGAGTTTGCAGTGTTATGAGTTGGGGTACAGTATAGATGGATAGATATAGCTAAATTAGGTTAATGTCACTATACACAAATACATATGGAAATCATGAAATGAAGCTGATTTGAAGTCAAAAGATACTGGGATTGGTGGAGAACTAGGGAAAAATCCCAGGACAGAGGCCTGGTTAGCAATCAGTCAGGTTTTAGAGAGAAAGGAAATTTGGTCCTCTTGTATAAACTTAAGCTTGGATGGTGGCTTTGAAAGGAATTCAGTGACTGTACTGTCAGCTGAGGGTGATAATGCCCTTTTCTGCTGAGCTTTGGGGTTTAAAACTAACCCCTCTATGCTCCCAATGATCTGGCCTGGGAACCAGCAGCTTACAGAGCTCTCTTCCAGGTCACCTCTGGTGGTAACTCTCGAAAGCTCAGGAAAGATTTTGCCAAAGGCAGCCTGCATCTTTTTAGGCTCTCCCTCTCTCCACCACTACTTCTAGGTCTATTTGCAAGTACTTGATCTTGTACAAAAACAGGGGTTTTGTCAGCTGGAAATCACCTTCCTACAGTCTCTAATGGCATCTTTCGTCTGTTTTCCATATTTAGCCCATTTGATCCTTACAACAACCCTGTGAAACAAATGTCATCATCCTCATTTTGTAGATAAAACAAACTCAGAGATTAGATGTTGGGAAGCTGTTAAGCTTCTGAGACAAGATTCAAATCCGAGTCTTCCTTCAGGACTCCATCCATACTAAACACTTCCTCTCATCCATCTAGGAAAGTGCCCTTAATGAAGTCACAGAGAATTAAAGAATTTAGAGCCAAAAGGAGCCAATCCTCTCATTTTATAGTTGGAAAGCAAGGAATAAAGTGACTTGATTAAAGTCACCCAGGCAGTAAGCAGCAGAGCTGAGATTTGACCCAAAGTCTCCTGTTTATCAGGGGCAGCTAGGTGGTGCAGTGGATAGAGCCCCGGGCCTGGAGTCAGGAGTACCTGAGTTCAAATCCGGCCTCAATAATTACCTAGCTGTGTGGCCTTGGGCAAGCAACTTAGCCCTATTTGCCTTGCAAAAAAAATTTTTTAAAATAAAATAAAAAGTCTCCTGTTTATCAATCCAGTGTTCTCTTTATTGTGCAATATTCAGAAGACTCACAGATCTTGAGCTAGAAGGGAACTTGGAGGCTAAGGCTACTTGTTCCATTCCCAAATTTACCTTTCCTGTCTTCTCATCCTTCACTTCCTCTCCACTCACCCTACAATTCAGCCACACTGTCCTACTCTCTACCTCAAACTTGTACATCTCTTGATTTTGCATTAGCTGTCCCCCAATCCCTAGAAGTCTCATCTTTGACTACTCTACTTCTCAGAATCCCTGGCTTCCTTTAGTATAAAGATCACCTTCTAAAGGGGGGCTGTTTCCATATATATATATATATATATATATATATATATATATATATATATATATGTATGTGTATATATATATATACACATATATATATATATAAAATGTTATATATATAAAAAATGCTCCAAATCATTACTGATTAGAGAAATACAAATTAAAACAACCATGAGGTACCACCTCACACCTATCAGATTAAGATGACAAAACAAGAAAAACAATCAATTTGGAGAGGTTGTGGGAGGACTGAGACATTAATGCATTGTTGGTGGAGTTGTGAACTGATCCAACCATCCTGAAGAGCAATATGGAACTATGGCCAATGAGCAGCAAACTTAATTATTTACAAACAGTCTCCCTCACTAGAATGTGAACTTCTTTAGAGCAAGAATTTAATTTAGAGCAAGAATGTAAGCCATAAATAAAAATAAATACTCTTTGACCCAGCAATCTCAATTCTAGGACTATATCCAGAAAAAAAAAATCATAAAAAAATTGGAAAAGTTCCACATGTTCCAAGATATTCATAGCAGCTCTTATAAAAAGTGACAAAGATTAGAAATTGAGGGGATGCCCATCAATTGAAGAATGGCTAAATAAGTTATGATATATGAATATTATGGAGTACTATTGTTCTATGAGAAACCAGGACTGGTCGGACACTAGAGAAGCATGAAACAAATTACAAGAGCCAAGAGAATATTGTACACATAACAACATTGTGAGCTGATCAACCTTGATGGATGCAGCTCCTCTCAGCATATCAGAGATCTAGGACAATCCTGGGAGACCTGCTATGGACAAGGCCATCCACATTCAGAGGAAGAAAATAAAACAAAGAAAAACCTACAGAATGAACACTGCATTCTTTTTTAAAATTTGCCTTATGTTTTTCTCTCCTATCTCATGGTTTTCTTTCTTTTCCCTTAGTCCTAATTCCTCATCAAATAAATGACTATTCTTTAAATATGTTAAACACCGTATGTATATGTACTGTCTTCATCACACTTTGCCACTGAGGGAAGGGGGGGTGGCAAGTGAGGGTAGAAGGAAATTATGTAATTTATAAATATGTATATGCATGTGGGTGAATGTTGAAAAACTTTCATAACATGTAATTGGAAAAATATAAAATATCAATTGTGAAAAAAAAATTAAAGGGGGGGACTACTCTTGTCGTCTTCCCTCAGTTACTAGAACCTTCTATGATGATTTCTTCAACCTATCAATGCATCCTTCACAAACCTAATTATTTACGTACAGTCTCCCTCACTAAAATGTAAGCTTCTTTAGAGCAAGAATGTTTTCCTTTCTTTGTGTCTCCAATAGCTCAGCATAGGGCTTGGCACACTTGTCATAAGTATTGGTTGATTGACCAGTCTAGTCTAACCTCCCTCTTATCTTACAGATGAGAGAACTGAGGAGGCCCAGATAGGTTAGGTGATTTGTTTAGAATCATACAGGTAAAAATAATATCAAAAAATGAAATTTGAAACCAAATCTTTTCTGTCTGGACCACAATGTCTCTAAGAAAGTCAGCCTGATTCCATGTGAGGCTTTCACCTAGCTATTACCAAGGACTATTTGAATACCCCATTTCCACCACTACTCCCCCATGCCTTGAGTAAAGTTTTCAAGAAAGCCCTTGCTTGTTTTCCTGAAGTTTTACTAGGCACCCCTTTGGATCTGGAGTTGGTCTCTTTGACCAGGAAAAGGTTCTGTCCTGGATCCCTGCCTCTGCTTCCGGCCTTTCTGCCTCATGTTTCCTTTCCCAGCAGTGCCCTTGCCCAACCCGATCCTGTTAGGCTGGTTGGGTGAGCTAGAGGCTGCACACAGGCTCATGAAGGGCACTCTGAGCACCAAGGGAGGTTCATTCAGGCACAACAGTAAACTTCATCCTAGAATGGTGGAGAAATAGGAGGGGAGGAGAAGGGGCAGGAGGTCAGAAGACGTACATTCAGATCCCGATTCACTAACTTGAGTGACCTTGGGTGAGTGACTTCTACCCTCAGATCTCAGTTTCCTCATCTGTAAAAGGAGGAGCTTGGCAAAATTGATCTCTAATTGCCCTTTCAGCTCTAAATTCTAGGATCCCAGATGCTAGCTGAGCTTGACCCAGCCCCATCCTCTTTTACTTTCTTTATTCTCTTCCCTTCCTGGTGAGCCTGTTTTCTCATTTTCTTCAACCCCACTGTCCCTCCCAGCCCCTCCCCGGTGACATAATGGTGGTGTTATTTTTAAACAAGGTATCTAGAGGTCATAAAATGATCAGATTTAGAAGAAGGGAGTTTTAGAGGTCATTTAACAAAGCAAAATGCCCTGGATTGATTTTATAGTCAGAGGAGGAAAGAAAGCTGAATTTGAATCTCCATTGTGTTATATAATCTCTAGGGTTTATTCTACAAATCCATAAAATTACAAGGTTGGACTAGAACATAGAATGGTATAAGATTTTTAGGTCTATATTTTATAGAGAAATCTCAGAGAGGTGAAGCAAATCATCCAAAATCTCACAACTAATAAGCACATCTCTGACTCCAAATCCAGAATTCTTTCCCACTGCTCCCTACTTATTGCCTGGAGAAGTTTCAGTCCCTTAGGAGCAGGTGACCCTAGCTAGCCTTTGTCTCCTGTTGTCCCTACTACACCCCTTTCTGCCTTCTCTTCCAAACCCAGATGGAGAATAGTGGAAAGAACTAGATATCAATGGGATGAAAATCAGACACCTACAGAATAAGAAGAAAATAATTTTTGATCTCTGAATTTGGATCTGGCATTGAATTCTAACTAGACCTTTCTAATTGTTTGACCTGGGGGCAAGTCTCTTCTTTCTCAATTTCAGTTTCTTCCTCTGTAAAATGAGAGGATTGTCCTCAGTGATCTCTATGGTTCCTTTCAGTTCTAGATCCTGTGACACAAGTTTAGGAAGCTGGTGAGCCTCTTTTGAGCTCACCAACCCTTGTATGGCATTCATTATGACAACCAGTCCATCTAGTGAGAAGGCAGAGGCTATCTCTCCTCCTTCTTCCTCCTCCCACCCCCACCCCCACCCCAGCATGAAGAAGAGATGGTAGTTCTGTTGTACCTGACTAGCTGATACACTGCTAGTGTAGTTTGGGGGTAGTTTTTTTTCCTTTTCTGGATTGCTATAACATAGATCCCTCAGTAATTGGTCTGTCCCTAGCAACTTAATCTGAGAACAGCTTCCAGCCTTCCCTCCCACCTGGGAAAAGCAGGAATTAATTCTATCTTGCTGTAGAGGGGAGAGGGAATAACCACCCACCCTGCCTGTTTCCCAGGGAATATGAGATCTACAAATTTCAGAATACCTATTGAAAGCTCCCTCCTTTCCCACCTAGGTCTCAAGAAGTTATCTTCTAGGTCCCTGGAATGGATCATAGAATTCTTTGGAAACCAGAAGAAATATTAGAAAATATTTCATCCAATTCCTTAATTTAACAGTGGAAGAAAGTCTCAAAGAAGATTTATTCAAGACTAGCATTTGACTCCAAACCCCCAATAACAAGATTCTTTTGTGCCCTCTCTTTCCTGCAGATATACTGGGATGATTCATAAAATCTCATTGTCTTTTGTACTTAAAACTCTAGTTTTCTATGGGATTTTTTAGAAGGGTAAGAAATCTCTGGGTATAACAAATGTGCCTACTAATGACTCCTATTTTTCTTTGAAGCAGCATGAAAGTAAGGCAAGGAGGAAAGTTATTAAGCACCTACTAAATTCCAGAAGACATTTTGGGATTTACAGATTGTATACCACTCTAACTCACTTTGATTGCCCAGACTAAGCCCCACTTGGTCATTGCTTGGGCTCTGAGTGGCTCAGAGTAGAATGTAACTAGAAATTGTTTTTGTTTTGTTCCCAGACTAATTTTTTTTGACTAGGTGAAAGAGGCCATTCTTTGCTTCATTTTTTTTCTTGCCATCCTTAATCACTGAATGGGCATTGACTTAGTCAAACTGAGACCTGTGAAAGACTAGCTTAAAAAGACCAAGGTTGGGGCAACTAGGTGGTACATTGGATAAAACACTGGCCCTGGAGTCAGGAGGACCTGAGTTCAATTCTGGCCTCAGACACTTAATAATGACCTAGCTGTGTGGCCTTGGACAAGCCACTTAACCCCATTACCTTGCAAAAACTAAAAAAAAAAAAAAAAAAAGAATAAAAAGACCAAGGTCTCCCACTGCATTCAGGGCAACAGGGACAACTATAGGGACCAGGCACTGAGCTAACTGATCTACAAGTATTTCCTTATTGGACCCTCAACAACCTTGTGACATAGGTGCTATTTTTTTTTTTTGGTTTTTGCAAGGCAGTGGGGGTTAAGTGGCTTGCCCAAGGCCACACAGCTAGGTCATTATTAAGTGTCTGAGTCCGAATTTGAACTCAGGTCCTCCTGACTCCAGGGCCCATGCTCTATCCACTGCACCACCTAGCTGCCCTCATAGGTGCTATTTTCATCTTCATTTTACAGTTGAGGAAACTGAAGTAGAAACAGTGACTTGCCCAAGATTACATTTCTAAGAGTCAAAAGACTGGTCTTCCTGACTTTAGGCAGAAGCTGTGAAAATGTTGTTTTAGAAAAGTGGAATCAGCACTGATTTTGTTTATTTAAGGCAATGGGGGTTAAGTGGCTTGCCCAAGGCCACACAGCTAGGCGATTATTAAGTGTCTGAGGCTGGTTGCACTCAGGTCCTCCTGACTCCAGGGCCACTGCACCACCTAGCCGCCCCATTAGCACTGATTTTGGAAACAAAATAATGGCAACCCAAATGTAGTGGTTCAAGCATTGCCAAGAGGCATGCTAGCTCCGTGTCTCTAGGCAGGTCATCTAGCTGGGCCCTGCGGAGCCCCAGTCTTGGCAATGACATTGACCCGCTGACCCCTTCCGAGTCCTCAGTTTCTCCAGCTGTCAAATGGGAATGCTGACACCGGCCTGGCGAGCTGGGACCGATGCACAGGGCAGCAGCCTGGGCCCCGGCTCTTCCACCTCCTGCGCTCTCCTCTCCCCCCACCCCCCACCCCACGCCGCAACTTCATCTTGACCCTCGGCCACTAGATTCCCGACCCGGGTATACCAGACACCCCTTTGACTGACATCCAGGGTGCAGCACGTGGTTCCGCGACCCTGCGTTCTGATTGGTGGCATGCCTCCTTTCCATTCTTGCGATTGGCTCAGAGTTTTAGGCCTCTGCTCGGGTGTATTCCCTTCTCCTTCCCACCCCCGTGTATCCTTCTAAGTGGCACGGTCCGTCGGGTCTTCTGCGGATAGGACTGGTTCACTCTGACAGGGAACGGGGGAGTGTGGGGTGGGGTGGATGAAGAAGAGGCAGGACGAGGCGGAGGGATCCCTCTGGAATGTGTCCGCCGACCCCACCCCGGCTCTGTGACAGCGTTGATTGGTCCGGAGGACCGTGAGGGGGCCGGCGATTGGTCTATCTGGGGAATCGGCTCCGCCCCGCTCTCGGGCGCCGCTGCGGGAGAGGGAGGCCCCGGCAGCGGCCGGCAGGAGTTGGCGGAGGGACTCTCCTCTGGCGGAGGCGGCGGCCGCAGGTGAGTGCCCCCTGCGGAGCGGCCACCCCGCGGGGCGGGCGCGACTAGCGCGGACCGGGGCGCCCGGAGGATTCAGGGGGGCGGGGGGCCGGGGCGGCGTGGATTCAGGGAGGCCCCCGTGGGGTGGGGACACGGGGCCGGGCGGGACGTGAGTGGGGGCTGGCCCACGGACACGGAAGCCCAAGGGGGTGCGACCCGGGCACCTGACACGCAGGGCCGCGGGGACCCCGCCGGGGGCACGAGGCCAGGGGTGGAGGGGGGCACGGCCCCGCGTGGAGAGTGGGGGCAGCGTGGGATGGACACCAAGGGCCGGGGCCTGGCCCGGGCCGTGCCCGGGGGCCCTGCGGCCGCAGAGGGCCCGGGGCCGGGCTGCTCCAGGGCTCTCAGCCTGGGGGGGGGGGGGCGGAGGGACCCCGAGGGGAGGAGTCTGCAGCCGTGGGGATGGGGGTGCGGGGCACCCCAGGACCCTGATGCGCCAGGCTGGCAGGAAGGCAGCGAGACAGAGCCAGGCTTTCAGAGGGGAGCCCCATGCCCAGCCCCCGAGGCTCCCTCAAACCCCGAGGGATTCTGTGGTGGTCCAAGGGCCTCGCCCCCAGAGTTGGCTCCTAGGGAGTGTTCAGGTGAACCCCAACCAGGCTGGAGAGGTGTGGCCGCCGGAGCGCCCGAGCCTGCCCCCTGTGACTCAGGACTCTGCCTTTCTCATGCTCCGATGTTCCTGCTGGGTGGGGTGGGCACCTGCTACAGGTTTTGCCACCTCCACCTAATGCTGGGCACGGGTTCCCAGAGAAGGGATCCTCCGGGACTGCCCTACCCTTACACCCATCCCCTACTCAAAACTCCCATTTGGAATAGCCTCTACAGGCCTTGAATTTGGATGTGGAGGAACCCGGCTGTGCTGTTTGTGAGCTTTGGGAAGTCACTTTTCTTCTCTGGACCTCAGTTTCATCATTTATAAAATGGGTACAAATACTGATTGACCTACCAATCAGTTCGTTGAGGGAAATGCTTTGTGAACCATAAACACTGTAGAAATGGGACTTACTGTTAACCAGACCTTGAACTCGAGAGAGGGTGAGATAGTTCCCTGGAGTCCCAAGTATCCTGAGTTTTGGGAGAATAACTCCCCTAGGTGGGAGGTGGGGGTACGTTGAAAATGCTTAAGTCTCATCTCTGCTGAGTAGGGCAGGCATCTAGCCAGCATTCTCTCCCCAGGAAACACCCAGTAGCCGGTTCGGTTTGTCTGGCTGAATCAGCGCTGCCTGGCCCGCCCTCATTCCATCCAGAACAACGCCCCAGATGAAATGGGGAGCCAGAGCAGGGTATTGTCTTCTCTTAACCCCAAACCCTTGCCCAGTGAGCTTACAGAAACCCCTTCCTCCTCAAATCTTTAATCCTCTAACTTGTACTTTATTATGTTCTAAGGTTTATATAGTGCTTCCTTGTTTTACCCATGATGTGGGCAGGTGATTATTATAACTATTTCATAGATGAGGAAAATGAGACTCATATAAGTTGAAGAGACTTCACATGGCATTCAGCCAATAAAAATCAAGTTTCATGCTCATTCTGGGTCTTCCCAGTATTATGAGAGTAGGAACCTGGAATTCCTGCCTCCCAACTGCCCTAAATCCCTCCTGATTCCCAAGAATCTTAGTATTTCCCACTAAGTTCCTATTCTAACAGATACAAACTCATTTCCTAACATCAAAATGATTTTGGACTCCCTGTACCTAAGAGAAAGGGAGATAAAAACTTAGAAATATGGGAGGTTGGTGGGGGAAGGAGGAGGGAGAGATACTCCCACTGGGCCACAGGCTGAGTGCTCTAACAGAATACAACAGGGCCATGTGTTCAGTATTGGGGAATGAATGAAGAGGAAGATAAACAAGGTCCTGGGCCTGCCCTTACAGAGTTCACACAAACATCATTTTTGTGAGTTATTCAGTCTTGTGCTAGGCACAGTGGAGGGAAACCAGAGAAGCAGCAGATGCTGACACTACCCTCAGAGCTCACAAGCTGGTGAGGAAGAAGAGGTATCTATAGTGAGCTCTCTCAGGGCCACTAGTGCTGCTGATTCCTATATCTCCCACATCATCCTCTCAGTAATAGACTTGATGGATGAATGAATGAATGAATGAAGACTTTTAATTTCACTTCAGTACAAACATTTATCAAGTGCCTTCCACATTTGGAGGGTACTGTATTGGGGATATAGGGATTCTAGTATCACTCTCCCTTCCCAGCCTTCTGCTGTTCCCCTCCAGGAATATTTAGCACATGGTAGGTAGTATATAAGTCCCCTCTTCCCACTACCTTCAAATCCACTTACCCCCCCCCCCTGTATTCTAACCCAGCCTAAATGTTACATCTTCCAGGAAGACTTTCCCCAATCCCTGGAATAATCTTTTTTCCCTTGGACTTCCCTTAGTACCCTTCTTTGTTTTCCCTTTCTGATTTACTTTGGCATACATACATTAATCATGTATTATAATTTATCTTTGTGCCTTATCTCCCTACTAGACCATAAACACCATGAGAAAAAAGACCCAAGTCTGACTGAGACTTTGCATCTCCTCAGCACCTAACATGTTACAGTCACAAAGTAGATGCTTAATACATATTTACTGAATTGAACTGAACTGAGGCTTCATCTATTTTAAAACATCTTTTCAAGTAATCAACAGAAGCTCCTAATGTATACAAATCCCTGTGCATACAAAGAGAGATATGATACAGATTCTGGTGTCAGCAAATTTGTAATCCTAAAATTGAAGGTTTTGAGCCAGAAAGGACCCTAGCTTGTAGTATAACCTCCTCTTTTTACAGATGAGAAAACTGAGAGACAGAGAATCTGAGAATAGTCTTCCTAACTATCTAGCCTGGAGAGGTGTCTTATCCAAGGTCTCATAATTAGTGTGAGAGATGAGATTCAAACTCATATCCTTAAATTTCAAATCATGCCCTTGTTCCACTATACCACATTGCCTCATGGGCAATTAAAGCATACAAGGGAGAACTTTATGATAAGTGCAAATGAGGGGTCCCCAGACAAAAGAGCTTAAGAAATGTGAATCCAATGAATTTAGTGTGAGGAGTTAGTCAAGGCTACATGTAAGGAGCAACATTGGCGGTGAGACCCTGAACAGAACAATTTTAATAGACAGGAAGGTTTATGTGAACAAAGACCTAGAAGAGAAGGACAGGGTGAGAATTGGAGGGAGGGTTTGTTTGGCACACTGAGAAATCATCGCAGGTGATCAATAAGCTGGAAAGAAGGTCCTATGAGCTCAGGTCTTCAACATCACTGAGGTAAGGGAAGCCTTCCTGGAGCAGGATACTCTTTAGATCAGAGCTTGGAGCTGGAAGAGATACTTGAGAACATAGAGCTCTGCCTCTGCTTAAGAATGAGGAAAGTGGGGCCAAAGAAGTAGTGACAATGCCTGAGGTCCCATGGGTAGTAAATAGTGCAGCTGGGGTCCTCAGATTCCAAATGTATGACTTCTTCCATTCCATTGACCTGCTTGGTCCTGAATTGGGTTTGAAAAGCTACCCTGAATACTGTTCCTTTTTGCCATCCACAGATCTCCTGGGAGTCCCCCCTCCATCACCTCCCATGCCTCTGGGACTTGGCCGTCGAAAAAAGGCACCACCCCTGGTGGAAAATGAGGAGGCAGAGCCTGGGCGGGGTGGGCTGGGTGTGGGGGAGTCAGGGCCCCTGGGAGGGGGTGGGGGAGGGGGGGCCCACTTGGGCCTACCTCCCCCACCCCCATCTCTTCGGCCCCGACTGGTGTTCCACACCCAGCTGGCCCATGGAAGCCCTACTGGTCGAATCGAAGGCTTCACAAATGTGAAGGAATTGTACGGGAAGATTGCTGAGGCCTTCCGCCTGCCCCCTGCTGAGGTATGGCTGCCAGAAGTAGGACCCTGACCTCGATATAGGGCAGGATAGGGTGAAGTTGTAATTGAGAGAACTAGACGTAGGCACCTAACAATGGACTGAAGGAAAGGTCAGAAGTTGAGGCACTATACCCCTGGACCTGGCTCCTGGACCACCAGAAAGCTGCCTGCCAAGATCCCAGAATCCCAGAACATCAGGAGAAACCTCAGCAGCCATCCAGTTCAACTGATACCTGCAAAAAGAATCCCCATTGCAGTATTGCCAACATATGATCATGCAACCTCAGCTTGTGGAGGAGCCACTTCCCTGCTCCTTCCTCTTTGGAACACTTCTCATGTCAGGAACTTAAATTTGTTTCTGCAGCTTCCACCCTTGTTTCTAGCATTATCTTCTGAGACTAAGTGAAAGAAATTTCATCTCTTCCAAATGAGACCTTTTTGGTCTTTCAAGACAACTACCCTCACCCGCTTCTCTTCTCCAAGCTAAACATGCTCAGTTTCTAGTAATGATTTTCACATTTAAGATGCTTGACCTTTCTTGTTGCTTTCCTTTGGATGAGCTCCAGCTTATTTAAAGTTGTGTTCAGACCTGCTCATAAAACCCCAGATGTGGTCTGTCCAGAGCAGGTCTATCACTGTCCCTGGAAGCTCTGAATCTCTTCAGGCCACCACTAAAACCCCTAGCTCTCTCAGACAAACTGCAATCTAATCAATTCCCACCTCTTCTTGTTCTTATGCACCTGACTTTTTCTACCCTTGATTCAGCTCAGTTTTCTATCTTGTCAAGATCTTTTGGGATCCTAAATCCATTATACACTGTACTTGCAGTCCATCCTAGCTTTATGTCATCTGCATGTTTGATTGGACATATCTTTGCCTTTATCCCTTAATCATTGATCAAAATCCTAAACATCACAGTCTAAGCACAGATTTGTTAGAGTATTCCACTGGAGATAGCCTTTCTAGTTGATTCGTAATGCAGATCTCAACCATCCTGTGCTGTTGTTACCCTTGCCCTCCCATAAGGTCACCCTAAGGGTTCCACCCAATGAGTTGGAGGCTTTCCTTGTTTTCTCCTGACAATGAAAAGATAGCAATGGAGTACAGGCTGTCCACGTGTCATCCTTATCCTCACCATGTAACCAGCCAAGCTTTTCTTCCTATCGTGACTTTCTTCCCCCGGTTACTTTACTGCTTTACTCTTGTTCTTGGATGTTCCTCATTGGTTATATATTGCAACCTCATTCATGGGTCTCCTGTTCTCTTCTGTGTGATCTTTTCAGTTCTTCAAGGACAATAGCATTCCATATCTTGCATCCATATAACAACACTGTTAGAAAATTGATCTTCAGAAGATGAGCCTTTTATTTCTTTTTTTGTTTTGTTTTTAGGTTTTTGCAAGGCAAATGGGGTTAAGTGGCTTGCCCAAGGCCACACAACTAAGTAATTATTAAGTGTCTGAGACTGGATTTGAACCCAGGTACTCCTGACTCCAGGGCTGGTGCTTTATCCACTATGCCACCTAGCTGCCCCTGAGCCTTTTATTTCTAAAAGAAGCTTGAGATCATTTGCAGTTTCCTGAAGGCATTCCAATGTACTCTTCTGTTTAATGCAAGGCCTAGTTCGTCATCTGTTGTATTGTCCCAGATATACAAACTGGTAGCCACATTTTATAGGTTATCAATCTGCTTCTAAAACATTCTTTATCCACTACATTTTTTTTCTATATGGACCAAACTCCTATTATTGTATCCTTTATGGCTGCTATTTGGTTCTGGCCATTCAGCTAGTTCTAAAATCATACTAGTTTAATGTTGTTTAATCCACATTTTCTTGTGTTTTCCATAAATATAGCATGAACTATAGTGTTCATCCATCCAATTTACTACAATCTAAATAAACGGTATCCTATAGGAATCTCCTGATCTGCTTTAGTAACCTGGCCCAAAGAACTAAGGTGCAGTTCTTTGTGACTGCTGCTTCCTTCTTGTTAATAATATGTTCTAATAGGGAAGAAGAAGGAAGGCTAGTCAAGAGTGTCTTCCACCTCTGTAATCACGGGATGGAGATGGAGTTGTGGTGGGTCTACATCCTGAGATGGCATCCAGATGTTGGGGATCATTCTGGGGAGGATCTACAAGTCTAGAGAACAGTTTTCCTGGGGATTAGGATCTGGATTGAAGGATCTTCTTCCTAGGAGATAAAAATCAAAACATACCACTCAGTCAGAGGTCTGCCCAGATCTTGCCTGCTACAAGGGAGAAGGTTTTCCCTGAGGGCTAGAGTTAGTGGGTTTGGGTACTGGTCCTTTGCCTATCCTCAGGCCAACTTCTCCTCCTAGGTAATGTTCTGCACTCTCAACACACACAAAGTAGACATGGAGAAGCTGCTTGGAGGCCAGATAGGACTGGAGGACTTCATCTTTGCCCATGTCAAAGGCCAGCGAAAGGAAGTAGAGGTGTTCAAGTCAGAAGAGGCCCTGGGGCTGACCATTACAGACAATGGAGCTGGCTATGCCTTCATCAAGGTACTGGGGTGTTGGGGGGAGTTCTGTATTAGACCCCTAGAGTTAGAGGATATCAACTCTATTCCTTTTTAACTATGTGACCTTGGCCAAGTCCTGTGACTTCTGGGATCCCATTTCCTCATTTGTGAAGTGAAGAGTGATAGGGAGACAGTTCAGTCCCTAGCCAGAGGCAAAGCATTAGAGATATGCACACCCTTCATGGGGCACCTGAGGAAGCCTGAGCATCTCAAGCTTCAGTACCATAGCTGAGTGCAGGAGCTGGATGTCTCATTCAACAGCGGATCAAGGAGGGGAGTGTCATCGATCGGATCCAGGTGATCAGTGTGGGTGACATGATAGAATCCATCAATGGGCAGAACCTGCTGGGCTGCCGGCACTACGAGGTGGCCAAGATGCTCAAAGACCTGCCCCGAGGCCGCACCTTCACCCTCAAGCTTACAGAGCCCAGGAAAGCCTTTGGTAAGGAGCAGAACCTGGGGGTACAGGGGTATGTGGAGGGGGGCGGGAGAGGGGACTGGGAAGTGGGTGTAATGTGGGCAAGGAAAGGGCTGTTGAACCTTAGAACTGAGCTGAGAAAATAAGCCAAGCTTCCTGCCTAGATTGAGGAGATGAGGAATCTTCATCTGATCTGAAATATAGAAACTCAAGGATCCTGGGGGAGGCCATGGGACCACCCTCTACCTTTTGAGATCCTCCACCTCCACCCGGGGGGGTTGAGATTCCTTTCTCCTATGTCTCCTACCACCTCATATTTAGGCCAGAGGGGGGAGTTCCCTACCAGAGAGGAGGTTCAGAACTAATGAGTTCACTTTCCTGAAGGCTCTACAGGCACCAGCCTGTGACCCAGTCCCTCGGGCAGAGGAGAAACATTTCCCCTCTGACTTCCGCATCATATGACCCTCCTCCCAGCATTGGTCTCAGTTGGCAGCACCTACCACCCCCTGGCATGTTCCTTTGCTGAGTATCTCTCTAGCAATCCAGTCCCCACCTTATTTATTAACTCCTGGGCCCTGACTTTTTGCCCCTGCCCAACCAAACCTCTATCTCTTTCCCCCATATCCTCTCCTACATACTCAACTTCCCATGCTTCCTCACCTAAAAAATCTCCCTAAGGCCCATGCCTATAGACTCCCTGCCCCCTAGTCCCTCCCCTTTCCTCTTCCAGACTCACAGCAATTCCCTCCACAGTTCTTGACACCCTCCATCCTCCCCTTAGTTCACCCCCCCCAAATTCTCTTTGCTCATATGGAGACTTCCCAAACTCTTGAGGTCTCCACCAAGCTCCAGGCTACAGGGAGCCCCTGCTGGAGACGCTTGACTGCCTATAACTGATGCCATCTCCAGCCCCCCTGTTTTGGGCTCTACTGCCTCTCAGGAATGGGACCACAGCCCTGGGCCAAGATGGGGGAAGGGGGAGAGAGCAGGCATTATCCAGCTGCTTCCCCAACACAGGCTGAATGTTGGAGATTGGATAGGGGCCAGAAAGACTGCTCCCATATTGGAATGGAGAGAGAGAAGCTAGGCATCCTGTTCCCAATTGCCCTTTCCTCAGTGTACTTCACTGCTCAGGGGTCTGGCCTCAGGGTACAGCCTAGGGTAGGGCCTGGAGGTGCTGCTGAAGTAAGTAACCAGACATCTTGTTTCCTCTCTCCTCTGGAGCTCTGGCATTTAGCGCCTTTTCAGCTGTTTGGCTCTTAGGAACAAAGACTTTAGAGTTGGAGGAGACCTTTAGGATCCTCTCGAGGCCTTGAAAAAGGAGATGGCTTGCCCAAAGTGGTCTTGATAAATAGTCAGAATTCCAGCCTAAGTCCTCCTGATCCCATGCTGTATCTACTACACTTTAGTCCCAGCCCTGAGCATCAGACTCCAAGGCTTTCATTTCCTAGCCCTCCTCCTTCCAGCAAGAGGTCTTTCCCAGTTGCAGAGCCCCTGACCCCATCTGACCCTTTCCCCTCCCCCTTACACATTGTGCCTTCTCCAGCTCCTAGAGGAATGCTTGGATCCTGTCCAAGTTCTGGGAGGGGGCTTCAAGAGAGGAGGATCAGGGGCCAGGACATCTCTCAAAAGTAGTTGGAGGCAGCTGCATGTCTTATGTCTATGGGTCAAGAGACTTGAGTTTGAATCCTGCCTGGGCCACTTACGTGTTCGTTACCTTAGGCATGTGGTTTTCTTTTGACAGATTCCCATAACACCCACCAACCCCATCCCAAAAGGAAAGGTCTTTTACAGTTCTGAGTCCAGTGACCCTAGTTAGAAGCCCTTCTGCTACAGTTGGATTTGGGGCCTCAGGGTTTCCATTCTGATGGGTCTTGGTGGGGAGAAGCAGGATGGTATAATGGAATGAGCACTAGTTTGGTGTCCAGAGATGTAGCTTTGAATCCATGCCCTGCTACATATTATCTTTAGGGCTTTAGGAATGTGACTTTGCTATTCTAGCTTTAATTTCCTTATCTGTGAAATGGGGGTGTTGGACTCCGATGATTTATGCCTAGGGACTCATCAAATTCTTAAGCTGAGGAGACTCAGGGTTCTTGGGTGATGGGCTATTTGGACCCACTGTATGAGGGGCAAAGGAAATGTCAGATACTGACACCCTCCTTGCCTATCTTAGACATGATCAGTCAAAGGTCAGCAGGGGCCCGTCCTGGTTCAGGACCCCAACTTGGCACTGGCAGGGGAACCCTTCGTCTCCGATCCCGGGGTCCAGCTACTGTGGAGGAACTGGTAAGTGGTGATGCTGCTGGCCCTATGCTCCCTTTCCCTTGCCTTTTGTTCCCTTGCCTCAGCTCATCCCCTGCCCTGTCCTGCTTTGCAGTGCCTTGTATTATTTTTGGATCATATATATAATAAGTGATTCTTGCAGATTGAGTTGAAGTAAACTATTCTCTCCCCCCCCCCCCAGCCTTCAGCATTTGAAGAGAAGGCCATTGAGAAGGTGGATGATCTGCTGGAGAGTTACATGGGCATCCGGGACACTGAGCTGGGTGAGGTTCTTTGGGCAGGGATGTGGCGGGAGCTGGTCCAGGTGCTTCAGGGCCCTGGGCAGGAGCAAGAAATGGAGGGTCAGATTCCTGATCCTGTGCTTTCCTTTGAATAGCCGCCACAATGGTGGAGCTGGGCAGGGACAAGCGGAACCCAGATGAGTTGGCAGAGGCACTAGATGAACGACTGGGCGACTTTGCCTTCCCTGATGAGTTTGTCTTCGATGTGTGGGGAGCGATCGGAGATGCCAAAGTTGGGCGCTACTAAGACTCAGACTGGACTGATTCCAAGGAACAGAGTTAATGTGAGCCAGGGCCATGGGGCCTTGGAAGCAAAAAGTCTGGGAGAACAGACACCTGGGGCCCATCCTGGCATCGTCCTTGCTGTTTAGGGCAGAGAGCACTGAAGAGGTCTTTGTCTGGGGGCTTAGAGAAAAAGGGAGGAGGATCAGAGAGAAGAGCTGAGCCAAGGCTCCAGGCCCCCAGGCCCTCACCACCATCACCACCACTGGAATCCAACATTCCCCACACAGCCACAGTAGGAGGGAAAAGGCCTGACCCTCAGTGCTCTCCATCCAATCGGTACAGCCCCTCCCTCCTCAGCCTGCCTGGGGTCCCCAGGGAGCCCCCCTCCTCCCTTTCCCACCTACCTCAGTGTCTAGATTGGGGGAGGAAGAGCTGGTAAGCCTCCCCCCTTCTTCCCGCCTCTACTTTTCCATATCAGCTGCCAAACTGGCCTCACTCCCCTCCCTGGGGCACCCAGCTCTGTTTCTGGGGGAGGCTGTGACCTCTGCCGGTTTCCCTGACGCAAGGAAGGGGAGTGGTGATCAAGCAGCCACTTTTTACCCCCTTTCTCCAGTTCTCACTCCAACAACTGCAATAAGGGCACCATTGCCACTAGGAGAATCCCCAGACCTCTTACCTCTGTATTTGAACTTGACTGCTGTGAACCCATCCCCTGTCCTAGGACTGACTTCCCTTAGATGTCCCCGTGGGTCCCCAACTGCCCCCACTGACTTTGAGGTAATGGGGCAGGCCATGACTGGGGGGTTTTATATTTGAGTTGTCTTTAACATAAAGCAATCTCTTGAGTGGAGCTGAGCTGTGTGGCCTAAGGGGTGGAGGGCTGAGCCTGAGCTGGGAAAGAATGTGTAGCCTGAAATCCATCCCCTCTGTGCCCTAAATTGAATTAGGAGACCTTGGCCCAGTCTCCCCTGCCTCCTCCCGCCCACTGTTCTGCCTGATTAGCGTCTGGGCCCTCCTTCTGGCTTCTCGGCAAGGGGAGCCGCAGCGTGAGGTTTCAGCTGTCCTGAAAGTCTTCTGCTTGAGCCCAAGGCCTGCCTGTGCCACTGATCTGGTGGGTGACCTCCTTTTTGGGGGGAGGGGTCCTCTTTTCCTCCTGCATAAGTCGAGGAGGATGTATTTCAATGGGCTTCAAGTCCCTTTTAGATCTAAGGTTCTTTATGGCCATTTACTTCACACCTGAAGAGGCAGGGACACTGGGCTCACCCTCACCCCTTGGGCCTGTCTAGGTCCCTGAATCTCTAGATACCAGCCACATAGCAAGGGCCATGTCCCAGCAGGAATTTTTACACTTGACAATTTATAAAACATTCTCCAAAACATCCCTAGGAATGGGATAAAAGGACAACTTTCCATTTTATAGGTAAGGAAACTGAGCCAAGGGTGGTGGAGTGGAGGGGAAGAAGGGAAACTGGAATTCATATCTGTTGGTTCAGTGGGAACATCTAAGTCCCCAAGTGTCACCCAAAAAATGAAACAGCAGGATAGATAGGTTAGATGGAATCCAGGGGGCAGAAACTTCCCCCTCCTGTCTGCAAGAATGTTCTCTTTGGGCATGCATTTGCTCAGCCTCCTTTCCTCTTCTATAAAGTGATGTAGTTGCACTAGCTCTAATCCCTTCCAAACCTAAATCCTATTGTTCCTAGTAGTCCTGGCATCAGTTGCTTCCTTGGGCCAGACCTATCCTAAAGGTCATCTTACCGATTTTTGAGCATAGGGGTCAGTAAGAGATAATGATTGGACCCTGATGAACAGAGCAGCTGGCAGCCAGAATCTTTCCTGGACCCCTCAGGCATTGGACCAAGCTGATGATGGAAGCTGCAGGAAGACTAACATAAACCCGACACCGTTGTTTTGACAGTTAGCTCATCATTGCAGGGAAGGAGAGAAGAGGCCTCAGGGAAATGGGTGGCGGTTGGTGGGGGGAGAAATTGGAAAAACCAACTTCAACCCCCAGGGTTCTGAGTAGGAACATTAAAGTGGAGAAATTAAGTCAGAGAGGTGGGGGGAGAAGAGGTTGAGCAGATGGGAAGCTTTCCATAGGTTTCTCCATGGAACATGAAAGGGGCGGGGTGGTTTTGAGTCTGGGATGTGTTTCCCATTTTGCATTTGTCTGGATAATTGTCTCGTCGTGCACTTTCTCTAGGGTTTTTGTTCTCTCTAGGTGTAAGGGGGAAGTGGGGTGTGAGTCGTTGGGATCTAGAACTGCAAAGTTCAAGTGAGTCCCAAGGGAGCAGTAGCATGGGCTGGAAGAGGAAGAGAAAAAGTTGCAGGAGGCAGCACTCCTGGGTCCCCTCCCAACCAGCCCCTTGTCCTCATCCCAGCTCCAGCCTCCTTAGGGATTACATGTTCTTGGGGAACCGCCTCCAGCCTAAGCCTGACATAAATAAAAGAATGGGGGGTGGC
Organism: Macrotis lagotis; assembly: GCF_037893015.1. NCBI lineage: Eukaryota > Metazoa > Chordata > Mammalia > Peramelemorphia > Peramelidae > Macrotis > Macrotis lagotis. The sequence goes on along the minus strand of NC_133666.1, from coordinate 628,629,931 downwards.
CTCCAACCCATCCGTTCCTCCCCCCACCCAAGTAAAGAACATACCTCCCTTCTGCCCTCAACTTATTCAGGGTTTATACCTCCCAAGTTGTCCTCTCCATCCCTGGCATTAAAGAGTGATTCCTGTTGCTCGTCTGAACAGGCTTGGCTCTGCAGTTGGTCCCCCTCACCCCCCAAGGACAGTCCTGTTTACAGGCAGTGTTCCCTGCCCATTCATGCATGAACTGTGTGAAGCAGGACAGAAATTGGCACCATAGGCAGGGGGACCCTGAGTTTGTGGTGAGGAAGCAAGTTTGAATCCTACCTTAGCCATTTGTTATCACCTTGGGAGGTTCACTTAACTTCTCTGATCTTCATTTCCTTTTTGGAAGTGAGAAGCTTGAACTATATCATCTCTGAGAGCCCTCCCAGCTCTAAAACCCCTAGACTCGCTGGCAAGTCCAGGGACAGTGTGGAACAAGGAACTCGGAAGTGGTCCTCTCACCTGGGATGCCCTGCTGCCTGGAACCCCAGAGGGAGGGCTACAGTGGGGAGAGAAAAGGGAATGTGTATCTGAGACTCATATTTTCCAATGTTTGGATTTTCTCAGCATTATTATTGTTATTAATGAGAAAAGTATGAGGGCCCCATGCTTGAGAATGGGGGGTAAGGAACGAGAGAGGATGGGGGTGGGGCATGGCTGTCTTTTCTCAGGGTTGGGTTTGATCTCCAAGAATCCTGCAAGTGCTAAACCCAGTGATTCTATGAAGCTCTCTAGGCTTCTTAAGCCTAGTGGAAGGGGAGATGACAGGGACAGAAAATCAAACTCCCATGCCCTAAAAAACCAGATGGATGACAAGAGGGGGTACCTTGTAGTGTAGTGCAAGTGGGGAAGGGGCTAGCATTGGTTGAGGACAGTTCAATTCCTAACTCGTGACACTAGCTCTGTAACCACAGCCTCAGTTTCCTCACCTGTACAGAATAATAATCTTTGTATAGCCTACCTCACAGGGTTGTTGTGGGGAAAGCACTTGGTAAACTTTAATGTGCCATGGACATGGAGTCATAATCATTTTTCATCTTGTGACCCTCTGATGGGACTAAGTTAGGAAGGAGGTAGCCGGCCTCCTTCCCTTTCTGGGTCCCTCTTCCCGGAAAAGCCGGAGTTGGATCAAACCTAGCATCTACTATGGGGGGAGAGGGCCCCTCGTGGGCTACAGACTGCTAGAGGAGGGCTGCCAAGTAAGAGGCCCTGGCAGCACTAAGGCCTGGGAGAATGGGGCTCAGCATTCAGTGCCAACAGCATTCCTGAGGTTCTTTCTACCCCTACCCCTATTTCCGCCAAGGCCCCACCCTACACCTACCTAGAAACTGGGTGCTTCCCTCTTCTGGACCCCTGCTTTCGGGAAGAAATCTAGGTAGTGCTGTATTAAGGAAGGGAAGGGGGCATCTGCTTGCTACTACGATCAGTGCTTGGAGATCCTAATAGGAAGTCTTCCCCTCATTCAGGTTGGGGGGGAGAGATGAGGGGTGATAGGGGTTAGGGTGGTGCAGGAGGAGCGGCTCTGGGCTGCTGGAGGCGGGATGGGGGCGGGAGGGAGCAAAGGAGCCGCCCCCCTGAGCTCAGTGAGCCGGGGCCCTGGAGAGCTACTGGCCTTGGGGAGAGAGCAGCTGGGCGCTGAGGCTGGGAAGAAGTGCTGCTGCGGAGCAAAGCCTGGAGGGATGGGTCCCCGGGGCCCAGGACCACAAGAGGAGCTCCAGGTAAAAAAGGCCAGAAGGGGCTGGACCCAGGAGCCTGGGCTCCCCAGCTCATCCTACCTGGGACAGATGGGGAGCAGTGTTGAGGGGCTCAGGGTGGGGCTGTCTGAGAAAGATCAGAGCAGAGTCCTTTCTAGTCCTTCTCCTCTGTCCATCCTAACTCAAAGGGCCATCCTTCTCTGTCCCCATCTCTGCTTCTTCACCCTATCTTCCCTCCTAACTCCTATATCCCCCACCTTGGATCTGATCTTCCCCCTATATCCCCACCCAGTCAACTACTTCCTATGCTGTTGCCTTCTTGTTTGACTGAGCTGTCTGCCAGTTCTTGTCTGCCCATTCCTTATTCCCCCTTCTCTAGCTCAGGCTTGCGACCCAATTCCATCCGTCCCCCCAGTCTTATCTCTTTCCCATCCTAGCTTCATTTGCCGGCCCAATCCTCTCCCCCATTCCGTCTGCCCTCTACCTACCACCCATTTCTCTTGTACATCTCTCTGAACCGTTTCCTCTGCCCTTTCCTTCCAGTCCTCCTCGGGATATCTAGTGTCAGGTCTAGGTCAAAGGTCTCTCCCCATGTCACCCTGCAAGAGGATGAAGCAAACTTGACATGGTCTTTGGGGTTCAAGTTTCCTGAATAAGGCTAAGGGTGGTTGGAAAGAATAGATAATCTGATTGGGTGGGGCTTGGGAGTAGATGAGAGTTGTGGGAGAGAAGACTCGAGACTGGGAAAGTGGGGACAGGGAATACTGTACAAGAAGAGACAGGGAATGGGGATGATGACGTCTAGGGGGATGAAGAATAAACGGGATCGGAGGGGACAGCAAAGATGGACAACCTCCCTATTTGGCTATCCTCCTTTTCCCTCCTTTTTTCTCCTCTCGCTTAGACATCCACTGCCACCTGACATGTCCCTTTGCCCATTGTACAACTTCAGTTGGCAAGAGGAGAACTCAACATGCCAGGAGACCAACAGCTCCAAACCCCACCCAGCCCCATCTCCAGCGATGCCCATCTTCTCCATGACACTGGGCGCCGTGTCTAACATCCTGGCTTTGGTCATCCTCGCTCGGGCCTTTATCCGATTCCGTCGGCGCCGTACCCGGGCCCCCTTCCTGCTCTTTGCCACGGGCCTAGTGGCCACGGACTTTGCCGGCCATGTGATCCCAGGGGCCCTGGTCCTGCGGCTCTATGCCACGGGTTTGGCTCCCGCTGGCCCTGCCTGTCAATTCATGGGGGCCTGTATGGTCTTTTTTGGTCTGTGCCCACTGTTGCTTGGCTGTGGGATGGCAGTCGAGCGTTGTGTAGGAGTGACCCGACCCCTGCTCCACGCCAGCCTGGTCTCGGCCGCCCGAGCCCGCCTGGCGCTTGGGGTCCTCTGGGGCATTGCCTTAGGCATCGCTCTCCTGCCCCTGCTGCACGTGGGGCGCTATGAGCTGCAGTACCCAGGGACTTGGTGCTTCATTGGGCTGGCCCCGCCAAGGGGCTGGGGTGAGGCCATCCTGGCAGTGCTCTTTTCTGGCCTCGGCCTGGCCTCTCTACTGGCCGCCCTGGTGTGCAACATGCTCAGCGGGCTATCGCTGGTCCGGGCACGCTGGCGGCGGCGCCAGGGGAGCAGCCGCAGGGTGGGCCGCGGCGGGGCCGGTGGCTCCTGTTCCTCTTCGGCTTCGTCTTCCTTCTCCTCCTATTCCTCTCCTGCCCCGCGCCGAGCCCGGGCCCATGACGTGGAGATGGTCGGCCAGCTGGTGGGCATCATGGTGGTATCCTGCATCTGCTGGAGCCCCTTACTGGTGAGTGGGCAGACCTCCCCGTGTGGGCATCTCCTGATGGACGCCCAAGTGAGCATTCTAGAGCAAGTGGAGGCCCCCGAGTGGATTCCGTGGAGCCTGGGTCAACGCCCTCAGTCCTTTCAGGCACTGCCCCAAATGCCTCCCCAGACGCTTCCCGGCCCGGCCCCGAGCTCCTCGCCCCCGTCTGGACTCTTGGCACCGGACTGGTTCCTCCGTGCCCGCCCCCGGGCCGCGGTAACCGCCTCCCCCTGTCCTGCTCCCTCCCCAGGTGCTGGTGCTGCTCGCCGTGGGAGGCTGGAGCTCGGGCTCCCTGCTCTTCCTGGCCGTGCGTCTGGCCTCCTGGAACCAGATCCTGGACCCCTGGGTCTACATCCTGCTGCGCCAGGCCGTGCTGCGCCAGCTGCTGCGCCTTCTCCCGCCCTGGCACGAGGCCAAGGGGCTGCCCAGGGGCGCCTGGGACGCCGGCTCCTGGCGCGCCTCCCGGCACAGCAGCATCGGCCGCTTCTAGCGGGCCGGGCCGGGCCGGGCGGAGCCGCGGGGGCCGGGAGCCGGGGCCGGGCCCGGGGTGAGGGGCGGGGCGGGGCGGGGCGGCCCGCGGGGCGGAGCCCGAGGGGAATAAAGGGATTTTGCATAGTTCTCGGTGCTTCCCTGCAGCGGCGGCCGGGGGCGGCGACGCGGGGTCTGCGCGGCCCGTCCGGGCCCGGCCCGGCGCGAGGCGGCGGGGGGGGGGGGGGGGGGGGGGGGGCGGCAGGGCCGGCCCCGGCCGCAAGGGGGGGCAGAGGCGCCCTCAGCGCCGCCTCCGGGGCCTGTTTTCCCGGCCCAGGCCACAAGAGGGCGGCCGGCGCCCGAGTCTCCCTTTCCTGTGACTCCCCGCCCCCACCCGCCCTAGCGCGGCGTGGCCGGCGGCCCGGGGAGGGGCGGGGGCGGGGCCGGGTCTCTAGCCATCCCGGAGGGGCGGGGCCGAGGAGGGGGACGGCGGGGGCCGGGGGGAGCGGCCGCGGCCGAGCTGGAGCATGCGCACGACTCTCCGCGCGGCTCTTCCCAGCCTGCTCTGCGGCAAAGCTGCGCCTGAAGCTGAAAAGAAAAAAAAAAAGAGCCCCCCCGGCCCCCGCCCCCGGCCCCCCATCCTCGCGCTCCATCCGCCCCGCCGAAGGTCACGGACCTCCCGCACCCCTCCTCGGCACCTGGCCCCCGCAGCCCCCGCCGTGGAGGGTCGGGCCGGGATAGAGCGTGGGGGCTCTACGGGGCCGGCGGGCGCCGAGGCCCAAGCCAAGCCACGGACTGAAGGGGCAGGTTCGCGCCCGGCCCAGGCCCCGAAAGTGGCACCCACAAGCCTCCGGGGGGACGGGGCGCGGGGCGGGGCGGGGCGGCTTGTACCAGCCCGGAGCCCACTGTGCTCAGCTCCTCTCTGCCCTACTGCTTTTTCTTTTCTTTTTTCTTTTTTAGTTTTTTTCAAGGCAAATGGGGTTAAGTGGCCCAAGGCCCCACCGCCGGGTCACTATGAAGTGTCAGAGGTCGGATTTGAACCCAGGTCCTCCTGACCCCAGGGCCGGTGCGCCGTCCACTGCACCCCCTAGCCGCCCCTTATTGCTTTTCTTTCCCCAAGTCACACTGCCTTTGTGTGACCGGAACTTCTCCTTGAACTCCTAAAATAAACTCCCCAACTGATGGACGGGCCGTCCTCCGGAGTGAGGAGCTCCGTTACTAAGCAGAAAGTCAGCTGGGGGAAGGGGAGGAAAGCAAACATCCCCTCTCCTCTCAGCTTGCCGCCCTCTGCTGTAGACGGAGGGGACATTCCAGAGTCGAGCCTTACCTCAGGTTTCTCTATAAATTCTCCGCTGACTGCTTCCAGGCCCTGGCAGGGTTGGCTATTTAAAGGCCTCCAGGGACATAACCAGTTTTCATCTGGTCTTAAACATCTGTTCCAATTGAATCATAGAAATATTCTGTACTTTGTAAGGAGAGACAGGGAGTAGAAGCATCTTCACTCATACATTAATACCTCATTTCCTCTGCAATCTTCCCTTTGCTTTCTGTGACTACCTCCGTTGGGGGATGCAAAAACCAATTGGTCATAACGGAAAGCCAATTGGTCATAGATTGGCTATTTCCTACTGTCATCTCAATTAGCCTCCATGTGTACATTTTGTCTCCCTTATGAATTCGAGTTCTTTGAGAGCAGGAGCTGCGTAATATTTGTATCCTCAGTCTAAAACTGATAATAGTATTAACAGTCGGCTCTTAAATTCCAGGTGATTATCTGATTCACAGCCTCTCACCCCACAACTGTCTCCTCTTACGTTGAATTAATGAAAGCGAGAAGCCCTGACACAGTCCCAGTCAATTGGCAAGTGCTTTTGAGAGGCAGTTAGTTCCCAGAGCAAGAGGTGAAAAGGATAGAGGGAGGAGGTGGCAGTTTAGGAGATGCCTAGGCTGAAAGAGCCCTGTAGGACGTAGTCTTCTCCCTCACAACCCCCCATCCCTTCCATTACCTGACCCCCTCCTCTAACAGCCCCATACTTTACAGACTCCTTCTCTGTCTCCTTGAGTCTTTCACTTCAACAACCCTCTCCTTCATATTTCTCCCTCTCTCTCCAGACTCCCCCCTCCCATTCCTTACATTTACTGATCCCTCCCCTAACCATCCCACACTTTATTTATTTTTTAAGTTTTTTTGCAAGGCAAATGGGGTTAAATGACTTGCCCAAGGCCACACATCTAGGTAATTAAGTGTCTGAGGTCAGATTTGAACTCAGGTCCTCCTGACTCCAGGGCCGGTGCTCTATCCACTGCACCACCTAGCCGCCTCAGTCCCACACTTTAGACTCCTTCCCTCACTGTCTCCTCCCCTCATAGGACCCATTTCTTTTGAGTCCTTCACCTCAACCAGCCCTCTCCTTCATATTCCTACCTCCATTCAAAGCCCTATCCCCTCATTCAATTTAATAAATATGTCTTGAGTGCTTTTGTGTCTGACTCTTTGAATCATGGAGAAAACCACACCAATGCTGCATTTGGGGTTATGGCAAAGTTATGGCAAAGATTTTGGAGGGATTGCCATTACCTTTTCAGGTACATTAAGGCAAAAGGGCAAAGTGACTTTCCCAGGGTCACACAGTTAGTAAATGTCCGAGGCTGGACTAGAACTGACTCTAGGCCCAGCTTTCTTGCAGTGAATCACCTAGCTACATCTCATTAAATGCTAGGCTCTAGAGATACAAAGTTCTTGCTCCCAAGGAGCTCACATTCTGCTCAGAGGCAGCTCAGCAGAAACCCTCTAGTTTCAGGCACTTAGATGGGGAAAATCCTAGGCAAATCATTTAATCTCTACCTCAATTTCCTCAAGATAACAGTACATACCTTTCAGAGTCAAGGATTTTTAAGAATGAAATATTTTAAAAGTCCTTTGGCAAATCAAAGTGCCAGCTGTCATTTTTATCGGGAGGAGATTAACGAGAAATATAAAGAAATCCACAGAGAGGAAAACATGGGAAGGGGGCGGGGAGATGATCTATGTTTGAAAGGAAGTATCTGGGCATCCTCTAACTACCAGGTGAGAGGCATTTCAATCTTGGAGAAGCACCTGAGGAAGAATGAAGATGGAATGTCTCATAGAAGCAACAGGTAACTATTCTGTATGCAGAAAATGCACAAAGGGTATAGTGAGGGGGAAATCACTCCAAGGGCTCCTTTTTTTTTTTGCAAGGCAATGGGGTTAAGTGATTTGCCCAAGATCACACAACAAGCTAATTATTAAGTGTCTGAGACCTGAATTGAACTCAGGTCCTCTTGACTCCAGGGCTGGTGTTCTATCCACTGCACTAACTAGCTGCTCCAGGGGCTCCTTATGCCACCAGAAATAAATACAAGATGCTCACTTTGGCATTCACAACCCTTCAGAATCTTTTGTTTTTCCAGGCTTCTGATGCCTTACTCCTCCTGCCACATCTTCTACAATCCAGTGACTTCTATTCCTGTTGCTCCACAAGCATTTTCTCTGCCTGCCCAGAAGGCTCTCCCTCCTCCACCCCTGCTACTGACCTCCCTAACATCCTTTAAGTCCCAACTAAATCCCACCTTTTATAAGAAGCCTGCCTAAATCTTCTTTATTTTAATGTTTTCCTCCTTTTGATTTTCCATTTATCCTGTAGACAGCTTGCTTTGTATATATTTGTTTGCATATTGTCTCTCCTGTTAGCTCCTTGGCAGCTGACAAGTTTTGGCCCATTTTTGGTTCCTCTGCCTAGAACTTAGTCATTGCTTAATAAATGTTGATTGAAGTGAGAGGCAGATGGGACCCCCATTGAGAAGGACTTTGAGTGCTAAGATGAAAATTTTGTAGATTATCCTAGAGGCAACAGAGAGAGACACTAGGGATTTTTAAATAAGAGGCGGAGGACATGGTCAAAGAAGTGTTTGAGGAATATTAATTTGGCAGCTTAGAGGGCAGATGGGAGGAGAGAGACAAATTGGAAAGTTCAATTTGAAGACCAGAGATCCAGGTAATAAGTCTAAACAAAGGTCACTCACAAGTTTTCTAATTTCCAACTCATGATCTGGAGAAGGAAATGGCAAGCCACTCTAGGATCTTGGCCAAGAAAACTCCAAATGGGGTCATGGAGAGTCGGATGTGATTGAAACACTGAACAACAACTACTCATACACTGGTCACTCCCTCCTTTTACAAGCCTCTCTCAAAATAAACCCTCTTAACCCTTTCTTTTCCAGATCCTTCAAAGATCTACCTTGCTCACCATAATGTCATTTTTCAATACTGTCTCATTTAAGGACTTTAAGGCTTACAGTTAACAATCTCAGAGCTGGAAGGAGCCTTAAAGAACTACCCATCCCTAAACTACAATGGCCTTCCTGAGACAGAGGAGGTTTGCTGTGAGAGAAATGAAATTTAATAGAAATCAGTGTAAAGCCTCATGGTCAAACAGACATCAATTTGGGATGTTCTTTTCAATGACATAGCTCAAAACCTACTTTGGTTAAAAAAAAAATCAACAGTATCAGAAGTATTAGATGTGGAATCTGTGACCCTAAACTGGGATTCTGAATTCTGTATGACCCAGGGTAAATGTCTCATCTTCTCTGAATTCCTATTTCCACATCTGAAAATGAGGGTGATGGAGTGGGTGACTTCTAAGGTCACTGCCAACTTTAAATGTGATCATAGGAGTACTTTATAGTTTCTCCAACAAAAGCCCACTTCAAAGGGACTCTGGTGGGAAGTTTTCCCTTACATTGAACCCCTATTTGCTGCTTTGTAACTTCCCCTCTTTTCTCTTAGACCATTTTCTCTGACTGTCCTGGAGCATTCCTAGTCTGCTCTCTCTTCTCCACTCCAACTACTGACCACCCTAATTTCCTTTAAATCTCTGCTGAAATTCACTTCATTCCAGTGTTTTTCCTCTTGTGTGTGTGTGTGTGTGTGTGTGTGTGTGTGTGTGTGTGTGTGTGTGTTCTAGGCATATGATTTCATTAATACAGGAAACTCTTGGGTGAGAATACCCTATACCAGTTCAGGTCAACACCTTTTCTATAACATATTACCTAGAGTGATAGATCTTTTTTTTTTTAATGCAGATGAAGATCACCTGAACTTTCTTGGTTGCCCCTTCAGACCACTGGTTCATGTTGACTACAGTCTCCAAAATCCCCAGATCTTTTTCCAAGGAACTATTGACTAACTGTACTTTTCCTTCTTGTAATAATAATAATAATAATATAGTCTAACATTTATACAGCGCTTCAAGATTTGCAAACTGGGAGTGGCTAGGTGGCACAGTGGATATAGCACAGCCCTGGGGTCAGGAGTACCTGAGTTCAAATTTGGCCTCAGACACTTAATAATTACCTAGCTGTGTGGCTTGGGCAAGCCACTTAACCCCATTGCCTTGAAAAAAACCTAAAAAAAAAAGATTTGCAAACTGGATTTCCCATGGCCATGTCAAAACCAAGATATTCAAAACAGATCTCATCTTCTCTACCCACCCTCACCAACAACAAACCCCAATCACGTCCTTATTCCTATTGAGAGCATCACCATTTTCCTAGGCACCTAGGCTTACAACTTTGCTGTTATCCTGGACTACTCCCTCTCATTCACCCTACCCACAAAATCTGTTGGCAAATTTGGTCATTTTTACTTTGCAGCATCTCCTTTGTGTCCTCTTCATACAATCACAATGCTGACTGAGGTCCTACCGACTGACACCTGGACAACAGCCTAGTAACTGGGCCCCTTGACTCATCCCTCTATATTCTACTTTATCAGTAGCCATGGTGATTTTTCTAAGGCTTAGCTCTCTAATCATATCAGACCCACCTGGCTCAATGATCTCCCATGCTCTCTATTACCTCCAGGATGAAATATCAAGTCCTCTGTTTGGCATTTAAAGTTTTTTCTACTTGGGTCCCTTCCTGCCTTCTCAGACTTCTAGTACTCTACTCTCTACTAAGAGATCCAGTGACACTGAGCTATCTGTAGTTCCTTAGAATAGACATTCCACCTCCCATCTTCTTGTCTTTGCAGTGGTTGTCTCCCAGGCCTATTCTATCCCTTCACCACTACTTCTTAGTTTCCTAGATTTCAAGACTCAGCTCAAATGTCATCTTCAAACCCTCAGCAGCCAATGCGTTCCCTATTAGAATGTGAACTCCCTGGAGCCTATTTGTTGCCTTTTTTTTTTTTAATTGATGCTTTTGGTCTGACCAACAGACTTCACATGGATTAGCTCATCAAAACTTCCTAATAGCCCCATGAGGCAGGGACTATTATTTTCCTCATGTTACTTGAAATCAAAGGGATCTTAAGAGATCACTTCTTACAGTCCTCTCATTTTCCTAATGAAGAAATTGAGGCCCAGAGAAGGAGAGCAGTGGATAGAGCATTGGACTGGGAGTCAGGGAAAGCCAGGTTCAAATCTGACCTCAACCATTTACAGGTCTTCCTGTGACCCTGGGCAAGACCTTAAGCCCCTCTCTGCCTCAGTTTCCTCTTCTTTAAATTAGGGATAGTGTAAGAATGAAATGAGATAATATTCATAAAACACTTAACACAATAACTTAATCAAAGCTTGTTTTCTTCTTTCTTTCCTAAAGTTATTTACACACACAAGTAGAAGAGCCAAAACACAGGGTTCAAGATCCAGATGTAATTCTAGCAAACAACTTTGTTAATTTAAAAATAAATGAATTTTTCAATCTACATGATGGGGAGAACATCCCAAATAGATGAGATCCCAAATCCCTTTAAGCTTATTAATATGAGTTTATGTATATTCCATTGAATATCATCTTCTTAAATTGAGATCAATGTGGCACACTAATCTCTTGTTAGAACCCTACTCTGGTTCACACGTTGTTTCTTACCCAGCTTTTTGTCATTTATCAAACTGAGGACATGATTCTTACCCTTGATCCAGATTATTGTTCAAAAATGTTCAACTGTAGCAGTAAAACTCAAAACTCACAGTAAAACTTTAATGACTATTTTTTATGTTTAATCCTTTGACCCATTTTGCACCCACCCTGTTGTTGAACTCTGATCTATCTTTTCTGCAAAGAACATAAAAGAGCCTTTATCAAATTATTGGCTAAAATCTAGGTATGTTAGATGATTATAGTGTTCCCTTGCTCTGCCCTTCTGGTTCTATAAAAAGAAATGAAGCTATTCTGGAATGACCTTAATAAAGCCATACTGGCTCTGGGTGATCACCACTTCCTTTTCTAGACATTCACTAACTCTCCCTTTAATAACATGTTCTAGAATTTTGTTAGGAATCCAAGTTAAATTTGCTGGTCTATAGCTTGCAGACTCCCACATTTCCTTTTAGGAAAATCTGGATGACTTTCTTTAGTCTTGTGTTATTTCCCCTGTTCTGTAAAAGATCAGCAAGATGGTGAAGTGATCTGAGGCTGGACTTAGGAGTTAAGAAAACTTGAGTTCAAATCCTGCCTCAGACATGTTGACCCTGGGCAAGTTATTTTATCACTCTCATCCTCAGTTTCCTCATTCATTATTGGTAATAAGAAAAATATCTACCTTCCAACATTGTCGTGAGGATCATATGAGATGCCCTTTACAAAGTGTGTTGTAAATGTTAAAACTATTTAAATAATAACTATTAGTTTCATCATCATTATTTTTTTTTTGGCAAAGCAATAGGGTTAAGTGACTTGCCAAAGGTCATACAGCTAGGTAATTATTGAGTGTCTGAGATCACATTTGAACTCAGGTCCTCCTGACTCCAGGGTTGGTACCCTGTCCACCTAGTAGCCCCCTACTGCCATCATTCTTGACAAAGGTTCAGTAATCATATCTGCCAATATGTGTTCAGAGGCAGTCATCTGAGCAAGGTGATTTGAAATCAAGGGGAAAACTAGGTTCCCTCAAACTCTCAACTTCTCTTGTGTGTCAGTTGTCCTAAGACTCACTTTTGTTCTATCCTTTCTAGTCTACAGCTCTCCTTCTTGGTAGAGAAAACAGAGGAAAGGAAGGAAGGAAAAGAAGAAAGGAAGGCAGAAAGGTAGAAAGAAGGAAAGAAAGAAAGAGCGAGAGAGAAAGAAAGAAAGAAAGAAAGAAAGAAAGAAAGAAAGAAAGAAAGAAAGAAAGAAAGAAAGAAAGAAAGAAAGAGAAAGGAAAAAAGAGAGAAAGGAAGGAAGAAAGGAATTAGTGGTTCTTGCTTCTCTAGTCTGTTATCATTATTTTCTCCACCCTAAGCAGTGGTCCTATATCCAAAACACAACTTTTGCCAGATTCAATTTATTCTGTGCTTTATCATTGCTGACATTAGATTGCAAGCTGCTAGGGGTAGTGACTATCTTCTGTCTCTTTTTGTATCACCAACATTTTAGCAAAGTGCCTGATAAACTAGTGGATACTTAAGAAATGCTTTTTGACTGACTGACTGACCCCCTTCTTATAAAACCAAACCATGCTTTTTGCATTTGTCTCCTTACCTGCCATAATTTTCATGATTCTTTTTAAAAGGTGATCAGTGGTTCCTTTTGAACTCATACAGACTCTTTCCTAACCTTTCCCTCTAGACTTTGAAATCTGCTCTTAAAAGAGCTTAAAGAACTTTAAAAAAGTTCTCTCTAGATGATGTTAGACTGTGCCTGGATTTTATCTTCTTTTTTTTTTGCTGTTGTTTTTCAGTCATGTCAGATGCTTCAGGACCCATTTGGGATTTTTCTCGGCAAAAAGCTACTAGAGGGGCAGCTAGGTAGCACAGTGGATAGAACACCAGTCCTGGAGTCAGGAGGACCTGAGTTCAAACCTGACCTCAGACACTTTATAATTACCTAGCTGTATGATCTTGGGCAAATCACTTAACCCTATTGCCTTGTAAAAAAAAAACCCAACAAATGAAGGACAAACAAAAAGCTACTAAAGTGGTTTGCCATTTCCTTCTCCAGTTCATTTTACAGACAGGAAATTCGGACAAAGCAGATTCTTCTCAGGGTCACACTGCTAGTACCTGGGATGAGATTTGAACCCAGCTCCTCCTGACTCCAGGGCTGGCACATAGCTGCTCATGTTCTTTTCTACTGATTGACAATTTTAAGTTTCCATCATTTCTACTTCAGTGGGCAGTTCCTCTTCATTGTTCAGTATTAGATGAGAAATGGAAGTTCCTCTCACTGGTTCCTCCCAGAACTTTAAGGGCAAGGCAATTGAGACACTTGTTTTGAGCCTGAAAAGTTCAGGGGTGCACAGAAACATAAAGAATGTGTATCTATTGCCTAAGTAGATCATGTCATTGGGATGGAGGGTACAATTTTGTTTCACTAAGGTGAGTCCAGAAATTATGAATTGATCTGCTTTGGGTAGAGAAAGAATATCAGCAGGTATCTGGATCACTGAGGTCTCCCCTCACATCTGTCATAATTGCATGTCAGGGCTGTGAGCTTTTCCCCAAATTCCTCACCTAGTTCTTGGTATTCAAGTAGATCATGTTTAGATGGGAATAGTATTTCTGTGTCTGTCACATCTATTCACAATGTTTCTGGTTCCTGGCATTTCTTTATACATGAGTAAATCTTCAAAATATGTGGGCCACCTTACCCCATCACTTTATCTATCCTACCCCTTTCAAATAAGATACTATATCCCTTTCTGAGCCATGTTTCAGCCATGAGTCTGACAGCCATCAAGTCTCAGTGACACCTCTGATTTCAAATTGGCTTCCTGGAATTAGGAGATCTAACTCCCTTGTTTGTTATCCAAACTTGATGTATTCTGTTTAGAAGTCACGTATTTTAATGTGGCCTCCTTCCTTGCCTGTTGTTGGCTCCTGTCAGTTCCTGGGTTTCTCTTCTACTATTCTTCCCATATGGTAGTAACCCTCCATGCTTTCTAGCTCGATGTGTGTGTATGGATAGTCCTCTCTACCACTTTCTTTTTACTTTCAAGATTTGCTTGGTTAAAGCAGCAAGGCACTCTGAGGGTTACGGGAGGCTACAAGTGCCAGGTTTGTAAAACCACCATCATTGCCACCTTAAACCACCATGTTCTGTCAGGTTCTCAGAACCCTGAATATGAAGAGTTCTAGTAACTGCAATACTTCCAGCCCAGTGCGATGTCCACAAGTCATCTTCCTGAGAAGCAAACCCCATGGAGAAAGAGCCTGGCAACTTGTTCTTTCAGTGCTGTGGCTACGACTACTGAAGACCTCTTCTCCCCTCCCTCCCCCACCCCACTGTGTCCTTCCAAGAGAGTTGTGGCTACCAAAATCCTTGGCACTGTTAATTGGTTTAACATAAAAACATGGTATGATATTATCAGCGGAAAAGAGATTAAAGAAGATACAATGACATGTGCTTTGCAGCTGTATCTGAAGAGTTACAGGACTTTTCCATGTAACTTAAAGCCCATACTTTCCAAATGTATTGTCTGCTCCATTAAAATGTCAACTTCTTGAGGCCAGAAACTGTTTGACTTTTTGATTTGTATTTCTGGGGTGTAGAACAATGCTTTGCACATGATAAATGCTTAAAAAACATTTCATTTGTTCATTCATTTATTCATTTTCAACTCTCTAGGCAGATATAAGGGCAGCTAGAGCACCAGGCCTAGAGTCAGGAAGACTTGAGTTCAAATGTGGCCACCAACACTAGCTTTGTGGCAAATCACTTAACCCTCTTTGCCTCAGTTTCCTCATCTGTAAAAATGATCTCTAGTATCTCTGCCAAGAAAATACCAAATGTTGGTCACAAAGAGTCAAACGTGATTGAAACAACAGGCAAATAAATTCTTACCAGCCCTTGGTATAATTAGTCTCTGACCATGTCATTCTTATATTTTATTCTATGAACCAGAAATCCATATCCCATTCTTAGCCACTATGTTCTTAAACCAGTTATTCGCTTCCTAAATCTGAAGTCTCTCCCTTCAAGCAATGGCAGTGACTTTGATTTCTTGCCCAAGGCTTCCTAATATCCAGCAGGGCTTTCTAGAGTCTTCCTGGCGGAAACATGTCTGAACACTTGGATCACAAGATGTGACTAGCAGTCATATTGCTTGACAAGTCTTAGAAGGTTTTCTGTCACTTCCTGGAAATATGCTCTAAGACAGAAAGCAGTCTTTTTAAAAAAATTGTTATTATCAGAGTGACAAAGAATTTCCTTATCACCCCACTTGCAGAGGGCCACAACCTTCTCCTGACCTTCCCTTCCTCTTACCCTTCCTGAATTCTCTCTCACCTGTGAATCTACATCATTCCTTGAAGGAATGCTTTCAAAGTCCATCTCCTTCCTCTTGAGAACTGGGCTCATTGGTTACAGAGCTTAGAGGGTTCACTTGTCTTTTTCCTATTTCGCCTTCCTCCTTAAGAGCTCTCTGACACATTAGGATTCTCAGCTGGTTCTTCAAATCTCTTTTCTTTTGTTTCCCCACCACCCACCAAACCACTCATTGTGCTTTTTAAATGACCACAATTCTCCCTGGTAACCTGGAAAGCAGAGAGTCATTAGCCTGTTTAGGTAGGGTACCTTGTCTTCTGGGAGAGAGGCCAGCCTGTACTTTGAACACAGATAAGCATTAACCCTACATGGTCAAGGCAGACACATAAATACAATGCATCTCTCATCTCTCACTCTTTGCAGGTCACTGCAGATTTCCCTCTGCTCTCTGGACTTTGCTTGAAGTGAGGTCTTCAGCATCTCTTTTCCTCCTGGAGAACTGCTGTGGTCTTCAAATGTGCACCATCACATCTCTTCCTGTCAGCAGCTTGAGAACTCCACCTCCTTCACTTACTTTCCTCTCCCCCCTGGCAGTCCTCTTCCTTGGATCCTCCTTCACCTTAAATCGTTCTCCTTCAACTTCTCAGCTCCTTCCAAATTCCATCTCTGGCTTTCTTCACAATTCAACAGCCCTCCAAATCTCCTTCCCAGTTCCTTCTCCTTCCTCCTGTTCCTTCTCCCATCAAAGACAAAACTAGAATGGTCAAGGCCCTATTCCCCTCAAGGTCATCAGAAAACAGGACCACAGATTTCAGCCTAGAATAGACTTCATCGATCATTTAAGCCTTTCCAATAAGGAAAATGAAGCCCAAAGCAGTTATTATTTGTCTAAGGTCACAGATAATGTGAGTGGTTCTCCTCATTGCCTCCCCCTCACTTCTCCAGGCACTGGGTTTCCCCATCCCCACACAACCCTTGACGCATAAGAAGGAGGCAGAGTCTTCTCTGATGGGGCAAACCCCAAAGGCCTTTTAAAAACTACAAACTGCAGAGAATGGGGTGGAGAGAAGGGTTCAGTCCATTCATTGTCCTTTGGGGAGAGGCAGTGCTAGCAGCCTTTAGAGACATAGTCAAAGTCCCTGAATGCTTCTTGCTCAGCAGCTGAGAGGGGCCGAGCCTCCCGAGGTGGTGTCAGAGCTGGGGCCTCGCCTGTGAACTCTTCATCAAAGTTACTGATGTCTGTTCGGCCCTTGATCACAGGAACAAAAGGTGGTGGCAGCTGGCGGGCAAGTAATGCCTCCCAGCCCAGGGTCTGGAGAGGAATGCAGGCATTAGGGAATAAATATTTATACAGCACCTACTGTTTACCAGTCACTAATTGTTTACCTCTTGATCTCCTAAACAGACCTGTGAGTTGGTGCTGTTTATATCCTCATTTTACTGTTGAGAAAACTGAGGCAGGCAGGCAGAGGTTAAATGACTTGCCCATGGTCACACCACTAGTATGTGTCTGGGACCTGAGGACTTGAACTTAGGTCTTTCTGAGTCCAAGCCCAGAGTTCTACCCACTGGGTGACCTAATTAAGTCAGTATTCCCAGCCCTGAACACATTGCTCCCCTAGACCCAGCACAGTTCCCCCAAACTTATCCCTACTCCTCAAAAGCACACTAGCAGTGTTCCCTAAAACTATCCTCTCTCTACCCAATTTTAATCAGCATCTCCTCTGGTTCCCAGCAGCAATCTAAATGTTTCCCCCTGATCTCTCCAGGGTTCCTCTAACATAATTTTGAGTCTTCCACCCCCAATTCCTATATCACCAGTATTATCTAACACTTTACCCCTGTGTCCCACCAAGAGTGACTTCAGTATCCTTCTTCAGCAACTATGGACTATAGTGTCCCTAAGACTGATTCTTCCCACCATCACAGGTCCCTTAAACTGAACCCCACACAGTCCTCCAATATAATCAAGTATCTGTAGGGAAACTGGGAAGGGAATATCACAGATTTGTGGTTGGGGGAACAGAAGTCAAGGTGTAGAAAAATGAGAGAGGTCAACTATATGGGGCAGAGAAAAACACAAAGCATAAGGAAGTAGAGATGTCAGAGTGCCAGAAGGGAAACTGAGGTACAGGGGTCTTACCCGGAAAAATGGCTGCTTCTTAACATCCTCAGCATCCCGCTCACCAGAGCCCAGTCGTCTTTCTGGATTCCGTCGAAGTAGCTGGGAAGAGACTAGAGTTAGACCCTCATGTTCCCTACACTTAACCCCTGTGTAACTAGGATCCCAGGTCCTCCTCTTTGCAGCTCAAAGAGTCCAAACATCCAATGGTATGTGCATTAGGCAAGGGACAAACCTGGGCCTATAGGGTCATGACCCAGGGTGAGTGGGAGTATGAGTCCATTGGTCCTCACCCTGCGCATGATACCAATGGCTTCGGTGGAAAGGAAACGGGGGTAGCGGACCTCATCATTGACGATACTGTCAAACACCTCTTCTTCATCATCTCCAGGGAATGGGGACTAGAAAGGAAGGAATAAAAGCATAGGAAGGGAGCTGATTCCCATAGTTCTTTACCCACTTTCAGATGACAAATGACCAAGTCTGAAATGCCCTCCTGACGCCTCTCCCCTTCTCCAAATGCTATTTATCTTTTAGGCCTCAGGTCAAGTCTCAATTCCCTCAGGAAGCTCCTCTTATGGTGACAATCTGCACTCCTATAGTTCAGCCCCGTGGATCCTAACTATTTGGGCCTGACAGAATCTTGTCTCCCAAACCAGGTTACAGGGCTAGAAGCCTGTTTTGGCTGCATAGCCTGGACATTAGACTTGAAGATAAGAAGACCTGGATTCAAATCCTGTCCTCGGAGAGTTTATGAATCTTGGCCTCTAACTTAACTTCTCCAGGCCTGTTTCCTCATCTATAAAATAAAGAGGTGAGATGAGCTGACCTCTAAGCTACTTTACAGCTCTAAATCTACTATCTTATGATTCCAATACTGTTCCAATATTTGACTAGTGTAAGGGACACAAGGAAATGATGCCTCAGACTGAGGTCACAAGACTCACCTCCCCCACCAGCATCTCATAGAGCAGGACCCCCAGTCCCCACCAGTCCACTGCCCGGGTGTAAGATGTGTCCGTCAGCACTTCAGGAGCCAGGAACTCTGGAGTCCCACAGAATGTGCTGGTGCGGTCACCGAAGCCCATCCCTAAAGGCAGACAGCAAAAGAGGAGTTGGGAAGGCATAGGAGGAGAGGGAGATTCAGTATCTGGGTGCACTGACCCTGCCTCCACCAGGTGCTTCCCCTCCCCAGCCAGGTCTTGGCCCTCACCCTCTTTGCAGAGCCCAAAGTCAGCAATCTTCACATAGCCTTCCGTATCCAGCAGTAAATTGTCCAATTTCAGATCCCTAGATGGTTTGGGGGCAATAATTAGGGTCTCCCTTGCCCAGGGGTTGCTGCACCCTGGGTTTGAGTCCTGCCCTGCCCCCAACACTGGACTTAAACCCACACCACCCCCCCCTCACATAAAGCATTTTTTTTCTCTTTCCCTGCCCACCTGTAGACAATTTTGTGATCATGCAGAAACTGCAGCCCCAGCACCACGCAGGCTGAATAGAAGCTGTGGAGAGGAAGGGGAAGAAGGGAGCTGTGGCTCTGGCTGGGTGGAGGGGAGCTATTGGGAAGGGCACCCCAGGGGAAGGAAGGAGGCTCTGGGGGGGACAAGCAGAAGATGGCCCCACACATGGGAGGAGCCCGTGGGGACAAGGAATGTGACTTCAAGGAGAGATTGGGGCCCCAGAGGGCAGCGAGCCGGGGCTGCAGCTAGAGGAAGGCCCGAGTTCAAATTCGACCTCTGACACTGCCCAGCTGCAGTGACCCTGGGCAAGTCAAGTGGGAGAAGGAAATGGCAGACCCCAGAGTCGGACACCGCTAACCCACAGAACCACCACGGGGGTCATCGAGAGCGGGTGGGGAGTGCCTGCACCCCAGGGTCCCCGGGGAGGGGGCTTACACAGCTCGGGGTTCCGTGAAGACGTCGCTGTGGATGTGCAGCATGAGGTCCCCGCCAGCTGCGTACTCCATGACGAAGCACACATGCTCCGGGGTCTGGAAGCAGCCGAATAGGTTGACCAAGAAGGGGTGGCCAGCGCCCGTCACCGCGGCCAGGATCCGCTTCTCGCACATCAGGCTGCGGAGAGGCAGGCAGAGTCGGGGCTCGGGAGTCCCACCTGGGCCTGCCCGCCGGGCCCTGCCCACCTGGGCCCACCCCTCTCCCCACCTTACCTCTCCACCTCATCTCGGGCCACTATGTCCCCCTTCTTGAGGGCTTTGATGGCGAAGAGCTCCCCGCTGGGCTGGTACTCGGACAGCAGCACCTGGGGGCAGGCGGGCACGCTGTGACTGGGGCCTGGCCTGTCCCCCCACTCCAAAGAATCCAGGCTTCAACCCACTCCCAGCCCAATCCCTACCGCCTCACCTTCCCAAAGTGGCCTCGGCCCAGGACCGCCAGGAATTTGAAATCGTTCAGGCTCAGTGGGGATGTCCTCAGGGGGCTGCAGAGGAGAGAGCGTCTAGTGGAGGCCCAGGCCTCTGGATAGAAAGGGGGTGCGGTGGAGGGAGGGTAGACTTACCTGGAAGGAGCAGATCCCGGAGTCTCTTTGTCTTCAGGCATCAGTTCCAGGGGCTGTGGGGCATCTTGGCTTCTGGGACTCTGGTCAGGGGAGAGGAAGGGAGAGTCCTGACTCTCAACTCCAAGTCCCTTCTCCTGCCCAGGCTTCTCTCCAGAGTTCTCCCCTTCTGATGGAGATAAGCTGCCTTCTCAGGGGCCACAGCGTCACAAGCCTCCACTCCACCCCCCAAAACTCTCTAAATGCAGGGGGCTGAGACACCCCATGAGGGTAAAGGGATCCTCACCAGGGAAGGGCTAGAAAGGCTGGAGGGGCTGGAGAGTGGATCCAGGGGACTTTTCTGGGTGGAGCTATCAGAGTCCAGGTTCAGTTTCTCAATGGAAATGTCCCTACAGAGAAAGAGGAAGAGGGCATACGGGTTGGCAGTATGTCCACGGTGCAACTCTTCAAAAAAAAAAAAAGCCCCAGCTTAGCTTTCCAGTTGTATTAGACATTACTCTACAGACTAGGTACATTCTTGTACCTCCTCCCTTCATTCATTCCCATGCATTGGCACTGGCAGCCTCCTGGGCCAGGAATGTATTCCCTCCTCACCTCTGGTTCTTAGAATCCCTAGTTTCCTTCAAGAACCAATCAGGGGCTACTTTCTGCAAAATTCATCCAACTATTAGCACTCTCTCCTCCCTTCCCCCAAATTACCTTGTATCTATTTTGAATATACTTACACATACACATTCATTTTTATCTGCCCTAGCAAGAATGTAAGCTCCTTGAGGGAAGGGACTATTTTGATTTTGTCTTTGTATCCTCAGAGTATGGTACATAGTAGGTGCTTAAGAAATATTTGCTTTCTTGCTGATGAGAGAGAAGAGCTGAACTGGATGTCTGAGTTCAGTTCCCAGTGCTTGGAGAGGATGTGAGAATAGGGAACCCCATAGGCAAGGGGGCAGAAAGATGCTGAAAGGAAAGGGTCTGAGTTAAAGTTCTTTAAGTTTTGTCTTTAGGGAAGGGGAATCCCAAGCCCTAGAGTGCTTAGCCTATACACTGAACATTTTAGGAAAAGGTTACCAGAACTTCTTAGTCTATGTGCTCAGGTGATGAAGGTCTAGTCTTCAGACTAGAAGAATCTAGTGTGATCAGAGATTGGGAAAAGGAGAGGTGTTGGGCAAAGGGGTTCTTACCCTGAGGTTCGACCTTCTGCTGTGGTGGCCCCAGGGCTGAAAGTGCCTGTAGAATTGGCGCTGGGAAGGAGACGCCTAAGGAGCCGTACCCATGTGGCAATGTCAATGTTCATTTGCCGGGCTCGAAGGAAAGCTTTCCCTGAACGTTAATGGGAAGAAAAAGTCTTACACTGAAGTCCTAACTCTTATCTTCTGTCCTTGCCCAACCCACCACACTCACCTTGCTGCTTGGAGAACACCTTTTTTTGCCTCTGGAGCCGTGGGATTCGCTCAATCACTGGGTTGTGGAAGATGACCTGGGAGAGAAGGGAGCTATCCCCAAACTCTGTTCTCTGAGCTTAGGTCAGGACAATAGGTGGAGGACTGGGGACAGAGAGCAGGATCCTAGCAAGAGGTTTGGAGGCTGGGGGCTGAATCTCCAGCAGCTGGTAGTCTTAGGGAAAGATAGTGTGACACTAGATATGTGGGAAGTCATACTTCTGACAGTAGGAATTCCTAGGACATTTAGAGTTCTGGGTATGGAGAAGCCTAAAGATCTGGGGCTCCTGGGAGATATAGTGATCCAGGGTCACACCTCTGCCAGAAAACATCCCTGGGAGTTTATGAGATGTGAGGAAGATGGAAGGGGAAGGAAGATGCATAGGGACCTGGGAGTTTCTGGGAGGGACTGGGGTCCAGGTCCATACCTCTGCTAGAAGACAGCCTTGGGGCTCCAACTCCAATTGCACCTGATGTCTCTGGTTGTCCAGAAAATCCTCAAGCTTCAGGAACTTTAGGGCACACAAGCCACGATGGTCCCTCCAGAATACAGACAGCTCAAGCTCTCGGGCCTGGGGAATGGGTCAGAGGGAAACTGTCCATCCTTGGTCCTTGTGTTTCCATTACCTTCCTTCCACTATAGTGATAGCAACCACCCTTGTCTTTCCCAGACACTGTTCTGCTAACACCCACCCTTTCCAGCTCCAGAGTGAAGTTTTGGTCCCAAGCATTCATGCCACATGGCTTCCATGGTGTCTGGCCCACTACTGTGTTGTCTACCTTGAGCACAGCACTGACTTCATCTGTGAAGAGACCATACTGTTGGTCAGTTCCTTTTCCCCACAAATCTCCCCCACACACCCCACCCTGCATCTACCCATGAATATTCTGCCCCAATATTATCCTCCCCCTCAGCGTATCCTAGGAATACTCAGCTGGTCGGTTCCTCGGTCTTGATGCTACCCCTGCCGCTGAGGCTGCCACTTCTGCTATAGAGGCCCTTGGCTGGGCGGCCCAAGAAGGGGTTTCGACCTTCGGGGGTGCCCGAGCTTCCTGAAGCTGGTGGAGAACTCCAAGGGACAGTCTCAGGAAGCCCACTGCAGCCCAGAACCCGTACTGATAGAGTCCCTGTGGGGAGAGGGGGGGTCATTGGGACCTCAAAAAGGTCAAGGTTTATGACCCCCAGCTATAGCCTAGGTTCTGGACAGGGGATGATGCAGGAACAGAAATCGGGGGCCAGGCCCTGGATTCCCAGGGAAACAAGGAGCAAAGGAGCCAGAAGATTTCAGACACCTGGAAGAAGGGGCTAGGTAGGGGTCTGGGGGGAGTGTGAGGTTTTGATCAGAGAATGGATGGGGATGTGAGGTCTGGGCAGGGTCCTAGGGCCCCAGGGGCGTACCTGTTAGGGGGGAGGGCTTGCAGAGGGTGCTGTAGTGAGTGGCAGGGAACGGGCCCAGGCGGGCGCTGAAGGCTGCAGACGAGGCCATGGCCAACTCCTCCAAGAGCAGTCGCCCCTTGGGGTGATCAGCGGGCAGCTCTCCAAGGCGGAGCTCCAAGGCGGCCCGGAGCAGTGCCAGCTTCTGGGTGGACTCGGTCAGCTTGGCCTGGGCCTGAACAGAGAGGGGCAGTGCATGAGAGGGAGCAGAGGGGGCCTCCAGGGAGTGAGCCCACCCCTTGTGGTTGCCCACCACCCCCTCTACGGGCCTGCCCCACCCCCATGGGTACCTCTGAGACAGCCTTGCGGTCTGGGGCCTTGGCAGCACTGAGCAGGCGCAGCACATTCTTGGCTCCCTCAGCCACTGCATGCTCCACTCGGAAGTGATGCCTTAGTTCCTCGATACGCAGCTCCACTGCGCCCAGGTCCGGGCCCCCTGTGGCCACCAAGGGGTCACCGGCCAATGAAGGGGGTCCCCCCACCCCACAATGGCCACACATAATGGGGCACACCTGGCTGAAGACACACACTGGGGCTCCAGCAGGATCCTGTGCCCCCCTCCCCCCAGCCAGCCTGGGCTCTGTTTGTGACTTGGGGGGAAGGGCTTTCCCAGGGCAGGGGCTCACCATGTGACTCCTCTGAGCCCTGGCTCTCCAGCTGGCCGGCCTGCAGGGCCTTCCGAATCTGCATGCGGATGATGTCGATCTTCGTCTTACTGTCCTGCAGCATCTGCTGGGCCGTGAGCAGCAGCTTTCGGTCCTGGAAAAGAGAGGGAATGGGGAGAGGAGAGGAGAAAACACCCGCCCCTCCCTACCCCACCCCTCTCTCTCTCACACACACATACACACAAAATTAAGTGTGTGTTCCTGCAGGATCATGTGATACCTATGTTCTGCTGTCACATGAAAGGTGCATGTGTGCATGCCCCTGACACACGTGTCCCAGAGCTAACCAACCTGTCTATTCTGGAGGGCAGAGTCATCTAAGTTTGTTACAAGTCTGTTTTCTTCCTGTAAATGTGAGTCCTCATGGAATCATAGAAAGTCAGAGCTGGAAGACACTTTAGGGGTTGTCTAATCTAATCTCCTCATTTACAAATGAGGCAACAGAGGTCACATTACAATTCAGAAGCAGAGAAGGGACTTCTAGTGAAGCTGCTGCTTCTCTGCCTGGGCCACCTCAGTTGGGAGGGACTTTGGTCATTTTGCAAATGAAGAAGAAAAAGAGGCCCAGAGAAGAGATGTATCTGGGCAGCCCCTTCCTTTCTCTCTCTCTCTCTCTCTCTCTCTTTTTTTTGCAAGGCAATGTGGTTAAGTGGTTTGCCCAAGGCCACACAGCTAGGTAATTACTAAGTGTCTGAGACCGGATTTGAACCCAGGTACTCCTGACTCCAGGGCCAATGCTTTATCCACTGCACCACTTAGCCGCCCCCTCTCACTCTTTTTAAGAAAGATTTGAAAGATTTTATTTATTTTGAGTTTTTTTTCCCCTAATCTTGGTACCCTCCCCCCACCCCCCACAGAATGCAGTCTATTAGTCTTATTTTTTTTATTTTTTATTTTATTTTTTAAGTTTTTGCAAGGCAAATGGAGGGGCAGGGGGGTTAAGTGGCTTGCCCAAGGCCACACAGCTAGGTAATTATTAAGTGTCTGAGACTGGATTTGAACCTAGGTACTCCTGACTCCAGGGCTGGTGCTCTATCCACTATACCACCTAGCCGCCTCCATTCTATTAGTCTTTATGTTGTTTCCATGGTATGCATTGTTCTAAGTTGAATGTGATGAGAGAGGAATCATATCCTTAAGGAAGAGACATAAAGTATGAGATCCTTCCTTTCTCTTCAGTACTCTTCTTGCCCCGGGCCCTTCAACCAAGGGAGAACTAGGAAGGGATTCAGTTTGGATTGCCACAGCTCTTCAACAGAGCTCTACAAACTGCCTCCAACTTAGAATGATGAAATAGTAGAGCTAAAAGGTATAATCTCAAAGATAGGAAACTGAGGCCTAGAAAGGGAAAGGGACTGATTGCCCCAAGGTCACAATGCTAGTGAACTGTAGATGCAGGCCTCTGTACTTCATGTCCTCTGGTGGAGTCTGGGGTTCTTTTCATTCTAGCCCAGATGCATTAACCAAGTCTTGGCCAAGTAAGGCTCCCCTAACTCTTCCTTCCTCGTCCCTCTAGTCCTGAGCAGGACTTAGGGAAGTGTCATCCCTCCCAACCCCAGGTCTCAGCTCCCAAGCTCACCTTGGTGTTGCCATTGCTGTAGGTGTGGATCATGTTTTCTGCCCCTTGCTTGACCTTGAGCTCGATGGTCAGCTGCTTCTCCAAGCCAGCCACCAGGCTTAGACTGGTGGCCGAGCAGTTGGGGGACTGGGGGTCATCTGGAAAGCACAGAAAGGGGAGAGGTCAGAGTCCCCTTCTACCCAGGACTTATGGGAGTTTCCTGGGTGCAACTATAGACCAAACTACCTTCTTTCTGAAAAACAATGATTCAACTAGGAACCCTAGTGTCCCAGCTCCCTGTTCAGAGCATCTGGCTGCTTTGCTTCTGTCCTGCCTGGAGTCTGAATATTTCATGGGGAGCCGAGGTAAGGGGAGCTGCTGGTGTGGTTTCCACCCTAAGCCAGAAAGACAAGCTGGGGGCTGGGAGCCTGGAGGCCTAGAATCTTGACCCTTCTGTGTCCCTCCCTCCTCTCTACCCCCCCACAATATTTCCTGATGGAGAGAGAGTTTTTAGACTAGACCTAGATTTCTTGCCCTCAGTTCAAAGGACAGCCTCAAGACATGAGGAGGCTCCCACATTTTAATACCACCCTGAGATGCTACATAGGTAGTCCCACTGTGGTCTGGAATACCAGGACCTTCTTTTCTCCTTGGAACCCTGGCATTCAGATTGCCCCATCCCCAGCAGGTTCTTCCTAATGTCCAGTCTCTGCTGTCTCGGCTTCTCAGGCCCTTTCCTCAGCACCTTGCTCACCCTGGGCCTGGCTGAGCTGGGACTGGGCTTGGCTGGGCTCATGAAGCACCACAAGGCTATGGAGCTCTTGCAGCTGGCTGTGCAGCAAGTCCAGGCGCCGGGTGGAGCCCCTAAGCAGCAGTTCTACTGGGCCCAGGCTTCGGCCGAGGTCAGTGGTTGCCCGCCGCAGGTTCTCTGCTCCCTCTTTCAGCTTCAGCTCCTTTCGGATCTCCCGCCGTAGTCGTTCCACCTCCAGCTCCAGGCGCTGCTGTACCCCTGGCGCTGCCAGGTCTGCTCCTGCTAGGCCTAGCTGCTCTAGTACTGACCAACTCCCGGTCTCGCTCTGTGAAGGGGACAAAGGGAAAGACCATGTCTCAGCACCCTAGGGACCCAGGATTAGGAGAACCGGAGGGAAGAGGAGGAAATGCCTCTTTTGGGGGACCATATTTAGCCTCCTCAGCCTGGTTTCTTGAGTTGGGAAGCCCAAACTCATGGAATCCCAGAGGCTTAGAGCTGGAAGAGACTGCTCAGTAAACACTAGTCAAATCCCTTCATTTGCAGCAGAGGCAGTGTTAAAGGGGTTTCAAGCAGAAACCCTGATTTGAATCCTATTTCTTTTTTTTAGTTTTTTTGCAAGACAGTGGGGTTAAGTGGCTTGCCCAAGGCCACACAGCTAGGTAATTATTAAGTGTCTGAGGCAGGATTTGAGCTCAGGTCCTCCTGACTCTGGGGCCGTTGCTCTATTCACTGCGTCACCTAGCTGCCCCTGAATCCCATTTCTGCCACTATATGACCTCCAACAAGTTATCCCGTTGTTTCATGCCTGCTTCCATCTACCTGCCCCATCTCTAAAAAATGAACAGATGACATTTTAAGTTCCTTCCACTTCCAAAGCACCTGCAAATATGTCCCCACCTGCACAGACCTAAAGATTACAAAATACAAGGGACTTCTAAAGTCATTTTGCCCAATTTTCTTTCATTTTACATATGATAACTGAGGCCCAAAGAGAGGAATTGACTTGCTCAAGGTCACACTGTTAAGTTGCAGAGTAAGGGTTTGAGGGTTATACTTTCTTCCTACCTTTCTCTGTGCTCCTCAAAATTGTCCTTCTCCTAACCCAGAACAGGCCAGACTCCTTCCTGAGCTGGCAGATGTAATTCTCTCCCTTTCCCTTTATTCTTAGAAGTGAAATCCCATCACCTCCAGTCCATAGAGATGTCTTTACCCTCTGAGGACCTATAACCCCTTTAAGCTTAATTTCATCCCACAACTAACTCAGAGTTTTCAAGAGAGGGAGGCAGAGAGTAGGGAGTCTGAGCCCTCTTGCCAGACAATGGGCAGGGACCAGTCTCTGCCTCCCGGGCAACATAGCCCTACAAAATGCTATTCATACATGATAGGTGATGGGTACAGACTTCTTGGATGGAGTATCACAGAGGGACTGTGGGGCAGGGGTCCCAAGAATCCACCCCTGATTTAATAAATTCTTGGGGGTCCATATATCTCCTGTATCTTTGACATCAAATATTTTTTTTTCTCTACTTGGGGCAGAGGGCTGCCTTCATCTCCGACCCCCTCCCCACCCACTAGAACATAATTTTCCCCTAAGCTCAGAGAAGCATTAGATCAGAAGCAGGCCTACGGTGAAGGCTGTGGCTAGCAGGAGTTCCAACAGGGTTCTCAGTATTCTTGATTCAAGTGACAGTGTCATCCAAAGTCCTGGAGGAATGACCTTAGAGGACCCAGAATTCCGGTTGGGAAGTGATTCCCATAAATCCAAATTCCTGGAGAGGCTGGATCACCCAGGATACTTGTTGTCCCTGACCCTTAAGTCTGACCCTGACCAAGAAGATTCCTTACTTGTCTCCATGGGGAACCCCAGGCAGCCAGTGGTTCCATCTCCCCATCTTACCCACCATCCCCTCCTTCTGGCCTGCCCAGCCAGACCCCTTACTCTAGTGATCCCCGGAGGGAGATCTGTCATTGACCTTCCTGGGGAGTGAAGTGAAGCCGCAGGTGAACAGACAGTCCCTATCCCTAGCACTTAAGAATCCAAGCTCCAAAGCTGCCCTCCCCCCACCCCGGCCCAGTCTCCCACCTCTAGCTCCAGCTCCGAGGGGGGCTCAGCTTCCGCCATCCTGGGTCCTGGGGCGGCTCCGCCCTCTCTTCCTGGCTTGGCCCAGAGCTCTGAGTCTGCCACTTCCTCTTTCCTGCCTCCCCAGGCCTCTTTAAGGGCACCCCCCCCCAGGGGGAAGGGGAAGAGGGGCCCAGAGTATCAGGGCAACACTGAGTGAGGAGGAGCATCCCTCTCCTAAACACAGAGGGGACCAGCCTGTGAGATGCCAGCTGAAACATCTGGGGTGTCCCCCCACTTCTTACAGCTCTGGGGCAGGCTTGGGTCATCAAGGAGGGCTGGGGTGGCGGGTGTGAGGGTGCCTACTACATACCTCCACACAGGGCCATGTGTCCCAGGGTCCCGAACCTCGGCCCCTGGAACTTAGGGCTCATAAGATTTAGAAATCCTCTTATCCAATCCCTTTATTTTACAGATGGGTAAATTGAGTTCCAGATTAGGGATGTGATATCCCAATATACCGAGGAAGAGATATTTCAAATCCTCTCTTTTTGACTCTAACATTTGCTCCCTTTTCCTTTGAATCCTGACTCCCCTCCCTTCCTATCCCCCCCACCTAGAGCCTGTCCTTCCCTGTTTCTCAAAGCAGACTTCCTGTTGCCTCCCAGGCTGGAGCCCACTTCCTGCGGCCCTAGTGATAAGCTGGGTCGGAGAGCAGAGGGGACATGGCAGCCCCCTTACCTGTGGACCATCAAACCCAATCTCATCATTCTGTCCCTGAAGAGTTGGTGACTTTTCCAAACACAGCTAGTAAGGGACCAAAGTAGGATTCAAACTGGCCCTTTCTGACCCTAAAATTAGTCTTCTTTCTCTTGCAAGACCATTCTATAATTGATCTTACTCTGTGAGTCCTAAGGGTAGAGGTTGAGTTCCTCTGAACTTCACATTCAAGGAGTAGACTCCAAGTTCAGGTCACCTTCCAAAGAAGGGCAGAATTGATGGGGGGAGGGGGGAAGGAGAGGAGGAAGTGGTCCTCTCCATTGTGGTGGAGGACCCTTCCCTCCTCCACCCAGCATGGAAGCCAGGAGCCACACCTCCTAGCCTGCAAAGTGACCTCCTTCCTCTCCCAGCTGCCACTTTCCCAATCCCCCCAGGGCTGGGGCCAGCTGGACCAAGCCCCACAAAGGGCCTATTCAGGCCACCCCCACCCCTAGCCTAAGCAGGAGGTTCCCTCTCTTTCCCAACAGCCCCAACTCTATTTCTCATCCCCTCTCTATTGTTCTAAACTAGCTCCTTAACACCCCAAGCCTAGAAGTCCAAGCCTAAAGTGAGCAGCCTCAAGACTATTCCCCCAAATAACCTAGGTCTTAGGATCACTGATGTACAGGGGGAAGGGGTCTCAGAGAAAGTTTAGTCTAAACGCTCCCATTTTATAGATGAGGAAACTGAAGGCCAAAGAGGTTGTGACTTGCCCCAGATCCCACAGATAATAAATGTCAGAGGCAGCATTCAAACTTCAAACTCTATCAAGATTTCTCTCCTGGTCTCCCAAACACAGAGACTATCCCTCTGAGTTGTCACCTAGAAAAAGAGCAACTATTGACTTTGAGGCCTTCGTGAATCCCAAGCATTTCAAGTCCTGGCTTCATTGGGGAAGAATGAGGGGAGAGGACTACCTTTCCTCTTCTGTCACTAATAGGACTATGAGGAAGGAGGAAACTGAAGCTGGAGGGGACTTTAAAGATTATCTAGTTTACCCCGTGGTTTTATAGATGAGCAAACCAGGACCCGGGGGAAGAAGTAATTTGCCCAAGGTCACACTAAGTGACAGAGCCAAGATCTGAGGCCAGATCTTGGTTCTTTTCTTTTCATTGTCCTGCCACTGGAGGCAGAGAGGCCCTCAGAGACGACGGGGAAGAGAAGGGGGCATGGAGTTCTCCCAGTCTCCTCCTCTTCCCACGGTGCCTGGTTCCTGCCACTGATCAGACTCCCCCAGTCCTCCTTTCTAGGGCCGACTGAACTCAGCTGTATAAGCTGCAGGGCTGGAACCTGGTGACCTCAGTTACCCAGGAATGTGGGGCGGAGAGAGGCCACTGGGCCTGCCCCAATCCCTCCCTACTCAATCCCTGGCTGGGATGCTCTGCTCTGGGGCCTTAGGGCCTAGCATGCAGCTGCCCCAGGGTCACCTAGGGTAAGGGGGAAACTTTCCCCTTCCTTCAGGCTGAAAATTGTGACTGGCTTCAGGAGTCATGATTTATAGAACTTAGAGCTGGAAAGACCCTTAGAGAGATCATCCCAACCTCTTCATTTGACAGTGGAAGAAACTGAGGCCAAGGAGAAGGGACTAACTAGATGTTAGAGTCCATGAACTATTGGGATTTCTAAATATATATATATATATATATATATATATATATATATATATATAATATATATTTTAATACTGTATTTCAATATAATTGTTTTTCTTTGTAATCTTCTGCATTTTATTTCATGCAAATAAAAACATTATTTTCTCTACGGCTCCAGACTGCCAAGACAGACACAGTTAAGAACTGTTGGAATAGCTAACGCCGCCCAGTTAGCAAGCCAGGATGACCAGTTCTATCTCTAGGAATCAAGATGTCCCGAGTTCCCAGTAATCCCCAGCCCCTGAATCCAAGCAGTACCTTCCTCCTCCTACCAGCCTGCAGCCTGCATACCAGTCTGGGACCCAGGCATCCCCACCCCCAATAATGTCTGGTTCCGAGGCTTCCTGAGCAAAAACCGGACATCCTTACCCCGGACATAGTATAGACAAACAGACAGACGTGTTAGCATGGAGACAAGCAGACAGACAGAGGGATGGGGATAGGGGGATGGAGTGTGTGTGTGTGTGTGGGGGGAGGTCACTCTGAGCCTGTAGATGGGGAGGGAAGGAAGGAAAATTATTGAGTTGAGGGAGGATAAGGCAGCAGGCCACACAGATAGGCCTGTGGATCTCCTCCTACCCTCAAGGGCCTTGACGGTTAATTAACCCCTTGGCCCCTAGGGGGGTGACTCATAGGGAGGAGGGGCTCCTTCCTCCCCCAAGGACCTGAGCATCCTGAACACACAGCTCTAGGCCCCACCTTCCCCCATTGTGGACCCAGGCGTCCTGATTCCAGGCTCCCTTCTCCAGCCCACACACTTCCCGAAGCCTGACATGGGGTGAAGCGCCAGGCATCCTTTGTTCTTATCCTAGAATGGAGACCGAGGGGAAAACAAGGGAACCTGCAGCTTCCTCCATTTGCCCTGGTCCCATCATAAGGGGAAAGGGAGGAGAAGATAAAAACAGTTGATGGAGGATAGAAAGAGTTGGAAAGCCACCCTCTACCATCTGTTCTGGGACAGATGGGCTGAGTGTAGATTCTCTCCTTCCTCACCCCAGCCCCCCTTCAACACCACCTGAGAGCAGACTCATAGTCCAGGGGAGCAGCTATAGTATAGAAGGAGAAGAATCAGGATTTATAGTCAGGAAACTGGAATTCTTGTCCTACTTTTACTACTTCTTACTATGGGCAAATCATTTAGCTAGTCACTCTAGCCTCAAGTTTCCTCCTCTGTAAAACAAGGATATTAATACTATCTTTCTCACATTAAAGTAATAGGATTTAGGGCTAGTAGGGTTTTTAGAGACCATCTAGTTCAGTCTCTTCATTTACTGAAGAGGGAACTACTGAGGTCCCAGAAGTGCCACATGGGTGGGAGAGCTAGGATCTTCAGATCCTTCTCATTCCACATCCCAGGGCTCTATCATTGCAAGCTGTTTCCCTTCATCAGGAGGAGTAAGCCATAAAATGCCAGACAAATATGAAATACTGTTAAGTCATAAACTTTCAGGTTCAGTTTCATCCTTTGGAAAACTGAGATAATATTTATGAGGATTATATGAGATAATGTATGTTAAACACTTTATAACAATAACACTGATAAAAAAATTTAACATTGAGAAATTACTTTTTTATATATATATATATATATATATATAAGCTGATATTAGTATTATTACTATCATTAGAGCTGAAAGGGGCACTTAAGAGTCTAATTCAATTCCCTTATTTTATAGTTGGGCAAAATTAGGTCAGTGGAGGTTAATTTACATGAGATCACACAGAAAGTTAGGGACAAAACTGGGACTAGAGCTGTTTTCTCATTTACTTTCCCTATGTATTTTACTGCCTCTCTTAGTGATCATAATAACTCTGCCACAGTATAGGGATCTGGATCCAGACACTAGCCAGATACTTCTGCTTTCGAGACTGACCCCGGGGCAGCCCTAGGGTCTCTTTCCAGAGGAAATGCAGAAGGAAAGAAAAGGGGCTTAACAATGACCCCAAGTCTGATCTGTAATCAGTTCTAGAGCTAGATGGAGCAGGGATCTTCTCAACTCTTAATTTTTTAAATGAGTGCTGTATTCAGGATGGGAAACTGAGGCAAAATACAGATGTCATCCTTGCTTACAGATGAGGAAACTTCTCCCTTCAACTTGGGGGTGAGAGGGCCCAAATTCACACAGCATTGAACTTTTGTCAAATTTGTCTGAAAACCGAGGTTACCTCTTTCCTTTTCCAAACAGCCAGTGGCTATTCCTGGGGAAATCTAGAGTTTGGCAGTGTGAGGGGATATATTTCTGTAAAGGACAGACCTGGCTCTTCTCCTTTCAGGTCCTCCTCAGGACCCAGTACAACTGATGTTCAGTGATCACAGATAGGACCATTGGATTCCAGGGGGAAAGTATTCTAGAGTGGGGAAGCTGAGGCACAGAGAAACTCAGTCAACCCCTTTTCTCTCATGATGCTGAGGATCCTGATATCCAGAGATCCTCCCCCATTGGTCTGCTCCTTCTTCAGGCTTAGCCTTTCACTGCTCTTTTGGAAAAGGGAAAGGAGGAACAGGAGGTAATTTATATGCCCCACCCCCAGCAGGTTGCTTCTCCCAGAGACCTCTGTGTTCCCCCCTCCCCCAGTCCCCTGCCCACCTCATCAACAGTGGGTTGGCGTCTAACCTTGTGCGATCGGCAGCACCAGACGCGGCTGGCTCCTCCACACGGGGGCCCTGCCATCAGCTTGGCCGAGGGGTGCTCCCTCCAGACTTGGTAGTGGGGAAGGACAAAGATGAGGGGGGAGGGAGAATGCCACCAGGGAAGGGGAGACACAGAAGGGACAGAGGGTAGAGGAACAGGAAGATTGCAGAAGGAGATGAAAACCCAGTTATAAAGCGACAGCTGGACAGCCAGGGGAGTTAGTTGGAGTTGGGGTGGGCATGGGGCAGGGTTGAGTAGTGATTGAAAACATTTCACCTATTTTCACCTTTGGCTCTAGGAAGTGAAACTCAGTGGTTCTAGGACAGGAGACCAATAGCCTAGGCCATTCTAAGACTTCATTGGACCTTCAATTATATATTAGAAAGGAAGGTTACCTGATGGTTGGTTGTTAACTCAAAATATTAGAAATGAAACGCATTATCTCCCTTGCTTTATACAAAGGGAAACTGAGACCCAGAGAGGAGGGGTTTGTCCAGAGAATTCATAGCAAAACCTAGCAATTCAACTTTTGGTGGTGTGAATGTGCTAAGAATTGAATATGTTCAGAAAAACCATTTGACATCCAATTAGAGTAGTGTCTCCTATAATACATTTCCATTAATGTTTTCTTAAAATTTATTCATGCTTCATGAAGTGTAACCTTTCTAAGTTGGATATGAATTTAATTTTTTTTGCAATGGTATAATATCTTTATTGGGGAATATAACCAAATTCAGAAAACAAGATTTCTTTTAAGCAGTGCTTACCGAAAAAAACCAAACAAACTAGTTATAATTCATAAATTTACAGGGTAACCAAAGCATCTAAAATTAACTGGGTTTTGATTTAGGTTTCCTGACTCCCAGCTCTTTCCACTACACTACACTGTCTCTGTAACTCAGACTTAGGGAAGGGAATATGTAGTCAGGAAATGATCATGGAGGATATCACAGAAGGTAATCTGGCTGGCTCTGGGTTCCAGATTCTAGATTCTAGATTCTAGAGGGAGGTCTAAGTATGGAATGATGAAGAGACTGAAGAAGAGAAGAGAAATGAAGGTCTGAGTATTAGCTGTGTCAATTCAGTTATCTTAGTTTCCCTCAAAAAAAGCACTTTGTCGGTCTGTGGACCATTATAAAATTAGAAGTATAATTAATCATCGATTGATCACTTGTATCTTGGGCAAAAATGAAAGTCTAGATTCCTGGATTATTTTTTGAGGCCTAATTAGAGTTGAAAAATCATCTGTCAACAGGTGACAATCAGGAGAACATTAAATCCCAGGCTTAAGGTTTGCAACTCTACTGGAGGTGGGGGTCAAGATGAGGAGAAAAGGGATATTTCTCTCTCATCACACTCAATTTGGATCAATGTACAACATGGTACAACATGGAAACAGAGTAAAGACTGACAGATTGCTTTCCATGGGGGTGGGGTGGGGGGAGGGAAGTAAGATTGGGGGGAAAATTGTAAAACTCAAAGAAAAAGAAAAAGATGAGGAGAGAAGCAGATCTGACACTGCTCAGAGCCTTGGTCAGACACCTCTAGGTCTTTCCTTGTCCTTTCCTGTCTCTGACCTCTGAGGTGGAGCCTTCATTTAGTAAGCCATTGCCTCTTACTCTATTCAGAAATGAGAAATCATGAGGGTTGGGGAAGTCTGGGAGAGATTCCTGGATGAATCAGGGAGCAAGGGATAATGGAAAGAACACTGCATTTGGAGCCGAAGATTCTGGATTCCTCTGCTTTTGCTACCTGTTCAAACTCGGGCGGCTTCCTTCCTTCTGAGCCTCAGTTTCCCCATCTGTAGAATGAAGCCGGACTAGATGATGTCTTAGCTGCCTGCCGGGGGCAGCTCCTACGGTCTTACGATCTATGCCTGGCACTGGTGGCAGATGGGGAGGAGGGTGGCAGGGCGGACAGGTGGAGTTGCACCTGCTGGGGGGGCGGAGTCTCCGTCCCGAGGCAGGCGCAGGGGCACACAAACACATAATGGAGGCGTCGAGGGGCCCGAGGGCTGAGGAAAGCCCCGGCCCCCCAGGCCCGCAGGACCTGGCCTTCCCCCCAAGGCCCAGCCCCGGGAAATGCCGCGGCTACTGGGCTGGGGGGCTCGGGGCCCCGGGCACCTCGCGGCCGCTCGCCCCGCCGCTGCCCTCCCTCGCAGCCCCCTCCCCGGGCCGGAAGGCGCCGCGCCGCCCCTGGGCCCGGGCCCGGCAGGCCGGGGCACTGGTCCGGGGCTCGCGCGGCCGTTCCGGGGGCGGGGCGGGGCCTCCGCGGCTCCCTCGGGGTGGCGGCGGGGCCGGGCCGCGGGGCGCCGGCGGAGGGGGAGCCCCGGCCGCGGCAGGTGCCCGCCCGCCGCCCCCAGCCCTGTACCTGCAGCGCGTCGCTGGCCATGGCTCCCCGCGCTCGCCGCTCCTCCGCCGCCTCCCTCGCGCCCGCGCGGCGGCCGGCCCCGCAGCCCGCCCTGCGCCGCCCCGGCCCGGGGCATGCACCCGCTCGGCCGCCGCCCCGCCCCGTCTCCCGGCCTCCTCCCCCGAGGGGAGCTTCCCCGGCCCCCGGGTTCTAGGCGCCCGCAGGAGGGGGGCGGGCGGCTCCGGAGCGCTCCCGGGCGCGCTCCACCCGGCGCGCGCGCGCAAGGCCCGCCACAGTCACCGCCCCCGGCCCCCGGGCCCTGGGCCCCGCGGCCTCGCCAGTCCGGGCCGGAGCCGGCCTGGCCACGTGACCGGGGAGGAAGGGCCGGGCCGGGCTGCCCGGGGGGCCGAGGGGCGGGCCCCCCGCGCCGCGAGCCCACCGGGCCCGGCGGGCCCGCCCAGCCGCGGGCCTGCCTCTCCCCCGCGGGCGCCGAGCCCGGAGCTGCGGGGCCCCGGGGCGGGGGAGGCCAGGCCGAGCCCGGGGGCGCAGACAAAGCCGCGCCGGGCCCGCTTCCGAGGAGAGTTCCCCCCGGGCCGGGCTTAGATTTCTCCTTGCTTGGCCCGCCTCGCCGGCGGGGGGTGTCTCTTGTTCTGGTCCTTGTTTGTTTGAGACCAAGAAGCAGAACCGGAGGGAAGCCCAGGACGGGGAACGCCGATGGCTGTAGTTCAAAGGCCGGGAGGCCGCGCGGCACTTTGTGAAGCCTAAAACACACACAAACGTGAAATTATTCTGTTATACATATGTAATTATTGTTTTATTAGCGTGAATAACCATTATTAGCAACAGCCAGGTGGGGCTATGGAAAGCGCAAAAAAACCTGAGTTCAGATCCTGCCTCACACACAGTACTGTGTGACCCCAGGCAACTCACAACCTTTCTCATTTGCAATGCAGAGACAATTGTAACACCTACTTCTCAGAGTTTTTCTGCACCTCATAATAAATGTTATTTGAGTTCTAGATCAAATGAAATAGTAGGTGTATTTTGCAAACCTTAAAATTTCAAAATAAAGGGCTACTATTGAGCTGATTCAAACTTTGAACAGAGATTGTCAGATATGAGATAGAATCTAAGAAAATAAAAAGATAGAGGCTTGGGAGAGATGTGGGCTCTAAGAGAATTTCCAGAAGAGAATGAGACTAGCACACTGGTAAGCCCCGGGGATAGAAAGTGATACTAAGGATGTCCTTGATCTCGAGAAGCTATCTCTAATGGGGGGGGGGGGGGTCAACATATCTAGGTACTTTTAAGATAGATAAAAATATTTATAGGATAGAAAGAAATTGGGGTATGGGGTGGGGGACCAGGAAAGGCCTTCTAGTGCAAGTGACATTTGAGATGAGGTTTTTTTTTTAGGTTTTTGTAAGGCAAGTGGAGTTAAGTGGCTTGCCCAAGGCCACACAGCTAGGTTAATTATTAAGTGTCTGAGACCGGATTTGAACCCAGGTACTCCTGACTCCAGGGCCGGTGCTTTATCCACTGCACCACCTAGCCGCCCTTGAGCTGAGTCTTGAAGGAAGCCCACAGAATTAATAAGTGAAAGTGAGGAAAGAAAACATTTCAGATTTGGCTTTTGATTCATTTACTCAATCCAGTCACTTTATCCTATTTAGAGTAAGTGATAAGAGACTTAATCCATTTCAATCTTGGATCCTTAAGACTAAGCCTGAAAGGTTTTAGAAAGCCATTTGAAGTCAGTTCCTAGTAAATGGGGGAGGGGTAGAGGGGAGGAGGGAGGTCGAGCTCATTGTCCAAATCCTGTATAAAAACATCTAGTTAGCTGGAACTGGGGATGTTTAGAAATTGAGCAAGGGTGGCTTTCCAGTATATCCTTGAAGAGGAGACATCTGGGTCTCGTTCCACCCTCCCTTTGTCCAGAGGAGGACCTTGAGTTCAAAAAGTTCAGATGGACCTCCTTGTTCCTCAAATGCCCTAACAGCATCCCTGGATTAGCTGTTGCTGTGTCTCTATTAGGAGTCAGGAACAGAGTGGATACAGATTCAATGTGCTAATGGGAAACTTCTTGCGCACCCCATGAATGGAAAAAAAAAAAGACTGAGCAACCAGAGTTATGCATTACTCCTTTGCTACATAGACTCTCAACAAGTCCACATTCCCCCTATACTTGTGTGTTTCACACTTTTGAGGGGATGTTTTGCACCAACTATTTTGCTATGTACCAACTTGGTTAATACCCTTGTCTAAAATCTACTTGATTATTCAACCATTCTCAAATTGTGAATCTTGGGATGAAGCACCAAGTGGGGGTTTGAGTCAATGAAATTAGAAAATCACTAAGAGTAGACTATATCTAGTAAGAATATAACCTTGCCCTAGAACTTAAGAGTAGTTTGTGAGAGTAGAAGTTGGGGTAAGGATCCCCAGAGCTTATACAGACAATACATGAAGAATAGAGTGCAGTAGAGGGAAGAGGAACAAGGAAGCCAGTGTGACTGGATTGTAAAATTCACGAAGGGAAGTAAAGTGTATTAAGGATGGAAAGGTAGGAAGGGGCTAGGTTAAGAAGAGTTAGCTTAGGGGCGGCTAGGTGGTGCAGTGGATAGAGGACTGGCCCTGGAGTCAGGAGTACCTGAGTTCAAATCCGGCCTCAGACATTTAATAATTACCTAACTGTGTGGCCTTGGGCAAGCCACTTAACCCCATTTGCCTTGCAAAAACAAAACAAAACCTAAGAAGAGCTAGCTTTATATACCATACAGAAGACATTATATTTGATCTGGAGATAATAGGGAACTAATGGAATTTATTGAATAGGAAGGAAATACAGTAAGACTTGCTTGTAATTCTAGCAGATAAATAGATGATTGATTTGATGGAGAAAGGCCAATTAGCTGGCTATTGCACTACTCCAAGAGTCCAAGAGACTCAGTCAATATGTATTTATTAAGCACTTTCTAGGTTCAGGGCACTATGTTAAACACTGGGGCTACAAAGAAAGGCCAAAACAAGAGCTTTGCCCTTAAGGAGCTTATGTCTAATTACAAACACATATAAAATAATGCAGTGGAAATGGGAAGTATAGAAGGCATTAGCAGTAGCAGGACCATACCTTTTATCCATCCTGAAGAAAGCCCCAAAAGTCAGGAAGTAGATGTGAGAAGGGAGTGCAGGCTGTGAAAAAAGAATGGAGACTAGAGATGGGGGGCAGCTAGGTGGAACAGTGGATAGAGCACTGGCCCCGGGGGTCAGGAGTACCTGAGTTCAAATCCAGCCTCAGACACTTAATAATTACCTAGCTGTGTGGCCTTGGGCAAACCACTTAACCCCATTTGCCTAGCAAAAACCTAAAAAAAAAAAAGACTACAGATGGAATCACGGGAAAGCAAGACCCAGATGACCAATGTTGTTGGATGAGTAGGGGAGTTAGATGAAAGTAAACTGCAAAAGTAGAAAGACTTAGATGGTGATGAGTTTTAAAAGTCAAATAGAGCATTTCATATTTGCTTTTGAAAATAATAAAGAGCAGTAGAGTTTATTTGGCACACTGGTGAGAACAGTGCCTTAGGAAGGTCATTTTGGCATAGGAATGGAAAATGGAATGGAGCAGAGAAAGACCTGAAGTTGCAGAACCTGGAGCAAGGTTACATCTCCCCTCAAATTTCTAGTCTAACCCATATTGAGGAGTCAGAATTTTTCAATGCTTTTGGTTAATTGTCCCACTGAGATGCTTCTTGTCTGTTCCCACCCACCCCCTTGGAGAAACATTTAGTCAGCCCACCTTAAAGAGATCAACTCTAGGCCAAAGAAAGTTTTCTGCATTTAAAAAAACAAACAAACATGAGGTTATAAAGAATTGAATTAGAATTGTGCTTATGAGAGTAATGGAGAGTGGAAGAAAGGGGATGAATATGAGAATTGTGATGTGGGAAAGAAACCAACTTTCTTTAATGGATTTAATATGAGGTGAAAGTGAGTATTTGAGGATAACATAAATTTGTGAGTATCTAAGTGACTAGGCTGGTAGTGTTGTCCTCAACAACAGTAGAGAAGTTGGGAAGAGGGTAGCATTTGGGGGCATGGGAGAAGAAAAAAGTCCAATTTTGAACATGTTGAGTTGACATGCCCATGAAATAGCCAGTTCCAGATACCAAAAGGCTGTTGGTGATTCATTCCACATACATTTGGTGAATGTTTTCTCTATCCAGTATGCTCTGCTAGTTACTGGGTATACGGAGACAAAAAATTAAAAATTCCTGATATCAAGAAATTTCCATTCTGTTGGTGAGAAAACAATATATAAAATATAAATTATTCACAAAGCCCATATAAGTTCTGAAGATTTTTATCCTAATACCCATTCTAAGAAATTAGTCTCAGAACCTGGAGCAAGGTTACATCTCACCTCAAATTTCTATTTTAAACCATACCTGAGGAGTTAGGATTTTCTAATGCTGTTGGCTAATTGTCCCACTGAGATGCTTCTCCACCCACCCCCTTGGAGGAGCATTTAGTCAGCCAGCCTTAAAAACATTTCCCAAAAGTGTGTGACACATACTCTAACAAATATATAAAATCTTCAGGGGAAAAGTGAGCTGAAATTTAAAAAGTTTAAGTGACAAAGAGATAATGTTTAGCTCCTGATTACTCCAAGTCCTTTTCTTTCATTAATGGAGTACATAAATTCCTTTAAAGAATATTGAAACAGGGGTGGCTAGGTGGTGTAGTGGATAAGCACCAGCCTTGGAGTCAGGAGTACCTGGGTTCAAATCCAACCTCAGACACAATAATTACCTACCTGTGTGGCCTTGGGCAAGCCACTTAACCCCATTTGCCTTGCAAAAAAAAAATTTTGAAACTTTGTCCAGCCTGTCCACGACTGCTCATGCAGATACTGTCAACTAATCCAGGGATGATTACAAGATCTTCCTCAAGGCAATTAGAGGGAAAGAGATCAAGTCTAGGCCAAAGTGCTCCTTCCCTTCTCCCCAAACTCCCATACACACCTAGGAATTCAGGAGGATTCCTAATCTACTGCTGGATTGTTCTCTCCTCATTCTCAGTAAGATGAAATAGCTATACCCAGTTCCAAATATCTCAATGCTTATATACATACAAGCATCATTTCACTCCAAATGGCTTTGAAAAACTTTCCTTTTTTAATTTTTCCAATAATAATTTTTCCTTCCACTATTCTGTTCCCCAGCAATTAAAGAATACTTACAAACATATCTTACATAATTCAATAGAGTAAATTCCACATTAGCCGTGTCTGAAAAATGTATGTCTTTCTGAATTTTAAATTCATCACTTCTCTGTCAGGAGGTGAATGGTATGTTTCATCTTCTTCTGGATTTGTGATTCATCATTGCATTGATAAGGATTCTAAGTTTTTTTTTATTTTTTAAATTTCATATATTTTATTCTGAACTTAGGAAACAAAACAAGCAAAGTTCTTCAAAGTTGTTTTTCTCTTAAATGTTACAATTATATATTTCCTTAGTTCTGTTTATGTAGATATGCATCTGTTCAAAAAGGTGTTCACAGTTTCCTCTGAAATTATTTACTTCATTATTTGTTATGATACAATAATATTCTATCACATTACTATTTGTTTAGTTATTCCCCAATAGGATAGCACCTCAGTTTCCAATTTTGCCTATGGAGTGCTATAAATATTTTTGTGCATATAGATCTTTGGTACATGAGAAGATATATATATATATATATTTTTTTTTTTAGTTTTTGCAAGGCAATGGGGGTTAAGTGGCTTGCCCAAGGCCACACAGTTAGGTAATTATTAAGTGTCTGAGGCTTTATTTGAACTCATATACTCCTGACTCCAGGGCTGGTGCTCTATCCACTGTGCCACCTAGCCACCCAGAAGATATATTTCCAAGTTTGCTTTCCAGAATGGTTTAACAGTGGTGCTCTAGTGTATCTATTTTCCCACAACATTCCAGCATTTGTGATTTTCCTCTTTTGTCATTCTTGACAGTCTGACAGGTATGAGATGGAACTTCAAAGTTATTTTAATTTTCATTTCCCTAATTATTGGTGATTTTAAACATTTTTCACATGACTATTGATAGCTTTTTTTTGAAAACTTCCTAATAGCCTGTGGCCATTTATCTATTGGGAAATGACGCTTAAGCCTTATAAATCTAAATCATTCCCTTGAAAATGAAGTCTTAATGAGAGAAACTTATTACAAGGATTTCACCTCCACCCTTAATTTCCCTTTTAAAATTTTACAATAGATTTGTGAAAACTTTTTAAATTTTATATAAATCTTTATAATTTGTTTAATCATTGATTCTTCCTTTATATATAGATCTAAAAGGGAATTTCTTCTTTGCTTGTCTAATTTGTTTATGCTGTGATTTTTTTATATCTAAATCATGAATCCATTTTGAGTTTAGATTGATATATGATATGAGGTCTAAATTAATTTCTGCCAGATGGCTATCAAACACTGTTGTTGTTTTTTCCTTTTCAGTGTGGTGCCCTTATGTTTTTTAAACAAGAGCCAGTGCTTGGGGCAGCTAGGTGGTGAAATGGATAAAGCACCGGCCCTGGAGTCAGGAATACCTGGGTTCAAATCCAGTCTCAGACACTTAATGATTACCTAGCCGTGTGGCCTTTGGCAAGCCACTTAACCCCATTGCCTTGCAAAAACCTAAAAAAAAAAAATAAAAAAATAAAAAACAAGAGCCAGTGCTTAGCATGAGATGTGGCATGGATCATGCAAAGTGAATAACTAAATTGTTTACAGGATTAATGCTTTGTAGCAGGGTGAGGTCTGGTGCTGATAGACCTCCTTCTTTCCTACTTTGAAAAAATTATTAACCTTGAAATTTTTTACCTTTAGTCCCTTTATATAAATTTTGTTATTATTTTTCTAGCTTGTAAAATATTCTTGTGAGTTTTATTAGTATAGTTTTGAATAAGTAATGTAATTTAGAGAGTATTATCATTCTTATTATATTGGCTTGAACTACCTTGTCTTTGTGTCTCTATAGAATGCTTTATAGTTAGATTTATAGTTTTAGATTTCCTTGGGTGAATCTTGGAAGATATACTCCTGAGGATTTTATTGCTCCCATTGAATGGAATTTTGCTCTCTATTTTTTTTTTAAGTTTTTGCAAGGCAAATGTGGTTAAATGGCTTGCCCATGGCCATACGGCTAGGTGATTATTAAGTGTCTGAGACCGCATTTGAACCCAGGTACTCCTGACTCCAGGGCCAGTGCTCTATCCACTGCTCCACCTAGCCGAATTTCTCTCTCTATTAATGATATATAAAAATGCTTATGATTTATATGAATTTGTCTTATGTCCTGTAACTTTACTGGTTATTATTTCAGTTAATTTTTAGTTGCCTTTTAAGAACATTATCAGTTTACCTGCAAACACTTTGCTTATCTTTCTTGTCAAATATATAGCTGGCAGCATGCTA
This sequence comes from Macrotis lagotis, assembly GCF_037893015.1. Lineage (NCBI taxonomy): Eukaryota > Metazoa > Chordata > Mammalia > Peramelemorphia > Peramelidae > Macrotis > Macrotis lagotis. Next base: position 628,587,307 of record NC_133666.1, on the reverse strand, counting down.
AATGTTATTGATGATGATGAATATCTTTGCTTTACCCTTGACCTTATTAGAAAGTCCTCTAACTTTTCTCCAGCACATACAATTCCTGATCTGTCTAAAGATATAAACAGGCAATTAAATTCTCAAGGGAAAAAGCTCAGGTTATCTATAGCTATATGAAAAATTTCTTGAAATCACTACTAATTAGAGAAATAAAAATTAAAGCAATTCTGAGACCTCATCTCATACCCATTAGAGTGAAAAATATGACAAAAAACAGAAATGATGAGTGTTGGAGGGATTATAGAGTATTGGAGGGATTATAGGAAAATAGGCACATTGATGCATTGTAGGTACATCCATTCTTGAAAGTAATTTAAAATTATATTGAAAAAGTTACTAAGCAGTATGAGTCAGCTATCTCATTGCTAGGTCCATACCAAAAGAGGTCAGAGAGGAAAAAGTTCCATACATACAAAAATATTTATAGCAGCTCATTCTGTGTGGCAAAAAGTGGGAAATTAAAGGTATGTCTGTCAATTGGGAAATGGTCAAATAAGTTGTGATATATGAATTTATGGAATACTATTGTGCTATGAGAAATGAGGAAATGGGAAGTTTCTTTTTTCTTTTTAAGGTGTCAATGGTTTTATTTGAAAATATTTTCCACTATTAAGTTGATTGTCAATCATGTGATTGGTGAAATCAGAAGCTTCTGACTTCCATTGTAGCTATTCAAGGAACTCTTTGTTATTGCACCTTTATTCAACTCATAAATCCTTCAGATTCTCAGACTGCCATGTATCACTTCACACCTCATAAAAAGGCACACCCGAGCGGCTAGGTGGCGCAGTGGATAGAGCACTGGCCCTGGAGTCAGAAGTACCTGGGTTCAAATCCCGTCTCAGACACTTAATAATTACCTAGCTGTGTGGCTTTGGGCAAGCCACTTAACCCAATTTGCCTTGCAAAAAAGCCTAAAAAAAAACCCAAGAAAAAGACATACCCTATTTCCCTACTCACTAGGAGATAGGTGTTTCCCCACAACCTCCACCTATGACCCCCAAATTCACACAATTATCATTAAAAAAACAAGATATTAAAAATGAAGTAGATGAACAAGAAATCATTAGAACAAAGGCTACCTTGATTAGTGAATAACTGAGGATCTCAGTCAAGTAGCAGAAATCAAAAGCTTGGGGAGGGCACCATCCAGCTTGGAGGTTAGTACATAAACCTCCTTGATTTGTTGTCTATGCAAGTGTTGGGAAGCAAAGGACCATGGAGGAAAAATAGGAGGACTTGAAATCATTCCTCCAGTCTCCAGCTACTTCCCATTGTGGTAAATAAAGACACATCCTATAGTCTGACATTAATGGCAGCGCTCTGTGATGTCCACTACCACTGCCTTCTTCCAGTTGAAAAGATTCCTGCTCCTGCTGCTACTGCAATGCAGAGGTACCCATTATAGGTCATAAAGATAAGCATAAGGAAGTAGCTGATGACCACCTGGATGATATGCAGCACTGTCTGCAGAAGGTGAGGGAAATTCAGTATCTGTTGTCCAACAGTTTTGTGTGTTTCCATAGGGATGGTTCCATTTGGCTCTGGCACTGGTACGGAGTTGTAGCGAATGCTGACCTGGGACTTCCGCACCAAGCTCTCCAGGGCTATCTTGAGGCCTTCATAGAACATCACTGCTAACAAAAAGATAGCCACAAATGCCCCAGCCATTTCCCCAGGTGTATTGATCACTAATCCAGAGAAGAGCAACTCCACATTCTTGTAGCCAAAATAGAAGGTCATGGTCATCGTCATGTTTCCTCCTCCTCCTTCCCCATGAACATGAGAGGTTATAATGGATGAATGATGGTGGGGGGGGCATAGTGCTATTATCATCCATTTGACTCATCCCATGATTGTATCCTGGATTCATCTTCTTAGAAGATGTTGAAAATTGATAACAGAATCCTCTGTCCAAGATGCAGGCTCCACGGCCACCTCTTCGGAAAGGTTTCCTTCCAGCCCATTTTCCCAGCAACACTCAAGCTCTCCCCAGGACTCCAACCACCTCACTATGTGTCCATGACTGGAAATGGGAAGTTTCAAAAAGACAGGGAAAGATTTTCATGAATTGATGCACAGTGAGGTAAGCAGGATTAAATGATTATACTATACTATAATATAATATCAATATTATAAAAATGAATACTTTTTAAAGATATCTTTGATGAAGAATGAAATGAGTACAATCAGGACAATTTTCATAAGAACAATAACACTATAAAAACAAATCATATTGTAAATTATTAGAACTATAATCAAATACAATGACCATTCGTGATTCCAAAGAAAAATAGCGAAACATGATATCCATGTCAGAGAGGTATTGAATTTAGAAACACACACACACACACACACAGACATATATTTGCTACAAGAAATTTCTTTTCTTTTTTGTCAGTGGGATAGGAGGAGGAAGGTAGAAAAAATAGATTTCTGTTAATTTTTTTAAAATAGAGGTGGAGGATCTATAGATGTGTGGAATGTTGCATGTACTTTCAGATGAGGACACTGTAATTTGTTTTACTTAGCTACAAGAGACTTCTCACAGATAGGGAATAATCTGTAAATGGTAGAAATGTAAAAACAAAACAACAATGAAACTTTTTAAAAAATATTATTTATTATATTCAAGGTTCAGTGATTCCTATGATCTAGAGAGGTTTAAAAAAACAGAAATGATTGTTAGATTTTGTCAAAAGCCTTTTCAGCATCTATTAATTTAATCATGATTTTTTAATCCGTATTATTAACATTGTATATTTTATTTATAGTCTTTAGGTTGAACTAATTCTACATTTCTAGTTTGAATCCAAACAAGTCATAGTGCATAATGTTTTTAATATGTTGTTGTGGCCTACTAACTAATAATTTATTTAAATTTTTTGCATCAGTGATTCTTAGGGATATAGTTCTGCAGTTTTCTGTACATTATCTCTCCTTAGTTTACGTTTCATGACCATATTTGTGTCAGAGAAAGAGATTAGAAGGTATCTTCTTATTGTAAATTGTTTAGTATTGGAATTGTCATTTGAATTTTTGCTAGAATTTATGTATTAATTCATCTGATTCTGGAGTTTTTTTCTTTAGGATTTAATTTATGACTTGTTCAACTTCTTTTTTGATAATAGGTCCTTTAATTTTTTTGTTGTTAATTTGGGTATCATATTTTTTGTAAATATTAATCTATTTCTTCCAATTTATCAATTTTGTAAACATGTAATTGGGGCAAATTAGTTTCTAATAAATTCCTTTATTTCCTGTTCAATTTTTCCTGGTTCCTTTTTTCTTCCATTTTTAATAGCAGCAAATAAGTTTTCTTCTCTCATTGTTATTTAGGTTATTGCTTGTTTGATTTATTAGTTGTTGTTTTTTAAACCTGCTCCTGGTTTTATTTATCAACCCAAAGTTATTTTTGCTTTCAATTGTATTAATCTCTCCTTTAGTTAGACTTCTCATACTGAGTGAATACCTATGACTGATTGATTAATATGTGCTCAAAAGTTAAAATTACTAAACTAAAATGAGGTGAACATGTTTCTATCCTCTCCGTCCTTGACTACTGCAACTGGGAGAATCAAGAGAAGTTATTCAGTTAAGAAGGTGAATTTATCATGTCAGTCTCTCAATGGAACCTCTTATTCTCAAATTATTATTCTCTTATTCTCTCTTATTCTCACATTAGAAAGGGCAGTGAATAGAATGCTAGATCTGGAGTCAGGAAGACTCATCTTCCTGAGGTCAAATCATGTGATCTGCACAAGACACTTTATCCTGATGCCTAGGTTTCCTCATCTGTAAAAATGAGTTGTAAAAGCAAATGGTAAGGGGCGGCTAGGTGGCGCAGTGGATAGAGCACTGATCCTAGAGTCAGGAGTACCTGAGTTCAAATCCAGCCTCAGACACTTAGCTGTGTGGCCTTTGGCAAGCCACTTAACCCCATTGCCTTGCAAAAACCCCCCCAAAAAAAAAAGCAAATGGTAAAATACTCTACCATCTTCACCAAGAAGACCCTAAAAGGGGTCATGAAAAGTTGGTCAGGTCTGAAATGACAGAACAAGAAAGATTAAATGTAAAACCTGGCATTTTGAACCAAGGGTAGCATCTGTTCTTTACTGTTTAGGAACTATCTTTCTTTTCTATAGAAGGGTTTATCTAATAGTTCTGAAAGTTTCTACTCCCCATAGATATCTATGGGGAGAGCTCAGTTGGGCATATCTAAACTGTCAATATGGTGAGGATAGGACCTTCATAGCTGAAAGTAGCAACAGTTTCTCTGAGAAGTGATAAAAAGTGTGTAGTTAACATTATAACTCATGTTGAAAAAGTCCCAGTTGGCTGAATGGAAGGGAGGTAGCCAGAGGTAGTAAAATACCTTGGTCTAGGAGGTTGAGAGATTTGTCCAAGGTTATACAGAACACAAAAAAGGCAGATTTGGAACTTGAACCCAGATCTCTGTAGTTGTCTTGTGTGAACTGAAATCTTCTGACTCCAAGTCCAGTTATCTTTCAATTAGATCATATCTCTCCTTTTTCTGAGTCGATTTTCTGGCCTATAAAATAATTTTGGGATAGAATTAGGGGAATTCTTTCTCTCTTCTTTCTGCCCCCCCTTTCTTCCATCAATCCTTTCTGATTACTTTGAAAGCAACTTCTTTGTCCTCAAATATTTCTCAAGAACTTTGGATAATTTGAGCAGGCTGATTTCAGGAAAAAAAACAACTGGAAAGACATATGTGAACTGAAGCAAAGTGAAGTGAGTAGAATCAGGAGAACATTGTGTATAGTGACAATAACATTGAAAGATTAGCAAATGTAAAAACAGTTCTCTGCAATACAAGGCAATTTCAAAGGACTAATGATATCTGAATGCAGATTGAAACAGACTGTTTTTTTACTTTATTTTTGTGTGAATGTTTTTCTTTTGGTTTGTTTCTTTCATAACATGATTAATATGCTATTAATATATTAAAATCAAATTACTTTACCCTCTCAGGGAAGGGGTTAGTGAATGAGTGAGGGGGAAAACTTAGATTCAACTTTAAAAAATGAAGATAAAAAATTGTGATTGCATATATTTATGCTATATCAAGTTGTTTACCCTCTTAGGGAGGGGAAGAGTAAGGATGGAGAAAGAAAATTTAGAATTCAAAATTTTATTTTAAAAATGAATGTAAAAATTAACTTGATCTGTAATTGGGAAATAAAATATTTAACAAAATAAATAAAATATTTTTTTAAATAATTTTGAATTAATTCATCGTCCCAATCATTTTTGGGTTTCTTGTTATACTAATTTGCAGATGTACTGTAATCTCTTTATTATGTAATGACATCTAGGACAAGAAATGTGCCTTTACTTTGTCTTTTTAGTCCTTGTGTTAAGAACAATGCCTTGCACTATACAGAAGTTTTTAAGACTTTTTTTTTTGGCCACACCTGTGATTTCATCAGTCCAAATCCCTGGTTAATGCTGATCAGCAATAGTCATGTATGAGAGAATTGTCTAGAGCCCTAGAGTCAGGCAATTAGCCTCTGTAAGAAGCAGGATTCAAACCAAGCATTAGTCATGAATGCAGGAAGACCTGAATTTAAATCTTGTCTAAGACACTTATTAGATGCAGGACCTTGGGCTAGTCACTTAGCTTTTTCAGGTTTAGTTTCCTTAATTTGAAGTCAGGGATAATGATAGTACCTACTTCCTAGAATTACTATGAGAATCAAATGAAATTTTATTTATATATATCTATATATTATAAATATATATAGGCCCTCCATCAACTGCAAAAAGGTGACTAAAAAAAAAATCATGTAGGAATAAGACCTAGACCTGTGATTTCATTATTTTAGGGAACTCCCAAAAAAGGAAATTCCCTGTACCAATTTCGATCATATCAAGTTACCTAGACCCTTGAGAGGTTTAAAAGACTCACCCAAAGTTATTCAACCAGTTAGAGTCAGAGCCAGGTCTTTCTGATTTCAAGGTCAGCTCTTTCACTACTACTACTATTGTTGCTGCTGCTGCTACACTTGCCAAAAAGATTATTTTATGGAGAATTCACATAGGGCAAGACTCACAAGGGGATCAAAAGAAGGGATACCAAGACACTCTGAAGGTCATTCTTAAGAACTTTCTAACTGATTGCACAGCATGGGAGACACTGGCACAAGACTGCCCAGCATGGCATGCTCTCATCAGAGAGGGTGCTGCATTTTATGAGGAGGGCAGAATTGAAGCAACTCAAAGGAAATGTGAAATAAATAAGTTTAGAGTAAGCACCCAGGTGTTCACAGGGACTATTTGTGACTGACCTGTGGTGGAGCATTCTGAGCTTGTATTGATGTGATCAGTCACCGTTGGACACACAGTAATTTGTCTCAAAGTAAAGTCTTCTTGGTCTTCTTCAATAACAAATGACAAGAACCAATCTACTTCTAAAACTATTGTTGCTTCTACAGCTGCTACCACTATAACTACTGTTGCTACCATTACTAGTACTGCTACTAGTTAATATTTACATAAACTTACTATGTACCAGGAACTGTGTTAGGTACTTTATAATTACCATCTCATTCAATCTTTATAATAACCTTGGGAGCTAGGAGTTATTATCCCCTTTTTACACTTGAGCAAACTGAGGCAAACAGAGGTTAAGTGACTTGACCAGGGTCACACAGTTAGAAAGCATCCTAGGCCAGATTTGAGCTTAGATCTTCTGGCACTCCTTTTCCACTATATTATGACAATTCTCTGATAAGTACAGTTGTATTTAATCTGCCTTTTCAGCAAGATTGACTTAAATGTCAAAGTGACCAGTGCTCACTAGATCTGAAGTGAGGGGACCTGGGTTTTATTACAAATCCTGCCACATAGCAGTTCTGTCATCTATCCAGAAAAACAAGCTCCCATACTATTATTCCATAAGAAACCATGAAGGGTCATATGCTAGAGAAGCAGAGAACGAATTACAGGAACTAATGCTGAGCAAAGGGAGCAGAACCAAGAGAACATTAGTTTACAACATTCTGAATTGATCAACCTTGATGGATGCAACTTTTCTCAGCAGTTCAGAAAGAAAAACAGAACAGAACAAAACAAAACCAAAAATAAAAATTCCTTCAGAATCTAAATGAACACTATATTCACTTTTTAAAAATTTCTCTTATGTATTTCTTTCCTATTTCATGGTTTTCTTTCTTTTCCCTTAATTCTAATTCCTCATACTGAAAATCTCTAATCTGTAAACATGTCAAACAGAAATGTGTATGTATAGTATTTATCTAACTGTTCACTACTGAGGGGAGGAGGGTGGGAAGGGAAGGAAATTATATAGCTTAAAATATGCATATGCATGTGGAAGAATATTGAAAGCTTTCATAACTTGTAAGTGGAAAAATAAAATTTATTTTATTTATTTGTTTGTTTATTTATTTATTTAACAATTTAAAAAAAGACAAGCTTCCAAAGAGTAGCAATTCTGGTCTACCCTTTGTCACAGCTGGGGCTCTGTCGATAACACAGTTGGAAGAGACTTAGAGATCACTTAACCCAATCTGTCTCTGAGCAAGTAACCTTTTCTACTGCCCCTGAGACAACTAGTATGCACTCGAGCCACTAGGTCTGGCTGTGTGACCCTGGGTAAGTCACTTAACTTTTGTCTGCCTCAGTTTCTTCTAATAATGATAATGACAGCATCTGCTGAAGAGGATTGATATAAGAAATAACATTTATAAAGTGCTCAGCATATAGCAGGTGCTGTAGAAAGCTTATCCCTCCTCTTTCCTCCCTTTCCTCCCTCCCTGAAGAGTGGTCATCCAGTCTTTACTATGAAACTTCCTGCTGTTTCTTCTCATACCATTTTCTATTAGTCCAGCTGGTGGATAATTGCTCAGAATTCAGCCTCTGCTTTCTCACTTTCATGCCTTTCCTCTTACATGTCCTTTCCCCACCTCTGCCTATCAACTCTGCTCATCCTTCAAGGCCCTGTTCTTTTGTTCTTTCTTCACGTAGAATCAGTATTTCAGAACCAAAGAAACCTTCAAACTCATTGAGTGTTTTATACATGGCTAAATAAATATTTATTGTTCGATTGTTGATCTATTATAACATATACCCATACAGAAACTCTATTGCAATCATCCCGGAGGAGTGATCATTCAGTCTCTGCTTGAAGATTTTATATATAACACAATAAAACATGTGTACTGTAGAAGGCTCTGGAACAACCATGACAAAAAAACGTTCTTGCCTTCTATGAGCTTACGCTTCACCAGGACAAAGCATGTACAAAGATAAATTAAGTGCAAAGTCTATATAAAATAATACAAATTCAGTTCAACAAAGAGAAAGAATTCACAATTGAGTGAATCCAGAAAGGCCTTCTGTAGAAGGATGCAACTGAACTATATTTTCTTTTTTTCTTTCTTTTCTTTTTTTTTTTAGGTTTTTGCAAGGTGATAGGGTTAAGTGACTTACCCAAGGCCACATAGCTAGGTAATTATTAAGTGTCTGAGGCCGGATTTGAACTCAGGTCCTCCTGACTGCAGGGTCGGTGCTCTATCCATTGTGCCACCTAGCCATCCCCTTGAGCTATATTTTCAAGGAAGGTAAGTAGTACCTTACCTGGTCAAGAGGAAGGACTGCATTCCAAATTTGGGAAACCACCAGTACAAAGGCTTGGAAGGTGGGAATGGAATGTTTTACAGAGAGAAGGAAAAAAGCAGTATATTAGTTTGAATTTAACTCTTCCTAAATTTAGTTGGAAAGAATAGTACATGAAGGAGAATAATATGAATTCAGACTGAAAAGGTAGGTGGGAATGTAATTGTGGAGAGTCTTAAATATCAGTCTGAGAATTTTTTTTATCATCCTGATATAGAGAACCATGGAGGATTTTCAAGTAAAAGGGTGATATAGTCAGATCTTTGTTTTAAGTATATTATTTTGGGGGGAGCTAGGTGGCGTAGTGGATAAAGCACCAGCCCTGAAGTCTGGAGGACCTGGGTTCAAATCCGGTCTCAGACACTTAATAATTACCTAGCTGTGTGGTCTTGGGCAAGCCACTTAACCCCGTTTGCCTTGCAAAAAAAAAAAAGAATATTATTTTGGTACCTATATGAATAGCTTGAGAGAGGGCAATATGGAATCAAGGTCTTTCATAATAGTTCAGGTAAAAAGTGATTATTAGGGCTTTAACTATTATTGCAAGTGGAGAGTAAAGGAAGGATATGAGGAAAAGTCATGAAGGTTGATTTTTCAATTGATTGGATATAGGAATTAAGATCTGGGATTAGAGCAAAGGATGACTTCAAGGCTGTGAATGTCTAGAAGGATGACACTCTTCATAGAAATAAGAAATCTGGAAGGTGGATGAAGTTAGAGGAAACTATAATGATTTTCATTCTGGAGATGTTAAGTTTGAGATATCTAGGAGACACCCAGAGATTCACCAACCAGTCAACTATCTATGAGCCAAGAACTCTGTGCTAAATGCTGATTGGCTACATAGATTTAGGACTTTTCTTCCACAGAGGCAATAATTAAACCTATGTAGGCTAATGAGATCACCAAGAGAAAGGAGGGGGTCCAGAACAGAGTCTGGTGGGATGGCTACACTCTGTGGCCAAAAGGATGATAACCTAGCAAGGGAGAATGAGAAAGAGAGATAGAAGCAGAGTTGAGAAAAAGAGGGGGTGAGGGTAGGGTGAAGGTAGCAGTGTCATGGAAGCCAAGGGAGGAAAGAGTGTTAAAAGAAAAGGGTATAATAGTGTGAAAAATCAGAAAAATCACCCCTATTCTTGGTTGACTACTTGGATGTTATATCTAATGGTGTCATGAATTTAAATTAAAGAATCTGGGTTCAAATCCACAATCTACTTGCTACTTATGTGACATTTAGGATGTCACTCCAACTCTCTGGAGATTCTCCTCTGTAAAACAAGAGGGAAGGAAATAATCTTGATTCTGGAGAAGAGAGGAAGGACTTCACCTACTTCCTTTCCTAGGAAAGTTCTGGCTACTCCTTATGCCTGGAACAAACCAGAGTAGACTGCCTTGAGCTTTGTCATTGGACATAGAAATTTAGGAAGAGTTAAATGTAATTGTTCCCCTTTTCCAGAACTGTGAGACAGAGGATAAGAATTTATTAAGTATTTAGAAAACATAAGGTTATACAAAGAAAGCTTAAAAACTCAGTCGCTGCCTTCATGGAACTCCAGTATCCTAATGGAAGACAAAACACAAACAGCTAAGTAAATGCAAGATATTCAGGTTGTTCAGTTACAATCTGTTCAGACTCATGTTCCTTGCTTCCATGATGACACTATCTCATCCTCAGCTATCTCCTTCTACCCAAGAGGTCAATATCTGATTTTTTTCACATCCTATTTGACCACATCTAGCTTACCCTAAAGATACATAGATCTTTCATTCCAGGTTTCTATGCAATATTGATCTTTACAGTATTGGACTTTCCTTTTGCCATTGGATACATCAGCAGCTGAGCTTCCTTTGGGCTTTGACCTAGATGACAGTTTGTTCCAGTTTTCCTCCACTTTTTTTTTTTCAGGAAAAGTATATTCACAAATGTTTAATTGCTGAATCAAGTTTTGGGGGTGACCATGGATGCACTAACGGCACATCTCCATACAACTGAATCCTCCAAGTGCATTAAGTTTTAAGTATGGCTACAGATGTACTACTAATGGTACATCCCTAAACTGGACTCTCCAAGTGAATATATCACTGCTATTCACATACTAAGAACATGTCTATAATCTTTCAATTCAACAGGTCTTCAAAACAGGTACTTAGCAAGTCAGGAGATCCTATCTCCAACTCAACTCCTTCAGTGATGGGATGACCTTTACTCAAGTCCTTAGACAATACACTGAAATGCCTTTCAACAAGTTAAAGGCAGTATTTAATGAAGTCATTGTAATTAAGTTACTTATGCACAAAGTTAGGGAACTTAAGATGGATTCAATAGGACTGGCCTTTGGACAGGCTGGGGCATACCCCCCCCAAGAACAATTCCCCCACCCCCAACAACCCGTAACAGGTAACAGTCATATGAAATTATTAAGTAGGCTTCCCCCAGAGTTTGGTGAAAGAAGCCAGATTTAATTAAAATTTTTCTAAGATGTGGGGCACGGGCACATAAGCCCTTGCTTTAAAAAAAAAAGTTGCCTAAATCTTTTAAAATAAACATTCAAGTGTGACAGCTTGGTTGTGGACTGGACTTATGAACGAAACAGAGAGAAGGGATCATTTCTTATCTAAACCCAAGCCTCCCTAATATACATAATTTCTCTATTAGAACATTCATGATCGAAATGCTCAGGTAGATGAAACCAATTTAAATAGGGTCATTATGGTACACGTACAAAAATAAATAAGGCGGCGGGCACGCGTTACTCGTTGGTGGCCTTCTTCAGGTAGGCTATCAAGTCGGCCCACTCGCCCTTCTTCTTGATGCCCGCGAAGATCATCTTCGTGCCGGGGATGTACTTCTTGGGGTTCTCCAGGTACTCCATCAAGGTGTCCTCTCCCCAGGTGATGCCTTTGTTCTTGTTGGCGTCGGTGTAGGAGAAGCCGGCGGCCTGGCCCGTCTTGCGGCCGAAGAGCCCGTGCAGCTTGGGGCTGGGCTTGTGCCACCCTTCTCCGCCGTGTGGCACCGGGCGCACTTCTGCACGAAGAGCTTCTTGCCCTTCTCCACGTCCCCCGTGGCGGCCCAGTTCCCGGCTCGGCCCGCTGCACCCGGCGCTGCCTCTCTTTCCTCCACTTTTGTCAGTAACTGTTGGATGCCTTCTGACTTGAGGGATTCATCTTCTCTTATGATATTTTTTCTTTTTTTTCAGCTCTTTTTTTATTACAGATTTTATTTATTTTGAGTTTTACAATTTTCCCCTATACTTGTGTCTGCCCATCCCCCCACAGAAAGCAATTTGCTAATCTTTACATTGTTTCCATGTTGTACATTGATCCAAATTGAGTGTGATGAGAGAGAAATCATATCCTTAAGGAAGAAACATAAAGTATAAGAGATAACAAGATCAAACTATAAGATATCAGGTTTTTTTCCCCTAAATTAAAGGGAATAGTCCTCGAACATTGTTCAAATTACATGGTTATCTGGATACAGATGGTATTCTCTACTGCAGACAGCCCAAAATTGTCCCTGATTGTTGCACTGATGGAATGAGCAAGTCCTTCAAGGTTCAAAATCACCCCCATGTTGCTGTTAGGGTGTACAGTGTTTTTCTGGTTCTGCTCATCTCACTCAGCATCAATTCATGCAAATCCCTCCAGGCTTCCCTGAAATCCCATCCCTCCTGGTTTCTAATAGAACAATAGTGTTCCATGACATACATGTACCACAGTTTGCTGAAGGACATTTACTTGATTTCCAATTCTTTGCCACCACAAACAGGGCTGCTATAAATATTTTTGTACAAGTGATGTTTTTCCCCTTTTTCATCATCTCTTCAGGGTATAGACCCAGTAGTGATACCACTAGGGTCAAAGGGTATGAACATTTTTGCTGCCCTTTGGGCATAGTTCCAAATAGCTCTCCAGAAAGGTTGGATGAGTTCACAGATTCACCAACAATGTAATAGTGTTCCAGATTTCCCACAACCCTTCCAGCAATGATCATTATCCTTTCTGGTCATATTGGCCAATCTGAGAGGTGTGAGGTGGTATCCCAGAGAAGCTTTAATTTTCATTTCTCTAATAATTAATGATTTAGAGCAATTTTTCATATGGCTATGGATTGCTTTGATCTCCTCATCTGTAAATTGCCTTTGCATATCCTTTGACCATTTGTCAATTGGGGAAGGGCTTTTTGTTTTAAAAATATGACTCAGTTCTCTGCATATTTTACAAATAAGTCCTTTGTCAGAATCACTAGTTGTAAAGATTGTTTCCCAATTTACTACATTTCTTTCGATCTTGGTTACAGTGGTTTTATCTGTGCAAAAGCTTTTTAATTTAATGTAATCGAAATCATCTAGTTGGTTTTTGCTGATGTTCTCCAACTCTTCCTTAGTCATAAACTGTTCCCCTTTCCATAGATCTGACAGGTAAATTAGTCCTTGATCTTCTAATTTGCTTATAGTATTGTTTTTTATGTCTAAGTCCTGTAACCATTTGGATCTTATCTTGACAAAGGGTGTGAGGTGTTGGTCTAATCTAAGTTTCTTCTATGCTAACTTCCAATTTTCCCAGCAGTTTTTATCAAAGAGAGAGTTTTTATCCCAATAGCTGGACTTTTTGGGTTTATCAAACAGCAGATTATTATAATCGTTTCCTACTATTGCACATAGTCTATTCCACTGGTCCACCACTCTATTTCTTAGACAATACCAGATGGTTTTGTTGACTGATGCTTTCTAATATAATTTTAGATTGGGTAGAGCTAAGCCCCCTTCTTTTGCAGTTTTTTTCAGTAAATCCCTGGAAATTCTTGATTTTTTATTTTTCCATACTAATTTACTTACAAATTTTTCTAACTCATTAGAGTAATTTTTTGGAATTTTGATTGGTAGGGCACTAAACAGATAGTTTAGTTTTGGAAAAATTGTCATTTTTATTATATTAGCTCTACCTATCCATGAGCAGTTGATATTTGCCCAGTTATTTAAATCTGATTTAATTTGTGTGAGAAGTGTTTTATAATTGTTTTCAAAAAGTTTCTTAGTCTGCCTTGGCAAATAGACTCCCAGATATTTTATATTGTCTGAGATTACGTTGAAAGGGATTTCTCTTTCTATCTTTTCCTGCTGTATCTTGCTAGTCATATATAGAAAAGTTGATGATTTATGAGGGTTTATTTTATATCCTGCAACTTTGCTAAAATTGCTAATTGTTTCCAGTAGTTTTTTGGATGAATTCTTGGGATTCTCTAGGTAGACCATCATGTCATCTACAAAGAGTGAGAGTTTTTTCTCTTCCTTCCAAGTTCTAATTCCTTCAATTTCTTTTTCTTCTTTAATTGCTGAAGGTAACATTTCTAATACAATACTGAATAGTAGTGGTGATCTTATTGGGAATGCCTGTAGCCTCTCCTCATTGAATATAATGCTTATCGATGGTTTCAGATAGATACTGCTAATTATTCTAAGGAACAGTCCATTTATTCCTACACCCTCTAGTGTTTTCATATGATTTTTTTTAATCATTTTAATATGGTCCAAGGGACTTTCTTGGCAAAGACCAGAGTTGCTTGTCATTTCCTTCTCTAATGGATTCTGCAGTGGATCACCTTTTAATTAAATTAATTAAAAATCAGACATCTTTACTATGACTTGGCTGTTTTGGGCCATCCTGCATGCTATACATACTCATAGTTTGACTAAGTTTCAAAAGCCCCTGCAACTACAAAAAAGTTGGGGATTTAAGTTGGGGATACAAGATATAGGGAATGAACTCAAAAGAAGGGGTGCATTGAAAAACCTCTGGTATATGGCGGAAGCCTGAAAGAATTGAGTAGGTGAATTGGAGAGGGATTGCATTTCAGGTATAGTAAAAAGGCATGACTAGGGACAGCTAGGTGGCACAGTGCATAGAGCACCAGCGTTGGAATCAGGAAGACCTGAGTTCAAATTAGACCTCAGACACTTAATTACCTGTGTGACCTTGGGCGAGTCATTTAATTCCATTGCCTTGCAAAAGACAAAGAAACAAAAAACAAAAAACAAAAAGGCATGGATATAATGGCTGGGGATGAAGACAGAACAAGAGCTTCATTTCAAGTGAAAATTATCCTTTGATAGTAGAATACCTGGAACAGGTAAAAACAACCTAACTTAACCTAACCTTCTAAATAATAGGAATAATTAGTTTGGATAAGACACTGACATCCTGGATACCCTCTCTGGCCTCCCCTGGCTTTGTCTTTTCTACAGTCTAGTGGGGTCCTTCTCCCCTGCACCTCGCGCTTCTTTCCTCCCCTTGAGAGCTGAAGATTCCCTTCCGCCACCTGCCCCACCAATTTAATTTTAAAAACTGATTGGAGAGTTTCTGGGCGTGCTTTGTTGGGCTCTGGCCTTGGTGCCATTACCATTAGTTACAAACTGGTAGTTATGGCCAGGCTGGGATAGGAATCCCATCACTGTCCTGAAAGCGCTGGATGACAGCGGAGCTCCACAGGGGGGCGATCCAGCGGAATTCTGTTCCTTTCCCACAATGCACCACACCCCAGGCACAGACTTCGCGAAGTAATTTTGCCATTATTAAATATGGCCGCACCTACCATATTTGCCAGGCTCGGTCACATGGTCCCATTGGAATGAATTAGACCACTCACAAGCGCTTTCGCTGGGATTGACGCAGACTTCTCCCAATGGAACCTGAGGATCGTCCCCCCCGCCTCGCTCTCTGTAGGTTGCGCGGGCAAGAGCAATCAGCCAATCAGAGGTCAGGCCCCTCTGAGTGAAAGGCGAACAGCCCAGTGGGCGAGGCAAGCTGGCTGGCAAGTTTGGAGGTGGTTCGCCAAGTTTAGGAGGAAGAGAAGGAAGAAGGGAAGGCGGTTTCCGCTCGAGCGCGAGTTCCAGCTTTGGTTAACTCTCGGCTTTGGGAGCGCGTGTGGGCCGTCGAGGAGAAGCGCTCGCTTCGGAAGTAAGTGGCGGAGTGCGGAGCGCAGGCCACGGAGGGACGAGGCCCGGAGGCGGGGGGGGTGGGGGACGGGGAAGGGGCTTCAGGCCGAGGCTGAGGCGGCCGGCACGCGGCAGGCCGAGATGGCGGGGGCCCGGGAGGAGAGGGACGCCCTGCGCGCGCCGCCGCGGGGGCACGAGTGCGGCCCGGCCCGGGGGCGCGCGCGCGCCGCCGCCGCCGGGCCCCTCGACCGTTGGGGCGCCGGGCGGGAGCCGCGCGGGCGGGAGCCCCGCGCACCCCGAGCCTCCCGCGTTCCCGCTCTATAATCGGGCCTTGCGGCCGCTCCCCTTCCTGGGCTTTGAGGGGAGCCCCCCGCTTTGGGCTTGGGGGGGCTCCGGGGCCCGGCCTTTGTGGCCTCCCCATCCCCCCGGGACCGGACAAAATGTCCGACTCGGGCCTGGTCCGGGCGGATAGGATTTCCGGCCCGTGGGTGCCGAGCACGGGGGAGCCCTCGGACCCCAGCACGCCTGCCCCGCACACCCGGCCGAACCGAGGCGGCCCCGGCCCGGCCCCGGGGAGGGCTTTGCCCAGCTGCAGAGGTTCGGAGCCGGCTGCTTCCCCAGGAGGGACGTCGGGGGATGACAGCTTAAAAGACATTATTTCCAGGGAGTTCACTCCAAGACGGGGATTTTAGCAGTCGGTTCTGGAAGAAGGCTCCAGAATTGCCTGGGAGAAAAAAAAAGATTTCTTAGAGAATTCTCAGGAATTCGAGAGGGAGGGAAAGAATGTGGAACTAAAAACTGCCCCAGTTTTCCCTATTTTTCCCCATTGTGCATAAACATGCCTTTGTTTTCTTCTCTGTCCTCAGTAAATCTTTACTTAGGGCAGTTAGATGGCCCAGTAGATAGAGCACGGCCTTGGAGTCAGGAGGATGGGAATTCGAATCCAGTCTCACTTGTCCCTTATTAGCTGAATGGTCTTGGGCAAGTCAGCCCCGATTCATATCTGGACACTGGATCCCAGATGGCTCTAGAGGAGAAAGGGAGGCTGGTGACTTAGCACAGCCCCCTCATCCCAATCCAGTGTTTGTCATGGCATCACCTCCCTGATTCGTGGTCATCTTTGAGAAGGAAGGACAAATATTATTATTAATAAATCTTCACTTGATCCCTCCATCCCCACAAACCATTGTGTATCTCCTGCCTTTTGTGCCTAAAATTATTGAGAAAATAATCAATTGGAGGTACCTCTACTATCTTTGCTTTCATTCTCTTTAATTTTTTTACAGTATGACCTCTGACCTCATTGTTCAACCAAAACTACTCTCTCCAAAATTACTAATGATGTCTTAATTGCCTTTAAAAAATAGCTTTAAAAAACCAAAACCTTCCATGCATCCAGGGCCATCTTGAGTCATCCTGATCTGGCCTGACCAGATATCTGGCCCCTGGATCCAGATGACTCCAGAGGAGAAAATGAGACTGGCAGCATTGCACACAGCATCCCCTCACTTAAATCCAACTCACTCACATGTCATGGCATCACCTCCCTGATGTTTTGGTCTTCTTTGAGAACAAGGACAAACAAGAACAACAGTTCTGTGGCACATAAACTTTTTTTTCTTTCTTTTTTTTTTTGCAAGGCAAATGAGGTTAAGTGGCTTGCCCAAGGCCACACAGCTAGGTAATTATTAAGTGTCTGAGACTGTATTTGAACCCAGGTACTCCTGACTCCAGGGCCAGTGCTTTATCCACTGCACCACCTAGCTGCCCCGACACATAAACTTTTAAGTAGCTTTAGATTGAATCGCAGGAGAAAGAAAATATAACATAAATGTTCTTAATGATTGAAAAAACATTTTTTAAAAACTGGTAGACTGTTTGATATTGAATGGGAAAGTATTGCTAGAAGTTTTAATCAAGCAAAAACACAGTGTTTCCCAGTCCAAGGAATGAAGTCCTGTTTTTGTCTTGCTTTCTTATTCTTAAGATCTGTGGTAGAGACTATTTGGTTTAATTTTTTTCAAAACTACAAGACTTTGTCATAACTACATTTTAACACATAAATTAATACTGTCTTAATTGGATTTTTCTTTTCAAGATATATTAACTTAATTAAGAAGCTTAGGTATTAATAAGAAGTGTAGGGTATTATTGATTTACTGATAGATCTACAGCTTACTGAAGGTCTTTTAATCAAAGCATTTTTTTTTTTGCAAGGCAATGGGGTTAAGTGGCTTGCCCAAGGCCACACAGCTAGGTAATTATTAAATGCCTGAGGCTGAATTTGAACTCAGGTACTCCTGACTCCAGGGCCAGTGCTCTATCCACTGCACCACCTAGCCGCCCCTAATCAAAGCATTCTTAAGGTTGGTGTAGGATAAATGCCAAATAGAGGGAGAAACGGCAGTTTTCAGTTGGGCTCTATAGTTGTGGACTGCCTGTCCCTAAGCACTGGACTGTATTTTGTACCTTATGGGTCTCTATATGTGGTCTTGTCCTGATTTGGTGGTGAGTTTTCCACAGGTGGGTCTCAGAATCCTTATTCTATTCTCCTTGCGTAATACAAGTAAATATTGGTAAAGCTGTATTTTCCAGCTACATGTTTCTTTTCTCCTCAGGGCAGAATGGCTGAACAAGATGTAGAAAATGAACTGCTTGATTACGAAGAGGATGAGGAGCCCCAGCCTATGACAGAGAGCACACCCACCCCTGCCAAGAAGGATGTGAAGGGCTCCTATGTCTCCATTCATAGCTCAGGCTTCAGAGATTTTCTTCTGAAGCCTGAGCTTCTAAGGGCTATTGTGGACTGTGGCTTTGAGCATCCATCTGAAGGTAGGCCTTTTCTCCTCTTCTGTCTTCACAATCCCAACAATTGACAGAAATAGATAATATTTATAATTAACAATAGTAGCTAGCACTGTTAAGTTTGCAAAGCGCCATATATATATATATATATATATATATATATAAAATTATCTGATTTGATTAGATTTCCTCATCTAGAATAGCAGTTATTCAGTTTGATCTTTAGAATAAAGACATCAAAAACTGATTGGAAATCACCCCTATGGGGAGGGCAGTTCGGTTGGTGAAGTGGATAGAGCCACCTCCCTGGGAGTCAGGAGAAATCACCCCCATCCCACCCTATCACTGGTGATGTCTGCCTAAGCACTTACTTAGATGTTTTCTTTCTTCTTGTAGTCTCAAGCCCTTCACTTGTCAGAAAACTGAAGAGCTCTTAAGTCCTTTCTGATCAGGTGCTCTCTTCCTGATTCCTTGATCACTTTACAGGAATGAGGACTTGTAAGGAAAGTCACTCACTTAACAATAATTCATTTTGGCTAAACATTTTTGCTTCCATTATCCCATTTGCTTCTAAAACTAACCCTCTTGAGGTAGGCAGACTAAGCATGATTATTTCTGTGTTATAGATAGGGAGAATGTAGCCTAGTTTGCTTAAATAATTTACCTAAAGTGACACAGTGAGCCCATTGCAGAGCTGGAATTAGATGACAGGTCTACTGATTTGAAGCTGGATAATCTTCACAGCATATTTCCCTACTTAGAGGAATACTGTTTCTTTCTCAGTCCAGCATGAATGTATTCCCCAAGCCATCTTGGGAATGGATGTCCTTTGCCAAGCCAAGTCTGGAATGGGCAAGACAGCAGTGTTTGTGTTGGCTACCCTGCAACAGATCGAGCCTGTGGATGGACAGGTATTTGGGCGGGGAGGTCAGGTGGTGGGGTCCAGGCTGTTTGTCCTTTACAGTAAATAAGAAGCCTCAGCAGATATGGAGAGAACAACTTCTTTCCCTTCCATTGTCTTCCTTGGAGACATGAAGTGGGTGAATCCCTTAAAGATGTTCTTATGGAATTGATTTTAATTCAACAAATGTCTCAATCTTGTTAGGTCCTGTTAAGGAGAGATAAGGTGGAACCTTTGTTCTCAGGAATATCGTCACAGTGTTCTACTTTTATATCTATATCTATATATCTATATATCTTTATATCTATATATATCTATATATATATCTGTATGTATATATATATATATATATATATATAATAAATTGGTATAAATATACACGGAATTCCTTCCAGTCTCCTATGAGTCCTTTTTCCAGAGGGCCCTGCTGGAGGTTCCCCTTGACTTGTACATTTTGTGAGCCCTGGGGCATTTTGCCATGGGAAAAGCACACCTCCTTTTCTGTACATGATCTTCTTGAATGATCTCTTTTGTGTCACATTTTGGGCATGAACAGTCTTCTTGTGCTCATGGCAAATTGACTTTTGAGTCATCTGTGACTGAGTTGACCAGGTGTGGAATAGCAGTTTGGAGAGGCTTTTACCCAAAAGACTCGAACCATCTATTTACTTTTTGTACAGGAGGTTCCTGTTCAGTGGCCTCAGTTGTCCTTCTTGCCGGCAATTGTCCCCTCCTATTTCTACTTCTTAGGAAGTTCCAAAGTTTCTTTCTTAACTGCTTTTTCTGAGCTCTTCCTTCCCCAGACCCATGGATATTCAGTTCATCTAGATTTATATACTGGTTATTTCCTCTGTCAGAGGGTAGGGGCGCTTTTCCTTTTGTCTTAAGTGGCTTGCTCAAGGCCACTCAGCTAGGTAATTATTAAGTGTCTGAGACTGGATTTGAACCCAGGTACTCCTGACTCCAGGGCTGGTGCTTTATCCACTGCACCACCTAGCCGCCCAATGTGATGTGGTCTTAATAAACTCTTGTTGGTTGGTTAATTGTCTTTGAGATATCTTCCTATGATCTGTCCAGCTAGACTGGAATGAGCTCTTCTCAGTATATGACCTTCTGTCTCTTGCCTCTGGTCCCTGTTCAAGCTGGTTCCCATGCCTGGAGATGGTCCTTACGTCTCAGAAAGTGTCCTTCAAGGCCCATCCAAAGTGTCAGCTTCCTTTCCTTCTTCAAATGACTGTAGCTACAGTTTTGAACATATCGTATATACTTTAGTAAAATGTGAGCACCACGATTCCCTTTGTTACTTTCCCATAGCCCCATTGTCAGTATTTAGGCACTTAATTATGATTTCTTGATTTGGTTGGATTTTTCTCTTATGGCTTATTTGATCAGAATAATCAGCTTTCTCTGTAATTTTAGATAGCCTTATTCCAAATGTTGGACACTATTTCCTGTTAATAGTAGAACATATTTTGATGTATGCCTATATCTATCCCTCTTTCTCTTCCAACAAGTTGTTTCCTCCCCCCAACCTTATTTTATTTTATTTTTTTCAATTACATGCAAAGGTAGTTTTTTCAATATTCACCCTTTTGCAAGCTTTTGAGTTTCACATTTTTCTATCTTCCTCTCCCTTCTCCATGGTAGCAGACAATCTGATAAAATCAAAATTCTTTAAGGCATGTGATCTTTACTTTGAGCAAAGCAGGCTAGCATTTTGATGGTACTCTTAGGGTGGTTTTTTTTGTGTGTGTTTTGAATACAAGAAATAACAGAATGTGTGACACAGTGCTCTGTTGTCAGCATGGTCAATCGTTATGTATCTCCTACCATGCTGTCCTTCCTGAGAATGGTATTGATAACACTGGAATAAGGACACTTTGTCTCTACAGGTAACAGTTCTTGTCATGTGCCACACTCGAGAGCTGGCCTTCCAGATCAGTAAGGAGTATGAGCGCTTCTCCAAATATATGCCCAGTGTCAAGGTAAGTCTCTTGTCTGAAATGATTGAGGCTACTACAACTAGGGTGACTTTTAAGTTTAATTAGACAGACACCTCAAACTATTTACTCAGAAGAAATTTGTTCCCTCTGCATTTTGGCATCTTTGAGTGTCCCTCAGTCCCTGGTGTCTTCAACTCTGTTTCTTGGTCAACTTTACAAAACTTGGCCACCATATTGCCTTTGAGGTTTGCCATCATTTATCCTTAAAAGCCTAATAAATTATGCACTGTCTCCAGAGACTCAGAGTTGGAATCCCAGCCCTGTTGTTACTTTTAAATGTGTATCAGTAAATGGGTCAGTGGAGGCTTAGACAGGGCTTCAGACCTGAGACTGATCTTCTGGACCATGACAACTCCTGTCTTCCCACAGGTGAAGATAACCTCTTGCTGTGTTCCTCTTGTAGGGGTTGGTCCCCTGGTTTTTAAGGATAAATGCCCTTCTAGACAAGGGACAGCCTAAAGTCCTCAACTGTGAAATAACTTTTGTACTTGGGGAGAGGCAAAGATCTCTTTGTTCTTGGAGTTACAGGTTGTGCATACATGTATGATGAATTTTTGATTCTTCCTACTCCTAACCTCCTTATGTATATTTTTTCAGGTTTCTGTGTTCTTTGGTGGCCTTTCGATCAAGAAAGATGAAGATGTTTTGAAGAAGAATTGCCCTCACGTAGTGGTGGGGACACCTGGCCGGATTCTGGCCTTAGTACGCAACAAGAGTCTCAATCTGAAAAATGTGAAGCACTTTGTATTGGATGAGTGTGACAAGATGCTGGAGCAGCTTGGTGAGTCTCTATTCCTGGCCCCCTGCAGCTTGGCACCCCGGGATCTGAAAGGACCAAGGGGGTGCTCTGTGCTGTATGTCTGTTCTTGGCCAGAAAGATGGGACTAGAGCAATGGGAATCCTACCTGGTGCTCTCCTAGTGCCACTGTCCTTCCCTGTAATTCAAGGGAACATTTAGGGTCTTCCTCCCTGCTTTTCTTAGTGGTCATCCTATTTGATTTCCAGGTATTTCCCCTCAGAGCCGTGGAGACAAATCTGATTTTCCTTTGATTCATTGTCTGCTTTTAGCTATTTGGCTGTGTCAGACTAAGGCCAAGCTCTGCGTGGGGGACCAGGAAGGGTAGAGGGTGGCCACAGGATTTGGGAACAGTTCAGAGTCCTCGTTTCCCAAAGAACAGCTCCCAACTCCAAAGGAAAAAAAGAATCTTAAGAGTTGGAAGGACATTCGGAGACTAGTTGAACTCTGAACAATCTCTAAAGCAAACGGTCACCTGACCTTTGCTTGGAGACCTCTACTTTCTGTGAAGGCCACCTTTTTCACATCTGGACAATTCATGTTGTTAGAGAAGTCCTTTAAATTCAAGCCTGAATTTGTCTGAGCAGCTTCCTCCCATTATTTCTCATTGTTCCCTCGGGGGAGTGTCTGAGGTTTAGCATAAATGTGCCCCCCAGGGATGAGCTTCTAGTGACAACCCAGAATTTCAGGGTCCCAGTTCACCAGTGTAGCCGGTCAAAAGAGCCTTTGATTTGGAATCAGCCAAGTGACTGAACCTGGGCCTAAAAGTCATCTGTAAAGTAGGGCTAGACAATTTCTCCTTTATCCTTCTACCTCTGAATTCTGAGTTCCCTTAATCTGGGGATAGACCCCCAGTCCTCCTGTGCCTGAAGCCAGGACTGAACTAGAGGAATGTCCCATTTCCTAAATCAGTAATCTGAACTCAGGCCAGACTCTTAGCAAAGGCTGGGCTTCTTTCTCTGCTGTCATTTGGCCCCAAGTCAGGAGGGACAGTGAGAGGTTAGTGGTGTGTCTTAAGTGTGTCTAAAGTGCCAACTGCAGCTAGAATCCCAGCAGCTGTCTCTACCTCAGGCTGCCCTACCCCGAGGCCGTGACACGAGGTACACGGGCGCAGCTGGGTTCCCCACTGACAGAGTGTGTAAGTCAAAAGTACCGCTCCTTCTTACACCCATCTCTTCCCTGCCATTCCTTGCTGTCACCTCACAGCCCAGAGGGGCAGCAGGCTCAGGGCACAGCCCCTCCTAGGTCATGTGCCCTCTCAGCCCACACCTTGTGTTTGCTGGGGGGTGGGGTGGGCTTGGGGCCACAATTTGGGTGAGTGTGGTTTGTGTGGGGACACCTTGGTCAATCCAGGCTTGACGCCCTCCTTGCTCATCCCTCTAGACATGCGCCGGGATGTGCAGGAGATCTTCCGCTTGACACCCCACGAGAAGCAGTGCATGATGTTCAGCGCCACCCTGAGTAAGGAGATAAGACCTGTCTGCAGAAAGTTCATGCAGGATGTGAGTGCAAAGAGAACATGCCCCCAGCCCAGCTCACCAGAGGAGATTCCCCCCGACCCCCTTAGCCCTGGCTGCTTTCAGCCCTCACCTGGGAGCAGGGCCTGCCATGGGCTGGATTGTGCTCTGGAGCAGCCAGGAGCGGCCTAGCTGCCTGCCCTCTCCTGACGACAGAGGCCAGTGGAGACAGCAGTGGATTGAGCCAGATCCGGGTTCTAAACCTGGCTTTAACCTGCTGTGTGACCATGAACAAGTCACAGCCCCTCTAGCTCATCTCTAAAATGATGGGGTTGGACTAAATGATTTCCATAATGATTCTGTGACTCTGAGCTCTTACCACTGAACAGGTGAGCCCTGCTCTTCTCCGCTCCCTGGGTGAGAGGGTGCAGGGAGGGGACCTGGCTGCCTCTAAAGGTTGCTCAGGGTCAGACCTGCCACGTGGTGTCCTTCCAGGCCTAGAGCCTCTGCCAAGGGGGTGGGTTCCTGTGCCCTCAAGAGCAGGACGTAGCCCAGCAGGCACAACCTTCCTTTTACTTGCTGGCTTTGCTTCCTCTTCTGTTCCCCATTCCCCATTACAAATCCCTATGCCTCTTCACCTACACATACCCCTGTCTTTGCTCAGTGTAGATTAACATTCAAACCTGACCCTGTCAGAGGGGGATGAAAAGCAGAGCCAGGACCACTGGGTTTTCTTTTTTTGCCATCACAGTGTTCTGCTCTGTTCTCTGAGGTGGGGACCCTCCCAGGATTCTGACAGGAAAGTGTAAGGATCCCTATGCTTCTCTCCCACAGCCAATGGAAGTTTTTGTGGATGACGAGACAAAACTGACTCTTCATGGACTACAGCAATACTATGTGAAACTTAAGGACAGTGAGAAAAACAGAAAACTCTTTGACCTCTTGGATGTTTTGGAATTTAACCAGGTGATGCCTCCCTGCTGGTTGAGTTGGGGAGGTGGGGTAGAAGCCCCCAGACTGGGAGGTGGGCTAGAGGATCTGATAAGGTGGTCTCTGTCTCCTGCTTAGGTT
Source organism: Macrotis lagotis (assembly GCF_037893015.1). Lineage (NCBI taxonomy): Eukaryota > Metazoa > Chordata > Mammalia > Peramelemorphia > Peramelidae > Macrotis > Macrotis lagotis. The sequence continues at coordinate 628,562,636 of NC_133666.1, read as the reverse complement.
GTGATCTTTGTGAAGTCGGTGCAGCGCTGCGTTGCCTTGGCTCAGCTCCTAGTGGAACAGAACTTCCCAGCCATCGCCATCCACAGAGGCATGGCTCAGGAGGAGAGGTGAGCACCCTTAGAATGGAAGCTCCTTGAGGGCAGGGTCTGTCTTTCACATAGGAAGCACTTAAGACAGAATTTAGTTGACTTCCTCCCTATATTGTGAAATTTATTTTGCAGATAGAGGAAACAAACACAGAAATTGTGACACCCAGTTCTTAGGTAGCATAACTGGGATTTTAATTTAGGTCTTCAGTCTCCTTCCTATTCTGTCATTCAGTTTTCTAATCATTAAAGGTCACTAGAGGAAAGGGTATGTGTATGGAGAGCAAGGGAGGTTATGGAGAATGGAAGTGGCCTAGGGTAGAATAACCTTTTTTATCTTAGGGTGTCAGTTCTTTGTCTTAAGGAAAGACTGTGTCTAGGAAGAGCTCTCTTCACTTTTTTTTTTATTCATGACTATTGTGTTCTTACCAACTTCTAGACTATCTCGATATCAACAGTTCAAGGATTTCCAGCGCCGGATCCTGGTGGCCACTAATCTTTTTGGCAGAGGCATGGATATTGAGCGGGTCAATATAGTCTTCAATTATGACATGCCTGAGGACTCTGATACCTACTTGCACCGGGTAAGAGCTTGCTGTTGGTTTTGAGAGGACTTTGTGGCCTGTACTCCTACAACAAGCTAGCCAGTGACTGTCTCTAAGGGTAAGATCTTAATTGGGGGAACATTGGTATAGGAAGTACAAGACCCATCCTGTCACAGTTAGGATTATAGAAGAGTTAGAAATGGAAAAGTTCCCCTTAATGCTGCTATAGTGCAAGGTAAGAAAACTGAGGTCTAAACTTGCCCAGTTTTATCCTGATTATTTATGTGAGCAGTCTTTGCCCTATATAGTTAAACATTTCTGCTATATCCCTCTGCTGAGGGATCCATGGTAAACCTTGCTGATTGTTGTCATCTTCCTGTAATTACTGCAGGTTGCCAGGGCTGGCCGGTTTGGTACTAAGGGCTTAGCCATCACTTTTGTCTCTGATGAGGGGGATGCCAAGATCCTTAATGATGTCCAGGATCGGTTTGAAGTGAATGTGGCAGAATTGCCTGAGGAAATAGACATCTCCACATATAGTGAGTATTTTCCTGGGGTTTGGGACCTTCTGAGAAAAGGAGGCCTGGAGTGGCCTGGTTCTTACCAGGATTTAAGTCATGACCAGACTTTCTCAAGCAGTTCTGTCAAACTGGGGAGAAGAAGCAGTAGAAAGAGATGGTGCCAGCCTGGGACCTCGTGGAAGAAAGCTGGGAAAGTTCTTAACCTAAAAGTTATTTTTTTTCCTATTTTCCTGCAGTTGAACAAAGCCGATAACCCACGAGCCACAGACGGGACCATCAGGGTCACCCCCCCTGCTTCCGTTTGCTGCTTTTAATGTTTTCTTTTCTAAGTGACAACGGGTATCACAATTATTTTTACTGTGTTTTAAAGCTGTAGATTTGTGTAAGAATAAACTTTTATTACAAAAGCCTCACCTCTTCCTTTTTTTAGGAAAAAAAATTTCTTTTTAGAGAGGAAGAGTCAAACACATCAGGGTTTGTAATCATGTTTGTGGGCTCATTGAGAACAAAGAGACAGTAACCATCATGTATTTAACTCATCATGTATTTAACTCGGTCTGTTTAATTTGAAGTGTCAACCATAAAAAGCTTTTTAAAAAAGATAAATAAACAAATAAAAAAGTCCACTGACAGAGCTGCCTGTGCCCCAACCCCCTCAGCAGTGGAGGGATTAGGGACAAGTCCCTTTGTACCGTTTGCCTCAGTCACACTTCTTCCCTAATAATGTGAGAAAAAGAAAATTGGGGCCCAGTTGCTTCTCTTCTGTGGTCCTGGCCCTTGGTGCCAAAGCTGGGAGAGGAAAACATATGCACAGGCTGAGCCTGGGGAAGCTGGTTCCAGTGGGGGAAGGAATCGCATGTTATATGTTTCTAAGTCAGGGCACTTTCTCTGCCCTCCCTCAGAACAGTTAGATTTTAGTTCCCCTGAGGACTGGCCCTGCATCCCTAGAGCTTTCAGGACCTTGAATGAGGCCTTGAATGAGTACTGGGCAAGAGGGTCATAGAATAGGTGGCAGAGTCATTCTTCAGCATGTGCAAAAGCCGCAGTGTCTCCATAGGGCATTGGTGCCATTCACATCCCAGACTCCAGCGAAGGTCTGAGGGCCTGCAAGAGGGAGACAGCACACACTCTGGCTGGGGCCCTTCTCCGGCCTTCTGCCCACCAGCCTGCACCCTCACCCTCTGCCCCCCCCCCCAGCCCTCTCCTGCCCTTACCCGGCTCTGGGAGGTTGTGGAGGTGGAGAACTCATTGTACTTGCTCTTTGTGACGATGCAAGCCCAGCGCCGGTATTCCTCTCTAACCTGGGGATTGGAGTGGGGCTAGATGAGTCTTACCTAGAGTCTTGGTTTCGAAGCCAAGGATCACAGGCTCTAGCCCTGGCCCTCTTGGCCTCAAGGCAGGTGGCAGGCAGTTAAGTGCCAGAGGTGGGATTTGTACCCTAGAATCCCTTGCAGCCCAGGCAGATCAGCCCCAATTCCTCTTCACCCCCCCCCCCCATTTGCTTGATTCCACACCTTATATACCCCCTTCACCCAGGCTTTTATCACCTTTATTTCCATTGGTTTCCCCACTCCAGTTCATGCTCTGCTTAGTTGTCCAGTTAGTCTTCCTAAAGCCCAGAGCTGACCATGTCACTCCCCTATTCAATAAGCTCCACTGGCTCCTTGTTATCTTCAGGATCCAGTATCAAATCTTTTGGCATCCAGAACCCTTCCCACACTGGTCCATTCATTGTCTGTTCAGTCTTCTACCTTGCTTTCTGGTCCCAGTGACCCTGGCCTTTCTGTACCCCAAACAAGACGCTACATCTCCGAGCCTGGCCATTGTCCCTAGTCATCCCTGGCTTCAAGTCCTAGCTCAAGTCCCGTCTACAAGAAGCCTTTCCCAGCCCTCCTGATTTCCCATTTATCCAGTCGTGGCTTGTATAGTCCTCTCCCCCACCAGCCTGAGCTGCCGGCTCTTGCCTTTGATCCTACAAAGCTTACACGGGCGCTCGGCTGCCAGTGGGCACTTAAATGCTTGTTGACTGATTCTATTACGTCAGGGTGCCTCCCCTGCCAAGGTCCCAAGCTTAGAGGTTACCCTGACCTTCTTGTTGAGAAGACAATGTAGCACAAAAAGGAAGCAGCCCTGGAAGCAGTTGAGGATGGTGAAAATGTAGGCCAGGACGTGACTCTCGGGGCCGAACAGGAACAGCCCAAAGATCCAGGTACAGCCCAAGATGCAGAGTTGAGCAATGGCTGTGAACGTCAACATCCTGTGGGGCAAAAAGCAGGACAAGACTGAGGGTGGGGTGCCCCTGGTCGGCTAGACCGTGGTCTGGATGAGGCGCAGCCCAGGTGGGTGCCAGCCTCTTCCGCTGCCCACACTCGGTCATACCTAGCTTTCTTTAATTTTTTCATGTCAGGGTTGATCTCTGAGAACTTCTGGGTGAGTTTCCAGACGGTGACCACAAAGATGAAGGCGTTGAACTGGGGGAGGAGAGGCAGGCCGGGTCAGTGTCCTGGGCCGGCCGGGCCGGGCGCAGGTGGTGCCAGGGAAGACGCTGGGCCCGGGGCTGGGGTGGGGGCCCGAGGTGAGCGGGGGTCCTGGGCCACAAGGCGGGGGTGAGGACCCGAGGGCCCGGGGCGGGGGCTTACTGCGATGACGGCTGTGACGGGCCCCAGGAAGCTCCAGATGAAGCCTTTATCCAGGCTCAGCCAACAGCTACGAGGAGAGGGGGGCACGGTCAGGGAGCTCCCGGCGCCCCCCACCCGTGGGGCACAAGAGCCAGCTGGGGGCTGTGCCAGGGGGTGCCCAACGTGGCCCCTCACTGCCCGCGGGGGAGCAGAGGTCGGGGGCCCTGCTGCTTGGCTGGGTGGGGGGAGGGGGAAGAGGGGGCGGGGGAGAAGTGGGGGGAGGGGGGGAGGGGGGAGAAGAGGGGGAGGAGGAGGGAGGAAGAGGGGAGAGAAGTGGGGGAAGCGGGGGAGGGGCAACGAGGGGGGGAGGGCACTCACTAGCGCGGGCGGCCGTAGCCCCCCGGGTGCACCGCGGCCGACAGCGCCACCACCAGGCCGGGCGCGCCGTAGCCCAGCAGGCAGAGCCAGCGCGTGCGCAGCCCGGGCCCCGGGAACACGCGCACCACCAGGAAGTAGAGCTCCAGGCCCTCGAGGCACATCCAGCAGAAGGCGGCCAGGAAGCAGTAGTGCAGCAGGCCGGCCACCAGGCGGCAGCGCAGCCCCACCTGCGCCGCGGGAGACGGGGCGGTCAGCCGGGGCCGGCCCCGAGGCCCCGCCCCGCCCGAGCCCCCGCCCTGCCCGAGGCCCCGCCCCGCCAGAGGCCCCGCCCCCGCCCCACCTCGCCCCGAGGCCCCGCCCCCGCCCCAGGCCCCGCCCCCGCCGGGCCCACCTGGCCCTGGCCCGGGTTGGCGGAGCCCGCCAGGAAGACGGCGGAGCCCACGAAGAGGCAGAGGCACAGGTGCAGGTGGATGGTGGTGCGGGAGCCCTGGATGGCCCGGCAGAGCAGGAAGGTGAGGACGCAGAGCAGGAGGCAGGCCAGGGACACCCCCAGCCCCACCTGGGTGATTACCGACAGCTTCCAGTCCTGGGGGCGGGCAGAGGGTCGGGCAGGGCTCCCCCGCGCTCACACCCTCCCGCCCCCGGCCCCCCGCCTCTGCCAGGCTCGGCCCCCCTCCTGCCCCTCTCACATCCACATCGTAGTGGGCCATGAGGATGGCGAAGCTGCTGAGGTGGGCACATCGGCAGGTGGTGCCGGCCCCATCGCTTCCCAGTTTGCGGCAGCCGGTGGTTGCCCACCGGCCGCTCCCTTTGCCGTCAGGCTGCCAGAAGGCACAGGTCACTCTCCGTCTGGGACCTTCGGTCACGTTCTGCGGACACAAGAAAGTCCCCTGGAACCCCGGGCCGGAGGGAGGGCGCAGTGCTGCCAGCCGGACTCTGGCCTGAGGCTGAGAAAGCCCCTTCCTGAGAGGGAAACTGAGGCAAAGCCCCATGTGCCCTGACCGTGGTCGAGTTAGAGCAGCTTAAGCCGGCTCTGTACAGCCTCTGCTGATGGGGGCACGGGGGAGGGGAGGGGAGGGGCACCCCCTCTGTTTGTGGACCTCTCGTCTAGGAGCTGTTCCAGTCACCCACCGCTCCCTCCTCGCTCCTGGCACTGCTTTCTGAGGTCGAGAAGATTATAACTTCAATTTGAAAACAGCTATTGAGTTCGGTTCCCAGAATCCTTAGAGCAGATGGGAGTTGCCAGTCCCCTCCACCGCCACCCTCACCCCACCCCCAAGGGGCACTCACTGGGTGGGAGAAGGCAAAAGTGACCGGGGAGCTGAGATGTGCTGTGTCCTTATTGTTCAGGAAGGCGATGCTGACAGCAGAGAGCAGTTCTGGAATGCCCTCTCTCACAGGGGCCTCATTCTCTTGCTCCAGGTCAGCGTGCATCCCAGGATCCAAGACAAGAGGGGCATTGGTCAGTAGTGTCTTCAGTTCACGAGTGGAGAACAGGCCCACGACAGCCTTTTCTATTGGGGGAAGAGAAGCACAGTGGATCAGGCATTGATTGGTCCTCTTCTTCTCCTCCCCCTCCTAGTTATGCCAAGCTCCTAGCAGAGGATGCCACCCATTTTTCTTTTTCTCTATTGTTGCCTTCCAGACTGAATGGTTCCTCGTGTCCCGAACTTGCTCAGACCTGGCTCATTCAAGTTTCTTCTCAGGGTTGTTCCTAGATTTAATGCTCTCCCCTCCCATTCTCCACTTCCTGTCCCATATTTATAATCCAATTCCCGTGCCACTTCCTCCAGGAAGTCTTCCCCAAGGCCAACAGGTCCATAAGGACCTGTCCTTAGACTTCACACATTTAGTTACATATTTCTCTAATGCACTATTCTATAAAGGAACCTCTGGTTTGCTATTTTCTCTTCCTACCAGACTAAACTCTATGAGGGCAAAAACCATGACTTATCCAGTTCCCAGCAAAGTTTAATCATTGAATGAATGAAAGTGCTCACCCTAACCAAGGTCTCTTCCTCTGCCTCTACCCCAGTCATCTGGGCCAGTCTAAGACTCTTTCTGTCAGTTCACTGGCCTGATCCTGCCTCTGCGGCAGAGTTACCTCTTTCCCAGCCTACTGGCGCCTCTGTCTTGTTACCTGAGCCACCAGTCAAATTCCAGTCCAGATTCATCTTTGTATGGCTCCTGCCCACCTCAACGATCCCCTTTGGTTTTTTCTTGATGTTCATAGACAGCTCTGAGGAAGAAGGAAGAAGTCAATATGGAAGATAAGAAAAACTGGGGAAGGAGGTGGGGATCAGGCTGGACATGCTCACCTGAGCCCCTCGAAGTATGGAAGACCAGGAGCTGTTCAGTCGAGGACTGGGCAAGATTTCGAAGTATTTCTTCAAGGTTAGAGAGCAGGTATGTGACCACTTGAAGCTGACTGTCTAAGGGCAGGCCCTCCAGGGCTGTGGTTGTACTTAGAAGTTCCTCCATATCTTTCACAAAACTCTAAATTTGGGGTAGGGAAAAAGGCCGAAAGTAAATAGAGCAGTTGGTTTCTAGGGCCTCTCAGCAGAGCCAACTCAAACTGGTTCTACCAGAGGGTTCCCTTTCAGGTCTCTAGTTCATCCTGCCCCAGGAAGATCCTGGAAGCCATGAAATTGTATAATGGAACAATTAACTACTCTTTCTCTCCCCAATTTTTCTGCCCCCTGATCGAAAGATCTGTAAAAAGCAAAATAACCAGGGATATAGGTGTGTATGTGTATGCTTGTGGGGTGTCAACACTAGATCAATGAGTTCATTTTCAGATGAGGGAACTGAGGCCTAGAGAAGGAGAGTGACTTAACTAAGGTCCCATAGCTAATAAATAGCAGGGCTAGGATTGGAATTAAGGTTTTCCGACTCCTAAATCTCCTGGTTTTTTGTTATACTGAACTCCCCTGAAAGGATCTTAAGAGATGCATCTGCTCCATTCCCAGCTCTCTTTCTTACCTTCCTCCTCTGCTCCCTAAGATTGGGTCTCCCAGACTGGACATGCAGTGACCACTTCTGGGCCTGATCTATGATCAGCATGGAAACTTTTAACCTTGCTTCATTTTTCCAACTTTGGACAGTCAGGTTCTCCAGGTGATGGGGCCATATTGATGGGCACACCTGATCACCTATACTCCTTCTGAGGCTCAGGACTCTTGAACTAAAGCAATCCACTAGTTTCTGCCTCCCCAGTGGTAGGGACTACAGGTGTGTGCTATCAAGCCCAACTCTATTTTCCTTTTTAAAACTGGTTGAATAAATTGAGGCTTACAGAGGTTTATTACGTTATTCATACAAGGAATCCAAAGAATAAGAAGCAGGAGTTCAAACTGAGATCTCATTCCTAATTCAATACACTTTTCACTGTAACTGATTGCTATTTCCTATGTGTGTGTGTGTGGGGGGTGTGGGTGTGAGTGTTGGGGGTATGTGAGCAGTGTTTGATAAGCATAGAACCTGCCTCTATGTCATGCCATCACTCAGGGCCAAGACCAGTCCCTCCTTTCTCCTGGGATCCAACTTCTTACCTTGATGGATTCCTCAGGAGAGGTAGATTTGAATTTTCTGGTGATAGACTTCAATTGGTTGAGGAAGTCCTGGAGAGAGGAAAAACAGGGATGAGAATTAAGGGTCTCAGAGCTTACCTGGTTTAGTGGGACAGGAGGAGGTAGTCATGGAAGGCCTCAGGTTCCTACCAAATACCCACTCACCTCACTGACTCCAGGGGGTGGTGCCCACGGGGAGAAGGAAGTCCCTGTGAGGAAGACAGGGAAGACAGCAGCATTAGTCAGGGAGCATGGAAGCATAGGATTTACTTCTAGAAGGAAACTAAGAGATGATTCCACTCAATTTCATTTTACAGTAGAGGAAACTGAGCACTAAAAAAGGGGGGGGAGGCAAGAATAAATGGCAAAGCTGAGAATTGAACACAGGAGCCCCTGACTATAGATCCAGGGCTCTGCTTCCCAGTCCCAGTCTCTAGATGAATATTCCACAAGGAATATGGCTACTGACAGTAGCAAAGCATCAACAAAAATAACATTCTACTGAATACTTTTCATATCTATCTTCTTTTAGTGACACCTTTCTCGTGATCCTTTCTCATCTTGCCTAATCTAAGGCTTCCAGATACATGGGAACATAGAGTTGGATACAAGAAAGGCCTAAAATCTCAGGATTCTTAACCTGGGCTCAATGACACCTAGCAGTCCATAGACTTCTTGGGTTGGGACACTCTGAAGGTTAAGGTCAAGGGGTCCAAGGTTAGCTCAGAACAGCCCAGGAAAAGGAAGACTAGCCCCCATTTTTGTCCCACTTGAAGATTTTCAAACCCTTCCTTTTAAGACTCCTGGGGGGGGGGGGCTGGATGCCCTCTTTTTAGAAGAACATCGTGAGGCGCAATCAGTCCATGGTCACAGAGTGGCTGTGCCAGACAGTGCCACCGGAGCTGTCTGAGGAGTCCTATCCCCAAGGCTGTTGCTCTCCCCATCAAACTTCTGTGAGGTTTCCCCAGTGCCCACAGGGCCTCCAGGCTATCTGGTTGGTACTTTCCTCATTTTGTTCCCTACAGTGCTTGGGCCCTAGCTTCCTCTCCCAGCTTAGAGGTTCTTGGTTTAGTTCTTTGTAGCTAATTCCCTGCCATAGGTTCTAGATAGAGGTCCAAATTCTCCCAGGTGGATCTACCCTGGCTTCTTTAGCTCTGACTGCCTGAGGAAGTATCACCTGCTTTCCCACCTGCCCAGATCCTTGGGTGGCTCTTGCAGGGGGCTTTTCACAGACTCATTGCCTCAGTTCATCCCTGGGCTGCCTCCCACATTGTTGTGGATACACATGCTCCTTAAGAGCATACCTGTGCAGGTCTTGAACTGATCCTTGCTGCTTTTGGCAAAACCCAGTTTGTCCTCAGTTATAGCCTTTAAGGGATGTGTTCATGCAGACCCCATTGGGTGCATTGAGTGAATTGTTGAGTTCACATTCATTCATGTCTTTAAGAGGAAGGGAAAGAAGGAGAGCAATAACTCTGGTTTAGACACAAAAGAGACTTGGGTGGGACTTCTGGGCACCCTGGCATCTTCTGCCACTTTCTGTCTGCTGGGAACGATGGGAACTGGGCTGGCCAGAAACATCCCAAATACTTGGAACCTACAAATCTCTCCCTTCAGTGTTTATATCACTTCCTGGCTTGGGTCTCCTGAGACAATGATCTGAGGGAAACGAGTTTCCTTCTATTCTCCTCTTGGGGTGAAATTGGTCCAACTAGCAAACTCCTGTTTATTATGGAATTATAGAACTGAAAGGGAATGTAGAGGTCATCTACATAACACCCATATTTAGAGAGATTGTAACCTGCCCAGATTTACACAGGTATTACACATCAGTGGTGAGAACAGAGCTCAAGTCCTTGGACACCAGATGACTTCTTTCCACTGTATCACAACTGTGACTTCTTCAGAATACTTCTTAGTCCTCCTTTCTACTTACAAGTCTGCCTCTGCCTTCAACCTTCAGTAACCTCTCCTCATTTGAGTTTCCAGCTATTAGATTTTCATCCAATCCAGATACTAGTGCCTCTACCTCAGGACTCCCTTTGCCTTTAGTTCTATCCTTGCCTCATTGTCTTGACCTTTTTTAATTCCCCTCATTCTAAGCTATTTTATACAGACTGACTTCCAATTCCTCAGTCAACTTCAATCTCATCACCAGTCAAGTACACATTTATGATCTTATTACCCCTCATACTCATACCAGCATAGAGGTGATAATAGAACCCAAGGATGCTGATGAGATCACTAAGAGAACATGGAGGAAGAAGAGGAGATGTTCCACAAATGAGGCCCTAAAGTATGTTAATTCTAGTGCCTTCTTTCTGTTAATTATCCTGCATATAAATTACTTAGGCTTCTCAAGAACAGAAACTGTCTTTTGCTTCCTGGCATATAATAGGGGCTTAACAAATGTTATTGATTGATAGATTGGATGATGATCTAGTTTAGGGACTAAGAAGGAGTGGTTAGGCAAATAGAAGGAACCAAGATAAAACTATGTCACAAATATCCAGAGAGAAGAATGGTCCATGGTATCAAATTCTGGCAGAGACTTCAAGGAGGATGAGAATTCAGAAAAAGCCATGAAATTTGACAAGAGATCATTAGTAACCTTGAAAAGAGCAATTTCAGTTGAATGATGAGGTTGGAAGCAAAATTGCAGAACAGAATGAGAGGGGATAATGTATAGGTACTGAGTGTGGATAATATTAGACTTCTGTGATCTAGAATTCTATTTCATTGTAATCAGCTGTCATTCCATATCTCCCTAGGCCTTATTCTTTCTAAACCTATTCTCTGTCCTTATCATAGCCTGCTATGATCTTTCCATCCCTTTTCTTGTCTAAGCCATCACCTCTATTTTGGCTGCACTCCTCTCTTTTCCTACTCTCTACCCTTTAGGGAACAGTTCAACTGTACAATACTCTACTCTCAAATTCCTTGTGCCCTTGTGGTTTTGCCGATCACACATTGCCAGTCAACAAGCATACATTAAATGACCTCTGGCACTGTGCAAAAACAAAAAGTAAAACACAGCTCCTGCCCTCGAGGAGCTTACAGTCTAGTGAGTGATGACAGCATGTACAGAAATAGGGATATACTAGATACAAACAATCCAGCCTGGGATACCCTAGAGGGGAAAACACTAATGAGCAGCTAACAGGACCAGGAGAGGCCTTCTTGAGAAGGTAGTATTTGAGCTGAGTCTTGAAGGATGCCAGGGATTCTAAGAGAAAGAAATGAGGAAGGAGGGCATTCCAGAAACTGGGTACAGCCTGGGAAAGTGAATGAAAACAGAAGGTGAAGCACTGGGTTTGGGGAACAGCAACTAAGCCAATATTGCTCAGTCTTAAAATTCATAGAGGGGAATAATGTATAGGGAGACTGAAATGGTAGAAAGAGGTCAGGTTGTAAAGATCTTTAAATGCCAAAGGACCTTATATTTGGTGCTAGGGAACCATTGGAGTAGGATGACATCATCAGACAAACCTTTTAGAAAAATCATTTTATCAGCCATATGGAGGATGTATTGAAATGGGGAGAGACATAAAGCAGGGAGACAAATGACAAAGCTATTGTAATAGTCCAGGTGAGAAGTATGAGAGGCAAAATCAGAGGGAAGGGAGGACTTAAGTGCTGTGAAATCCATCTCTTAATTCTGATAAGGCTTCCTCCCTTCCAGGCTGAAGGTCCTGGTCTCTGTGAGGCTGAGCCAAGAGGGAGCCCTCCCCAGGATAGAGCAGATGGGGTTGGGGGGGAGAGAGAGAAAGAAAGGACATGGAAAAAATAAAATGTCCAATTTATAGGAGGGAAAGGGAGGGAAAGGTTATTGGATAAGAGAGGAAATGTAGCAGGATGAAGGGAGAGAGAGACAGACAGACAGACAGGCTCAGAGTTCAGAAGATCTGGGTTCAAGTTTCTCATCAGATCCACCCTGACTTACCACTGTCTAGTCCTCTCCAAAAATCTCCCTTCTCCCTCTGTCTCCTAAGTATTGGGTCCCACAAGGCAACATGGTTGGGCAGGTCAGACTCCTGGTGGCCTCAATTTCCCTCTTCTGGAGAATAGCTTGGAAAGGGATTTGAACCTCCCAGCCCTGAGCCAAGGAATATGGATGAAGTTTCCTGAGAGGGGTCTGAGCTGGGGATGGACAGAAGAGGGAAGAGGGGAGAGATCCTTAAGGGTAGTGAGGATCCAAGAGTGCCCTGAAGAGAGTCAGAATCAGGGAGGGGCCTGGGGAAGGTGGCCCATGAGAGGAGGTGAAGGACACTGGGTGGGGGGGCATGTAGGGAGGGACTAAGCTCCACTGTAAGCCTCAGCAGAAAGAGTCTGCATTGGTGTCCAGGCTAGTCAGAGAATGCCAGAGGGGTTTACCTGTAACTTGACAGTCATTCATAGTCTTATTTGGGAATGTCTCCTCCCCAGAAGAAAGGGCATATCCAGGGCTGCATTTGCAGTGGTAACTTCCAAATGTATTAACACAGAGTGCATTCAGACCACAAGAGATAGCCTTGGGTCCTGAACATTCATCAACATCTGCAACATAAGAAAAGAACAGAAAGTAAAAGACATGAAACCTGCATGTTTGCACATAGGAATTTGCATGTGGGAATTTGTTTCATCTGACTACAGTACTCTGTTTGTTCTAGGGGCTTTTTTTTTCCAAAGCTGGGGGAGAGAGGAAGAGGAAGGAAATGCTTATTGATTAATAAAAGAAAGGAAAAAGGAATAAAGAAAAGAAAATAGGATAATGGAAGGGGGTGGGTTCAGGGACAGTGTCAAGCCTCATCTCTGAATTCTGTCTAGGAGATTCTTCTTGGCATGGAAGTACAGACAACTATTTTCAGGACTGACAATCAAAGGGAGAAAAGATCTAGGATGGTAACTTGAGGAGGTCAAAAGAACGATTGCAGGGGAAGCTAGTGAAGCAGTGGATAGAGCGCTGGCCCGGAGTCAGGAGGAATTGAGTTCAAAAACTGCCTCAGACACTTAATAATTGCCTACCTGTGTGGCCTTGGGCAAGTCATTTAAGTCTACTGCTTTAAATAAATAATTTTTTTTTTTAAAAGAAGAGAAGCCTTTTTTTTTTTTTTGGTCTTGCATCTTTGCTAGTGGCACCATGGGTCACCAACAGTTCTACTGGAGCCACCCTTGTAAATTCGGCCAGGGGTCTCAGTCTCACCGTGTCTGTTCAAACTGCCACAGCCTGATTTGCAAGTATGGCCTGAACATGTGCCACCAGTGCTTCTGGCAGTATGTGAAAGACATGGGCTTCATCAAGTTGGACTAAATTGTATTTATGGACATCGTTTCATTAATTACTCTGACCATCAGTAACCACCACTGGATTTCAGTCTGTACAACTATCTGATCTACCCACCTGAAGATCAATTCTGCTGTGTCTACTATGCTAATTTGTATAGATAATTACAAATGGTTGTCTCAGTTATGACTCAAATTTAGTGTGAACTTATTGACCCTTCAACAAATTATGTGAAAATAAAAAATAAGATATTAATCATAAGAAAAGAAGAGAAGAACTGCTAGGGTTGGGAAGATCTGGGTGTTTATAGGCATCAGCCAAGGAGAGGCTGATGATTAGGAGGGGTGGGGTCAGGTCAGCTTCTGGACAGATGAGAGGGGATAAGATGGAGGAAACAAGTAAAAGGACTGGTCCTGGCAAGTCTCATCTCTTCCCCAGAAATAGAGAAACAGTAATAGAAGACATGTGTCATAGTTGAGGCATGATGCCCAGGAGATGAGGGTGCTCTGGAAGGGCAGCCTGGACAATCTCAGTAGAGTAAGCGGTCAGGGAAGTCTGCTAAGACTCAAGGGGGCAGGGAGTCATGACCATGATGATTTTAAGGAGACATGACAAGTTTTGGCAGGTGAGAAGCTTTATAATTATTACAGAAATGCAATTATGGAAATAAAAGGATTAACCAGGTGGGATGCCCTGTAATCCCTGTCACCTGACAGGGAGGCTGAGGTGAATCCCTTGAGCCAGAGCTACAGGAGGGTTAGATCCAATATAGGAGGAGAGGGCTACCAGGCTGCCTAGGGATGGGAAAAGTAACCCAGGTTGGAAATGGAACAATAAATCAATAAATCAATAGTGGGATCAGAACCATGAGTAGCTGTTGCATTTCCAACCTAGTGAGATTGAGACTGAGGAAGAAAGGAGGGAGGGAGGGAGGGAGAGAGAGAGAGAGAGAGAGAGAGAGAGAAGGAGAAGAAGAAGAAACAAAGAAAGAAAAAGACAAAGAAAAGAGAATAAAAAGATTACTATCAGGGAAGACCCAGTTAAAATCAGAGAACAGAAATTTGATCCAAGATATGGGATCACATGTTTAGAGCTGGAGGCACCATCCCAAATAAAGGATAAATAAAGGAAAACCTTTACTGGGGATGTGACATACAAGTTCACAGTCACTAAATACTAGAGATGGGATTTGATTCTCCCTTGGGGTGGCTAGGTGGCACAGTGGATAGAGCACCAGCCCTGGAGTCAGGAGTACCTGAGTTCAAATCTGGCCTAAAACACTTAATAATTACCTAGCTGTGTGGCCTTAGGCAAGTCACTTAACCCCATTGCCTTGCAAAAAAACCAAAACTAAACTAAAAAAAAAAATGAAATGATTCTCCCTCCTCTGACTCCAGAGCCAATACTTGTTGTCCCCCCCAGCCCTTCCAGTGATAACATGACTTTCTTCAGCAGCTACTTACTACCTGCCTATGAATAATAATTATAACTATAGCTAGCATTTTTGTAGTGCTTTAGGGTTCATAACACACTTCACAAATATTAGGTCATTTGATCCTCACAATAACCTAGGAGTTAGGTGTTGTTACTATCCCCATTTTACAGTTTATGAAACAGAGAGGCAGAGGTTAAATGACTTGCCCAGGGTCACACAGCATGTATAGTTGTATTTGAACTCAGGTCTTTCTGACTTTGGGTTTAATGGTCTATCCATGATGCCCACAAGCTACCTCAAATCACAAGGTCTTTGGGCTTTACTTGCTTTGGATTTTAAATGTTTCACAAGTACTCTTAGAAAGGCAAGGATCAAAAAAAAAAGGCAACAATCTTGTAGTGTACAGAGAGAACTGGCTTTGGAGCCAGCAGTCCTAGGTTCTAGTCCTGCCTCTAACACATATTTATTGTGGATCATGCAAAAAATCACTTTACCTCTGGCTCTAAGCTCTAAGTCTATAGATGACTATATTTTAAAAACGTATAAGAGCAAATGTTTTGTAGAGCAGGGAAACCCTGCTGTGCCTTCTACCTGGAGCCTACTGTCTCCTTCTCTTTGCCTCTTAGGATCCTCTTCTGTTCAGTTCAATTCAATAACTATTAATTGAATATCTACTGTGTGCCCAGATGCTGAGCACATAAGTACAGAAACAGCCCTCTGCCCCCAAAGAGCTCCCATTCTCCTAAAATCCTTTCTGCTTCTCATCCCTTTGCCCCAGTTCAAAGGAATCTCTATTCAAATTTGCCCAAGCACATGCAATTTTTAGCCTTTTTGGGGGAGGGCGGGAGGGACAGTGCCTATCACAGTCTACTTTGTATTCTACTTATTTGTGTCATCTCCTTTCTAGTTTACTCTAAGCAATTTGAGGGAAGGGTCTGTGGTATTCTTCTTTGAATCCCCCCCAATCCATAGTCATTAAAAAGAATTTGGCCTGACCATCCACAGTGCAAAAACCAAATGGATGAAGCATATCTATTGCTTAGATTATGACCCACAGTTAAATGGACAAAGAACAACTATCACTATGTATATTTGGGACAGACAATACAAATGAAAAGTGAATTGGGCTCAAAATGAAGCAGAGGAGGATTGAGGCTAGAGTCAAGAAATTTCTAGACTCCTCTAATGACCCCTGAAAATCAAGGACTATATATATATTTTTAGGCAATGGGGTTAAGTGGCTTGCCCAAGGCCACACAGCTAGGTAATTATTAAGTGTCTGAGGTCAGATTTGAACTCAGGTACTCCTGACTCCAGGGCCGCTGCTCTATCCACTGCACCACCTAGCCACCCCTTTTTTTTTCTTTTAAAGATTACATTTATTTTGAGTTTTACATTTTTCACCTAATCTTGCTTCCCTCCCCCAACCCCCCACAGAAGGCAATTTGCTAGAAGGACTATATTTTTCAATACCAATTTTCCCTTGGTGTTACAACATGACTGTGAGATAAAGAACATAATTGAAGCCCACACAGAGGGTACTAGAGAAGCTCATGATGGTGTCAGCCCACTGTATCCTATGTCCCATGAGGAGCTACAAAGAACAGGAGGAAAACTATCATCAGGAAAATATATGATTAAAAAAAAAAAAGATGGTCCAGGGATCTGAAGAGGCTGGGGGGAGGTCAGGGGAATGGTCCAAGTACTTGGTCTGAGTCACAGAATGATCATGAAGGAAGACCTACCCTGTGGACTCCCTCTGGCAAAGGGAAACCAGACAGAACTCAGAGGTACCTGGTTCTGATCCTGCCAGAGAGCAGCCCAAGATCCCTGGGGGGTGGACCTGCCTTGTTTCCCTGAACACTGACCTCTGGAGGAAGTATCACCCTCTTCCCCATCCCCTTGCTTGGGCCCTGATCCTTGGCTGGTTCACCCTGGGGACTCTTCTCACAGACTCAGGTAGAGCCTTTGCCCTTTTCCCCAGGAGTCCCACAAGGTTGTGCTTTCTCCTGTTCCCTAGAGTGCACACCCCCATGCACACTGACTAGTCCTCACTGCTTTGGGCAAATCTTGGTTTGCATCTGCACATAGTTCTGACATTATTCTCACAGATTCCATTTGGTTCACAGAGGGGTTTGTTCTGACGTTCATTTTTATCTCTGAAAGGAAGGGAGAGGGGTGATTAGCAGCCCTAGTTTGGACACAGCAGAGATCTGGGTGGGGCTTCCAAACACCCTGGCCTCCCTTGGTCCTGTCTAACTGCTAGGGAGGATGGGACTAGGCTGGACAGAAATATCCCAAGCCTTGGAGCCTCCTTCGGTCTCCTCTCACTCTCTGGCCTGGACTTCTGCGACAATGATCCCAGTGAAATTCATTCCCTTCTCTTCCCCTCTTTGGAGAAGAGTGGCCCAAGCAGCGTCCTTCCCTCTTCTACTGTCCCCCTGCTCCTTTTTATTATAAAGTCATAGAACTGGAAGGAAACCTAGAGGTCCTACAGTCTAGGTAATTAGGTGGAAAAAACTGAGGCACAGAGAGGTACACGATGTTGAGAATCAGAGCGGGATTTGAACCCCAATACCCTGTCTAAAGAGTCAATATTGTTGCCACAGGTCCACAAAGGCTCCTCCAATAACTATTTACTATATCCTAGCCTAGAATTGACTAAGTCACAAGCTCTTTGTGATTCAGTGTCTTTGTTTTTTAATTTTTTGATGCTCTTTTCTTAAAAATATTAAAAAAACAAAAAAACAACATACTACTGCTACCTCCCAAGGATGCCATTCCCAGCTCCCAACCCCCAGCCCACATCCTTGCTTTGTGACAAATATATACAGCCAAGGAAAACAAAATGATGCAATGTGGGCTTCAGCTTCCTTTTCTGTCAAATGCACGGATTGTATTAGATGCCTTCTAGTTCCTTCTAGAGCTGGAGTTATGAGACTTCTTTTTTTTTAGTTTTTTTTTTTCTTTTGCAAGGCAATGGGGTTAAGTGGCTTGCCCAAGGTCACACAGCTAAGGTAATTATTAAGTGTCTGAGACCGGATTTGAACCCAGGTACTCCTGACTCCAGGGCCGGTGCTCTATCCACTGTGCCACCTAGCTGCCTCCTATGAGACTATTCTTAACTAGACCTTTTGATCTGAAGGGTCATGAGAATATATTTCTATGTAGCAGGTGGGAGGAAGGAGAGAAAATATCCCGCCACCCACATCCACACATTTATTTACTATATTCTGCACTGGCAGACAACTAAACTATGCTAGGCCTGGGCTCCTCCTTATCTTTGGGAGAAGATGAGAGTCTCCATTTCAGATGTCTTTGGGCTCAGTGATGTCTAATAATAACTAATATTTCCATGGTGCCTGCTACTCATGAGGGACTGATTTAAGTAAGCACTTTACAAACATTATCTCATTTGATCCTCAAAATAACCCTTGGAGGTAGGTTCTATCATCCTCATTTTTCCTAGTTAGTAAGTATCTGAGGCTGGATTTGAACATAGGTCTTCCTAACTTCCAGGACCAACTTCCAACTAACTATCAGGCAAATATATTCATTCTAAATGATCTCTTCCACCCTACTCAGTTACTATGCTTAGTTCAAGATGGGGGAGAGGGTGAAGTTAGGCATCTGGGACTGGGAGGAGTAGGAAGAGGCAGGATGATTTTTGTTAATTTATAGAATTTAGGAATAAAAATTGTGTAGAGCAGAGAAATCATTCTGATATGAGCCATGGTTGGAAAAACCTTGCTAGGGGCAGCTAGGTGGCGCAGTGGATAGAGCACCGGCCCCGGAGTCAGGAGTACCTGAGTTCAAACCTGGTCTCAGACACTTAATAATTACCTAGCTGGGTGGCCATGGGCAAGCCACTTAACCCCATTTGCCTTGCAAAAAGCCTTAAAAAAAAAAAAGGAAAGGAAAAACCTTGATCCTCCATATCATCCAGTTGGCCCCTGCCTCTAAGCATTGGTTCAGTTGTTTCAAGTGTGTCCTATTGTTTGTGAGCCCATTTGAGGTTTTCTTGGCAGAGATTGGAGTGATGTGCCATTTCCTCCTCTGGCTCATTTGAGGGACAATAAAACTGAGGCAAACAGGGTGAAGTGACTTGTCCAGGCAGTATCTGAGACGAGATTCAAATTCGGGAAAATGAGTCTTAATGACTCCATACCTAGCACCTTGTCCACTGTGCCACCAAACTGCCAAGGATTGTCACAAGATTACATTTATAAAGCCTTTTAGCATCGTGCTATATAAATGCTTTCTTTTCCTTCTCCCTTCCCTTCACTGATCCCTGTGCAGAGGGATGGATGTTCTAGAGTTGAGAGACCTGAGGCTATGACATGGTAAGTGACTTATCCACGTGACTCAGACCCTAGAATCCTGTACCTAGAGTCCCTGGATAGAGTACTCAGGAACCACTGGCTCCAGGGTGTCTGGTGGGTATTGCCCACAGTGCTTGAGCCCAAACTTCCTCTCCCAACTCTGAGGTTCCTGGTTTAATTCTTTGTAGCTGACTCCCTGCCATCAGCTCCAGACAGCAGCACAAACTTCCCTTGGGTGACTCTGTCCTAGCTCTCTTGGCTTTGACTTATGGGGGCAATATCACCCCTTCCCAAACAAGGTACTTCTTGCCTTGGCCCTGATCCTTGGAAGGGTTGCTCTTAGACTCTCTGAATGCCTCATCTTTTTCATCTGGGAGTCCCTGGGCTTCTCCCACAGGGGCTTACCCATGCAAGTCGTAAGTGGGTTCTTGTTGCTTTTGGCAAAGCCCGATTTGCACACGCATATATAGCTTCCGCGGGTATTTCTACAGACCCCATGGGGTTCACAGAGTGAACTATTGAGCTGACAATCATCCAAATCTGTAAGAAGAAGGGAAAGGGGATAAGGAATAACCCCAATGTGGGCACCAGAGAGGCCTAGGTGGGGCTTCCAGACATTCTGGCATCTCTTGCCATGATCCAGCTCCTAAAGAGGATGGAAATGGCCTGGAAAGAACCATCCTAGCCTTGGAGCCTCCAGAGCTTTCCCTTAGGTCTCTCCTTCCCTCCTTGGCCTGGGCTTTCTGACGCAACAATATTGGAGACATTCATTTCCTCTTTTCCCCTCTTTGGGTCAAATTAAACCAAGAAGTTGACCTCCCTTTTAGTATGGGTCCCCAGAGCTGGGCAGCAGGGTGGCACAGTGGACAGAGTGCCAGGCCTAGAGTCAGGAAGCCTCATCTTCAAGAGTTCAAATCCTGCCTCAGATACTTATTAGCTATGTGACAAGTCACTTCATCCTGTTTGCCTCAGTCCTTCATCTGTAAAATGAGCTAGTAATGGAAATGGCAAATCACTCCAGTATCTCTGCCAAGAAAACCCCAAATGGAGTTAGGGAGAGTCAGACACAAGACAAATGACTAAAGACATAGAGTTGGTAATAAATCTTAAGACCATTTCGTCCTACACCCAAAATGAGGATGTTGAAGCCCAAAGTCATTAAGTGACCAAAATAATAAGGCTAGTTACTATTCATTGAATGTAGGGCTCAAGGGGCAGCTAGGTGGTGCAGTGGATAGAGCACTGGCCCTGGAGTCAGGAGGACCTGAGTTCAAATATGACCTCAGACACTTAATAATTACCGAGCTGTGTGGCCTTGGGCAAGCCACTTAACTCCATTTGCCTTTCCAAAAAAAAACCTAAAAAAAAAATGTAGGGCTCAAAGCCCCAGATGACTCTTTCCTCTCCTGTTTAAAATAGGTTCTTGAGGCCAAGGGTCAGGCTTTCATTTTTTTTTTTTGTATTTATATTTGCATCACAAACATGTAGGAAATTTCTGGATGCACAGCAATGCTTTCTCTTTTGTGTTGGCTTCCTTCTCCCAGGAACCTAGATGTTCTGCCCTCTTGATGTGGTAAAACCTGGCTCTGGGTGGCCTTAGATGGGCTCATCCATCTGGGAAGGAGCGAGGTCCCAGCTTGTATCTGGTCATTGCCCCAATCTCTGCCCCATTGGCTGAGACCATCCTCTTTGCCTTGGACCAATTCTAATTATCCAAACAAAATAGGAAAAGTTAAAACTCCCAGACCTAGGGGAGAGACAATAAAGGTCTGTCTTTCAAGGAAGCTAGCTCCTAGCTTAGTGGGATGGCAGGGGGTGCACTGCTGGGAGCAGGAGGGACAGGGCCCTCCAGGACCCTTCTCAGTCCCACCTCCCTGGGGAGTGGAATCAGTGAGCATCTGGGCTGCTGCATCAAAATGTGGCCCAGAGATAGCTGCCAGATCATAATATACCACCTGGTCCTTAAACTGATCCCCCAAAGCATCTGTCAATAATAGAAAGACAGAAATTGGATTAAATGATGGCTAAGGCCTCTGCTTCCATCCAAGCTTGACTTTCTAGTTTCTTTAGGATCTCCCCACCCAATGCTATTGTCTAGGCAAAATCCTGCATAAAACCTTCACAGCTCCTTTCCAGAGTCAGCTTCCATTACATTTCCTCCAAGCCAAGGACTAATTTCATCTCCCATCCCTAAACATCTATATTGCTAGGAGAGAGAAATATGGCAGATGGAAACCAGAAGGAGAGGGTTGGTCTGCTCAGGAGTTGCTGGAGAATGGAGGCTTGGCATGGGTGGGGCCCTGGCACACAGGGAGGGAGGGGCCCATAGAGGCAGGCTTCTGGACCTCCTGGAACCTCAGTCTCTTCATCAGAGGATCCAAAATAGCTACGGGATTTCCCTCAGTCATTCCGCCCACAAGCAATTATAGAGCTCTTTCTATATCCGGCTCTGGCCTAGGCACACTAGGGGTACAAAGAACGGCAAAAGCTAGACTTGCTTACAGTCATATGGGGAGACAACAAGCAACCACTGTGTCCAGACAAGATACATATGGTGTAAATGGGAGGTAAAATCAGAGAGAAGGGAGGATTTTGTCAACCTTAAGTGCTGTGGAAATCCAGCTCTTCATTTTGATAAGGCCTCCTCCCCCAGGGTTGGAACCCCCCACTGTGAGACTGAGCCAAGAGGCAGTCCTACCCAGGGGTGGAGCAGGTAAGGATGGGAAGAAAGGACACAAGAAAAAAAATGAAATGGGCCATGTCATAATGGGCAGGGGTGGGGTGGGGAGACAGACTCAGGGTTCAGATCTAGTTTCAAATTTCCCCTCCACTCATCCTGGCTCAATGGGTCTCCAAGGCCTCTCAGTGCCTCAGATCTTCTCTCTGAGACTACAAATAGCAGGACATTGGTAGAGAGAACTCACTGTCTAGTTTCCTCCAAAATATCCCTTCTCCCTGTCTCCTAAATATTGGGTCCCTTGAGGCAGCTGGCCAGGCAGGTCAGACTTCTGGGACCTCAATTTTCTCTTCTGGGTAGCAACTTGTTGAAGCTTTCAGCCTGGGCCAAGATCTGGCCAAAGCCTTTCATATGAGGTTTTTCCTGAGGAGGCTTGAGCTGGGATGGATAGAAGAGGGAAAAGAGGAGAGTTCCTAGGATGTAGAAGTTATCTGTGTAGCGGGGAGCCAAGGGGTCCTGAAGAGAGGGAGGCAGAGTCGGGGAATAGCCTGGGGAAGGTTGGAGGTGGACCAAGTGAGGAGGTGAAGGACAGTGGACAGAGGGGGCCCATGCAGGGAGGGACTTGTCTGCTCTTAGCCTCAGCAGAAAGAGCCCTGCATTGGTGCCCTGCCTAGTCAGAGAATGCCAGAGAGGGGTTTACCTTGACAGTTGTTCATAGTCTTATTTGGGAATGTCTTCTCCCCAGAAGGAAGGGTATATCCAGAGATGCAAGTGCAGTGGTAACTTCCCTCTGTATTAGCACAATCTGCATTCTGACCACAGGAGATACCATTGGGCCCTGCACATTCATTAACATCTGCAACATAAGAAGAGAAAAAAAATGAAACATTCATGTTTGTTCATGGTCAGTGTGGGAATTTGTTTCATCTGTATGCTGTTGGTTACAGGGACTTTCTTTTGTTTTTGTTTTTGTTTTTTTAAGGGGAAGAGGAAAGAAGTGCTTGTTGATTGAAAAAAAAAAGATCAGTAAGGTAATGGAAGGGGGTGGTTTAAGGTCAGTGTCAAACCTCCTTTCTGATTTCTAACTGGGATTTTCTTCCTGGCATAGAAGTACAGACAATTCTTTTTAGAAGTCTGACAGTAAAAGGGAGAAAAGATCTGGAATGTTAACTTGAGGAGGTCAAGAGAAGGATTGCTAAGGTGGGGAAGATCTGAGAAGCCAATAGTTAAGAGGAGACTGATGATTGGCCAGGGGAAGGTCATGGGCTTCAGGGTCAGCTCCTGGGATAAGATGGAGAGCACAAGTAAAGGGACTGGTTTTCACAAGGAAAAGACCCATCGCTTCTCTAGAAATAGAGGAACAGTAAAAGAAGATGAATCTGGGAGTTGAGGCATGATGCCCAGGAGGTGAAGGCACCCTAGAGGGGCAGCATGGACATTCTCAGTAGCGTGGCAGGTCAGGTTGTCTGCTAAGACCCAGGACTCCTGGCCATGATGACTTTCAGGAAAAAGGGCACAGTTTTGAACAACTACATTAGAAGGTTAGAAGCATTAAAAATATTACAGAGATGAAATTATGCATAAAATCAAAGGATTAGCCTGGGAAGATGCCCTGTAATCCCTGTCACCTGAGAGGGAAGCTGAAGTGGATCCCTTGAGCCAGAGCTACAGGAAGAGTTCTGAGCTACAGAAAAGTTAAAGTCATTGGAGTGTCCACCCTAAGTCTGGCACCAACATAGGAGAGGGCTACCAGGCTGCCTAGGGATGGGAAAACCATCTCAGGTTGGCAATGGAACGATAAATCACTAATAGGATTGGGACCATGAGTGGCTGATGCATTTCCAGGTGAGATTGGGACACAGAGTGAGAGAGTGAGAGAACAAGGGAGAGGTGGGAGGGAGAGAAAGAGAAAGCAAAAAAACAAATTCTTCTCTAGCTGGGAAGGCCCAGTTAAATCAGATAACAGGAATTTGATCCAGATATGAAATCACGTTTAGCACTGGAGGCATTATCCTAAATAAAGGATAAATAAAGGAGAGCCCATGGTGGGAAGTGACTGGTCCAGGATCACACAGCCTCTAAGGATTAAAGGTGAAATTTAATTCTCCTACCTCTCTGACTCCAGTGTTTGCTCTTTCTGTTTCCCGTGGCCCCTGCCTCTACCTCTCAGTAATAACATAACTCCTTCAGCAGCTCCTTACAACTGCCTATAAATAGTACAATCATAGCTAGTGATTATACGGGTTTATAAAATGCTTAACCTGTATTATCCCCCTTGATCCTCACAACAACCTGAGGGTATGTTGTTATGGATGGGGAGAGTCAAAGAAGAATACTAACACAAGCCTTGCCTTCGAGGAGCTTCCAGCCAACTAGAAAGACTGTGACACAAATAGGTAGCGTGCATAAGAGACTGGGATAGGGTGCCTCCTGCTCAAAAGGCCAAAAACTGTTTTACAGTTGATGAACTGAGGAAGGCAGAGGTGAAGTGACTGTGCCCGGGTCACATAGAATGTGCCACTGGATCTGAACTCAGGTCTTTCTGACTCTGGGTCCAGTACTCTATCCATTGTGTCCACTAGCTAGCTCAAGCACAAATTCTTTGAGCTTTACTTTCACATTTTATTCTTAGAGAGGCAAGATACTATAGTGGACAGAGAGCTAGTTTTGGAGTCAGAAAATTTGGGTTCAAGTCCTGCCCCAACACATATTGGCTATGTGATCCTGGGGAAATGACTTAACCTCTTAGAGCTTTCAGCAGCTCTAAGACTACAAGTGGCTGCCTCTTAAAATGTATAAGAGCAAATGTTTTATAGAGTAGGAAAAGCATTCTACCAAGAACCATAGGTAAGAAACCCTGCTTCTCTTTCTCATCCTATTATCCCCTGCATTTACCCTGGGTGGAGCACACTGCCTCCCTATCCCTGCCTCTTGGGATCCTCTTCTCCTCTGTTCTGTTCAATTCAACAAACACAAATTGAATGCCTAATGTATGGCAGATGTTGAGGACAAAATCAGAGCCCCCCCTCCCCAAAGAGTTTCCATTTTACTGGAATCTGCCCTGATCTTCTCTTGTCCCTGTTCAAAGGAATTTGTTCAGATCTACCCACATGTGGTTTTGAGCAGGAGGC
This sequence comes from Macrotis lagotis, assembly GCF_037893015.1. Classification (NCBI taxonomy): domain Eukaryota; kingdom Metazoa; phylum Chordata; class Mammalia; order Peramelemorphia; family Peramelidae; genus Macrotis; species Macrotis lagotis. Next base: position 628,538,091 of record NC_133666.1, on the reverse strand, counting down.
GCCCTATCACAGTCTTTTTAGTATTCTACTTCTCTGTGTCTTATTCTTTCTAGTTGGCCAGAAGCTCCTCGAAGGCAAGATCTGTGGTAATAGTCTTCTTCGAATCTCCCCAAGTCATAACCACTCAGATGAACTTGGTCAGACCACATACACACACACACACACACACACACACACACACACACACACACACGAAAGATCAAGTGGTTGAAGCATGTCTATTTAACTGCCGATAAATGATCAATCTATAGAGCTTGGCCATCATGTATATGTGGGACAGACAATGAGTTGGGTCTAGAGTTAAGGAGGAAGAGAGCAGGCTGGATTACCTTCAAGAAATTATAAAGCTCCTTTAGTCATCTCCATCCTTTCCTCTGAACAAAAGCCCATATCTGATAAGCTAATTTTCTACCAGGTTTGTGATTTGACTATAAGAAAAAAAATCTCTGAAGAATTTTAAGTGTGTGTCAGATACAGAGAAATAGAGAGTTGCTTGGTGGTGGTTGGGAGGAATTAAATATTTATATAGTACCTACTGTGTATCAGATACTTTTTATAAATACTGTCTCATTTGCTTCTTACAACAACCCTTTAAGCTAGGTGCTGTCATGATCTCTGTTTTACAGCTGAGTAAACAGGGGTGAACAGAGGTGACTTGTCCAAGATCACACAGCTAGTAAGGGTCAAAAGATTGCAGGTGAACAGCCAGAATGCTCCATGAGTCTTCTTTTCAGGAGAAAGTGAGGAAGACCTTTGAGCACCTTGGGGAGAACCATAAGTTGTGTGTATCAAACTCAAGGACAGGATTTGGACAAGAGAATCCTCCAAAAGGGGAAGGCTTGGAAGAGTTAGTGGCATTATTGTAGGAATGTCCAATGATAACATCACAGATGTTTTGAACTTAACTCTTCAGTCATCAGGGATAGCACCCATTTGCTGAATGGGAAACTCGGGCACTGAAAGGACTTAGATGACTAAGTTAGTGGGACAGCAGTATGAGATCCTAGGATCTCTTGGGTTCCTGACTGCCCCTGAGGTCCACCAGTATCCTGACCCCAACACTACCAGGCCACCCTTTTTACTGCTGCTGCTTCTCTTTCTCTCTTTTCTCCTCCCTATGCATTCTACTTCCTCTATTTCCCCTCTCTTCAAAAAGCAATCACTTGGTGGGGTTCCTCACTCCCCCTCACTCAGCTACTCCCTCTTTCTTGTTTCTAGCTCTTGGACCAATGTGGGTATGGTCTCTTTACCATCACAGTTCTCCAGAATGTCATTGAAGTATTTCTTCCCACTCGTAGAAGCAAATCCATTATCACAGGAGCAGTGGGTCATGTTGATACAAGTGGCATGCTGGGTACACCAAATATCACATTGAGGATCTAGTCAGAGGAATAAAACTGATAGTCACAACTCTGATTTCTATAATGCTTTAAGACTTAAAAAAGTATATTTGTCACAAGATTCCTGCAGGGTATGAAACATAGTGATTATTACTTCCATTTTATAGATGAGGAACCTGACAGCTGATGCTCCAATTGGAATACCCTTTTATGTTAGCTTCTATACACCTGGATGGGGGCGGGGGATTGGGGAGTCCATAACTTAGGAAGTCAGCTAACTGGCTAACTAGAGGTAAGGAGAAGGAGTCTAATAATAACTTGTTTTTCCTCATCATTTGATTGAGTAGTGAGGCTACAAGTAATTTTTAAAAAAAGATAACAGTTCCTCCACACCTTAAAACTTATCAAGTACTTTCCTTACAACTCTGTGAGGTCCATGGTATAAGTATTATTACATTTATTTTGCACATGAGGAAACTGAGGCCCTAACTTTCATGGGATCATACAATGAGTCATTAACAGAGAGGAGATCCAATTTCAAATCAGGTCAGGAGTATTGGAGGGGAGATATAGCTCAAAAAGTTTAAGTGAAGTCTGTTGAGTTGTAGAGGCAGCTTCTGCTCCCCAGATCAGCCCTCTCTTCCCTGCTTGGGCTTCCCTCAGTTTCTAGTTGTGCATGGGATGGACTCTAAGTACACTCACCTTTGGAGATCTGGGCAACAATGGTTTCCAAATGGACCAAGACACAGAGTCCTGAAAGAGAGAGAGGGGGGATAGGGGACTTTAGTGACCATCTGAGTGAATCCCTTCATTTTACAGTTAAGAAAACCTAGGCTCTGGGATGTCCCATTATGTACTCCATCTAGGTCACACAATTACTTAGTAGTTCAGGATTCCCATCCAGATCCTGTGACTCCAAGTACAGAAAGGAATAAAGACCCAGGTCCTATAGGCCAGGGATAGTGAGGATCCTGACCTTCCTTTGACTTAGATCAGATTGCTTCCTTTGTCAAGAACTCACTTTCCCCATAAGTAAGGAGATGTGGGCAGAATCAATTGTACAGTCCCTACCAGCATGACTCTATAACCTGGTCAACCCCTGATCTATAGGATTTAGAGTTGAGAGGTCCTTGGAGATAATCTAGTCAAAACTTTAATAGTTTGAACAACTGAGGCCCAGAGGGCCTCCCTTACAACTCACTGCCTTTCTAGAGGTCTATGAGTCTAATCAATCAATTAATATACATTTATTACTATGTACCAAGCATGTTCTAGGCTCTGTGGATACAAAAAAGAGACAAAAGATAGTCCTGGCCCTTAAGGAGCTTACAATGTATTGTGAAAAACCAGTAGCTGAATTTCATTGAAAAGACACCTGGGGGGCGGCTAGGTGGCACAGTGGATAGAGCACCGGCCTTGGAGTCAGGAGTACCTGAGTTCAAATCTGGTCTCAGACACTTAATAATAGAAAAGAAAAGAAAAGACACCTGAACAAGTAGTCAGGAGACCTGAGTGTGAAGTAAGGAGAAACTGAAGGGGAATGAAAACATTCTAGACAATATAGTAGGAAAAGAAAGATAGTGAGACGGGAGTCAGAGTGCCAAGTTCAAGTTCTATCTCCAAAGCTTATTAGCTGGGTGACCTAGGGCTGATTACTTCCTCCTCTAGACCTCAGTTGCCCCTTCTGGGCAAAGGATAGGATTCAAAACATGGTTCCCCATCTACTTAAATGGATCCCTCAGAGTTCAAGGGGCCAAAGAAACAAAAGACAGTTTCTGAAGAAAAAGCTAGTGAGTCCCAGCAAGGAGTTTCCCAGTCACCTCAGGAGTCTTTTGTGTCCCCTCCTAAAAACCACACAGGTGGGTCCCAGATGAATTGACCTGAGCAATGTAATTGCTCCAAGTCTGCACCACAACTTCTGTGTTGCTGCAGTTCTAGGGGGTTGACTAATCCACCTCATGCCACCAAATGTTGACCCACAAAAAGTGGGGCGCTAAGGTGATCTCAGTAGTCCTTTGTGACAGGCAATGAAGAAACAGAAACAAAAGCAATATCATCCCTGTCCTCAAATTGCTGATAGTCTTTTTTTTTTTAGTTTTTTTTTTTTTTTTAGTTTTTTGCAAGGCAATGGGGTTAAGTGGCTTGCCCAAGGCCACACGGCTAGGTAATTATTAAGTGTCTGAGGCCTTACAACACTTAGTCTTGAGGTCAGATTTGAACTCAGGTACTCCTGACTCCAGGGCTGGTACTCTATCCACTGAGCCACCTAGCTACCCCAAGGAGCTGATATTCTAACAGTGCTCTCTGGTTCTCCATGATCTGGGGCATATAGTTATGCTTTTCTTCATTGATTGTTGTTGTTGAGTCATGTCTTGTTCCCTGTGACCCCATTTGGAGTTTTTTGGCAGAACTACTGGAATGTTTTGTAAACAACTGAAAACAGGTAAACAAGTGTCTCAGGTCTTTCTGACTCTAAGCCCTGCGTTCTATCTCCTGAGTCACCTACTTCCCCAAAGAACCACTGGGAAAAATGTAGTTGTTGAAACTAAAAACTACTGTAGCATTGAAGGCATAGAAGAAACCCTGAATCCAGACTAAGGAAAAATGTTGGGGAAGAAAAGAAATGGTTAGTTGGGGAGAGAGAGAGAGAGAGAGAGAGGTAGCTGAAATGCCCATTTTCTTATTTTTCTACCTTGTCTCCCCATTTTCCCCAAAGATGCTGCCCTTCTGACCCCTCATTCCTGTCTCACCCCCTCCATTCATCTGTGGAACCTAAGGAAATCTCTTCCTCTCCTAGAACCTCAATTTTCTCACCTGTCAAATGAAATGGAGAAGGAAATGGCAAACCTTTGCAGTTGGAAAGTCATCTAACAAAAATTAGATGGGCTTCTGTTTCCCTTCATCTGTAAAATGGGGGAATTTGGACCAGGTGATAGACTCTTGAGTCTCATGTTAATTTGTGTTCCATTAGTACCTACTCCCTAGGGCTGGAAGCCGAAGAAGAGGATGGAGAATGGAGATGGGGTAGATAGATTAAATTCTCTGTTCTATGGAGAAAATTACATCCAAATGTTGAATGGAATTCCTCCCCAGATCGTGGACTCCTCACCATTGGGGACTGTTTTAATCAAGGGGTCAAGCTGACCCCTTGTTGTGGATTCTATAGAGGAATCCTCATCCAGGCTTGGTTGAATCAGGGAATCCTCTGGGATATCAGAGCTCTGAGATTCTGTGAATCCATCAAGGGAGAGCTGATCTGAAGATCAGAATGAATCTTTGGTCTGGAGGCAGGGGGAGGGAGAGAAAGAGCCAGTCCGAGGGACTGGCCTGGGGGAGAGGGTCATGGAGAAATGGCAGAGTGGAGGGCGGGCACTGACTCATTTCCTGGACAGAATGGAAGGATTGAGTCACCCTGGGATGTTCTCAGTTGGAACCCCTGATGGGTTTCAAGCTTGAAGGGGAATTCTGGAGCTAGTGCTTCAGAGCCAGGAGGGCTGCAGCAGAGCTGGAATCCACCAGGCTGGATAGGAGGTCTGGGGCAGGGTGACATGGTGTGACAAGCATTAGCTTAAAGGCAGAGAACCTGAGTTCAAAGGTCAGTCCTGCTACTTATTAGCTGTGTTACCTTGGGCAAGTTCGTTCCCTTCTCTGTGCCTTAATTTTCTCCTTTGGAAGGTGACAACTTCAATGATCTCTATGGGGCCTTCCAGTTCTAAAGCCATTCTATGACCATCAGGCTTTCTTGATAAGGCTAACCCTGTCTCCTAGCCATCTGCCTAGGAATGAGGAGCAAGACTTGAGTTGAAGCTGGAGATCTGGGTCCCCAATTCCACCCTCAGCACCACCGACACTCACATTCCTCTCTGATGGTAGAGTACTGACTAGTCCTGGGGCTTCCTTTTTCTGTTCTAGCTCCTGGGGATGGCTGAATGGTTTAAATCACCCACCCCTCCTGTTGTCTACCATTCTTATTCCCCAGTCTTGGCAGTTCTGGCACATCTGGTAGAGGCCTCAACCCAGGCTTCTCCTTTTCTCTGTTTGTTGGGGAAGGTAAAGGAGGTGGTAGTGGCAAGACCTTGGGTGAGTGGGAGAAGAGGGAGTTGTATTGATGGTGGTAGAGTCATTTGGGGGGGATGGGAAAGAAAGGATAGAACTGATATGCCCTAGATTCTCTGCCCTCAACTTCCTCCCACCCTTCCTTCAGATATGAATGACCCTCTAGTCTCCATCTGGAAAAGGAGTTGGAAACTCCACAAGCAGAAGCTGGGACAGGAGCCGATCCCTGGCTCCCAGTCTCCCCACCCATCCCATCTGGTATATTTTTCCTCCCGCCAGGAGGGAAAACTGATTGCTTCCCTCCCTCAACCCCATGCCTGACTGTCTGGGCCTGGAGCATCTTTCTGGGCCCATTAAAGCCTCATCAAGGGAGCAGCTAGGTGGTGCAGTGGATAGAGCACTGGCCCTGGAGTCAGGAGTACCTGGGTTCAAATGTGACCTCAGACACTTAATAATTACCTAGCTGTGTGGCCTTGGGCAAGCCACCTAACCCCATTTGCCTTACAAAAACCTAAAAAAAAAAAAACCTTCTCAATTCCTCTGTCTCCATCCCCACCTACAGGGCTAGAGCATCACAAATGGGTCCTGGGGAAAAATCTCTCTCTCTCTCTCTCTCTCTCTCTCTCTCTCTCTCTCTCTCTCTCTCTCTCTCATCTTCAACTTTTATTAGCTCTCTTTCTCTCTCTCTTCCTCCTTTCTGTCTCTCTCATCTTCCTTCTTGGGATCTTAAAACACTTTATAGATTCTGACCTTTTAAGAGGGAAGCAACATGGTGAGATGGAGACAGTATTACATTAGCAGCTGGGAGATCTGTGTTCTAAACCTATGCTGTTCCTAAGTACCTGTGGGACCTGATTCTCATACTAGCATCACACAAGTTCTGAGTTTGTAAGGGTTTGCAGAAGTCATCTCTTCAGCATACTTTTAATCCTGCTGTTGAGGAACATTAAAGGCTGGTAGGTCACTAGAGTTCAAGTTCAAAAGTTCTGAGCTAATGTAGACCTAAAGCTGATCAGGCGTTCACATGAAGTCTGGCACAAATATGGCAGGCAGGCTCCCTTGTTGCCCAAGGAGGGGTGAATCTCCTCAGGTCAGTGGAGAAAAGAACAAATTAAAGCATTTGTGTCAATTGGTAGCAAGATTGGCCACTTTACTTTTAGCCTGGGGGGGGAGGAGAGAGAGAGAGAGAGAGAACGAACTTTATTTCAGATGATGCCAGCAGTAAATCATTTACCCTCTCTGGGCATCAGTTTCCATTTCTGCAAAATGGGGCTAATACTACTGTTCTATTTACTTCATTTGGCTGCTGAGAGGATAAAATGAATAATGCATATAAAACACTTTTCCCATTTGTAAAATGTTGAGACTGCAGTCCTCTTGGGCAGCCTCTTCAAATCTAGAAGTCTATGAATCTAAGAGAAAACTCATCTTGAGCTTCCAGGCACATGTGCCAGCCACATTGGCTCTCCCTCCTGGCCTTGGACCCAGAGAGACCATAGCAATAACAATAGTCAGCATATTTGTAGGACTTCGAGGTTTGCAAATTGCTTGACAATTATTATTTCATTTGATCCTTATAACAACAATCCTGGGAGGTAGGTGATAATATTAAACCCCATTTTATAGATGGAGAAATGGAGGCAAATAGTGACTAAGTGACTTATCCAGAGTTACACAGCCAGTAGGCATCTTAATCTGGATTTCAACTCAGGTCTTATCCTTAGTTTGAGTCTAGAGCTCTATTTGCTGTATTTACTTCATAGAATGTGTGAGGTAGATCACATGTCCTCCAAAGAAAGACTGAAAAATTGAGACCTAGAGAGAGATTTGAACCTGGAGCCTTTGACTTGAATTCCTGAATTGGTTCTCCTCCACCATATAAAACTGAGAATGGAACCCAAGAGCCACAGATGTGGGGAGGGGGGCTGTAGGAAGGGAGAGGAGGTGAGTCTCTGTGGTTGGCCCCACCTTTATCTGTACCCAAACTTACTGTTCTTTCACTCACTTGTTTTCTTTGTTCCTAGGGAACCAGGCTGACCCACATCACAGTTCTCATGGGGTGGGGCTTAGGAGATAGAGGAAAGGGGGAAGTCAAGAAGCCACAGCATGGTGAAGGCCAGTGACCCGGGGAGACAAGATCTACACAAATAATAATCTAAACTCTGGGTTTTAGGATATTTGACAAAAATTTTCTTTAACACAGAGTCACAAAGTAGGCAGGACTGGCATTTTGCTCCCATTTTACACAAGAAAAAAAGCAAAGCTGAGAGAGATGGTGACTTACTGAGAGTCATGGTGATTATTACATGGAAGAGCCAGAATTTGAGACCAATTTCTTCTCACTTTGTCAAGGCTCTCTTCCCTCTATCACATTACCTTCAGGGATGGAATCTAACCATGACTGGGATTTAGAGCTGGAAGGCATCCTAAAGAGATCCTCTGGCACAATCCTCCTTCATTTTACAGAGGAAGAAACTGAGGCCAGAGAGGGGAAAGAAGTTTCCTAAAGTCATATGTCTAATAAGTGGCAAGTCAGGATTTGAATCAAGGACCTCTAAGCACAAATCCATTATTCTTTTGCTTGCATCGTGCACCTCCAGCCACAGGGTTTGGGTCACTGGAGCTTGGACCAAACGGGGCAAATACAATTTAACCCATAAACCTCTGTATATCTGTTCTGCTTCAATACTTCCTTCACCCCCAGTCCTCCCAAGGGACACTGTGGGGAAGAGAAAGGTAGAATAATTCCTGGCTTTGGGGATTTCTGTGACTGTTATCATTGTCCTCCTTATCGTTTTCCCAATGGTAAGAAGCGAGAGATGATTCCCATGGGCAGGAATTCTGGGCATTGCCAGTATCGACATTCTCACCTTAGCCTGACCAAGAAAACCTCACAGGCTGATCCCACCCTAGGGTGTGACTCTGCTCACATCTATTCCTTATGATTTCCTTCTCTGACCTGCTTGCCTTCAATGTTATAGGACTTGGCAGGGCAGAGACTGAAGGCAAAGCTATTGGGACAAGATGTCGGATAATGGCTAGAGGCTGAAGACAGAGGGATAGTGGTAAAAGGATGGGTGGTAGCAGATGGACAAATGGAGCCTGGGAGATACAGGGTGGCAGTTAGAGGGAGGGGAGGGGAAGGCTAGAGGGGGAGGAAAGAAGTTGGCACCCAGAGGAAGGAGGGGAAAGAGTGGTTGGGGTGGATAGAGGCAAGAGAGGAGGTGGCAGAAAGATGAAAGGCTGAAGCCATGGGCCAAAGTACAGAACAGGAGGGAACCCCACCCAGGAGCTCCTACTTCTGGGAAGCCTCCCCATGTGCCTTGGACCGTTGGTCCTCCCACCTCCCGTCCTGGTGGATCCCAGATGCAGCCAGGAGCTGATGTCTCACCCAGAAAGAGGCCTCGGGGCAGGGCTGGCATGACTGGGCCACCGCCCGGGAGAGGGGGGCGGGAGTGGTCTCTTGTTGGTTCCCAGAGGCTGGACCTGGCTGTCCTCAGTGGCAGCAGAGGCGGCAGCAGTAGCAGCAACTGTGAGAATCAGAGTGAGGGAAATGAGGGGAAGAGCTCCCTCGGGCTGAGCCTTTATTTGGGGGCGGCTACTAGGCAGCGCCCTCCCCTGAGCTCATCCAATGGGAGCAGCTTCGGGGGGGAAGGAGCTTCCCAGGTACTCCCCCAGCCCAGCCCAGCCCAGCCCAGGCCAGGCCAACCCAGGCCAACCCAGGCCAGGGGAGCACAAGCATAACCCAACAGACACAGAAACAGTCCATGAGCCCACAGTCAGAGGCCTTGAAGGACCCACGTAGGGTCCCCCAGAAATGAATGTTGGACAGCACACACACACACACAGCCAGAGCTCAAAAAATATTGAGGGACACACAGATTTGTGGAAACTGGACAGTGTATGCAAAGGGATACAAAAACCACACAATCATATGTGACACACATACACACACACACACTCACATACATACATACACAGGAGATTGCCTCCCTCCACTTAGAAGTGACTAACATGTCCAGGGCTACACACCTAACCCCCAGAGACACCCAAGAGTACACATACAAACACATACACCTTCATATAACACAGAAGAACTGGATTACCCATGAGGGGACCCACAACACACAAAGATTCATGAGCTGAGAGCACACACAAGGACAAAATGAATAGGGTAAAATCCCAAGCAGGGAAGACACACATTCACACAACACACACACACACACACACATGCACACACAGAGCAACCCATGTGGTACAAAGACATAGAGCCAGGGACACACACACTTGCAGACACTGGACAACACACACGCACACGCACACGCACACACACACACATAAACAGGACACTGCCACAGACAGACAGATAAACACAGGACACACACTCCCAAACAGAGACAAGCAAAGGCCCCCACCCATGGAAGAATGCCCATGAAAACACACAAATAAGGACAAAGATAACAGAGACACATTGAAGGCTTGTGTTTTTCTCCCACAATTAAGCACACAAAGACCCCCAGTTACCTCTAGGTAGTTTGTACCTTTGTGTGTTTGCTGATACTTTCTGGTGAATCATGAGTGAAGGTCCATATGTGGAAATTTTTGTTTTAGAACAAACCATTCTTTTCCCTAACAATCTCTAAATCAGAGGCAGTGTGGTATAGTAGTTAGAGAGCTGGTCTTGAAGGCAGGATGCTATAGATCAAGTCCAGAAACCTACTGACAGGGACTGGCCAAGTGATGGGACTTCTTGTATTCTATGCAACTCTTCTTAAGAGAAAATATTGGTACAGGAAGTGTCCTCACATGGGAATCCCCTTCTCCAGTGAAATCCGCAGCTCCAGTCTCCTATATTAATTTTTAAACCAGAAAGAGAGGAAGGATGTTAGAAGAAGAGGGTCAAAGAAAGGATTTCTCAGATCTAGGAAGTCCTATTTAGATCAATTGAGTGAGTGAGTGATGTGTAGGGTTTTTGTGTGTGTGTGTGTGTGTGTGTGTGTGTGTGTGTGTGTGTGTGTGTGTGTGTGTGTGTGTGTGGTGAAAGAGAGGAGAGAGCAGCTAGGTGGCACAGCAGATAGAACACCAGCCCTGGAGTCAGGAGGATCTGAGTTCAAATTCAATCTCAGACACATAATAATTACCTAGCTGCATGACCTTGGGCAAGTCACTTAACCCCATTGCCTTGTAAAAACTAAAAAAAAAAGAGAGGAGACAGAGATAGATAGAGACAGAGACAGACAGTGACAGAGAAAGACTGAGACAAAGAGAGTCAGAGAGATAGAGACGAGGAGGGCAGAGGCGGGAGAGAGGAGGAATACAGGAAAAGTTTGTATAAGGTGAAGTGTATGAGATTAATGATCAACAATGGTGTGGAGTGGAGTACTGGGTACAGAATGAAACATACATTTTCAGACTTGGCCAATGCCTTGATTTATTGTGCTTGACTAATTTGTTCCAAGGAAAGGCTCCTTGGGGGCAGGGGCAGGGAAAGTGAATTAATGGATAATGGTAGAAATGCAAAAAAATAAAACCCATTTTTTAAAAGAGTAGAACAAAACATTGAAAAACATCCAGGGAAGGGAACAAAAGGTTCCAAAGCAGCTATAAGCTAACAGGGTAATGTTGTTGCTACCTTGTTGAAGTGAATTGTTTGTTGTTGTTGAGTCATTTTTCAGTCTTTTCTGACATTCATGTGACCCCATTTGACCCCATTTGGGATTTTCTAGGCAGAGATAGTGGAGTGGTTTGCCATTTTCCAGATCATTTCCAGATGAGGAACTGAGGCAAAATGGGACTAAATGACTTGCCCAGAGCTTATAAAGAGTTTGGATTTGAACTCAGATCTTCCTGACTCCTGTTTCTCTAGCCACAATGCCAACTAGCTGCTTATTGAAGTGACTAAAAACTTTTAGAAACCAGTTTCTCAGAAGCTCCCAGTCTCATGGGTGATCCCCTTTTTGTTTTCCTTTGTGTATTGAAATATATCTATATGTTTTATATATATATATATATATATATATATATATGTTGAGATTTGTTAAATTCATAATAAAAAAGAGAGATGAAAGAGAACAGGGATTTGAAGTCAGAGAATCTGGATACAAAAAGTGACTCCAATTCTTGCTAATTGCTTGACTTTGAGCAAATCATTTAATTCTTTGGCCAAGGTTTCCTCCTCTGCAAAATGTCAGGGTTGCACTAGTTGACCTTTGTGGTAAGCTCTATGAGATCATCTAACCTGTCTGTGACTCCATTTCTTTTTCATTTTTATTTAATATCTTTTGTTTTCACGTACCCTTCATGTTTCCAACATATCCCTTCAACTCTCTCCTACTCAGTGAACCATCTGTAGAAACAAAAGATTAAAAAAAGGGAAGAAAAGCAGTTCAACAAGATTAATCAACACATACACTGTGTGACAATATATGCAATAATCCCATATGCTTTTACACCTGTATTCCTATGACATACACCCTCCCCTGCAAAGAAAAGAGAGAGGTGCATTAACTCATTTTGTCACTATCACCACCATCATCCCCAGAATCATCAAAAATTATCTGAGTAGAACTTTAGATACATTATCTCATTTGATCCTAGAAATAACCCTGTAAGAAAGGTGCTATTATTCAATTTTACAAGTGTAAATTGAGGTTGAGAGAGGTTAAATGCTCAGTCATAAAGCTAAGTTACTGAGGCAGGATTCAAATTCTGATCTTTTTGACTTCCTATTTGGTGTATCCACTGCACACAGCTATCTTTTCTTTTTTCTTTTTGGTAAAGCACTTTATTTTTATTTTTTTTATGCATTACTACAGTAGACATGTTGAAAAGTAAACATAATCCCCCTCCCACAAAGAAAGAGAAACTTCAAGGAAAAATAAAGAGGAAATAAAGTGTGCTTCAGTTTGTATTCAGATACCATCAGCTCTGATTTGGGCATTCTTTATCCTAAGTTCATCAGAGAAATTGCTTCATTATTTTTTTCCCAGTTGCTACTGCTGTATTTTCCTCTATCCTATTCCTCCCTACCCCTATATATTCATTTCTCTCTCTCTCCTTTCTCCCTGTCCCTCCTCAAAAGTTACACATCGCTATCTTCTTCAAGGACAAATTTGGTCAAAATTACACTGCCATTTTTTTGTTATTGCTGTTTCCTTTAACATTAGTATAGTCAAGGTATATAGTCTTCTTGGTTCTGCTTACTTCACTTTGCATTTAGTTCAGATCTTTCTGTGCTTCTCTGGGATTCTTCATCATCATATTTTCTTATGGAGCAGTGATAGTCTACAACATTCATGCAATACAATTTAGCCATTCCCTAGTAGGTATGCCTCAATTTCTTCAACTGTAAAACTCAGCCTTATAGCTTTAAATTCTATAAGCCTTGATGTATGTTGGAACTAGTCTGATGTGTGTGATTTATGAGTGTAATGGGACTGTGGAATTGAGGACAGCTGGGTGGGAGGGAGCTAGAATTGGAAACAAAGGAGCCAGGCTGAAATATTTTCCCTACCCAGCCCTTATCCCTCAAGGTCTACTCCACTACTCCAGGAATTCCAGATCTTTAGGGAATCCAGACAGCAAGAAGAGGGGAATCTAGAGGTCAGAACAGGGGTGCCTCCTAGAAGAATTACTCCAGAGATCCCTAAACACACTATTAACTCCTTCCTGCCCACAGTCCAACAGGGACAGTGTTATTCTCTATTCTCCCGAAACAGGGAGATTAAGGTTTAGAGACATGAAAGTTTCATAGGACCATAAGATTGAGAACTAGAAAAAGTCCTTAGAAATCATATCTTGCAAACATTGTACAGATGAGAAAATCACAACCCAAAAGTGACTTGCCCAATGTCTCGAAGATAGGAAGCAGCTAAAAACTGTTCTTGGGACACAGATCCCCTAATTCCAAATTTAGTATCCTCCCTATTCCACCACGTGGTATAACTAAAATTCCAGTTCTTCTGACCCCAAACCCAGCACTTATACCAAAGCACCACATTCCCCTTCAGTTGCTGCCTGGGAAAGTAGAAAATGAAAGGAAAGAAGGCGAGTTAGGAGGGAGGAAGGGATGGAGAGGAGATAGGGGGACTCAAATATTTATTTGGATTTTTCTCCCCCTTCTTAAGATGCCTGGAATACCAGGCCCACTGGAAGGCAAGGAAAGGATTGTAGAGACAACAGAAAGAAGCAATGAGAAGATACCTAGTCCTGGAATCTGAAAGGCTTGGATTCCAGTCCTAAGTCAAGGCACATCACATAACCTGAAATGGCTATAGAGGTCCTACTTATCAACCTTACAGAGCTGTGATGAAATGAGAAAAGGTTTTCCATCCTTCTAGGGGGTCAGAAAAGCCCCAGGGGTACAAAGTCAGGGTCTTCTCAACACTGACAGGAATCAAAATGAAGACTACTTGCTGTTTCCTTTAACATTAGTGTAGTCAATGTATATATCTGTTCAACAACCCAGCTAGATATGGAGGGCAAGGATTATTATTATTATTATTATTATTATTATTTTATAGATGTGGAAACAGACCCAGAGAGATCAAGCAGCTCTCCCAAGGTCATACTACTAAGTGTCAGAACTGGAAATTCCACCCTCCTTAATGACCGGCAAATCAGTTTCTCTGAGCTCCCCTCTAAGACTATCAAAAGTCCCCTGGTCTCCTACCTCCAAATTAAGTCAAGTCAAGGGAGCCAAGAGATCAGATTAAACCCCTCCCCAACACCAAGCCCTCAATCCTCAAACTCTGCTTTCCCTACTTCAGAAATTTCAGTTCTCAGAGAATTTGGACACCAAGAAAGGGGGGGATTTTAAGGGACTTACTTAGAGGCAACTCTCAATAAATATTAAATAAATATCCACTAGATTCTAGGTGCCAGGCTTGGCTCTGGAGATGAAAACAAAACTGTCCTTTCCCTTATGGAGTTTATAGTCTACTTAGGGAAGGAGTAGCATACTCAGGAGAGAGTCTGACTAGTGAATGGGGAGATCTGGGAAGGCTTCTCCAAAGAGGTAGTAACTGAAATGAGTCCCAGAGATAAAACTCCTGAGAAGCAGAGTGCAGCAAAGAGCATGTTCTGTATTTGGAGAACAGTTAGCCAGTCAGTTCAATGAAACATGGAGTATGTAAAACCTGGCTGGCAAGGTAGTTTGGGGAGTAAGAGGTATGTAGGGAGAAGGGAAGGTCAAAGTGTCTTGTAATCTAGGAATGAATAAATCCATGGAAGGATTTCTGAGCAAGAGGGTGACATGTACTTTAGGAATATATATTTGGCATCTGTGGATTGGAGAGAGTATTGTGGGTGGGGGGAGAAAGAAAGACAAATTAGAAGTTTACTACAATAGTTAAGACAATAAGATAATGACCATGTGAATGGAGAGAAGGTATAGATTCAAGAGACATTATAGAGACAGAATCAATAAGATTTGATTACTGATTGGATGCAAAGGGTGAGAAAAAGTGAAATATCCAGGATGATTCTAACATGAATGTCAGTGACAGAGTAAACCCTCTCAACAAAAAGAGGGAAGTTTAATGGAGGAGGAGGAGTTCTCAGAAGGGAAATAATCAATTCAATTTTGGATACAATGGACTTGAGATATCAAGAGGACAGCAAGATAGACTTTTCTATCAGTCAGTTGGTGTAGAGATAAGTTAACCCATGAGCCAGGGATAAGGTCTTGAGGGGAGAGAAGTAGAAAAGATGTAGACCAAACACAGAAGGAGACAGCTGTCCAAAAGACAGCTCTTGTTATGAGTCTGCAAACCCTCCATTACTCTGGGAGGCAGCTATGTTGAGGGTTTTACCCTGTCCTTTTTACAAATGAAGACCAGAAAGCTCAGAGAGGTTGTATCTTTGAACCCACTGTAGTTTCTAAACTGTAAATTGGATGAGTTTACTGGACCGCTTCATGAGATTTCTTTAACACTCCGATTGGATAGGAAGTGGGTTCAAAAAAGGAGACTGAGGACAGGTCAGACTAATAGGAGGAATGAATGAATGAATGAATGAATGAATGAAAAGATAATTATACACATATTTCAGGCTGATGGGGTTAAGTTACAAACCAACAGACAATCCTTTCCCTCAAATAGTTCACATTCTAATTGGGAAAGGCAATAAACATAAAGGAAGGGGGACCAGGAAGGGATGTTTTGGGCTGTAAGTCAGAGGGAATGGTGATTGACATGGTTACCAGGAATAATAGTGTTAATTTGAGAGCAGTTAAGTATCTCAGTGGCTAGAACACCTGACCTAGAGCAGGGAAAACCTGAGTTCACTTTCTAACTGTATGACCCTGAACAAGTCACTTAACTCTGTTTATCTCAGTTTTCTCATCTGTAAAATGAGCTTAAGAAGAAAATGGCAACACACTTGAGTATCTTCCCCCTTCCAAAAAAACCAACCTCAGATGAGGTCACAATGAGACATGTCTGAACAACAACAAAAGTGTGGGTTTTATTACCCTTCTCAGAGTTAGAATTGGAAAAGGAAGATGGCCTAGTACCTACAGTGGCTGGCATGACTGGAGAGAGAGAGCTGGACAGTTGTACGATTGCTGAAGACCTGGTGAGATAAGGCAAAGGTTCACCAATCAGAGGACAGGGTCACAGGGTGAGCACCCAAGTTCAAGTTGGAGGCAGAGGTTGGAGAACAAATTTTGTAACAAAAAAAGAAGTTAAGTAGAATGAGCTAAGTAGTTTGGTGAAACAGTGGCCTAGCAAGTGGCCTCAAATACTATGTGACCCTGATGAAGTCATTTAATCTCTGTCTTCCCAAGTGATGGAGCAGTGTGTCTATACCTACATTTTCTTTCTCTGAAGAGCTCTTATTAAACATTTACCAGCATATTCCCACCTGAGTCTGAATGGTGGGATTAAATTTCGTAAACCCTTTCTGTCTTTTGTAGTGGATGGAAAAATAAACTTTGAATCAGAAATACCTGAGTTCAAATTTGATCTCAGAGTTTACTAGGCTGTGTGATCCTGAACAAGTAATTTGACCTCTGCCTCAGATTCATCAATAAGCCACCTGTCTTCCAGGGCTGTTGTCAGGATAAAATGAAAGAATATCTGTAAAGTACTTTATAAATCTTAAATCACTATATAACCTTTACCTTGGGGCAGCTAGGTGGTATAGTAGATAAAGCACTGGCCTTGGAGTCAGGAGTACCTGGGTTCAAATCCAGTCTCAAACACTTAATAATTACCTAGCTGTGTGGCCTTGGGCAAGCCACTTAACCCCATTTGCCTTGCCAAAAATCTAAAAAAAAATCACTATATAAAAGCTAACTATTATTATTATTATTATTATTATTATTATTATAATTAATTCATTGCCCCCCTTTTATTGTCATTAAAATAGAAACTGGCAGATTGGAAGAGGGAGGAGAGTGACTGTCCAGCGAAATCATTAGGCCCTTGTCCAGAGCTGGGAAAAGCCAGGGAATATTCTGAACTAGACAGAAAATCATATGAAGCCTGGAACAGGAACACCCCCCCACCAGCCCCCAAACCATAGACAATGGTAGAGGAAGGGGCCAGGCCGGGGAAGGCCAACACCATCATTGACTCCAGCAAGAATTGCCGCCCATTATTATGAATCCTGACAGCTGTCCCAAGCCAGGAAGAGAGAGAGAAGGAAATTTGGCACAATGACCTTGAATTCTGAGGTTTGGAGTCTCAGATCTGCTATTGACTTGTATGATCCCGGGACTGTCACTTCTCTCTGAGGCTCAATTTACCCATATGTAAAATATAAGGGCTGTAAAATTCAGGTCCTTCTAGCACTAACATTCCATGACTTGTGTAAAGGATATGCCCAGGCCTTATTCTGGGTCTTCATTACCCTACTCCTCACCTTTGTTTTGACATAGATTATATCTCTTAATTAGGTATTGTTTTCTTGACCAGGTTAGTTTTTTTTTTAATTTTTATAAACATTTATTTATTCATTTATTTTTCCAACTACCCCCGATAGTAGTTTTTAACAATCATTTTAGGGGGGGCTAGATTTTTAGTAGGGGAACTCCTCCCATCCATCCCCACCTTCCACTGATGCCACACCAGGTATGATTGATCACAACTATTAACATCTCTAGATTATCCTCTTTATCTTTGTCCTTTAAAAGGAAGGCTGAAGGTATACTCAAGTAAAGAAGCATTTAAATATCTATTATTTTCCAGACAGTGTGCTAAGTTCTGACCAAGCTAAAATAAGAATTGAGAGGTGGGACCAAGGGAAGCTAGATCTAAGAGGACTTTGCTCCTTGGAGAGAAGTCTGTTCAGTTCAAGGGAGCCAGGCTCTGGTGGAGAAGTTCCCAAATGAAGGCTCAGTGGAGTTTCTGAATCAGGAGAGCAGAGATGATAACAAATAGAGAACAAACTGATCTTCCACTTGACTGGTACTGTAGTTAGAGTGACTGTGCAGTCCCAGAGGAACTGCCATTACAGAGGGATCCTGGACACTAGCAATCTAAATTCTTTGCCTTTATGGGGAAGAATTCATCCAGAAGACAGTATTATTCATTTGGAGGACTGCTTAGATCCTTAAGGAAGCTATGGTTCATTGAAAAGGTAAGGAAAACCTTTTCTTTTAATACAACTCTTACTTCTCCTCCATATCTCCTAACACCCATCTCTCCTTTGCTTTGACCACTTTACTTGGTTTCCTCCTCTTATTTTTCCCCAAACTGTCTTTTCTTATCTTTTTTTCCTCTCTTCTCTCATCTAAAGCATTATTATCCCTTAACCTATCCCAATACTCTCTTTTGGCTTTTTCTCCTTTCTCCCAGTACTCTTCCTTTCCCCTAGGTCTCTCAGATTCTTCTCTCCTCTTACTTTCTTCATGGTCAATTCTTCAGTCGTTCCCCTACTTTCTGCCTTTCTTCTCAATCTCTTCCTAGCAATTGTCTCTCCTTTCCTAATCTTTCCATCTTTCCCTCCACCCTGAGGATTAGTTCCTGCTCTATTCTTCCTAGAATTCCCACACAAATCCTCTATCACTTTCTTTCTTCCTCTCTAATCAACAGAATTCTCATCCCAACTCTCACTTTCTTCTTTCTTTGACAACTTCCTCTCCTGATTCTATCTCCTCCCCTCCAGTTGTCCTGCCCCATTGGGACCAGGGCTGCTTGTACCATATAGGAAGCTACAACTAGCCAAAAAAAGACAGGAGAAGGCTGTTGTTCAGGACCAAGAGAAGGATGAAAGGGACCAACTGGCCCAGAAGTCAATCTGGAGACCAGAATTGAGGAGGCACCTCCTGAACCTGAGGAGCTCATTGTCCTGTGGATCAGCAGCAGATCTGTCCACCAGGATCACTTTAGTCACCAAGAATGGAAGCAGCAGCAACATAAGCAGGGTATAATAAAGCAGTTCATTGATAGCAGGCCATCTGAGGGTCAAGGACGTATTTCAGGGGGAGTGGAAACCCAAGAGCAAGAGACCTGACCAGCAGAGGCTCAGGGACAGTCTGGTGAGAAGAAAGTTAAAAGAACAGAAGCTAAACCTGGAGATGGCAGAGAGAGGAGGCTGGGGGAAGTGAAGCTAAAGATCTGGGCCTTAGACCTGCAGAGCCTTTGGAATGGAGGGTAAGCCCAAGGGAGTCTGAGGAGAGGAGTCACAATCAGAGTCACAGCATTGGGAAAGTTTAAGAACAAAATGTGAATCCAGTAGAACCTCAAGATCTGGGGGGATCTGAAATGGGAGAATATAGGTTGCATTCAAGAGTCTTTGCTTTCTTAAGCAAAGGGAGCTCAGGAAAATCTGAGCTAGTACAGAGACCAAAGCAGAGGAAAACCAGGGAGAACCTAGGACTTTTGGAGACACAAGAACTGAGCTCAGATGTGATGGAGGCAGCACAAATTAGATTGAACCCAAGAAAGGATGTAGAGAAGAGTTCTAGACAGATGGAAGTACAAAGATGGAATATAAACTCTGGGAAGGTTCTAGAATGGAGCCTTGGGAGCTCAAAGGTTCAAAAAATAGTCTTTTAGACTCTAGAGATGAGAAGTTGAGGTTGCCTGGGGTGGAGGCTGGAAAAGGGAGGACAGGCTCTGCTGAAGAGGAAGCTGGGGATGGAGGCAGAATGGTGAGCTCCCCTTGAAGCCACTACTCTGTGACCACCCCCATCCCATACAAGAAAGTTAGAACCAGAGGCTCAAGGCCTCAGCACCTACTACCACCCTCAGTATCTCCCCTACTCCCTGCTCCAGCAAATCCTCAGTCCCTAGAGAACCTGTTGATAAGCATCCTGTTAAGTAAAGCAAAATCTGGGTCAAGGATAGGAGCCCCCCCTCACAGGGGCACACCACAGTTAACTCCAGGTGATTTAGACCCCCAGCAACCCCTGCCCTACTTTAACTCGGATTCCCTGACCCTAAAAAGAAACAGTACCCCACTGCTGAGAAGATAATAGTGATTGGGGGTTACATTCATCTCAGCCAAAGCTGTCTCTCCAAGAGGACCTCCAAAAGAAGTCATAAACAGCTTGAAATTTCATTTAATGAGTCAGCTCTGGAGACCACCTATCTTTACCCTTCTGAAAAATCTGTGTTAGAGGAGTTAGGCCCCAGCCTGAAATCTGAGTGGACCTCCTCCACCTGCAGATGAATGGAAGGAAAAATCAGTCACTGCCAAGGGAACCTGAAGAGGGACTGCAGATGAGGCCAATGACCTTTCCATCTGGGAGGCTAGAACTCCTGCCCGCTCTATGTGCTGTGGCAGAGAGAAGACCCTCCCCCACACTGCCCCGCAGAAAGAAAAAGGAAAAAAGGAGAATGGTCTTGACTGTTCATGAGTTTGGACATGAATCTTTTCTGATTTGTGGGTTTTTTTTTTCTAGATTGGCTAGGCTAAAATTAAATAAAGTCTGTTCTGTGTTTCGTGTCTTGTTATCCTGAGTGCTTACACAAGAACTTAGGGTACTCTTTTTTTTTTAAATGGCTATGCAGACATAAGCCAGATTCTTATCTTCCCAGGGGAAAAGCCAAGAGACTTTATTACTGACAAGTCCCCAAGACTGAACTTGCCCTCTATAAATCTTAGAGTTTGTTTCTGGGTCATGGATTATTCTTGGATTTCCTATGACTTAGGAAAGGAGGTAGTAGATATTAGAACGGATGAGAACTATGCAAATATGTAACACACATAGACAGGTACAAATTCATCCACATACATACATTTTACATGAATATGTATGTATGTACATACTATATATGTGATAACCATTGGTTTCCCTAGAGGCAAGACACAAGGGCTCCCTGCAAAGCCCCTGGCCTAGCCTGGTCACACCCAACCAGAAGTCCCTCCTCTATTATGACCCCAAAGCCCATGTCTACCTAAAAAACCTCACCCACCACCAGCTAGGGGCTCTTTCTTCCTAAGCAGAATTAGTCCTACAGTGCAGGTCCCCTTTCAGAGTGGGGGCAGAAGTGTGGATTAGTGTGTGAGGGGGTGTAGTTAAGTGGGAAGCTGAGGCAGGCCAGCAGAGGGGAGGAAGGCATTTATAGCTCCCTGGTGATGCCGAACAAGCCAACCTAAATATAGAAATCAATCTATTTTGAGCCTCTGGCCTGGGGGCAGAGGCAGGGGGTGAGCAGAATCGGATGGGGACACCACCCTCCACTGCCCTACCCCCGCAGTACATCTCACTTGGGCAGGCTTCCAGTCCTGGCGCCTGCCCAGCCCCCTTGCCTGCAACCCGGAGACGGGCAGAGTCAACCTCATCACAATGGATTTTTCTGTCCTGTTCCTTTGGCTCCGGAGGGCCCGATGGCCACCTCCTGTTTGTCCATGCATCCCCACATGCATGTGTTTAGATAAGAATGCATACACACACGTGCTAAGTAGAAGTCTGTGATTGGTCTTCACTTAGAGTAAGAACTCTCCTTCCTCAACTCTCCATGCTAGCTAAACTAGACTCAAGAACACACCTTTGTATTTTCCCACCTCCGAGCCTTTTCTTACTCTGTCCATACCTGAAATGCACCTGCCCCTGCCCCTTCATCTGATTAAATTCTACTCTTTTTTTTTTTAATGCCCAAGTCCCAGGTCATCTCTTTCAGAAACCTTTCCTGACTATCCCCCAACAACCTCAATGCTGCTTGGAGAGTATGAACCTTGCAAAATGCTCCATTTTGCCTTTTTAGAAAATACAATCATCTTCAAAAGAATTCCCCATAGGTTGGGAAGGTTAGGCTTGCCTGAGGAGGCCTAGAGGACCCAAATGAAGCAACCAGGATCACACAAGGTGGTTTTTGGTAGAACTAAAAGAGTCCCAGAAGACTTAACTCTCCCAAGGTCCACCAGATTTTAGGTGAAGAATCAGGATTTGAACTGGGCCCCTGAACTGGGGAGCGGGGCTACTTTTTTCCATTACCTCGTCTTGCATCTACATCACCATCCCCTGCCCTGCCCTCACCCTATGGGGTTGTGGGTAGGATTAATATAAGTGTTACCCCCAGGTTCTAAGAAACCAAGACAAAATCAGGAAACAGAGAAAGGGCCCCTGTCCCTCAAACAAACCCAACTCCTTAGCAACTCACTTCTTCTTTTTCACCGGTATTAGCTTATTTGTTCCTAGAGCTGAGGTGACGTGGGCAGTGGAAGGGTGAGGGGGATGGGTGGTAGGGGGGCGGGGTAAAAGGGGGGAAGGCAGTAGACTAAGTCTAGGGGAAGGGCTTGGTTATAAATAGCCCTATTTATAAGCAAGTGCAGAAGAAATCTTGTGAAGCTTTGTTCAAGTGTGGGCAAGAGGGTAAAAGGCGCTTGGACCCAAGTTTCCTGCTCTCTAACTAATTTCAATTTTGTACTCTTGAAGTCTGCAAACCTGCCACTGGTCCGCCGCAGTCAGGGAGAATGAATGAATCGATCCCTGAACATTTCTTAAGCACCTACTATGTGCTACACACTGTGCCAGATGAAGGCAACTCAAAGATCAAAATGAGATGGCTCCTGCCTGCCCTGTTCGGTTCTCTTCACTTGGAAAATATGAGATTATTAGAATTCTCAAGTGTGAGAGATGAATAAACATAGATTGAAGGATATTGGGGCCAACAGATACCATTGAGGTCAACTAATCTAAATAATTTTAGAGAGGAAACCTCAGATCCAGAGACAGGTAATAATCTGTGTTGGGTTACATACTTAGTGGAAGACCTGGGGCTTCATTCCAGGTCATAGGATTATAAGATTTAGGCCTGGAAGAAACTTTGGAAATTATCTAGTTCAGACTCCTTGTCTGACAGAAAAAGAAATTGAGGCAGCAAGATAGAATGGTGGATAGAGTGCCGACCTTACCTTGGAGTCAGAAAGAACTGAATTCAAATCTTGTTTGACTATATGTTCCTGGCAATTCATTTAATATCTTTCCACCTCAATTTCCTTATCTGTAAAGTGGATATAAGAGCATCTACCTTACAGGGGTGTTGTGAGGAACAAATGAGGCACTGTATCTAAAGCACTTTGCAAATCTCAATGTAGTATATACATGAGAGCTACCATTTTTATTTTTATTTTTTTTGGGGGGGGGGTTGCAAGGCTATGGGGTTAAGTGACTTGCCCAAGGTTACACAGCTAAGTAATTATTAAGTGTCTGAGTCTGGATTTGAACTCAGGTCCTCCTGACTCCAGAACTGGTGCTCTATCACTGTGCCACCTAGCTGCCCCCAAGCTATTGTTTTTATTATTAAATGACCAGACCAAGATCATCACACTTTTAAGTAGTCCAACCAAGACTTGATCCAAAGTATCTCAATCTAGAATTTATTACAATACACACCAATGCTAATTCCCTAAATTTCCTTTTTTCCCTCATTTCATTTTTTTCCCAAGGAAGATAGCCAGTGAAGTTTCTCTTAATGGAAAGACTGTTGTACAGAGGGATTTGACAGAGAATTTGGCTTGAAATTCCAGTTTTTCCTTTTGCCTCCTTTATCTAGTCTCTAAATCTCTGAACCTTACTTGGTTCATCTATAAAAAGAGGGGATTAGATCAGAGGACCTCATCCTATCAGAGCTAGAGAAAATTAAGCCAAGAATCTCTGGGAAGACCCCAGTACTCTAGGATTTGGAAAAACAGGGCAAGGACCCACATTCTGACTGCATTCTTTATATATGGCTGACTGAACAAGGGATTCCTCCTTGCTTAGGTCTCAGTTTGCCCATGTGGAAAATGATGAAGTTGAATTAGTTGGCTTTCTTGGGTTCCTTCCTGTTCTAAACTTTATAAATTCTAGTTCTTCTCCCAAGAAGGAAAATGTGGGAAGATAAGCAGCTGGTTTGGGTCTGTCTGGAGGTTAGGGGAATAGGGACTTATGATTCTGTTCTTAGCTAGAGGACAGAGAGGAGGCTTGGTTGGAGGTAGGGGAAGTTGAAAGGAGAGGAGAGAGGGAGGGGGAGAGGGAAAGAGCCTGGCAGGGGATGTGGGGGGAAGGGTGGAGAGGATGGGGAGGCCCTGAGCAGGGTTAGTAGCAAACAGGAAACTCTGCAGGGCTCAGCTATAGAATAAACTTCTCTGTTTGACGTTTCCTGCCCCTTGGTCTCTCTTGCCCAGCTCTTCCTCATTCATCTGTTGTAAGCTAGAACAATTCTGTTAGGATCAGGGGCTGGGATAGGGTGGGGGAGAGGGAGGAGAGGATGAAGGCTCCAGGAAAAATCTAGTTCAACCCCACCATTTTATAGACGAGCAAAACGAAGCCCAGAGACAGGGATGAGATTTCCCCATGGTCAGACAGCTCATCAGAAAAGTCAGCATTTAGGGGCAGCTAAGGTGGCGCAGTGGATAAAGCACCTGCCCTGGAGTCAGGAGTACCTGGGTTCAAATCTGATCTCAGATACTTAATAATTACCTAGCTGTGTGGCCTTGGGCAAGCCACTTAACCCCATTTGCCTTGCAAAAACCTAAAAAAAAAGTCAGCATTTGAATCTGTTTGCTTGACCCCCCAATCCAAGAATTTGTCTGAGAGAAGATGCAGGTGACTTTATCTGGGCTTAGCAATTTACTACTCAAGTAACTCTAGGAAAGTCACTTTATCATCTAGAGCCTCAGTTTTACCATCTGTAAAAATGGAAAGGCTAAATTAGATGACCTCTGAGGCTTTTCCTGCTTCACACCTATGATACTTTGATAGATACTGTAGAAATCCTGTGTAGGTCTCCAACCCAGAGAAGATCTTCCCTTCCACAACTAGGTTCTTTTTTCAACTCTGTGATCAACAGAGAAAATCCTGATTCTATTGCTACAGATACCTAAGCACATTTCTTTTTACCCTGGGCTTTGAGAAATGGGGACAGAGAGTCACCAGTTGTCACGGCCCATTTCCAAGCACAAGTAATTCATTCTCGGCCCTGAGGCCTTACTCTTATAAAAATAAACATGCCATCTCTACTGCTCTGCCTTCTATGTGGCTTGTGTCTCCTGTCCTCCTCAGGGAAAGTACCTCCATCCACATTGGAGCCCTTAGCATCAAGTGCTTTTATGGTTGAAAGAAACATTTGTGCAAGCTCCTTATTCTTACACAAGGAGAAACTGAGACCCAGTTGATATGACTAAACTCATAGCAGGAATAAGTAAAATCAAGAATTAGAATTTCAAGCCTTTGGATTTCAAGTCTCAAATTCTTATTCTTCCTCTCCCAGTCTCCAGATTTCTTCTCAGTGGTTTCTATAGGTTGAGGACTTTTCTATCTTGGTTTCCAAACCCCTTGCCTAGCAGTTTACAGGCCTGCCTGGCTTGGTTTCTGTTTTCTACCTTTGGCTTCCCCTTTCCTCACCACCCCAGGTGGCCCACACCAAGACTCTGGCATGGAGAAAGAGAGGCTTGGGCTGGTTTTCTGATGCTACACATTTATTGCTCAAGGTAGTGTCTTCTGGGGCATCCTGTCTCCCCCATGATCCTTTAGAGAATTCAGAGTTGGAAGCAACTTTTGATATCACCTGGGCCAATCACAGGAAGTTATCCAGGAACCAGACAGGGGAAGTTAACTTGCCCATAGTCAGACAGATGCTAAGAAATAATGCTGCTGTTACTGATGTAAGATGGTGTGACGTGATGGATAGAATGAGTAGCCTTTGGCATTAGGAAAGGCCTGGGTCCAAGTCCAACCCTTGACACTTCCTGACTATGTGACTGGGCATGACACAGTCTATCATTTGCCTCCCTTGCCCCCATCAGGTTCAAAACCATGAGCGGCAGAACAGGTGTTAATCAAGTCAATAAGCAAGCATCAAAGGTTTATTACACAAAGAAAAGTAGTAACATGGTCTCTGCTTTAAGGAGGAGTTCCTTACCTCATTTTGAATTTCTTCCTCTTGAAATGATAAAGACATTGTCCCTGCACTTCAGAATAGTGCTCAGACCTGGGATGGTACCTGGGATGACTGGTCAGTGGGCAGAGAAATATGTCCAGCTCCAAGGGGGACTGGGACCTCTATGGTGTAGACTAACAGACTGCTACTGGACAAATGAATGGAACTACAGGTGAAGGTGACTCTGCCAGGACTTACACTTTTCCCTTTGCTTTTTTCTATGTATCTATATATCTATCTATTCACCTATCTGACTCTATATATCTACCCATTTTATCTATCTCTCTCTACTTATCTTTCTGTCTATCCATCCACCCATCTATCCAACCATTTATCCATTCATTCTTTTGTTTGTTTAGTTTTAGAGAATGGGTCTTCCATTTTGGTCAGGCCAAAAGTAGAGTGACCACTTAGGATCTTGATCCCAATCATGATCTGTTTGGAAGCTCTAGCCTACTCTATTTACTCTATTTTCCCAAGTAAAGCAATTCACCCACACACTCCCTAGGCAGGCTGACAGCCCTCTGTTCTCCAGACCTACCCTATTGGTCCCAGACTTAATACAGACACTCCATCAGCTTAACCTCTCAGCTGCAGCTCAGATCTTTTGAACTCAAGCCAGTCACCAGCCTCAGCTTCTACCATTAGCAGGGTCTCTGGGCATGCACCACCAGGCCTGGTCCTTTGTTTTTTGTGTTTTTGGTTTTTTTTAAGTTTTATTGTTGCCTTGTGTTTTTACAGCATAGTCATTCCCCTTAGCTCCCCTCAATTATTCCTTAGATAAATTGGGTCCAACAACAGTTCTAATTATTATGCATATGACCAAGAAAAACATTTAGACAGGACCAGCTGAGACAGTGACCAAATCTGATGGTATATATCACATTCTCCACCCATATTCCCCCATCTCTTTACTGAAAGAACTCCCAAGGCCTTTCCATTTGGATCTGATTCAGTCCTTATCTGGTGTTAGCCAGATGCTGAGCAGCCTTGCCAGGGAAATCATGAGCTGGGGTTTTGAATCCTATGATTTCTTGCCTTTTCCTGCTTAGACCTCCTACCCCATTGTACACACATCCCTTTCTCTGGTGCCAACCTAAAAAAGACTAACATAAGAATATGAAAACTCAGGAGACTGACATCATAATGATACTACTATAAAGGAAAAAGCGATGAGATGAAGTCCCAGCTCCATGACTAGTCCTCAGTTTTTCCAACTGTAAAATAGAGGTAATGAAGCTTGTATTGTGTACTTCACAGGAGTATTGTGAGGAAAAAGTCTTGTAAATCTCAAGACTCGAAATGAATGGAAGATGTTGGTCTTATGATGATGAGGATGTTTCCAACTTGTGCCAGGGTTTGAGAGAGGAGGTGGGTTGGATTTCTAGCAGATCAAAATAGGACCTGTTGCTAAGAGTAGTTCTCCCCAACTCCGGGCACTAGCTGGGGGTTTTTGCTGAGCTGTTTGGGTAGGGATTGAAGCAGAGAGGAAAGTCTAGGGGGACTTCCCCTTCCTTCATGCAATCACCCATTGATGCACATCCTTCCCTGTCACTGCTTCCCTCATGGCACCAGCTGGTATAGAAAGTCATCATCAGCCCACATAGTATAGAAAGTCAGCTACAGGGATAAAGTCAGTCTGAGTGACTACCATGTTTTAACTTCACTCAACCTTTGGGCAAGATGCCCAGCCATCCTGCAAGAGTTTGGTTCCCTTAGGTCTAATTTTCATCTCCTATAGATTAACCTGATCTCCTGCAGACTACTTCCATCACTTGAAGGCTAATCTCATCTCCTAAAGATGTTTTAATAGGGAGGAGCTAAGGACACACTAATCCTTTCTCCTTACTGAAAGATCTACCAATCAAGATTGTCTTATGTCTGTTATTTGGGGCAGCTAGGTGGGGAAGTGGATAGAGCACCAGCCCTGGAGTCAGGAGTACCTGAGTTCAAATCCAGCCTCAGACACTTAATAATTACCTAGCTGTGCATCCTTGGGCAAGCCACTTAACCCTGTTACCTTGCAAAAACCTAAAAAAAAGCAACAAAAAAAAAGATTGTCTTACTATCCTGTGTAAACTTTTTGTTGTCAGTCAGTAGTCTTTCAGTTGGTCTGACTCTTCAGGACCCCATTTGGGGTTTTCTTGGCAAAGATACTGGAGTGGTTTGTCATTTCCTTCTTCAGTTCAATTAAAGATAGGGAATTGAGGCAAACAGGGTTAAGTAATTTGCCTAGATTCACACAGTAAGTATCTGAGAACAAACCACCAGATTTGAACTCAGGAAAATAAATCTTCCTGATCTCAGACCTGGTGCTCTTTCCACTATTGGACTTTAGTTGCCCATATCAATTGTTTTATTCCTGTCTAATAAAAGCAACTAGGATTTCAGTGACAGGTCCTCTCCTTCCTTTAACTGACCAGGGGGAGGCCCAAGCCAGGATTTTCTGTTAACAATTTTGGCATGTCTATCACTGCACTAGTCTTTCGTTCAACACTCTTGAGGTTTGGAGTGGACTCCGAGGTTAGTCAACCATGAAGTCAGAGAATTAAACTCCCCAAACTCAGGAAGGCTAAGGAGAAATAGATTTCTGAACCCCAAACTGGTGGTTTGTCCAGAAAAGGGACAGTAGGGAGTAGATAGTCTTGCCCAACATAAAGTACACTAGGTTGCCCTAAGGCAAAGGGCTACAAGATATGGGATCAGCATAGAGTAAACTTATTGTCAACTCCCACTAAGGAAAGCTGTTAAAGTTTGGAGAATGTCTAAAAGTTGAATGGTAGAGCTCAGTTTGGACTAGAATCAGCACTTGGGGGAAAAAAACTGGCCTGATAAATACAGACTTTTTGAATTTAAAGTGTTAAGAGTTTTATTTCTGTAACGTTAAGTATGTTTTAAGCTATGTCTGTGTTTTATGTCTTGATAAATCCAAAGTGACTTTTTCTTGTAGCCTGATCAGGCAAAGGAAAAAAGGAAAGAGTGGAAACTTTTCTGAGGAACTTTCAAAATCTTCAGGAAGACTCTCTCTCTCTTTCTCTCTTTCTCTCTCTCTCTCTCTCTCTCTCTCCCTCCATTTTTAATTTTACCTTAATTGTAGAGGAAGATAAGAGACTCAGATAAGAAGGAAAAGGTATCTTTGCTCCTTGTCTGTAGCAATTTATGGCATTTTAAACTAGAAACTATAATTTGTAACTGAAATGCTTTATCTTTAAAATTCCAAATCATGGTGACTGCTAAAATATCTTAATGGATTTTGGAGATTTTTTAGATTAAAATTAAGTGTAAACAATCTATCTCTCTCCCTTGATGGTGACAATGGTATTCAGTAAAAACTCTACTAGATAATAAGTAGAACTAGCACTAGTTTGAAATGATTTCACTCAATTTAATTGTTTAGGTTTAGTAGTTAAACCATCTGTATTGAAAGACCCAACAGTCCCAGAAGTATAAAGTGATATTGTATACGGAAAGTTATATAGGAGAGATTCAGTGGAATATTAGACTGGAATATGATTGAGAAATAAAATGAAATAGACTTAAATAGGCAATGAAAGTAAAGAGGAATAAGGTATCAATGGCATAAAATGAAACACTAGTGTAAGTAATGAGTTTGGAGTTTGCTAAGGGATTTGAGCAGGGTTTGATTTCTTTGAAATAGGAAAAATTTGAGAAACTTTCAGAGAAAGGCCTGTTAGAAATTTTGGACAGATAGTTTGCTCCATTCTTCAAAGACCATTTCATTACAAGAGCAAGTGGTATGCAAAAACTGAAATTCTCTGAACTTTCAGGTGAATTATGGATTCCTAACTTCTTGTTCTTATAGCTTTATTATAAATTCAGATAGATGCAAAAGATTTGAGTTGGTTTTCACCACATGAACTAGTTTATGAAAAACAAATTTAGAAGGTTGTAATAAATTGTACTGAGCTATGGCAGATTGTAGCAGAATTACCTAGGACTCTCTACAAATTATTCGGAACCAGAAAAGTAGATCCACCAAGATGAGCTCCCTTTAGAGCTGTCCTGTCCAAGAGAAGATGTTTCCAGAGACCTGATGATTACATATTTGGGACTCAAGACAAAATGTGCTTACTAAATGAATATTGAGGGTGAATTACCAGACCGAAAGGAGACTTGACATTATTTAAAATTGATGATCATTGGGGCAGCTAGATGGCAGTGGATAGAGCACTGGCCCTGGAGTCAGGAGGACAAGAGTTCAGATCTTGCCTCAAGTTACTTAACCTCATTGCCTTGCAAAAAAAAAAACCAAATCAAAATTGATGATCATTATTGTATTACTTAGACTTTTTTGTTTATTTGTTTTATAGTATTAATGTTTATTGAGTTTTCTTGGTAGCCTTGATGAAATTGTAAATCTCCCCCTCAAATTGCTATTTGGTCAGCCCTCTAAGTGTTTAATCTGTCACTTGACTTATTTGTGTTTTAGTTTAGCTATTTTTCAGTCATGTCAGACTCTTTATGACCCTACCTGGGTTTTCTTAGCAAAGATACTGGAGTGGTTTACCATTTTCTTCTCCAGCTCATTTTACCAATGACAAAACTGAGGCAAACAGATTAAGTGTTTTGCCAAGGGTCATCAGATACTAGTAAGTGTCCAGGTCAAATTTGAACTCAGATCCTCCTGACTCCAGGCACTGTCCCACTTAGGTGCCTTGATCTCCCATGTTTTAACCTTTTACAACTTTGGGTATGGCATTCAGTCAACAACCCCATCATCTGACAGCTAATCACATCTCCCAATGACACTGTAATTGGGAGAAGCTAAAGAGACACTAATCCTAACTCCTCACGAAAGGCCTACCAATCTGGATTGTTTTACCCTAAAATGTAAATTGTTTTACTCCTAATAAAAGCAGTTTGAAGTTAGGATTTGGCAGCAGCCCTACTCCAACTGTTTGAAGCTTCAGGGTGCCAATAAACGCCTTTTGTCTTATTTTCTAAATTTGCCTTTAATTGACCAGGGTGAGGTCCAAACCAGGATTTTCTTTTAATAACAACATGGGACCATCTCCATTCCACCCAGAGGGAGGCTTAGTGTATTGTCTCTCCAAGGGTGTGAACCTTACCCAAGGCTAGAGCGGAGGCTGTTTCATGACAGTGATCACCTTGGGGGCCCCTATACTCTCTACCACATGTCAGGCAAGAAGCCTGGCCAGAAGGGATAAGTTACTTTTGGCATTGTTGCCTGAATCACAGCCTTCCTGGAAGAAGGGAGGAGTATCATGCTTAGGTCTGAGTTTCAGCTCTAACATTTATTAATGATAGGATCCAGGGGCAAATCACTTCACTTTCCTTGGCCTCAATTTCTTCCTCTGTGAAATGGGAGAAGGGTTAGATTTGATGATCTCTAAAGTCTTTTGCATCTCTAAGTCTTATCTCATGTCTATCCTGAGGGCAGAACTTTTAGACTGTTGGTTTATTCCAAGTGGCCCTGAGCTCACACAGACCAATTCTAGTCCCAAGGCTGACCCAAAAGGGTTATCTTCTCTTTGGTTTGTGGGTGTGAGCAGTGAGCCAAAAGAGATGATGGCCTTTTGAATCAGGCCCTGAGATTAGGCTTGGTCTCTATAAGTGCAGACCTCTGGGCCCTGGAATATGGAGAAAAGAAACAGTTCAACTCTAACACTGGCTAAAGACCTCTCTTCCCCTTCCCTGCCAGCCAAAAATATAACCTATGAACATGTGGTTTTGGAGATAGAGCTAGGAGGACCCTTCGGTCTAAACTCCTCATTTCACAGAAAAGGAAACTGATGCCTAGAAGTGAATTGTCCACTCAAGTTGTAATAGTAGAACCAGAATTGGAACATAAATTCTTTGTAAAAGATCTGACTTTAGGAAAGTCATTTCTCTCTGGACCTTAGTTCCTTCACCTATAAGAATAAATAAGGGGAATATGGGGAAGTGTTGGATTAGCAAAAATCTCTTCTAGCTCTAAATCCTGTTAAATGCTTTAATTAGTCTGGTCTGTAAATCCAGTGCACTCTCCATTATAACTGCCTGCTTCCCTCTCCTCCTGCCTCCTGAGAGCACCCTAGAGTAAGAAAGTTTTGTGGGGTGGAATGGGGAGGGCACAGCTGCCACTGTGGAATCTCTGAACAAGATGGGGACACTCAGGCACATCTGGAGGCTGGGTGATGGTGTCTCCCAGGGTCTGTAGGAGGGGATGCCTAGGGACAGGTCAGACCACATCTAGAGTTCTGTGTTTGGTTCTGGTCACCACATTTTAGTGAGAATGGTGACAAATTGGGACAAATCCAAAGAAGAGCAATCAGAATGGTCAGTGGGCTAGATGCCATCTGGAGATTAGTGGAAAGAATTGGGGATAAAAGATGAGGGGGACCCTGAGAACTGACCTCAAGAATTTGAATGATTGTCATATAAAAAAAAAAATCTAGTTCTGGACACCAGAGGGGAGGACAAGGAGCAGTGGGGGAAGAATGGAGAGAGAAGTTTCTGACGAGCAGATTTTTACTTAATATAAAGAAAAGACTCCCTAATTCAGAGCTGTCCCCAAATGTAATGGTCTGCCTTGGGAGGTAGTGAGTTTCCCATGTAAGATCTTAAGATGTCTATTTGTCAGGGATGCTGGAGGGTGGGTGGTCTTGCTCATAGGTTGAATTAATTTCTCTGAGGTCTCTTCCAGCTCTTAGAATGATTTCTCTTCCCTGGTTCCCTGAGCTGGATCCTCATAGCTGTAGTTAGCCAAGGAAGTTCCTTGCTGGGCAGTTTCAGGCAGTCATAGTTATTTCAGTTCCTTATTTTGTTCTTGGGTTCAAGAAAAACTATCAGTGACCAGAGATGAAAATTAAGGACCAGTCTCAGGGCTGGAATTCAGGAAGGAGGCAGAGAGAGAAGGTGGGGAAACCACTGGTCACAGGGCTGAATTTCTGACCATGATGGAAAATGACCAGATGTTTAGACATTGGGATAGGAGGAGACAGTCTTGGTCAGAGATGAGGGACCAGCATGCACATGTATCCTGAGGACTACTCCCTGTCCCCGTCCCCCCCCAATCCTTCTTACTCCTTTTCAAATCAGAGGGCTAGGGATTGAATTTCAGCTTTGCCACTAATTAGCTGTGAGACCTTGGATAAGCCACTCTCCTTCTAGGCTTTAGTTTACTCAGCTCTAAGATGGCAGAGGGAAAGATGACTTCTTAGAAGCATTTGACACAGTTAATCACCCTGTCCTGTTGCATCACTTGCCTGCTACATTTGATCAAACCTGTAATTAATTCACCTTTAAAAAGGTCGTTGATATATTGAATTTCAAGTCCCCACTTGTAGTTGCTGTGGCAGTGCCAGTTTAAATGATTTTTCAGATCGTATATCACCTACGGGCCGGGATCCCCACCCCTGGAAATCCCCTGGATTTCCTTTTGATCTGGAAGGGACCTCGGTGGAACCTAAGGATTTAGAGTTGGAGTTCCCTTCCATCTCATGAAAACTCAGAGAAGAGAGAGCATCCAGGACAGGGTGATCAACAGTGTGAAATGCTGCTAAGAGGTCAAGAAAGAAGACTGAGAAAAAGCCACAGGTTTAGCAATTCATAGATCATTGGTGACCCTTGAGAGCCATTTCCATCAAGTTGATGGGATTGGCAACCAAATTGCAAGAGGACGAGAATTGTTGGTTGGGTTGTATAGGGGATATTTTGAGGGGTATGAATTGTACTAGATGCCCTCTGATGCCCCTTCTAGCTTAGAGAGATAAGAAATTTTTATTACTAGACTATAAATTACAAGAAGACAAAACTGTAGAGTTCTGCCCAGAGCAGGCAGAAATACGCAGAATGTATGTAGTTAACAGCTCCGAACTGGAAAGGATCTTAACAATTAACTAATTTAACGTCCATTTAATTTGAATGGGCAACTTTTAAGTTGTTACTTTTTGCTTTTGTTTTTGCAAGGCAATGGGGCTAAGTTACTTCTGTATCTGAGGTCAGATCTGAACTCAGGTCCTCCTGACTGCAGGGTGAGCGCTCTACCCACTGTACCACCTAGCTACCCTTATAAAGGTGGTATTATTTTTTCCAAGGCATTGGGATAGGAGGAGTCTTACCCAAGGTCACACAGCTAGGAAACTATTAAGTGTCTTAGATCAAATTTAAACTCAGGTCCTCCTGACTCCAGGGCCGGTGCTCCATCCCCTGAGCCACCTAGTTGCCCCAGTGGGCAACTCTTAAGCTAGGAGACCTTGTGACAGCAGGCAGTAATGTTCCCCATCCCTGGTCCCAGCAAAGAGAATGGGAGTCATCATAAAGCCCTGTGAAATTGCAGCTGTCCCTTTAGCCACATCTTCTCTCCAGACTGGTTCCTTTTCTTGGCAAGAAGCAGATCCAGTTCCTGACCCCTCACTCCCACCCTGTTTTGCCTCTGTATTTCTTCCCTCATAAGGCTGCCTAACTGCTTTGGAGCTCTCACCAGATGAGTTCAGGACAAAGGAATCAAAAACATATGATTGCGTTTCTTAGATGGAAGAATTCCAGACAAAAGAGCTGACTGTCGGGCGGGGTGGGGTGGGGTGGGGTGGGGTGGGGGGGGAGAGGAGCAGGGTGGTATCCAGCCTGGGTTTGGTGTCAGTTTTGTCTTTTACTCTTTGTGTTGTTACCTTGGTCAAGTCCCTCTCTCTTTCTCTGGACCTCATCTTTCTCGTCTATAAAAGGAGGGGGGGAGGGACTAGAAGTAATCTAAGGTTCCTTCCAGTCCTGGATACTGTGATCCAGAGGAGGTAGAGACAAAGCCAGGGCAAGACTCAGGAGTCTGGGAGTTTTGACATAGGGCCTCATCAGATTGTACTGTCCTCCCCTGAAGTCTAGCATAGTAGTATATACACATAGTAGGAGCTTAAATGCTTATTGATTAACTGGCTGACTGAATGAGAATGAAAGCTGCTTCTTGGCTTCCCTGAACAAGGGGCTAGGCAGAGCTCTCCACTAGGCTTAGCCTGACTCCCAACCATTTTATTTTCTTTTATTTTTTAAATTGTATTAATTTAAGGAAATTGGGTTGAGTGATTTGCCCAAGGTCACACAGCTAGGCAATTATTATTGTGTCTTAGGATGGATCTGAACTCAGGTCCTTCTGATTCCAAGGTCAGTGTTCTATCCACTGTACTACCTGGCTGCCCTGCTCCCAACCATTTTAAACCATTTCAGTAGCTGGGATACTTGGTGGGAAGAAGGGACCAAGGCAAGTGGCTGAAGCTTTAAAAACAAAGCAGAGATAGAGACAGAAAGAGAGAGGAAGGAAGAGATAGAAAGAGAGAGAGAGGGAGAGAGAGACAGACAGACAGACAGACAGACAGACAGATTTTGGGGTGGCAGGGAGAGATTGGGGGGGTAGAGAGATAGAGTGAAAGAGAAAGGCAGAGACAGAGAAGCTGACTGAACATCCCAGTCTCAAGATGCTGCTCAACCCCCACTTCTGTGGCTGAATGTTGGACACTTCAGGGCTAAAAAGGATCTTATCTCTGAGGTTAGTCAGCCTTGCCAAGTCTGGTCAAGGCCACTTAATCATGAACGGGGTCCAAGTGTGGGGAGGCAAGACCATCTCCCAATGGGAAGGCACCCTTCTTCCTCTAGCTCCATCCTCCCTAAGGCTCCCTTCTCTTAACCCTATTCTTTGTCCTCAAACCTGCACCTTCCCTTCTAGCACCTTCCCCTCAGTCCTCCTCCAGCTCTCTTTTCACTTCCCCCCCCCCCCCCCAGTCTTAACCTCCTAGTTAACCAGGGACAAGTGATTAGCTCTCTTGTCCAAGGGGCACCTTGAGCATCACTGAACCTCAATCCTAAATTGAGCCCATGACCCATTCCTCCATGCATTTGAATGAAGGCAGAAGGAATCACTTAACCCTCCTCACAGGGTCTATTGTATCCATCCTTAAAGAGGCCCTCACAGCCAAAGGAAAGCCTTCTACCTTTCCCTGATTAACTCAGGAATTCAACCTCAGATTCTACAGACTCATAGATTCATAGAATTGGAAGCTGCCTCAGAGGTCACTGTGAGTTCAACCTCTACTCTTACAAAAATTACCTTTATATCACATCTGACCAATGGTCTAATCTTGGTTTGAAAAGCTCTCAAAAATTTTTTATTGACATCTTTTGCATTTAGATATGTTTGTTGACACAGGGAGGGCCTATTATTGCCTCTTGAGGAAGCCCATGGCACTTTGGGAAAACTCAAATGATTGTCATTGCTGTTTAGACATTTATTTCAGTCATGTCTGAGTCTCCGTGACCCCATTTGAGGTTTTCTTGGCAAAGATATTGGAGTAGTTTGCCATTTCCTTCTCCAGCTCATTTTACAGGTGAGAAAACTGAGGCAGACAGGGTAAAAAGATTTGCCTGAGGTCACACAGCTAGTGTCTGAGGCTGACTTTGAAATCAGGAAGATTAGTCTTGCTAACTCCAGTTCTGGCACTCTATGCACTATGGAAAGTCCAGATGCTCCCACAAATGATTAGGAAGGATTTTCTTACATCAAGCCTAAATTTTCCTGTCTGCAGCTTCCATTACCTCTATTTTACAACCACTGAACGAATGTTTATTAATTTATTTTTATATGCAAGGACAGGGATTCAAAGACAAAGAAAAAAACTGAGCCTGCCCTTAAGGAGGTTGCATTCCATCAAGGAAAACAACATGTACCATACAAATAAACAAAATATAGGGTGTAGGGACTGAATCTGTGATTTCAGTAATTTAGGGAACTTCTAGGGAGCTCTACCAAGGCGGGTTGTCACCCTCTTTTCAACTTACAGTCTTAGAGAATTGCCTAAGTCACAGAAAAGTTAAATGACTGACCTATAGTCACATAGACAGTATATGCTAGAGTCAGGAACTGAAAGACAGCTTTTCATGACTCTGAGGCCAGCTCTCTATCTGCTTTGCTATAGATGCTTGTGAACAGAAAACAGAAATATAAGATAATTTTTAGAAGAGACCCCAGGAATTGGGGAAATGAAGAAGGGCCTCATAGAGAGGGCAGTCCTTGAATTGAGCTGTAAAAGAAGCCAGGGGTTCTAAGAGACAGAGGTGAGGAGAGGGCATGTTCTGGGAAGGGGGCAGCAGTGTAAAGTCATTGAGGCGGAGATGGAATGTGGTGTATGAGGAACTGGCAAATAGACCAGCTTGTAATGTCTTATGTACACAGGTAAGTAAACACAAGGTAATTTGAGGAGGAAAAGAGCAATTACAAAGGGAGAGGGAGGGGAATCAGCAGAGGTGGAACTTAGGAATTCCAGCACCTGGAGCAACTTCAGTTGAATTATGGGAGGGGGGGTGAGAGGAGCATAAGGAAAGGGGGGGAACATCCGAGGGAAGACTATTTCTAGGCAGGTGTGGAGACAGAGGTCATGGGAACTGAGGGAACTGAACAAATGGAGAGGCCAGTATATATGAAAGGGGAGGTTGGGTGCAAAAGAAGACTATGAGCTAAGTACTGAACTCATTAAGGTTGTGAAAGATTGGCCTAGAAATCCATAGATGACAGTAACATGGCTCTGGAAAGGATGGAGGGAACTTTAAAGGGGAAAGGCAATTGCCAAGTGGTGGCAAAAAGTGGGACTGAAAGTGGTAGTAAGGACTGAGGAGTAGGCCACCACTTCTTCTTGGCCCTGGGTGTTGGGGGTGGGGTGGGGTGGGGGGGTATGAGAGATAAGGAAGGCTGAAGATAGAAAGAGATGGAGAGAGGGGGGGCAGGGAGGTGGGGCGATAGATAGAAAGGGAGGGAGAGACTGAGATGGAGAGAAAGAGACAGAGAGAAACAGAAAGAGAAAGATAGAAGCAGAGACAGAGACAAGAAAGAGACAAAGACAGAGAGAGGGAGAGAAGGGGGGAGAGAGGGAGAGATGGAGGTAGAAACAGAGGGAGAGAGAAAGAGGGAAAGAGAGAAAATGAGAGAGGGAGAGAGAAAAAAGAGAGAGAAAGAGAAATAGGGAGAGAGGGAGAAGGAGAGAGACAAACAGAGACAGAGAGAAACAGACAAAGAAAGAGAGAGAAAGTGATAGCGGCAGAGACAGAGACAAAGACAGAGAGAGAGGGAAAAAAAGGGGAGAGAGAGGGAAAGATGGAGTTAGAAACAGAGAGAGGGAGAGAAAGAGGGAAAGAAAGAGAGAGAAAATGAGAGAGGGAGAGGGAGAAAGAAAGAAAAAAGAGAGGGAGGAAGAAAGCAAAAGAGAGAGGGAGAAAGAAAGAAAAAAGAGAGAGGGAGAGGGAGAAAGAAAAAGAAGGAAAGAAATAGGGAGAGAGAGGGAGAAGAGGAGAGAGAATGGGAGAGGGAGAAGGAGAGAGAAAGAAACAAAGAGAAATAGTAAGAGAGAGGGAGAGGGAGAAAGAGAAAAGGAGAGAAATAGGAAGAGAGGGAGAGGGAGGGACAGTGAGAGGGAGAGAGAAAGAGGGAGAGAAAAGGAGGAGAGAGAAAAAGAAAGGGAAAGGGAGAAAGAAAGAGAGAAAAAAGAGAGGGAGAGAGAAAAAGAGAGAAATGAGGGAGAGGGAGAAAGAGAAAAAGAGAGAGAATGAAAGAGAAATAGGGAAAGAGGAAGAAGAGAGAGAGGGAGAGACAGAGAGGGAGAGAGAAAATGAGCAAGAGGGAGAGAAAGAGAGAGAAATGAGAAAGGAAGAGATAGAAAGAGAGGGAGACAAAGAAAAAGAGAAATAGGGAGAGAGGGAGAAAAAAGAAAAAAGAGAGAGGGAAGGAAAAAAGGAGAGAGAGGGGGAGAGAGAAAGTGAGAGAGAGAGGGAGAGAGAACTTTTTATTTATTATATATTATCTGTAATGTATAAAAATATGTAAATTATATTTATCTATATAGTGTTTACTATTTATGTAGTGCTTGTTGGATGCCAGACACTGTGCTAAGCTCTTTCCAATTATTATACACTAAAAACAAAAGGAATATAAGAAAAAGAGATACAAGAACATGGGATTATTAAGGGATAATCTTATAAACACAAAGGAGGTTCAGTCCAATCTTGGGGCATCTAGGTGGTACAGTGAATAGAGTGCCTGTTAGGAAGATCTGAGTTCAAATCCAGCCTGAGACACTTGGCAGCGACCTGAGCAAGTCACTTCAGCCTCTATGCCTCAGTTTCCTCATCTGTAAAATGAGTTGGAGAAGGAAATGGTAGTATCTTTGCCAAGTCACAGACCTGAATTGCAACAATAATAGTTTAATCCTACCATTATACTGTTTATGTCAGCAAATGGAAGTATAGAGAGGTGGAGGGGGCTTGCCCAAGGTTACATCAATACAAAGTGTCAAAGAAGCCAGATTTCAAACTCAGGGCCTCTGATTCTCCATAAAAATAGGAGGAGGAGGAGTGGTTGTAGCGGTAGTATTGTCCAGCATTTACATAGTCCTCTAAGGTTTTGAAATAACGTGCTTCCATATTTGATCCTCACACAACTTCAAAAGGTAGGTACTATTATTATTGATATTTTCCAGATGGAAAAACTGAGGAGGAGAGAGCTTAAGTGACTTGCCTAATGTCACAAAGATAATAAGCATCTGAGACCAGATTTGAGCTCAAGTTTTACTGATTTCCTGTCCTGGACTTTGTCCACTTTGCCAACCTGTTTTCTCTAGTCCAGTGGTCCTGTCACTACATTTCAGCAAAGTGAGGCAGACAAGTGCCCTACTTAGGGCAGCACTAGAGCTAAGAGGTAATGTGGTATTAATATGGGTTTTAGTTGCATAACCAATGTAGTTAGTCATTTTGGTCAATGAATCACTTTGGCTGCTGATGCTGCACCAAACTCGGGTTCTTCTTCAGCTGTGAGTTCTTTTGGTCCTGACTGAACTAACTCATTCAGGCTGTTTCCTTCACTTCCCCAAAGGTCATCCCACCCCTAGAGAAGGATGTGTTGGAAGAGGGGGTGGGACAGTAGACAATGGGGTAGACAAGGAGAAGGGAGCAGATCTCCCAGAGAACCAACTCTGTCCTGTTCTTTTTAATTTTCTTTTCTGTGTTATCTTCTCCAACTAGATTGCAAGCTACCTGAGGGCAGGAACTATATTTCTTATTTACATCCATATCCTTAGAATAGTGTCTAGCACTTTGTAGGTGTTTAATATATCTCTATTGACTATTTATGGAGAGGAGGGCTTGAATCTCCTATGTTATCCTATGTAGAACAGCCTCATTGCTGTGTTCCAATATTAGTTTGGGGGATCAGTAAAAAGAGAAGAGCTTTAAGGAAATTAAAAATTCTAAGAGGCAGAGAGATAAAGGGGAAGGGAGAACCTTTGCAAAGGCAAAAAATGGAATATGCCGTTTGGGGAACTTCTACCATGTCACTAAAGCTTCAATGCAGTGTAACAAGAACCTAATTGTAAAGGACTTAAATGTGAGATTGAGAAGTCTATTTTATTTTGAAGACATTGAGGAGCCATAGAAGGTTTCTGAGGAGAGGAGGGACATAGCTTTCTGCTTTAGAAATGATCCATTTGGCACCTATTTGGAAAAAGAGTTAGAGAGGAGAGAGACTGAAGGTAGGGAAATGGCTTAGGAAACTACCGAATAAAAGCAACCAGATAGCTCAGTGGATAAAACAACAAACATGAAGTTAAGACCTAAATTCAAATCCAGGCTCAAAAATTTTCTAGCTGTGTGACCCTAGGCAAGTCACTCTGTGTAGAAAAAAAAAAGAATTTCAAAAGAGGTGGACTTGAAGGCATAAGATAATGAGTTCTCTTTCAGGCAAGTTGAGTTTGAGATACTTGTGGGACATTCAAATAGGGATATTATTGGTGATGTAAGAGGGAGATTAGGGTTGAATAGATAGATTTGGGATGGTGAAGTGTTGGACCTAGAGATGGGAAGACCCAGATTTTATTCCTGCCTTAAACACTAGCTCATTGAAACTCTCTGTAATTCAGTTCACTTATCTTACAGGGTTGTTATAGGGGATCCAAGGAGATAACAAAGTACTTTGAAAATATTTAAGTGTTATTATTATTATTATTATTATTATTATATAAAGAGTGGATTAAATGAACTCATGGGAGCTGTTGAGGTTATTATTTGGAAGGTTATAAAGAGAGAACAGGGTCTAGGCCAGAACCTGGAGGAGACCCCTGAGTGTGGGTGGGTAGGAGAAGGGTTATGATCCATCAAAGGAAAATAAATCATTAGAGAGGGTCATGTTAACAGAAACCAAGGGAGGAGAGGGCATCAAGGAAAAGGAGATTGACAGTGTCAAAAGTTAGTTCTCAAGTAGTTTGAGAATTGAGAAAAAGACTTTGGGTTTAGCGGTTGGTAACCTCAGAAAAGAAATTTCAATCTAGTGGCGATATATGAAGTCAGATTGCAAAAGGCTGGGAAATGAGCAAGAAAGGAGCAAGTGTCGGCAATGAACCCTCGGCTCTTTTTCAGGAGTTTGGCTGTGAAAGGAAGAAGACAGAAGACAATAGATTGAGGGGGAGGCAGGGTCAAGTGAACTTTTTTTTTCAAAACTAAGAACAAGTGGGTATGTTTGTAGGCAGCTGGGAGGGAGCAGTGGACAAAGAGAAGCTGAAGATGAGAGAAAGATTGATGAGGCATGCTGTAGAAAAGACAGGAGGTGATGGGATCAAGGGTACAAATAGAAGACCCCAACCTTGACAAGAAGGGTCTCCTCTTTCTCTGAGACTAGAGAAAAAGGAGAGTAGAATGGGGGATATGGATAGCTAGGGAAGGAAAGGGATCTCATGACAGATGGCCTTTATTTTCTCAGTCAAATCAGAAGTGAGCTTATCTACTGAGAGAAAGGAGGTCATAGTCATAAATTTAGAGCTGGAAGAGACCTTAGAGTCAGTTCATTCCATCTACAAATATATAATCCATCAACAAATATTTAATAGGTGCTGATTATGTATCAGCACTGTTCTAAGTGA
This sequence comes from Macrotis lagotis, assembly GCF_037893015.1. Lineage (NCBI taxonomy): Eukaryota > Metazoa > Chordata > Mammalia > Peramelemorphia > Peramelidae > Macrotis > Macrotis lagotis. The sequence goes on along the minus strand of NC_133666.1, from coordinate 628,496,478 downwards.
TTAAAGCAAAAACCAGTCCCTGCTCCCAAAGAGCTTACATTCTTAGGGTGGAAATATGCACATGTAAATCGATACATACAAAAGACATTCAGAGCTGAAGTCTACAGTTAAAAAGTTAGTGACTTGTCCAAGGTGGCAGAATCAGAGCTTCTAATTTCAAATCCCATGCTTTTTCTACTGACCCACAGATTGAACACTGGTGAATATCTTGGGTAATTGGGTATTTTTCAGTTGATGAGATCTCTCTCATTTTTTTCTTGGATTTTTGCAAGACAATGGGGTTAAGTGACTTGCCCAAGGTCACACAGCTAAGTAAGTATTAAGTATTTGAGGTCGAATTTAATTTCAGGTCCTTCTGACTCCAGGGTGGGTGCTCTATCCACTATGCAACCTAGCTTTCCCTGAAGAGATCTCTCTCTCTCTTTTTTTTAAAGAATCTTTTGAATCTGCCACAAGTTGTCATGTTTGCTGCTGCTGTTGTTGAGGGAATGGGGAGGCAAATGGGATTAAGTGAATTGCTCAAGGTTACACAGTAAGTCTGAGACCACATTTGAATTCATATCCTCCTGACTCCTGGCTGGTTGCCACCTAACTATCCCTTGCCTTGAAGTTTTTGTGATTTTAATGTATATGGAAAGGACATAATTGATTTCCAAATCAAAATCTTTGAGAGCTCTATATTCCCAACTAATTGGTGGGTTTTTTCTACCACATATTTAAAATTAATTACATTATCTTGATCCAACTATTCCACTATTGAAAAAAAAACAAAGTGGCTGAAAAATGTCTATTGTCCAGATTCAGCTACACAGTTGAATGAAGAGCCTATATAATTTACTGGTCTTGGACAGGTGAAGTAAATGAACCAGGCAACAGGGAAAGATTGAGGAAGAGAAGATAAGACTGGATTTAGGAAATGACACAGAATTTCCAGTGACCTCTTAATGCTCACTGCCTCTGTGTCCATCATTTTCATACCCATAGTCTCTCAGCAAGATATTACAAGGTTGGGAATCTTGGAACACTCCAATCTTGGAAGAATTGACATACATTATCTAAAAGGTGGTAGAAAGTCATATCATGAGGAGTAACAGGCTGAAGCATGTCATAGGATTTGCGTGTGAGAGAGAATAAGAACATGTCATGGTGGACCTGGGATTAGCAGAGGAGAGCGGCCAAAGTATAATAAGTACAAGGAAGAGAGGAAGGAAGAAAGGAATGGAGATGGATGATTCAATGGGAACATTGGAACTCCTGTTAAGAAGGGCACAAAATAGGGGCGGCTAGGTGGTGTAGTGGATAAAGCACCGGCCCTGGAGTCAGGAGTACCTGGGTTCAAATCCGGTCTCAGACACTTAATAATTACCTAGCTGTGTGGCCTTGGGCAAACTACTTAACCCCATTTGCCTTGCAAAAACCTAAAAAAAAAACCAACAACAAGAATGGCACAAAATTAGAAACAAGGGTGGTGGTGAATTTGTAAGTCATTCCTTGTAGAAGAGGAAGCATCCACATCCCTGATAGAGTCCCCCTAAAAAAAACCAAAGCATTCACCGGAATATTTAAATCTGGAAGGCATCTAGTGAGCATTTAGTTTAGTCCCCTCATTTTTTTTTGTTTTTGTGAGTCAGCGGTGTTTAGTGACTTGCCCAAAGTCATACAACTATAAATATCAAGTGTCTGAGGTCCCATTTGAACTCAGGACCTCCTGACTTCAGGGTCCATGCACTGTGCCACCTAGTTGCACCCAGTCTCCTCATTTTATAAGGAAACCAAGCCAAATATAAGAAAGGAACTTGTTCAAGGTCAGTCAGGTGTAAGAGAGCCACGATTTAAATCTAGGTCTAAGGATGCAGACACTCAAGGGGCCATCCTACCTAACTACTCAAGTTTGATTCCTGCCTTTAAAAACTAATTGGGTAATTCTGGGCAAGTCATTGAAACTCTCTCAAAATTCACTTACCTTACACGTTGTGGAGATTTCTCTATTCCTTTGGTCACACCATTCTCTCTTTATCTTGGCATATTCCAAATTCAACTAAATCAAGCCAAACCTTGAAACCCTCCTTGGACATTCAAATATACCATGATCCTGTGTTCCCCTGAACTTGCATAGCATTGAAATCACCAGTTCTGTGATAATAATAATGCAAGGCTGTTTGTAGGAAATGGTAAATCTGAAGACTGCAGAAAAGAACAAGAAGACTTAGATGAACTGATGCAAAGTGAAAGAAAAGAACTAGGATAATACTATATAGCAACATAACTGGAAGGAACAGCAACAAACCAATTAAAACTGAATGTTGTGAAATTATAATGATCAAGCTTTGTCCAAAAGAAGGAACCCTCCACACACCTCTTTGCAGAGCAGAGGGACTATGGGTGTGAATATGTAAGACTTTTTCAATATGCTGACTCCTTTTGCTGAACTATTTATTTGTCCCCTGCCATCCTCCCCACTTTTTTTTTAACTTTTCTATAAGGAATGGCTCTCTGAGGGGGGAGAGAAAGAGATACATTGAGAAATATAAAATAGAAATTATCAATAAGAATGTATTTTTGAAAATTCATGGCAATAACAACAGAGAAGTCAATTGCTTATGGGTGTGAGTCATAGGGTAACTGAGTAGTGCAGTGGATAGAGTCCTGGTCCTAGAGTTGGGAGGATCTGAGTTCAAATTTGGCTTCACACACTAGCTGTGTGACTCTAGGTAAGTCATTTAACTTCAATTGCCTCCCCCAAAAAGTGTGTGTGTGTGTGTGTGAGAGAGAGAGAGAGAGAGAGAGATGGGTTGTGTCTCCACCACTAGAAAATGAGCACCACAAGGACAGGTAAAAGATGAGTTTCTTTCATCTGTATATGTGATATATGGGATACTAGACTATATGGTTGCTCTAAAATCTGGTGATTAATTTTGTGATTCTGACCTGGGTTCTAATCCCACTACTGTCACTAACCCTATGTGCAGGTAAATGAAGTGAGAGGTGGTGCTTCAATTTGCTCATCCTTAAAATGGGTGGGTTGGACTACATGACCTCCCAGGTTCCTCCCATTTCTAGAGTTATGATTCTGTGATCTTTCTGGGCCCTTCTTCTTCCAGATTTTAGGACCCTAAGAATGAAATACTAGGGAAGACAACAAAAAAAGGAATGGAGGAGGGAGGAAAGAGAGGGGTTTATGGAGGGTAAATATTTTGGCTTCATGAAGGAGGGAGAATTGACTAATTCCCCAGACCGATTAGTGGTAATTAACCCTTCACGAGGCAGTAATTATATCTGTTCCTTAGAAACTGTAATTAGCAGCAACTTGGTTTTCCACTCTCCTTCTCAGGCAATGCCTTTCCTCAGGCCCCTGGAGCCCCAAGCCCTAGACTTGACTGGAGAGCCCAGGCACTGACCCCCAAGCTGTGTCCTGACTCATCATAGCTTCTTAGGATTCAGAGTCTGGAAGGATCTTAGAGATTGTCCAAGTCACAAATACTTGACCTGGGGTCCATGAACTTTTTTTTTTAACATTTTTGAAACTATTTCAATAAAATAAAATTTCCATTTTAATCTTGTGTATTTCATTCTGAGAAGGGTCTACAGCTTTCACCAAAATACCAAAGGAGTCCATTACACATGCATGAAAAAAAAGATTAAAAAGCCTGCTTTTGGTCTAGCCATCTCATTTTCACAGAAGAGTAACCAGAGGTCCCAAGGGGGTAAATGAGTGGTCTAGGTCACACATTAAATGTCAAAGAATGAACTCAAACCCAGATCCTCAGCCTTTATATCTTTTGACATTCCAGAAGAATATCTGATGACTCTACTTCCCTCATACTGATTCTCCCCCCCAAAAAAGAAGGGACCCCCCTCAGAGAACCAAGGAGCTTAACTGTCAGTCCCCTTGAGTCTCCTTATGCATCCTTCCTTCAGCTTCTCTCTCTCTCTCTCTCTCTCTCTCTCTCTCTCTCTCTCTCTCTCTCTCTCTCTCTCTCTCTCTCCCTCTCCCTCTCTCTCTCTGGTCATGCAGTTATTGGGGCAAGGGTGGGGAGGAACGAATGAGGGAGAACAGTGGAGTCTGGGGGAGTGGACTAGCGGAAGGGGTGTGGAGACAGCTGGAAACCCTGGCCCCAGCTCTCAAGTGGCTCCTGCGGCTGGGAGTGGGGCTCTTTGACCAGGGAGGGGCGGCAGGAGCCAGGCAGGTGACTGGTACAGCTCCAGCGGTTGCCATGGCAACCGGCGACTGGGTGACAGCCGCCTGAGGGGCCTGCAGGGCTTTTGTCTGGCCAAGGGGAGCTCAAGCAAGGGATGGAGCCCGAGGCAGGGGCAAGGAGGCCAGACCCCTCTGGAGGGAGGCTTTTCCAAAATGGGGCACAGGCTGGCCAGAAGGGGAGAGGAGGAGACAGCCATCCATTTCAAGTACAAGCAAGATCATGGAAGCATAAGATTGAGAACTTGAAATCATCTTGTCCAGGGCTTCTTCGCCCAGAAGTGTTTTGAACCCCATGGGCAGACTGGGGAAGCCCAGGGACCTTTTCTGGGAATAATGTTTTAAAAGGCATAAATAAAATAGAGAGGGCTACAAAGGAAATCATTTATTTTGAAATATAGCTATCAAAATAATAATAAGACAAGGTCACGGATCCCAAGCTAAGAGAGTCTTCGACTCCTCTAAGCCCTTTATTTTAGAAATGAGGAAACTGAGATGAGGAGAGAGCAAAGGGACTTGTCCAAGGTTACACAGATAGCTCTTAGAGGTGACAGCTGGGAGGAGGGGGTGGCGCTAATCTGATCTGCTCGTGCTGGGAGGCAGTGGGATGGGTAGAGCTTCAGAGCTTGCCTTTAGAAGGCAAGACCGAAGGGAAGACTAAGGCTGCTGTCCAGAGATCATGGCTGGTCTGGGGGGGAAAGAGCGCTCTCAGAGAACCAGCTGGCTAGCCGTCTATCTCCCTTCCTGGGTTTCTGCTGCCCCCTATCTAGGGATGTAGACAGGCAAGGCAAAGGCCAGAACGCCACTCCTGGGGGGTAGGAGCTTGAGGAGGGATTGGAGAGAGGAGCTAGCCACCTACAAATGTTTTCTAGTCCCCTAGATCTGGGGGCTCAATCTTTCCTCCTCTCTGCCCCTCCTCAGAATGTCACTGGGGGTAGGAGGAAGGGCGGGGTAGGAAGGGGAAGTGGGGTCACTTACCTGAGCCAGGTTAGATCTCCCTTGGCCTATGGATCATCCATTATCTGGGATCTAGGACTCCAGGGTTCCTGCAACACATCAAACATAGGTCAGTCTGCCTCTCTCCATGGATCTTCCTTCCCTCCTATGACTGTGGGGCCCCCGGGGTTATTGTTGTGGCTTAGTCTTGCTCTGAGTCTTGGACGGGCAATCCTCCCCCTGCACCCCTCTGCCCGTGCACACCTCTGCCCGTGCCCGCCACTGCAGCTCGCTCCGCTCTGCTCACTCGCTAGTTCCTCTCCATTGCACATGCCACTTTGCTTAGTAATTAGAGTCAATATCCCTGGTTCCCCTTGGAGGCAAATGTATGTGTGAGAGAGAAGAGGAGGATTGTATTTATGGTTCTGGGGTCTCTCCATGCGCAGGCAGGTTTGGGGGCATTTTTTTTTTACCTGCAGACCTTCCTCTGTGTAAGGGCTGTGTGTGTGTGAATGTGTATGTGTGTCGTATGGGTATGTGAGTGTGTGTAAGTGTGTATATGTGTGTCATGGCTGTCAGGGTGTATGACTATGTGTATGTGTGTTTGTGTGAGAGTGTGTGTGTGTTTGTGTCTCTCAGGTTAAGAGTGAGATACAAGGGACTATTGGTGCAGAGGTGTCTGATTGTGTCATTAGGCAGTGTGTGTACCTGGAGCCTATAGTCTCAGGTGGGGGTGTCTATGTCTATGTCTAGGCCTGTGGAGACACACAAGGGAATGTATCTTTGTTAAGCTGCATATGTCTATGGTTATGCATAGAGATTTTTCTATCTGCAAGACTGTGTTTGGGTACCTGTGTGCCTGAAGCCAGGGAATGTGTAATTATGCCTATATGTGTGTGTGTGTGTGTGTGTGTGTGTGATTTTTGGATTGTGCAAGGCTGTGTAGGGATCTATTTGTATTTATCTGACTAGACAGATTTGTGAATCTGTGGATATGTGTGCAAAGATATTGGAGTACCTGGAAGAACCCTGCAGAGGTGTGTGTGTGTGTGTGTGTGTGGTGCACACGTGCACACACATGCTTGCACATGCATACAAGGGTGTATATGCCAGGGTATGGTAGCTGGTGGTGAGTGAGTATTCAGACTTTAGGGTCACTGAAACATCTGAGGTCCTATAACTTGGACTTAAAATCCAACCCAGAAGGTTCTAGGACCTTGATGACATCACTTTCTCAAATCTTTTCTCTTAAGGAGCTCCAAATACTTTCTATTTCTTTTCCTTGGGGTCTCCAGGAATGAGCAGATATTGGATATTTATTTTTCCCAAAAGCAGGTGACTTAGTCTGTGTTTGGAATATTCAGTAGAATGGGGAAACTGAGGTCAGAAACTGTGCCCTGTAAGCTGACTTGTTTACTTGTTTGTTTTACAAAAGCCAGCCCCTGGGCTTGGCGGCCAAGCCAAAGCCGAGTAGGGCTACCTGCTCTTTCAGGTTTCTGGTTTTGGCGGCAGAGCACTTCTCCTCAGTGGCCCCCAGGTGGCGAGCTCGGCCTGTACTGCTATAGCAGCCTTGCATGGACTGTTGAAGAAAAGCATTCCATCAAGAAATGGGGGGATCTGTCCATCTGGGCCGAGACCCAGCTCCGACCCTCCACCCGGCCCGGTCACCTCACCAGACCTTAGGAAGTCCACCCTCAGCCCCAGCACAGTGGAGAGAGGATTCAGGTCTGGAACCAGAGCACCAGGACTCACATGCCCACTCTGCTGCCAATGTGACCTTGGACAAAAGGGGAAGTTAAAGTAGACTTCTGAGCTTCATTCCAACTCTAGGTTTATGATCCCTTGATAATATTAGTTAACACTTATATAGCATTTTCAGGTTTGCTGAGCATTTGGCATATGACGTTTGATTCTTACAATAACCCTGTGAAGCAGTTATTATTATTACTTCCATTTTGCAGATAAGGAAACTAAGGCTGAGAGGTTAAATGGCTTCTCTGTGGTCTCCCAGCCTGCAAGTGTCAGAGGTAGAATTTGAATCCAGGTCCTCCCAAAACCCATGACAGGCACTCTGTCTGTCATGATGCCCAGAAGAATCATATTTGTATGGACATGCTGACTGAGCAGGGCACTAGGTGTGCCAATGTCATTCCCCTCTTTCCCCTACTCTTCTATCGGCCGACACAAAAGAAAAGGGAATAAGTGATGGGGGGGCAATGGGTGGAGAGCCTGCACCCAGAATAAAAGACTGTGAGTTGGAGATTCTGCTCACACACTCTTGAGCTGAGCAAAGCAAGGGCACCATGGCCCACTCCCCAAGCGTGGATGCAGGAAGATTTCCCCACCCCCAGCCCCCAGCAGTTTCTACCAGGGCCTTCTGTCTTACAAATTCACTCATCAAAAGAAGGCCTAATATATCTGGGTAAGCTGTTCACCGATGTTGTCTGACTCCATACAGGGTATATAGGGTCAGCGCACTAGGAGGAAGAGTAAATGGTGGGAGGTGGGACCTCCCAGCAGCTTCTGGGGCCTCCTGCCTTATTCATTCATTCATCAAGGGAAGGTCTGATATATTTGTGTAACCTGATCTCTGATGCACAGTGTCTGAACTTGGAGCTGGCTCCTACTCAAAGGGTCAAGATGATAACACCACTTCTTCTCGGACCAAAGGAGGAAACCAAGATGCCTCTTGGGGGTGGCAGCTGCTACCCTTGCTGGGGAGAAGAAAGGACCTCAGGATCACAGCTTGGACCTGCTCTAGCTGTTTGTGTTCGTATGTGCTCTTCCGAGGCCTGGCACGAGGGTGGGGAAAGACACAGGGGACTTCTTTTGTAGGAGTGTATGTGGGGACTGGAGGAACTGGCCACATAAACGTGTGTGTATAATGTGTAAATATGTATGTGTGTTTGGGATGGGGGCAGTAGGTGTGCATGTGAATCTCTCTGTGTGACCATTATTTGTGTTTCTATATGTTTGCATTTGATGGGGTGTATATGGCTTACTATGTTCATATCAAGCATGTGTTTGCATGGATCTTCATGCATTTAAGCAACCAAGAGGCCTTGATTAAAAGCCCACCGCATGCCAGGCTCTGGGTTAGTATGCAAAGACAAAAGGGAAGGCTTAAGGAATTTAAAATCTGGCTAGAGGCAAACAGCATGTGCATATACATGGATATATATTGAGAGGGAGACACACACACACACACACACACACACATACACATACAAATAAATACAAGGCGATGGGGTGGAGGATGGCACTAGCTGACAGGGGATCTGCTTCACGTAGAAGACAGAATTTGATCAGTCTTGAAGAAAACCAAGAGGCAGAGGTGAGGAGAGTGTGATTATTTCTGATTATTATCTGGGGATATAACTTGGGCACAGGAAGAGAGATGGGAAATGGAGTATGGTTTGGTAGGAATAGTCAGAAGGTCAGTGTAGGTGGAGGATGGTACACGAAGGGGGTCAATCCAATGTGTGATAACCCCAGAAAGGGAGGTTGGAGCCAGGTCAGAAAGGGCTTTAAATATCAGGAGGTTTCACTACAACAACCTGCCTCTTTCAAACTCCAGTCGTTTCTGCCTTTGTACTTGTTGTTTTAAATGAATTTTTAGCCATATCTTTTGTGATGTTAAAAACAAACAAAAGACATCAATAAAAACTCATCCCCTGCAGTTTTGAGATAGGTTATTTATAAAATTTTATAGATGTTTCCTTGATCATCCTTTCTTTTCATGTACATTTGTTGGAACTGTGCTTAAGAGAGAGGGTTGATACTGGGTTTTATATGTATATTCAGGCAATTTATATATGTAAACTGTTGAAATTGGTAGTTGTTATTCAGTCATTTTTCTGTTGTCTCTGACACTTTTGTGACCCCCATTTGGGTTTTCTTGGCAAAGATACTTGAATAGTTCACCATTTCCTTCTCCAGCTCATTTGACAAATGAGGAAACTGAGGCGAACAGAGCTAAGAGATTTGCCCAGGGTCACAGTTAAGTGTTTGAGACTGGATTTGAATTTAGGAAGATGAGGCTTCCTGACTTCAGGCCTGGCAATTATACACTTTACCACTTAGCTGTCTTGAAAAGAAATTTGTACTGTTTTTATGTAGGGTCTGACCCCATTTGGGGTTTTCTTGCAAAGATACTGGAGTGGTTTGCCATTTCCTTTTCAAATTCATTTTACAGGTGAAACTAAGGCAATCAGGGTCACAGAGCTAGTAAGAGTCTGAGGTCTAGGACCCTATTATTTTCCAGCATAGGGAAACTGAGACACTGTGAGGAGGCACTATTCATTTTTAAAGCCCTGATTCTCTTTGTTTTATCCCTATGGATTCTCCTTCTCCTCTTTTGAACTCGAGATTCTGAAGACCTATTGTCCATTGCCTTCATCCCTCCCAGGAAAGAATCAAGCCCAGTAGTCCATTTTTTGGATCCTTGAGGTTTAGAAATATTTCATTTATGTCTTTATAATCTCAGGACAGTGCCTAGCACACAGAGCAGGTGCTTTAATAAATATTGTTCATTAACAATTGTATATAATTTATATTTATATATGTTATGTATATATTTTATGCATAAATGATGTTATTCATTTATATGAATGTGAATGTTCACATAGGACTTGGGGTCATAGATTTAGAACTAGAAAGGACCTTAGAAGTTACCTAGCTCACCCTCCCATTTTACAGATGAATAAACTGTGGTCTAAAAAGAAAAGTAGCAATTTATCATGAATCCAGAAATACTAAGAGTCAGACCAAGAATTTTGAGCCTGTAATCTCTTGCTCCAAATTTTTCTGACTTTACCCCCATTGAATATCAGATACACACACACACACACACACACACACACACACACACACACACACAGACTATTAACTGCAGTTGAATGGACTTGTGTTTGACTTCTTCCTGATCTGTGCCTTACTTAGTCTTATCTCCCATTCAACCAGGCTATTCTCCAGCCTCTGTAGATGACTGAGTCTAAGCTAGCAAAGGGGTAGGCCTCCCTGAAGGCAATTAAACAGTCTGTGCTGTTCACCAGGCTATTGGATTTCTTACACATTTCTCCTGTTGATGCTCCAGCCCCTAGGGCCTCTGCTAGCTTTATGAATACAACTTATTAATTAGCATCAATTAATAATCAACTTCAGGGTTATTATGGCGCCTGCTGCAGGGATCCCCAAGCACTTAAAGATACATAAACTCATTTTGGTCCCTGGCATGTTGGGAAGAGGGCAAAGGCCTGGCCAGTGTGGTCTTGGTAAAAATAAGACCTGGGCATAAGCCAGATGCCCACAGCTGTCAGAAAGGTGTTGGTTCTAGGGCCTTAGAAGATGATGTCAGGTCATTGACTGGTCTCATGCTCCTCATCTGTAAAGTCTCAAGGGTGGGGGACCATGTGATATCTAAGAGCACTTTCAAATCTAAACCTACAATCCCATGAACAAACATTGCCTTCAGCCTGAAATCCCTATGTAGTGGTTTCCCTTCTTGCCAGTAACTGACCTTACTCCCTAAGGACCTTGCTAAACAAATGGACTGATCAGGAAGGACCTGAGACCTCCAACTCTCTCTTCAACTGAAATCATATAAAGAATAATCTCCCTTTAAAAGACTGTTCCTAAATATCATTCATTCATTCATTCTGCAAACATTTATTTACAAAGGACTGACTGTGTGTCTTTCTGTTCATGTCTAAGACACTGGGGGCCATTTTAAAGGTACAATTGAATGGAAGCTCCCTGAGGGCAGGAACTGTTTTTTTTTTGTCTATAATTACAGTGCCAAGCACAGGATTTGAGCATGGCATGTACAGAATCAATATTTGTTCAGTGAATGAAGAACAAGATTTGCTATATATGAAAACTGAGGGCAAGCTAAGACCAAGGTTATGAAACTAGGTGCCTTGGACAAAATAATGAGACCACTTCCATTAGATGCAATTCCATTCAACTCCACTCTATGAACAAGGTACTCACTATGTCCTGTACCAAGGGCTGGAAATACAGGGAACTAAAACAAAATGGTACCTGCCTACAAGAAGACTACATTGTACATGAGTGATACCCCTCTACACAGATAAGGTAGACTGAGGAAGGATAGCACATACCCAACTCTGGGAATCCCAGAAGGTTTCATCCAGGCTCAGGAGCCTGAGTTTAGATTTGAAGACAGGCAATGTTTCTAAGAAAGGGTAATCATAAATGCTAGACTGGAAGGGACCTTAGAGGAAGGAAAAAAACCAAGCAATTTTAAAATGCTTATTATGTTCAGGTTCTTTGCCAAGAACTTCACAGATATCACATTTGATCCTCACAAGTCCTATTAGTATACCCATTTTATAATTGAGGAAACTGAGGAACACAGTTGTTAAATGACTTGCCCAAGGTCACACAGCTAATGAGTGTCTAAATCTAGATTTGCTCTCAGGTCTTCCAGAGACCAGACTCAAGACTCTATTCACCAAGGCACCTCAAGACAGATAATTCAGTGGAGACCCAGAGAAATGAAGTGACTTCTCCAAGGTTATACAAGCTGTTAGGTGGCAGAGCTTGTATTTGAATGCAGATAGTCTGATTAGATCTAGATTAATGAGACTACTTTACAGGCACAATGAACAGTCATTGAAGGAAATACTGTATTTTCAAAATAATTGATAGTTCAGTTTGACTGTGATGAGCATGTAGGGGAGGGGGAGAGGAGGGGAAAGGAAATGTTTTGAAAGGTAAGTTGGAGTCAGGCTGTGGAGGAGTTCAAATTCTAGGCTTAAGAATTATTGTATCCTAGAGGCAATAGGGAGCCATTGAAGATTCTTGATAGGTCACAGTCATGCCTGAGGAAGGAATAGGATTTTGGCAGTGGTATGGATTAGAGAGAGGAGAATCTGGAAGCAGGGAGACCAACTAGGAGATTATTGAAAGGAAAGGTGAAGAAGGACTGAATAAAGGAGTGACTGGATGAGAGAAAATAATAGAGAAGTTTGGAAGAGGTCCACATTGGGGGAAAGATGAAATCTATTTTGAGCATGTTGAATTTGAGATATCAATGGGAAATCCATCCAGGAAATGTCCACTGAGGCAGGTGATGATGTGGGAATGGAGGGCAGGAGAGAGAGGTTAAGGCCAAACATATATGGGAGTCATCTGTTTAGAGGTAACAATAGAATTCAATTAGACCATATAGGGACAGAATTTAGAAAGAGAAGATGGACCAGAACAGAGCCCTGGATGGACAAAAATGATTTCTAAGCAGATAAGAATGTTAGCTTACAAATGTTAAAAGCATTATATAAATATGTTTTTGTTATTGCTATTATCATCATTATGATGATGATGATGATGATAATACTTTTTGTCTTTTATAATGGTGTCTGAATAGAAACTGGATCCTGGGACAGAGCTCTGTCATGTTATTACTTTCAGATTTAATGTTCTGCAGACTATCATACAGTAGGATAAAAGGATTTCTTTTAATAATTGAATAAAAGGATTGGGATATCGACTCCTCTTCACTGGGCTCGCTAAAAGCATCTTCTGGACAGATTCACAGGGAGAAGACATGTATGGTATCCTGTTCTATACACCTTTGTTTTCTTCTCCTAGGTCTTCATGTTTTGGAAAGTTTTCTTTGTTAATGTGGAGCTTAGAGATTTGGAATATTTGATATGGCAACATCTAAGCATCAATCAAGAGGCATTTATAAAACATGAACTATGTACAAGACACAGTGCTAAGCACTAGGTTTCCAAAGAGAAAACAGTCACAGCCCTCAAGAAGCTTATAATCAAATAGGATTATATTATATATTGTATTAAATTAAATCTATACATATAAATATATTCATAAACCTGTTTGTGCACATGTATGTGAATACAAGGACAGAGAATATGGAATATAATCTCTGAGGAGAGACACACATAACCAGAGGAAATTGGGAAAGAGAACCTACAGAAGTGGGATTTGAACTGTCTTAAAGGAAGCCAGGATTCTGTGAGACAGAGGTAAGGAGACAATATTTCAGGCAGAAGGGAGACACAGTGCAAGAGCATGGAAAAAGGAGACCGAATTTTTATCAATCAATCTATCCTTAAGTTTTTATGAAATCCCTACTATGTGCTACTTACTTTGCTGGGTTTTGGGGTCACAGCATCTCTATTTATCCTCTATGAGGAATAGCAAATCAACCATTGTCACATAGAATCTATGGAGAATAGTATTATGTAAGAAACCTGGAAAGTTGGGATGGGACCAATTTATAAAGATCTTTAAATGCCCAACAGAAGAATTTATATAATTAGGAATTGCTAGAGATTACTGAGAAGGGAAGCGATATGGGCAGGTCAGTTTTAGGAAAATCATGTTATCAGCTAAGTGGAGGATAGACTGAAATGAGGAAAGACTTAAAGATAGGGAGACCAAGGTGTTTGTTGCAACAGCAGAAGAGAAATATGATGAAGTCCTAAACCAAGATGGTGGCTGTGTTAGTAAACAGAAGGGTGCACATCAAGAAGGTATAAATGACAAGTAACTATAACTGACTGGATGCATGGGGTGAGTGAAAAAGAGGAGCTGAGGATGACCAAGATTTCAAAGTTGGTTGACTAAGAGGATGGCAGCCCTCCAGAATAATAGAGAAATTGGGAAGAGGGTTGTGTTTGCAAGGAAAAATGACTTCTGTTTTAGACATGTTGACTTAGAGCTATCTGTGGGACCTCCAGTTCAAAAGGTCCAATATACAGTTGGTGATACAAGACTGCAGCTCAGGAGAGGGATGAAAGATGAATTTATAGACATGGCAGTAATCACATCATAGAGTTGATGATTGAGTCATCCCTGAATGAGATAATGTGGAGAGAAAAGAGGACAACCCAGGGTCAAAGCAAATATCCACAGTTAGGGGTTGTGACATGGATTAAGATCCAGCAAAGGAAACTGAAGAGGAACAATAAGACAGGGAGTTGGAAAACCAAAGAGAGAATAGTGTCATGGAAACTCAGAGAAGTATGCATGACAAGGTGATCAGTTGTTAGGGGACAGCTAGATGGAGCAATGGTTAACACACGGGGTTTGGAATCAGGAACACTCATCTTTCTGAGTTCAAATCTGGCCACACTTACTAGCTGTTTGATCCTAGGCAAGTCACTTAACCCCAATAACCTCAATTTCCTCATCTGTAAAATGAGCTGGAAAAAGCAAAACCCTCCAGTATGTTTGCCAAAAAAACAAAACAAAACAAACAAACCTCAAAAAGGGTCACAAAGAGTCAAACATGACTGAGATAAGAAACAACATGAGCCAAATACTGTAGAGGAAGTTAAAGATTAAGAAAAGACCATTAAAGTTAGAAATTAAGAGGTCCCTGGTAACTTTGGAGAAAGTAGTTTTTTTTAAAAAACAAAACAAAACATTATTTTAAATTTTTATCAACAATCATGTTCTGTTGATTGTGGAAACAGTTCAGTTTGTGCTGATCTAATTTTAGTTCAGTTTATAGATTGAATTCTCAAGATTGTATTTAAATTCTAAAGAATACCAGTGTTTATAGTATGGATATAATATTTAGAATGGTTTTTAAAAGATTTCAAGAATTTGGTATATATAATCCTAACTTCCAGGTCATGTCTTGGATAAGTGTTTATTTTTGGTAGCCTAAAAATTATATGTTATGCAATTTCTACCCTCTTCTTGCATAATCTGCATTAAGGATAACTCATCTGTAATTTCTTTTTCTCTTTTTCTTTTCTTTTCTTTTCTTTTTTAGTTTTTGCAAGGCAATGGGGTTAAGTGGCTTGCCCAAGGCCACACAGTTAGGTAATTATTAAGTGTCTGAGGCCGGATTTGAACCCAGGTACTCCTGACTCCAGGGCCACTCACTTAACCCTATTGGTTTCAGTTATCCATTGCGCCATCTAGCTGCCTGTAATTTCTGATGAACTAATCCTAAATTGCTATCATATAGCCCCCCCCCCATTTCAATAAACAAATATACATGACTCAGTCATTTATTTGAATTGTCTTTACCAATACACTGTTGGCTGAGTTCATGTGAACATTGCCCCATGAAGAACCTTTAACTTCCACTCTTGCATCTTAGCTATCTGGTGGTAAACCAATTTCTGTCACAGTTGACAAATCTAATGACATATACTTGTTATCGGCCTCTGCTATTGCTTAGTTAAGAGATGTCTTGTTTCAAAAGTGTTTCTGTAAGTGTTTAACCCATTGATAGTGGGCTCCGATAATTTCTATCAATGCTTTTCCTCCTTTCTGAGAATTAATCTTTCTATAGCTGCCTTAGGGTGATGGGGTCCATATTTCATAATATTGTATGGATTTCTGGTAGGATAGTTTCAAAGTCTATTACAGTCTATTTTAGAATTCTAAAAGTGTATGTTAAGACTAGTATTGAATGGGCATTATTTACTTTAAGCATGTTTTTCTCATTGAACTGTTATTCCGGGATTCCAATAAGTCTCTTGGCAATACATAGCTATAGTTTTCTCCTGAATAGATTCATGTTCAATGTGCCTTGCCTGGAGGAGACCAAGGTATTGTCACTACCCCTGTGATCTATCACCTCCAGATTCAGGCTTGAAGTCTTTAATCTCTATCTTTCTTTGGTATATGTCTAAAATTACCCTGAGTCATTCCCACCCTCCCCCACTCCCCTAAAATGTAGGCATAATGGTCTATGCCTGTAATCCCTGCTGCTAGAGCTGCCTGAGACTTCTAATCAGGTGAGCTAATCAGGTGTTTGGGCCATCTTAAGAGGTGCAAACTGACCCAGACCAGAAATGGAATAGGCCAAAGCTTCCATGTCAACAAGCCGTGGGAATGGATTTATGAATGGCTTACCACCTTTCCAGTCTGAATGAGCTGGGGAGACCCAGTTTCAAAAAAAATACATTAAGTTTAAATGACCTTTCTATATCATTGGAGAAAGATCCTATGAAATGAATGATCTGTTTAATATGTTTTTCAGTGGAGCTTGTCATTCATTTGCATTAAATGATTAATAAAATGTTTTGGTCTGACTCTTTTTAATTGGGAAACCATACTTCTATTTAGGAAAGATGATAATAAAGTTAAGGCAGAACTATAATAGACTTAAACTATTTCCTTGAAAAGTGACATGTTTTATATGAATTTTTCTTGACATGACTGTGTTGGTATTGTGTTTTAAGTAGAGACCCTATGTATTCCAGCATTTTATTATTGCAGTTGTTCTGGTGGTGATTTTAAATGTTCACAGGACCATGAATGTGGAACTCAGTCAAAAGGTTTATAGTAGTTTATAGGGCAGCTAGGTGGTACAATGGATAGGGCATTAAGCTGAGAATCAGGAAGACTTCCGAGTTTAAGTTCAGCCTCAGACACTTTGTAACTAGGTGATCCTGAGCAAGTCACGTAACCCTATTGATTTCAGTTTCGCATCTGTAAAATGAAAAGGAGAAGGAAATGGCAAACCACTCCAGTATCTCTGCCAAGAAAACTCCAAATGGGATCATGAAGAGTTCGGACACAACTAAAAAAAAACCACCTGAATTTTTATTTAATTATTTATTGTTATAAAAAAAATATTGTGGTGCTTTTGGATGGTGAGGTGCAATCAACCAGTCAGCTAGCAGCTAGTAAGCTCTTTCTGTGTCCCAGCAACTGTGCTATACCCTGGGGATATGAAGAAAGGGACAAACAGTCCTTGCCTTCAAAAAAGATAACATTCTAAAGGAGGAGACAATATGAAGAATTAGGCACCTACAAAATAAATACATGATAGATGGAAGGTATTTTCAGAAGGAAGGTAATAATGTTTGGGCACTCTCTCCTTGCTAGTAATATTTCACACATAATTGGCCTCTTTTTGGAGAGAGTCACTGGCATTCTCATCCTCTGATAGTAGATAAGTGATGTTTTCTGTTAAGAGAGATGGGTTCAGGCTTGCATCCTGGAAGTAGCCAGCAAAAGAGCTTTGCTAATCATCCATGAGCCACTGCAAAGAATTGAATCCAATGGTTATAGATTCATCTAGCCCCAGTGCTTAAATGTTTTATAGAGGAGCTAAAGTTTCAGGCCTCTCCTTTTTTGTGATTATTTTATTGTTCATTTTATTGATAATATCAAGCTTTCTTTTTCTCAGTTGATACAACTTGTGTTTTTGTTGTGTTGGATTTCTTTTGACTGTCTGGGTGACCAGAAGTTTTCCAAATAGTGTTTTTTCGGGGTTCTCTATCTTCTCTGAACCATTTGCTTCTTAAGCCTCTGTAATGAAGTTTCTGATTGATGTTGGATTGTTTTTTTTTTTTTTTGTTATTTGTGCTGCTTTGTCAACTTGAATCTTTTGACTTTTGTCTGTAATTGTTGATGAAGGAAATCTAGAATTTTGGATAAGCTTCTGTTTTATTTTAAATATTTTTTCCATTTACATGTAAAGACAATTTTTAACATTCATTTTTTTGTAAAATTTTGAGTTTCAACTTTTCTCCCTCCCTGTCTTCCCATCACCCTCCTTAAAATGATAAAAAATTTGATATAGGTTATAGACATGCAATCATGTAAAACCTATTTCCATATTAGTCATATTGTGAAAGAAGAAATAGTTTGCCAAAAATATTACAGTTTGCAAAAGGAAAAAAATATGAAAAAAATAAAGTGAAAAATAGTATGTTTCGATCTGCATTCAGACTCCACCAGTTCTTTTTCTGGATGTAGATTATGCTTCTGTTTTCAAATTTTAATTCTATATGTTTCTTTTTTTGTTGCCTTTAGTAGGCAATATGGAATTCAAGTTTTCTACTGTACATATCACCTGTATATTAATGCAATTGTCAAATTTTTCATCAATCTTCAATAGCTCTCTCAAATCATTTCTGTTATGTCCTTATACATATTCTTTGATAATGCCACCTTTCCTCCTATGGTTTTTATCATGGCAATTGTTGCCATACATACTATACTAATGAGTCAAAAAGCCCTTATTAAGCACACCATGGGCTATAGTCTTTCCCTTTTCCTCTCCCTCCTATATTCATCCCAGCTTTTCCCATTCTTAAGAGAATAAAAAACCTACCACCTGACCTGTTGTATTATTATATTCCTTCTCTTACCCCTGATGAGGATAGGTTTCCCTATCATCTCCCCATATTAGAATATAAACAGTTTATCCTTGTTCATTAAATTATTCTTCATTATAACCATATTTTTTTGCTTTCTGGAATATTGTATCCCAAGTTCTCATTTATAGTGATGATTACTAAATAATGTGTGATTCTGACTTTGGCTTCTTAGTACTTGACTGCTTTCTTTTTGACTGTTTGCAGTATTTTTCCTTTGACCTAGAATCTCTAGATGTTGGTTGTAATGTTAGGAATTTTCATTTTCATCTTCCAGGAGGTGACTAGTGGGTTCTATTTTTTACTTTTCCCTCTAGTTCTAAGAGACTTGGGAAGTTTTCTTTTATGATTTCTTGGATTATGTTGTCTAAGCTTTGTTGTTTTTGTTGTTATAACTATCTGGTAGTTCAGTGATTCTTAAATAATTTCTCTTCAATCAGTTTTTCATGGTAGTCATTTTTCACTATGAGATAATTTGTATTTTCTTCTATTTTTCAGGCTTTTGATTTTGTTTTTTTATTGTTTCATAGAGTAATTGATTTTTATTTGGCTGATTTTAATTTTTATAGAGTTTGGATAAGATTTTGTGCCTCTACACCAGTTGCTAATTTTATTTGGAATTCTTTCTTCCACAGCTTTTATTTTTACCATTTTTTCCCCTTACTAGCACTCTCATTTTATTTCAACAATTTTTTTAGGTTTTTGCAAGGCAAATGGGGTTAAGTGGCTTGCCCAAGGCCTCACAGCTAGGTAATTATTAAGCGTCTGAGACCGGATTTGAACCCAGGTACTCCTGACTCCAGGGCTGGTGCTTTATCCACTGCTCCACCTAGCTGCCCCGATTTCAACAAATTTTTTAAAACTTTTACTTTGTCTCTTCCAGATATTCTACTTGAACTTGTTCCTTGTACCTAAGCTGAGTTTTTCTTTGAAGCTTTGCTTGTAGATATTTTGGTTTCATTCTTTTCTTCCATATTTGTGTCTTGAGCATCCCTATGACCATATCTTTATATGGTGGAATTCTTCCTGTTTTTATTATTTGCTTTCTTCTAGACTACTTTCTGCTTTCAGACTTTATGTTAAAGTTAAGTTCTATTCACTTCCATGACTAGGTTTGGGTCCTGCTGCTACTTTCTTATAGTATGGATCATTGTATTATTCCAAAAACTCAGAGAACATTCAAGCTGAGGACTGAAAAGTTTTTAGTGTTCCCAAAGTAGTACAATCTAGAGCATAGTCTCTTTGTCACCATTGTCTACTTGTTAAAAGTTCCTAACTCAGATTTGTGTCTGAACTACATACCTGTAGGTTTACCCATGGTTGGAGTTTCGGTATACTTCTTTCTGTTGGTCTCAGTAACTATCAGTCAGCTAGAAACCTTTGCTGTTTCATAGCAATAAAATCAGAGACTGCCCACACTTTGCTCTGAATTTTCTGCTCAGGTTATTCCTCTTCAGGCATCAGACTTAACTGAAGATTGGAACTAAGACCCTCAGCTCTGTTTCACTTCTAGGGTCAAAGTCAAACAAATGCCTCTTGTTTTTGAACATGCTCTTTGCTTAGGACATAATCTCAGGCCTTCATCATAACTTCATCCTGGAATGACACCCCTGGGCACAAATCCTTTCCTCCTTTCACCCTAGATCCATGTCCCAGAACTGGGTAGTGGTAATAGTCACTAACTGGCACTTGTTCCTGTTTCCTACACAATTGTACTACTGAGAAGAGCTAAGTCTGTAATAGCTGACGATCAATAATGTTGCTATTATTGTGTACAATGTTCTTCTGATTCTGTTCACTTCACTATCAATCTTTATTAGACCCTGTCTCTAAAATCTGAAAACCTTTCTGTCTCCCTTTGCCGACCTGGACTGGAAAAAAGAAGCACTGCCTCTTTTTTTGATGTTGGATTTCCAAGTCAGGACTCAAGTCTCATACATTTTCTAGAGCTTTATGGAGGAGTCATGGAGAATAGCTCAGCCATATTTCTTCCCCTCCTTTGGATTTTTAAATTTTTTTTTTTGTGAGGCAATGGGTTAAAGTGACTTGCTCAAGGTCACACAGTTAGGTAATTATTAAGTGTCTGAGGTCGGATTTGAACTCAGGTCCTCCAGACTCCAGGATCAGTGCTCTATCTACTGAATCACCTAGCTGTCTCTCCCCCCCCACCCCCACCCCCATTGAATTTTAGCAATCATGACCATTTCCTCTTCATAATCAATTGAGGCAGCAGTATTGTTTTTGTCATCTATTTCAATATTAGCTATAATCTTTGGGATTTTATTTAGGAAAGCTGTTTAATGACATAGTTTCTTCAGCATTTCCCTTTTGAGATTTTAGTACCTGCATTTTATCTCTTATTTCCTTTAGTCTAGGTTTAGGGATGAAGAAAATTCAATATGCATACTGAATGACTTGGAGAAGAAGGTATACCTGGCAAAGATATTAACTATTGAAGCCCCCACCTATAACCAAAAATATTTGATTCTGGTTTTGTTGTGATGCAATACTGACATATTCATGACAAGGATATATGTCTTCAGTCCAGTTCATGCCCATTCATAGTTTTCTGGCTTTAATAGCCTGTACTGAAACAATGAATTAAGTAGGGTGAGAGTATTTATGATTTAATCTCATGTAACCAGTTTTCTTGTCACACTGGAAGACAAAGGAGTAACACTCACTCTGCTGGCCTCTTTGTCATACCCATTATAGGGGCAGTTAGATTACTAGCCCTGGAAACAGGAGGATGGGAGTTTGAATCCAGTCTCACACACTTGACACTGATAGACTGTGTGACCTTGAGCAAGTCACTTAACCCTGATTGCCTCATATCCAGTCAACTTGATTCATATCTGTCTACTGGACCCAAATGACTCTGGAGGAGAAAGTAAGGCTGGTGACTTAGCACAGCACCGCCTCCCTCCAATCCAAGTGCTTGTCATGGCATCACCTCCCTGATGTTTTGACCTTTGAGAACAAAGGAAAAAACAATAACCCATCATGGTGATGTTTTCAAGTAGGACCAGCTGGTAACCTTAGGCTGCCCTCCCTTACTCTCAGGACTCTTAAGAACAGTTGCATTATTTTACCTGGAGTGCTAACCCAATTAATGGTATCACCAGAGCCCAATTTGTCAGTATGTCAGAATTTCAGCTAGGGTTTTCCCAGCTTCCACACATCTCAGGGCACATGGAGTCTCAATTCTATGTCACCCTGGTTGGCAATTGCCTTCCTTGCTATTGTTCCATCTCACCTCAAGTTAGGGACAATAGCTTAGACTTTGAGGGTGACAGGATGAAATTTGAGAGTGAAGGGTTGGAATTTGAAGGAGAAATGGTTATTATTATTATTATTAATAATAATACTTAGTAGTCATATTATAGTAGACTCAGCATGCTTTCCAAATTTTAAGGTACTACAGAAATATCAGTTAATACTATTATCATCATCATCATCATCATTAGGGAAACCTCTAAATAAATTATGGTAGCAGTCCATGCCAGAGGCAATGAGGTCCTGAACCATGGTGATGGCAATAGGATTGGAGTAGGATTGGTTGTGATAGATCCTTTTCTCAGATTTGTGCCATTCACATTTGATAAGCATTCCATGTATATCTCAACCCAAGGCAATGAAAAAAATATTAAAGCAGCACAGATCTCTGGGGCCCTCCTAGAAACTTCCTTCCTAGTTGACATAGAATTATAAATGCCTGCTCTTTGGGTCCCTCTTTTCAGGCAGTTCTGGATTCGCTTAAACTACGATCTTTTAGCCCACATCTCCCCATCTTGTTCCCATGACAGTATGGGAAGCATGGTTAGATACTTTACAGAATGTTAGGCAGATAATTTCTATAGCATTTCCTTTATCTATCTCTTTGGTTATCCTGTCAAAAAAGAAAACAAGGTTAGTCTGATATGTGATGATCTATTCTCTTTTGGGAGGTAGGGGGTAAGGAGGGGGTCATGAAATTAGTCTAATTATACTCAAGCCTTGATTGATAGCACCTCAGTGTACCAAACTCCTCCCAATGCCTTCCTTTCCTAGGGGTCAGAAAAAAGTACCCATAGCTCACTACACTTCACATAAGTTGTTCTTCCTTGTTTCAGTTCCATGGAACAAGATATCCCCCATGCCCTCACTTTCTTGCCTCCTTTTGTGAGTTAGCTACCCCCATTAGATTGGAAACTTCTTGAAGGCAGGGGCTGTCTTTCTTTTTATTATTCTTTTTTTTTTTTTGACAAGGCAATTGGAGTGAAGTGACTTGCCCACAGCTAGGAAGTGTCTAGTGACTGAGGCTGTATTTGAACTTAGGTCTCCAGACTCTAGGGTCAGTACTCTAGTCACTCTGCCACCTAACTCCCCCTCTTTATTATTTACATCTCCAGCACTTAGCACAGTGCCTGACACATAGTAGGAGCTTAATAAATGTTTATTGAATTTTGATTTAGTTGTCCTTTTATGATGCCTTTTCTTTTACAAATCATTTCATGATGAATTAATCACTTCCTTCACATACACATCCCCCCAAGATGAACCTTCTCTTGTGACAATGAAAATTTTTTTTCCTTTAAGCAAAACCAAGTGACATAGGGACTTCAAGTATGCACATACAACATTCTATACCCATAGCCACCCACCTCTCTAAATTATTTCCTGATCAGTTCTTGTTGAAGCCATTCTGGCTCTCTGTGATTCCTACTTCTTTTTCTATAAGTTCACTTATGATCAATTTAATAATAAAAGTGGAATTTTTTCAGGAATTAAAGTCTCCTATTGACTATTAAAGTCAAATTCCTTGACCTATAGTTTGCAAGCTCCAGTCTTTTCTCTTTTTTGAAAATAGGGACATTGGCCCTGCTCTGGTCTCACTGTGGTATTCCTGTACTCCATGATCTTGTAAGAATGTTTTGGTTAAAAAATACTTTATATATATATATATATATATATATATATATATATATATATATATGAATCACATTCATTTCCAAACTGATCCCTTCACCCTTCCTTCCTAGTAAGCTGTACTTTATAATAAAGATTTAAAAAGAAAGAAAAAGCTGTTCAGTAAAACAAGCCATCATATTATTGAAATAATTAGGGTTATATACTTATCATTATATATATGTAATAGATATATATATACATATAACATTACAGATATGCATATATGTATACACATAACATTTCTAGTATAATTACTATGCTGAGTATACACAATACTTTACAACCATAGCTAGGTGGTGAAATGAATAAAGTGCTGAGCCTGGGATCAGGAAGATCTGAGTTCAAATATGTCCTTAGACACTTACTGGCTATATGACCTTGGGCAAGTCACTTGACCTCTGTCTACTTCAGATTTATCAGCTGCAATATGGGGATATTAACAGCTACTTCCCAGGGATTTTGTGAGGATCAAATGAGACATATTTGACAAGTGCTTCAAATAGGACCTGGTCCATTGCAGGGGCTTAAGTAATACTTATTCCTGCTCCCTCACCCCCACCTTCAATGTGAAGGGCAATGTATTTTCCCAAGTCCTCTCTGGAGCTGAACTTGGTCTTTGATAATTCTGAAGTATTTGGCTTTATTTTTGTTGAAGTTCTTTCCATTCTTTTCATGACCTTTCAGAGATCCTGGGCAATGGCTCATTAACTAACTTCCTGAGTCTTCCGGAGCCCTGTGACTCAGTTCACCTTGGCCTGGTAACTTAAACTCATCAGAAGCTGCTAAGTGCTCTTTCACCATCCTCCCCTCATGAATCACAATGAATAATTTTGGTAGTTGGAGCAAGATTCAGTAGAGGCTTGCCAGCAGCATGAAATGTGCCCTAAAAGCAACTTTTGAAGACAAATGCAATTGGAAGGTAGGAGTGGGGTGAGACCCTGAAACCATCTCAGTGCTATGATGATGAGGCTAGGGAGGGAGTCTTGAGCTAGACTGGGAAAGAGCCTACCTGGGGTAGGTGGGGAGTGGGAAAAGGGTAGCATCTGGTAACTTCCTATTTGAACTAATTATTCTTTCTAAATGTTATTATTGCGCATATATTAATCTGACTGTAGTCATTTAGGGTTTTCTTGGCAAAGATATTGAAATGGCTTGCCACCTCCAGCTCATTTTATAGATGAACAAACAAGGTTAAGTGACCAGGGCCAATAAGTATCTGAAGCCAGATTTGAACTCAGGAAGATGAATCTTCCTGACTCCAGGCCTAGCACTTTCTCCATTGAGGCACCTGACTGCCCATTCTGTCTAACTAGGGCAGGGGCCTAGTAAGGTCAATTGTTTCTTCAGTTGAAGGAGAGTAAGTGCTCTCAGTGTCTTCTAAGTGTTTCTGCCCCAGACCAAATCCCCAATTATTCCATCATAGTGAAGATTTTATTTCCTAACACTCACACACCCCTTTCACCCACCCCTAACCCACCACATGTATGTACATTGCAATCCAGTGATACTAACTGTTCCCTGAAACACCATCATTATCCAACTCTGCACCTTTTCATTGGCTGTTTCTCATGTTTGGTATACTCTTCCTCTTCATCTCCAATTCCTGGCTTCCTTCAAGTCCCAGCTAATATCTCACCTTTTCCAGGAAGCCTTTCCTGATCCCTCTTAGTGCCTGCACCTTCCCTCTATTGACTATCCCCAATTTCTTCTGCATGTACTTATTTGTACAGTTCTTTACATGTTATTTTCTCCATTAAATTTTTTGTTCCTTGAGAGTAAGGATTGTCTATTTCCATTTTTGGTGTCCCTTTACTTAGATTACCTAGCACAATGCTTGAAACAATATAGACAATAAATGCTTATTAACTGATTCCCTCCTTATTTTGAGCATCAGTGCCCTATTATCCATAGATGTTCTCCATTTTCTGTTCTAATGGTTATTCTATTTGGCAAATGAAACAAGCAAATTAAGAATTGAATTTTCTCTATCTTCAGTAATCATTGGCTCACCTACCCCTGGCAGTGGTCCTATGCTTTTTTCATATCTTTTTTCCTCAACATAGCTAAAAAACAAACAACACAAACCCTTCACCCTTAATTTTTCTCACCAGATTCAAGTTCCTTCTCAGTTTTATTGCTGATGACACTTTGCTTAGAGGATCAGGTCCTGCTTTTGCATTCATCACATCTCATTTACCCCTAGTATTTTGCTGTCTACCCTGCAGGTACTTCCTTTCTCCCCAACTAGAACAACATTCTCCTGCCCTGATCAGCATCCCAGAGACCATACTGTCCTCCCTAGAGGAGCGAATTCATTCAGCTTTGTATGAGAACCCTCAGGCTGAGTTGTCTGATTAAGTGAATGAAAAACTCATCTAACCAGTTAGATCAAGCCGGTCCCAATGCTTTACATCCCACTCTATATAACAAGTCATCTTCCCCTGCAGCTACAGTACATGCCCAGATCAATCTTTCTTTCCTAGTCTCCATCCCTCTATTCCTCTATATGTATTGTTTTCTCCCATTAGATTGAAAACTCTTTGAGGGCAAGATCTGTCTCACTTTTGTAGTTATATCCCCCTGTACCCAACAGCAGTCTGGCTTGAAGCAGACACTTGATAAATACATTTTCATTCATTCATTCATTTGTCATTTTTTTAACCTGCCCTGTGTCTTTTGTGGATGTCTTTCTTAATCCTAAATTGGTTGATGAGTTCCCTGTATAAACATATTGATCTCATAAGACAACTCCATCTTTTTTTTTTTGGTCTTGGAATCAGTTTTCTTTGTATCTTCAGAATGGTATTGTTGAGCATCTCCTATCTCTCCTGCACTGACTTCTGTAGAATGTCAGTCCCCAGTGTCCAGCCTATCTTTCTAAAATTTAGGGTTCAAGTGAGATCATGTTCCCATTTCCTCTCCTTGACTATCATAAATTCTAAGATGAAAGGGTCACTTCTTTCCAAGGGTCACTTCACCAGTTCCTCCTTTTTTTTTTAATAAGAATCAGACTCAGGGGGCAGCTAGGTGGCATAGTGGATAGTGCAGCTGCCCTAGAGTCAGGAGGACCTGAGTTCAAATCTGACCTCAGACATTTTAATAATTATCTAGCTTTGGGCAAAGGGTTGGGCAAATCACTTAACCCCATTGCCTTGCAAAAACTAAAAAAAAAAAAAGAATCAGATTTAGAATAAGTTTCTCATGTTGGTTTTTCTACCTTTTCTGAATGTTTCATGTTTGTAATATCATTCTTGAGAATTTCTAATTCTTTGTGGATCTTGCTTGCCCTTTAGATCATGCAATATTCTTCCTCAAAAACCTTTGAAATCTACTTTCCTTGAGGTTCAGCTGTATATTAGATACCTGGCTTTCAGCTCCATTATAAATTCTAAGGTGGAGTGGATACTTCCCTCCACAATTCTCATCCTTTTGACTTCAATAACTAGTTTCTCCTTATTGGTCATACAAAAGTATCATTAAGGAAAGTTAAGAATTTGGATGCTGGACAGGCCTGGTGGCAGCTATGTCTCTGCTACTGGGGAAACTAAGGCTGGTGGACTTCTTGAATTTGGTAACTCATTAGATTGCAATCTCTTTGAGGGCAGGATAGCCCTAAATCCTGACTGCATGACCTCAGTATTCAGAATCCCCAAGGCAGGGTTCCATATGGCTACCAAAGGAGGGGCAGTACAGCCCAGGTCAAAAATGGTACTAGTCAAAGCTTCCATCCTAATCCATAGTGAGGCAAGCCCATAAGTATCCACTGCACTTTACAGCCTGAGAGATAAATGGATATAGAAAGGAGGAGATAGATGAAGAAGAAGAAAAAGAAGAAAAATCAGCTATAGATTAAAGCTACCTGTAACTATTACATCTGGCTTCCCTGCAGGATTTGTGATCTGTTTCCCAATTCATCAGAACCAGTGAAGTAGGAAGGACAAGAATTATTACTCTACTCTACAGAAGAGGACACTAAGGCCCACCAAAGTAAAATGACTTGTCCATAGTCACACAGTGAAGCAATATCAAAGCAAGACTGGAGCATGGTTTTTTAACTAAATCCAACTTGCTCTTTCCACTATACCAGGACACCTTCTGTAGAAGCTGACTCTTGCCTAGGCTCCTCTGGGGCTGCTCCCCTCAGGGTCTCTTCAGGGTAGGTTGATGCCAAGGCAGGGAAAATGCCTGTGAGGGAGGTGCCTTGGGAATACTGCTGTCATTATCTTCTGAGTCTCAGTTTTGTTCACAAGTCAAAACTAGAAGGGGCATCATCTCTAAGGACTCCCCTTGGGCTCTAAGCCTATGATCTCTGTCTGTTTTAATAGTTCTCTTCTCTCAGCACTCAATTTGGATGCCACCTCCTCCATGAAGCCTTTCCTGATTTCTTCATTTTAAGAGGACAAAAAAGAAGGTCTGGAAAGCTAAAAGATCTTTTCCAGAGTCATAAGGGGATAGGGGTGGGGGTGAAAGTCAGGTTCATCTGATGCCAAGTCCAGGATTCTTTCCTCTGTACCACCTGATCTCTCATCTCTCTCTCCTCTTCCTTACAAATTAACCCTCCAGTTCTGCTTCTTTCCCTCTCTCACTGCCATGATGTGCCCTCCTTGGTGGGCAGGATAAGGACAAGAAGGGGTCATGGCAACAGGATGGCCAGCTTCTGTAGTTCCTATACACTCTTGTGGTAAAGGAATTTACAGGCTGGGTTGTTAACAGCTTTGGAGAAGGGGCTCAGGAGGGTCCCTCACTGCTGTGTGATTTCCTCTTTCCCTGTAGGGGATTCAGCTTTCTTTCTCTTCTTCTAAATTTCCCCTGCTGGGCCACCCACTCCTTCTCCCTGGGGCTCAAAACTCCTCCTCACACCCACTGTGCTTTTTAACTAGTTCATAGGATATCATCTCTTTTGTATCCCCACAAAACACTGGAAATAGATGGGGGCTGGAATTATTATGCTCATATCAGAGATAAGGAACCCTGTTTCCTCAACTTTACAAAATAAGGGAAAAAATTGGGGGGGGAAGGGAAGGGAATTGTTAAACTAGATGGCCTCAAAATCTTATGCTTTCTGTGTGTTGACATTTTTCTCTTCCTTCTATATTATCTCAGGTACCATCAGGTAATAATAAGAATTCTCACAATCACTTGAGAGAAAGAGCCTGGTGTTAACAGTTCCCCACCTTAGATTTTCCCACAGAACTTTGACGGACTCTGTCCATTGTCCCATCTCACTCTAGCTTGTTGTAAAGGGAGATTGAGCAAGGCAGTTCTTAATGGGATCCCAGAATCATAGGCTTAGGACTGGAAAGAACTTCAGAAGGTCTTTGCTCTAACCTTTCTGACTTTCAGATAAAACTTAGGCCAGAGATGTGAGTCACTTATCTATGATCATGTATAATAATAAAATAATAATAATAATAATAATAATGGTGGGGATATGATAAAGTAACATTTATATAGTACTTACTTTGTAAAGGCTGGGTGTGCAGTAGATAGAACACTGACATTCAGGAGGACCTGAGTTCAAATTTGACCTCAGACACTTGACTCTTACTGTGTAACTTTGAGGAAGTTACTTAATCCTGATTACCTCACATCTAGAGTCATCTCCAATTCTGTTCCATAACTGGCCACTGGACCCAGATGACTCTGGAGGAGAAAGTGAGGATGGTGACTTTGCACAGCAGAACACCCTCACTCAAATCCAATTCACTTGCTTGTCATGGCATCACCTCCCTGATGTCATGGTCTTCTTCAAGAATGAAAGACAACTTTAATTGGGGAATGGCTTAACAAACTGTGGTATATATATATATATGTATTGGAACACTATTGTGTTATTAGAAACCAGGACAGGGGGCAGCTAGGTAGCACAGTGGATAGAGCACCAGCCCTGGAGTCAGGAGTACCTGGGTTCAAATCTGACCTCAGACACTTAATAATAATTACCTAGCTATGTGGCCTTGGGCAAGCCACTTAACCCCATTGCCTTGAAAAATCTAAAAATCTAAAAAGAAAAAAGAAACCAGGAGGGATAGGAATTCAGGGAAGCCTGAAAGAATTTGCATGAACTGATGCTGAGCAAGATGAACTTTAATGGACTTGCTCATTCCATCAGTGCAACTATCAGGCACAATGGAGAATATTATCTATATCCAGAGAAAGAATTATGGAGTTTGAACAAAGACCAAAGACTATTACCTTTAATTAAAAAAAAAAAACCCTGTTATCTTATTAAAAAAAAGAAGAACGAAGGACAAATAACAACAACATTGTGTAGGATCTTATGCCAAGCACTTTGCAAGTATTATTTCATTTGATCTTCACAGCAACCCTGGGAAGTAGGTGCTACCATTATCCCCATTTTACAGATGAGGAAACTGAGACAAATGGAAGTTGGTACTTTGCTCAACTAGTAAGTGACACTGGATTTGAACTCAGGATTTGAAATTCCTGACTCCAGATCCAGTTCTATATTCATGTTGTTGTTATTGTAGTTTTAGTATATTAATGACTCCAAGCCTTTTTTCCCAAATTACATGACAAGATAATTTTCAACCATCATCCTTTTGTAAGCTTTTGAGTTCCACATTTTTCTACTTCCCCTCTTTTCCTTCCTCCCTCCCCTCTGATATAGGTCTCTGTATCCATTTTGCCTACACTAGGAAGCCCATTGCACCATACAGCTCCATCTCTTGTTTCAAGGTCACTTACAGTGGAGTTAGACTTGGGATGAACACTTCACCTATTAGGCTTCAGAGATTGGGTCTTCCTCTTGCTGCTTGGTTTCCAGAGAGATCCAAATTGAAGGAGTTCATAATAATTCTGCATTTTTATCAAAATGAACTGTGGAAGTGGGTTCCTTTTCTTTCTGAACATATGGGAATCCTGAGTTACAATGCACTATGAGATCCTGGCCTTAAGTCAAAGAATTATCAATAAGATCATTGGTCTTTGCTCCATTCCATTCTACAGATGATATGAAAAGAAAATGACTTGCCCAAAGACACACAAGAAGACAGAGGCAGTGATGGGATTTGAATCTGGGTCTGGGGTTCTTTTCTACCCTTTCCTCAATCTTTCCATCCAACCTGGGAGTGGATGGGAAGGGAGAGATTTCAAGCAGAGGCTACCAAGGTCTTACCTGATAAAGTGGTCCCTGGATCAATAATGAGAATTCTTATAATCACTTAAGAGAGACAGCCTGGTGTAATAGTCAGGGGACTGACCTGAGAGTCTGGAGGACCTAGTCTCCAAGGTTACCCCTGATACAACTTGCCATTTATTCAACTGCCTCTGCCCAAGCCTCTTTCTTAAACCTCTCAGTGCTTCCCAAGAAAGTCTCCTAGACAATAACTTACAAACAAATTGTGATTGCATGAGTTGGGACAGTTTCCTAACCCTGTAGAAAAGACAGAGCAGTATCCAACAAAATGATAATGGCTTACATTTATATAATATTTTGCTTTCCAAAGCAATTTATAAGCATTATATCATTTAATCAAAAAACAATGTCCAAGAAGCACTGCATTACCTCCCTGCTGAGACAGGGAGGGACCAATGTGTACAAAGTGTGACGGCTGGGACAAATTTCCCTTTCCACACACAAAAAAAAAACCATTCCGGTCTTCTCAAATGGAACTACTTTGCACACAGGCAGCTTGCAATAGTTAGTTTGAAGTTTGGGGGACCTGGGTTGGACTGTGTGACCATGAGCCAGTCCCTTCACCCCAGTGTTTTTCAATTTCCTC